>NC_140991.1:224596059-225196059 GCF_052327205.1 Somniosus microcephalus
GACGACATCCTAGTGACAGGTGAAGATGACAGTGAACACCTTGCCAACCTAGAGCAGGTGCTCACTAGACTACGTGAACATGGGCTACGAGCCAATCGCCCCAAGTGCGAGTTTTTTAAGAAACAGATATCGTATTGTGGCCACGTGATTGATGAAGAGGGGTTGCATAAGTCCCCTGACAAAATTGAAGCAGTAGTTAAGGCTCCAGCGCCTGAAAATGTGTCGCAACTGAGGTAATTCCTCGGATTGGTGAATTACTACCATAAGTTTTTGCCGAATTTGTCCACAATTCTGCATCCACTGAACGCCCTACTACGAACGGGAGTAGCATGGAAATGGAGCGATGAATGCAAGCGGGCCTTTCAGAAGAGTAAGGACCTAATCACTTCAAGAGAAGTATTGGCTCACTACAACCCATCACTACCGATAAGACTGGCGTGTGATGTCATTGGGGCGGTACTGTCACATAAATTCCTTGATGGTTCAGAGTGGCCGATAGCTTTTGCGTCACGCTTGTTAACTTCAGCCGAGCGTAACTACGCCCAGATTGACAAAGAGGCCCTCAGCCTGGTGTGGGGGGTGAAGAAGTTCAATCACTACCTGCACGGTCAGAAATTTACTCCACTAACTGATCATCAACCTCTCGTCTCCATTTTCAACCCTCAGAAGGGCGTACCGATAATGACGGCACAACGGCTACAGAGGTGGTCCCTTTTCCTAGGGGCTCACCAATATGACATCGAGTACAATGGAACTAAACAGCATGGGAATGCTGATGGATTGTCGCGCCTACCGTTACCGACGGTGGAAGAAGATCTGGCAGTGGATCCAGTGGAATTATTCCACTCGACTATAGTTGAATGTCTCCCTGTGATGAATGCAAACATAGAAAAGGAAACACGAAATGACCCGGCACTCTCCTGGGTCTATGATTTAACAGTGAAGGGATGGCCAGCACATGGCGAACCACTGCTGCCAGCATTCTCGCCGAGAAGAGAACAGCTGTCAGTGTGCAGAGGAACCTTGATGTGTGGATCCAGAGTAGTAATTCCACCCAAATTGAAGGATAGATTGCTCAATGAGCTTCATGAGGGTCATCTGGGAGGGGTAAAAATGAAGAACTTAGCCAGAGCATTTGTGTGGTGGCCGGGAATCAATAGAGAAATTGAAGAGATGACCAAGAGCTGTACAGGATGCCAGAAGGTCCAAAACGCCCCACCACAAGCCCCCCTACATCCATGGGAGTGGCCCTCATCTCCATGGCAAAGGGTGCACATTGATTTTGCTGGTCCCTTTATGGACTCGATGTTTTTAATTGTGGTGGATGCACATTCAAAGTGGCCAGAGGTAATAAAAATGTCCTCAACCACCACAGAAAAAACTATCACAGTCTTACGAACCATATTCGCCAGGAATGGGCTGCCTGAACAGATTTGCTCTGACAATGGACCACAGTTTGTGTCTGTAGATTTCCGGAGGTTCTTAAACAACAATGGTGTTAAGCATTACACATCCGCCCCATATCATCCAGCCACTAATGGATTGGCCGAGAGGTTTGTTCAAACATTCAAGAAGGCTATCAAGGCAATGTGTAATGAAGATATACCCCTACAACACAAGATGGATAACTTCTTGTTTGCCTACCGGAATGCGACACATGCGGTTACCATCCAAACTCCAGCCATGATGTTCTTCAATTTAAGACTACGATGCCGCTTGGATTTGGTTAAGCCAAACGTCAGAAGAGATATGGAGAACAGGCAGTTTCAGAATATGAATGAAAGGCCGACCAGGAGTTTTAAGATAGGTCAACCAGTTTTGGCCCGGGACTAACGCACAGAGAAATGGCAGCCAGGAACGATCTGTACACGGCAAGGACCTCTAATGTATACCGTGGACGTTGGGGAGAGCATTGTAAGACGCCATGCTGACCAGATTCTAGAGTCACTGGAAAACGTCAACTCCACACCACGATCTGATACACCTGACGATGAAACCGAAGTACCAATTGCATCTACTGCAGAATCGGTGATATTGGAAGCAGACAACCAAACAACGACATTGATCCTGACTCAAACTTGCCAGAAGAACCTGATATCCCAAAGAGGTGTTATCCAGACAGAATCAGGAAGCCTCCTCAAAGACTGAACTTATAATTGCTTAACTTCAACCAATGTATCTAGCAACCGTAATTGTAATTGTAATTAGTTATTATTTAGTTGTTAAATGAATGTTATGTACTGTTTATCTAAAAGGGGAGGAATTGTTGTGTATGTACCTTTAAGGGAATAACTGGTCTCAGACTGCAGTACCAGCAGTGACCACCCCTTTATAAAAGGCCCTAGCAGGCTTCTGTAGTTTCAGTTTCCAGGTTGTCTCCATTCAGTAAAGACTTGTTATAATCAACTCCTGCAGTCCGTGTCTCAATTATACACGGACATAATAGTACCTGCTTTAGAGCAGTCCAAGCCAGCTGACTGGAACTACTGTATACGTCAGTTCCGCATTGCTTTCTGCCCAGGCAAAGCACAGCTCTGTGCATTCAGGGCTACAGTTACCCTTTTGCTATTATGAAACATTTTATAAATGATATTTAACTCGTTCTCAGGTGGTCTATTTTAATATTTGCTTCACACTACTTGCAGTGACTTGGAATTCGAGTTATACTATACACTTTGCATTGATACAGAGTTTAATTAGCTTTATATTGGTACAAAGGGATGGATTTTAACCTGGGGAGTGTTTCGGTTCGGTGGCGGGGTGTGCGTGGGGGAGTGTGGGTGAGGGGATGGTGGAGGTAATGTGCAAAACACATCCACTACCATAACTTTGAGACACGAGAAATTCAGTATTGCCCCATTTGGGGTGCTAAATTTTGAAAGCTGGAAAAATTAGCGCCAGGCGCTAATCATTCTCAGCTTTCAGTAAATTCAGTGTTAGCGCTCCAGGAAGGAAGTGGAGCACTAAAATAAGCGCTACCACTTCCTTTCTGGAGTGCTGAACCACGCGGGGGGGGCGGGGGCAATAGAGGTGCAGCGCTGCACAATGACCACAGCAACGCTACTGGGATCCGAGGGCTCTTACCCTCCCTTAAAGGGAAGGGCCATTGCTGCAGGCTCTGCATTTGAACGTCACGATCTCCGGGCCCGTTGTTGCCTCCTGGAGGCATTAACGGGAGGTGCTAACCAACCAAATTTCTCCCCAGGGTATTTTGACTCTTGGGACTCATTAACATTTGATTGGTGGTCTTCTCACCCAATTGCGTCGGGATCAGGGTCTAGGTGTAATTTTAGGTGTAATATTCGATGGGACTTCAGAGCCCTATTTAAAGCAAGAATGCACTTCCAAAAGGGAGGTTGCATTCATTTTACTGGCATTGCTGTCTTTTAGTGCTTCAGATTGGAAGATGAGTTGGAAGCTAGTCACAAACCTGTTGAAAGTTCTATGGCTAGAGATAGGGCAAGGAGGGATGTTCCCTTTTCTTCAAGTTGGAGGCACTTTGCCAAAACTATTCAACACCAGGCTGGAGAGAAGTTGCAGAGCTGGTCAGCTCCAAATACATCACCCTCAGGGCTTGGATCAAAGGCAGGACACGCTTCAGTGATCTGAGAAGAGCAGCAAGAACACATGGCAACAGCCCTTCCTCTCCAGCACTCTGAACAATTCCCTCTTCTTTATCACATTCTACACTACCCATCACATAGGCACACTATACCACAACTCATTCTCAGTTGCACACTGATTGACATCACGATCTGCATTATTTCCATTTCTCCTAGTGAGCGCAGGCAACAGCCTCGCTGCCAACCTGCCCAAAATGGCAGCCGCCACGGGACCTGCTGGAAGTGCGCAGAAGCGAGGCGGCCGCCATCTTTTTCTCTGAAACCGGCCTTATCAGCCGACGCTAAGTTGCTGAATTTCACGGCCACTATCTTTTCATTAAGGATATATTCCCATTCCTTATTTTTTCTCACAACATGCATTTCCTCAAACTTAATCCAAATTAATTTGCACCTGCCACCTGTCTCCCATCCCACTAACCTGACTATGTTTTACAATTCGCCTCACTGTTTGCCAAACCCCAGCTTTTGTTTCATCGGGAAGTTTTGAGATTGTGTTCCTTATATATCGAGAACAAAAGTGGACCCAGCATTGTTCCCTGCTTTTTCTTGTCCATACATTTACCCTAACTTTTTTTTTGCCTGTTTATAAACCAACTATTTATCCAATCTGTTACATATCTTGAAATTTTCTAACAAGTTTCATGAAACATCTTACCTAAAAATCCAGATACACTACATCTATTGCATTTCCTTTATCTATCCAATTGATCATTTCTTCAAAAAACTGTATTAAAATTATCAAACATGAATTGCCTTTAGCAAATCAATGGTTGCTGTTCCTGATTAAAAGCTCACTAATTTTATTTCAAATTGTGAATTCTGAGCCCTCGATTTTAACCCCAACCGCAGCCCCCACCCCCAACCCCAACCCCATGGGGGTTAAAATATCAGGATTGGGCAACCTGACCACAATCCGATCCCAATCCCACGCCATTAAATTTTAAATGGCAGAAGTGCAGAAATCAGGCCGTGAATGAGGGTCCCGCAAAAAGCAGGCAAGAACCTAATTAACATTCCGAAATCACAGCCTGATGACATCATCGGCGTTGCGACTTAAATTTAATAGTAAGTGACTGGGAGGCCCGGCATGTGGGAGGCCCGGCAACTGCCGGCTCCCCAAGGTAAGTGACTCTTTTAGCACTCCTGGTGGGCCAGGAGGAGAAGGAGTGCTCCCCCCAGACCCCTCAAGGAAACCTTTGGTTTCTCCCAGCCTCCCAATCGTGGCATTGCTCCAGCTCTCCCGATTTCCAGCCTCCCCTCCCATCTTAATCACCAGCTGGAGCTGATGCTCCCTTCCCAGTGCTGGGGACCATCCCCAAGGGTCCCCCGCTGTGACCTCCTGCCGCTTGTGTTCCCTCCCGCCCGCCAGCCAGGCTGGCCATTTGGGAGGAAGGGTCCCAGACCTGAAACGTTAACTCTGTTTCTCTCTCCACGGATGCTGCCTGGCCTGTTGAGTATTTCCAGCATTTTCTGTTGTTATTATTGGCCATTTGGGAGCCGGCCCTACAATATATTAATGAGGCCCTGCTGTTAGGATCGGCCTTGCCGGGTTCTTCGGTCGATTTCGGCCACCCCCGCACCCTCCACGGCTCCCCTTTAATATCGGGTCCTATGAGCTTTCCCACATTAGACTAACTGGTCTAACTTACTTACCCAGTATGTTTCTATTCATTCTTGAACAAAGGAGCTACATTGGTTATTCTGCAATCCCATGGCATAATTTGCATATTAAAGAATAATTGAAGAATTGTGGCCAGAACCTCTACTATCTCTGCTCTGACTTGTTTCAGAAGCCTAGTCCTTCTATTTTTAGCAGAAGTAACTCCTCTTCTACAGTATCACAAAAAACCTCCTGCATTGCACCTATGTTATCACTTCCTCTGTTATTTATAAAAAATATCCAAAATATTTATTTAAAATTCCTGCTTTAGCTTCATCCACCACGATTAAACTTCCTCCTAAACTCTGAACTCCTACACTCTTTTTATTTATTCTACTTTTGATATGCTTATTTAGGTCGTTAGTATTTCCTTTGTTATCTGTTAGTCTTTTTTCTTATTCCCTTTTAGCCTTTCTGCTTTCCTTTTCACCTCCCTACAAAGAGAGTAGTGGTTAAAGGTAGTCATTCAGACTGGCAAAAGGTGGGAAGTGGTGTTACACAGGGATCGGTGGTGGGACCACTGTAATTCATCATTTACACAAATGATATGGACTCGAAAATCAGAAGTACAATTTCAAAATTTGCGGATGACACCAAATTGGAGGGTGTAGTTAATACTGAGGACGACTGCAACAAAACATGAGAAAACATTAATAAACTTGCAGAATGGGTATATAATTGACAAATGAACCTCAATACACATAAGTGTGAGGGGGTGCATTTTGATAGGAAGAATAAGGATGCCACATACTCCTTGGAAAATAAGGGTTGGATTTTACCAGCCCTGAGGAAGCAGATTTGGAGGTGGGACTGCTGGGAAAATGGGAAAAATTGGGAGCTGGTCCCTGCCCCGCCCCCAACCCGCCTCCGAACCCTCTTCCCGGGAGGCAGGTCCCCGACTCGCGCAGGGACCCGTCTCCTAGCGGCGGGGAGGGGATTAAAACCAATTAACTGCCTGTTAACAGGTAGTTAACAGGCAGTTAAGAGGCTTTTCATCATTTTTTGCCTGCTGATGCTGGCTTCCCGATGGCGGGAAACCCCGCCAGGGTCAGCGAGGCGAGCTGTGGGTCTGCTGCAGTGTAAGTGTGCAAATGACAGCTGCAGAGGTAGTGTGATGGGTGCAATGGTGCACAGGTAAGTATGACAGGTGAGAGAATGTAGTGAGAAATATTTTAATTCTGTTTATATGTATCGGCAGGTGACAAGATTTGATGTTTCTGTGAAGCCTTATCTGATTGGGAGAATTGACAGATGGCTTCTGCAATCTCACATGCAGCTGCCATCTGTTTTCTCCTAAAGAGAGAGTCATTGGTGAGTCTGGGTGCAATTGACAATTCATCTGTCAAAAAATTATGGTGCCTGTCACTTTAACAAAACCGGCAGATGAAGCATCATGCACTGACGTCATCTAACACTGGCTTTCCCTTAATTGGCGTGCTTAACAAGGCCAATCAGGGGAAAATAGCGTCAGGTCGTCTGATGTCGTTGGGGGCGGGACTAGAACCCGGAAACCAGCAGTCCCACTCCCAACACGCCTCCTCAGGTAAGATCGCAGCCTAAGAGTCTAAATGGAGTAGAGGAGCAAAGGAATCTAGGGGTAAAGATACACAAATTTCTAAAAGTAGCGACGCACATTAATAAGGCCATAAAAAAGCAAATAAAGCACTGGGTTTCAATTCTAGAAGGATAGAATTGATAAACAGAGAACTTATGTCAAACTTGTATTGAACCTTGGTTAGACCACACTTGGAGTAATTTGCACAGTTTTGGTCCCCATATTATAAAAAGGAGAACGTGCAAAAAAGATTCACAAGGATGACACCAGAACTGAGAAGTTATACCTATCAGGAAAGATTGGACAGGCGGGGGCTCTTTTCTCTAAGAGAGGGCTGAGGGGTGACCTGATAGAGGTCTTTAAGTTTATGAAAGGGTTTGACAAAGTAGACGTAGAGAAGACGTTTCCACTTGTGGGGAAGACCAAAATTAAGGGCCACTAATAGATCAGGGAATTCAGGAGAAACTTAAGAACATAAGAGTATAAGAAATAGAAACAGGAGTAGGCCATACAGCCCCTCGAGACTACTCCAGCATTCACAACCCTCTGAGTGAAGAAATTTCTCCGCATCTCAGTCCTAAATAGCAGATCCCTTATCCTGAGACTATGCCCCCTAGTTTGAGACTCTCCAGCCAGGGGAGCAGCCTCTCAGCATCTACCCTGTCAAGCCCTTTAGAAATCTTATGTGTTTCACTGAGATCACCTCTCATTCTTCTAAACTCCAGAGAGTCCTCCTCACAGGACAGTCCTCTCATCCCAGGAATCAATCTAGTGCACCCCCTCTAAGACAAGTAAATCCTTCCTTAGGTACAGAGAGCAAAACTGCACAGTACTCCAGGTGCGGTCTCACCAAAGCCCTGTACAATTGCAGCAAGACTTCCTTATTCTTGTACTCCAACCTCCTTGAATAAAAGCCAAAATGCAATTTACCTTCCTAATTGCTTGCTGTACCTGCATGCTAACTCTGTGTGCTTCGTGTACAAGGACACCCAAATCCTTCTAAACACCAACATTTAATAGTTTCTCACCATTTAAAAATATTCTGTTTTTCTATTCTTCCTACCAAAGTGAATAATCTCACATTTCCCCACATTATACTCCATCTGCTACCTTATTGCCCATTCACTTAACCTGTCTGTATCCCTTTGCAGGCTCTTTGTGTCCTTCTACACAGCTTACTTTCCCACATAGCTTAGTATTGTTAGCAAACATGGATACATTACAGTCGGTCCCTTCATCTAAGTCATTAATATATATTGTTAATGGCTGAAGTTCCAACACTGATCCTTGCAGCATCCCATTACTAGCAGCCTACCAACCTGAAAATTACCTGTTTATTCCAACTCTCTGTTTTCTGTCCTTTAACTAATCCTCTATCCATGTTAATATATTACCCCCAACTCCATGAGCCCTTATCTTGTGCAACAACCTTCGTGTGGCACCTTATCGAATACCTTTTGAAAATCTAAATATACTACATCCACTGGTACCCCTTTATCTACCCTGCTAGTTACATCCTGAAAAACCTTGAATAGACTTGTCAAATACAATTTCCCATTCATAAAGCCAGTTGACTCTGCCTAATCATATTATGATTTTCTAAGTGCCCTGTTACCACTTTCTTAATAATGGATTTCAGCATTTTCCCGATGACTGATGTCAGGCTAACTGGCTTGTAGTTCTCTATTTTCTCTCTCCCTCCTTTCTTGAATAGCGGTATTACATTTGCTACTTTCTTTACCCAGAGAATGGTTCAAATGTGGAACACGCTACCACAAGGAGTAGTTGAGGCGAATAGCATCGATGCATTTAAGGGGAAGCTAGATAAACTCAAGTGGGAGCAAGGAATAGAAGGTTGTGCTGATAGGGTTAGATGAAGAGAGGTGAGAGGAGGCTCGTGTGGAACATAAACAACGGCATAGACCTGTGGGGCCAAATATACATTCTATGTTGTAGACTTTCTATATTCCTCATGATTATGTTTAGTATTATTAGCCCTAAATTTATCATATTCCTACCCTTTAAATTTCAGTTTTGTTTTATTCTCTCTATTTATCCAGAAGTAATTTCTTTGCCCTACTGTGTTTATAAGGTCTACTTAAAGTATTGAGTCTTTGTTCTGGGAAGAATCAGCTTATTCTATATGAATATAACTGACATTATTATTTGAGGCTTGCTTGGTATGTCAGCAGATGGTGACGGTGAGCTCAGAATGAATTTCTGAATTCACATTCAGTTGCGCTGCCCCTTTAAGGATATGCACAGCACGGTAATGAGAAATTGCAACAAATAGAAAAGGATGTTAAAAGCAGATCTTTCTCAGTGAGAAGTTTGTTTTAAAAATAAATCATTGCTAGAAAATGGTCAAGCATCAATCAGTGCATCTGCTTCTTTGAGGTCAAAGGCCAACTTTTTCTTTGAAGAAGCTGGTGACATAATCCTGCCATTATGTTGTTCCTGGGTTGCCACTGTTAATAGTGTGAGTCAGCATTCGATTGTTTAATTGTTTTTGTGTCACTTGAGGCGCTATACCAAGGAAAGGTTTCTGAACCCACTACAAAGTGTTATATTACAACAATTGGTTTTCATGCCACTCAATCTGTGCATCACTAAATTTGTTCTTCAAACTCTTCTGGGTTCGGTCAGTGCAATAAACCATTGCCGAGAAACTGAAAGTGAAAATAAAATATAAGATTTGAATTGGTAACAAATTTTAGATTAGTTGCCTTTTAATAGCCATCACTTGTAACACCTTATCTTCTATCATGCATGCATTAGCAGGCATAAGTTTGAGGCCCGGGAATTTAAACTCTCGGGTCTCATCTGCATGCTGCCAGTCAACTGTCCCCCCGAAATGGGTGGAAAGTGGCAGGTGGCCAGTGAGCGGGACCAGAAGAACCAGAAGCAGCGGGATGCTGCCAGGTGGCACCTAAGGAAAGCTTGCTGGAAAGCAGCTAAGTTGCGAGAAGAAGGTTTCAGGAGGATCTCATGGGGCAAGCAGTGGAAGTGGGGACTATTATGTCCGTGTATAATTGAGACACTGACTGCAGGAGTTGATTAAAACAAGTCTTTACTGAATGGAGACAACCTGGAAACTGAAACTACAGAAGCCTGCTAGGGCCTTTTAGACAGGGGTGGTCACTGCCGGTACTGCAGTCGGAGACCAGTTATTCCCTTAAAGGTACATACACAACAATTCCTCCCCTTTTAGATAAACAGTACATAACATTCATTTAACAACTAAATAATAACTAATTACAATTACAATTACGGTTGCTAGATACATTGGTTGAAGTTAAGCAATTATAAGTTCAGTCTTTGAGGAGGCTTCCTGATTCTGTCTGGATAACGCCTCTTTGGGATATCAGGTTCTTCTGGCAAGGTTGCGTCGGGATCAATGTCATTGTTTGGTTCGTCTGCTTCCAATATCACCGATTCTGTGGTAGATGCAATTGGTACTTCGGTTTCATCGCCAGGTGTATCAGATCGTGGTGTGGAGTTGACGTTTTCCAGTGACTCTAGAATCTGGTCAGCATGGCGTCTTACAATGCTTTCTCCATCGTCCACGGTATACATTAGAGGTCCTTGCCGTGTACAGGTCATTCCTGGCTGCCATTTCTCTGTGCGGTAGTCCCGGGCCAAAACTGGTTGACGTATCTTAAAACTCCTGGTCGGCCTTTCATTCATATTCTGAAACTGCCTGTTCTCCACATCTCTTCTGCCGTTTGGCTTAACCAAATCCAAGCGGCATCGTAGTCTTCGATTGAAGAACATCATGGCTGGAGTTTGGTTGGTAACCGCATGTGTCGCATTCCGGTAGGCAAACAAGAAGTTATCCACCTTGTGTTGTAGGGATATATCTTCATTACACATTGCCTTGATAGCCTTCTTGAATGTTTGAACAAACCTCTCGGCCAATCCATTAGTGACTGGATGATATGGGGCGGATGTGTAATGCTTAACACCATTGTTGTTTAAGAACGTCCGGAACTCTTCAGACACAAACTGTGGTCCATTGTCAGGGCAAATCTGTTCAGGCAGCCCATTCCTGGTGAATATGGTTCGAAAGACTGTGATAGTTTTTTCTGCGGTGGTTGAGGACATTTTTATTACCTCTGGCCACTTTGAATGTGCATCCACCGCAATTAAAAACATTGAGTCCATAAAGGGACCAGCAAAATCAATGTGCACCCTTTGCCATGGAGATGAGGGCCACTCCCATGGATGTAGAGGGGCTTGTGGTGGGGCGTTTTGGACCTTCTGGCATCCTGTACAGCTCTTGGTCATCTCTTCGATTTCTCTATCGATTCCCGGCCACCACACAAACGCTCTGGCTAAGTTTTTCATTTTTACCCCTCCCAGATGACCCTCATGAAGCTCATTGAGCACTCTATCCTTCAATTTGGGTGGAATTACTACTCTGGATCCACACATCAAGGTTCCTCTGCACACTGACAGCTGTTCTCTTCTCGGCGAGAATGCTGGCAGCAGTGGTTCGCCATGTGCTGGCCATCCCTTCACCGTTAAATCATAGACCCAGGAGAGTGTCGGGTCATTTTGTGTTTCCTTTTCTATGTTTGCATTCGTCACAGGGAGACATTCGACTATAGTCGAGTGGAATAACTCCACTGGATCCACTGCCAGTTCTTCTTCCACCATCGGCAACAGTAGGCGCGACAATCCATCAGCATTCCCATGCTGTTTAGTTCCGTTGTAATCGATGTCATACTGGTGTGCCCCTAGGAAAAGGAACCACCTCTGTAGCCGTTGTGCCGTCATTATCGGTACGCCCTTCTGAGGGTTGAAAATGCAGACGAGAGGTTGATGATCAGTTAGTAGAGTAAATTTCTGACCGTGCAGGTAGTGATTGAACTTCTTCACCCCCCACACCAGGCTGAGGGCCTCTCTGTCAATCTGGGCGTAGTTACGCTCGGCTGAAGTTAACGAGCGTGACGCAAAAGCTATTGGCCTCTCTGAACCATCAAGGAATTTATGTGACAGTACCGCCGCAACACCGTAGGGAGACGCATCACACGCCAGTCTTATCGGTAGTGATGGGTTGTAGTGAGCCAATACTTCTCTTGAAGTGATTAGGTCCTTACTCTTCTGAAATGCCCGCTTACATTCAATCGCACCATTTCCATGCTACTCCCGTTCATAGTAGGGCGTTCAGTGGATGCAGAATTGTGGTCAAATTTGGCAAAAACTTATGGTAGTAATTCACCAATCCGAGGAATGACCTCAGTTGTGACACATTTTCAGGCGCTGGAGCCTTAACTACCGCTTCAATTTTGTCAGGGGACTTATGCAACCCCTCTTCTTCAATCACGTGGCCACAATACGATATCTGTTTCTTAAAAAACTCGCACTTAGGGCGATTGGCTCGTAGCCCATGTTCACGTAGTCTAGTGAGCACCTGCTCTAGGTTGGCAAGGTGTTCACTGTCATCTTCACCTGTCACTAGGATGTCGTCCAAGTAACGCTGAGTCCCCGGAATCCCTTGCAGGACTTGTTCCATCGCTCTTTGCCATATCGCCGGAGCTGATGCTACTCCGAATACCAGTCGATTATACTGGTAAAGACCTTTGTGAGTGTTTATCGTGAGATACTTCCTAGAGGATTCTTCAACCTCCATCTGCAAATATGCTTGTGCTAGGTCAATTTTTGTAAAACGCTTCCCTCCAGATAGTGAGGCGAAGATATCTTCTATCCTTGAAAGAGGATATTGTACTGTGTGAAGGATTGGGTTCACTGTCACCTTGAAGTCCCCACAGATGCGAACCTTCCTTGGCTCCTCAGACTTATTGTTTAACGTTTTCTTCATGACAAGAATGATGGGAGTTGCCCACTCGCTCCGGTCTACCTTAGATAACACGCCTGCCTTCTCCAGATTCTCCAGCTCTGCCTCGACGGCTGGGCGAATTGCATATGGTACCGGTCTTGCTTTGAAAAACTTGGGAATTGCATTCTCCTCTATTTTTATCGAGGCGGTTACGCCTTTAAGAGTGCCCAGTTCTTGTTGAAATACCTCTTTGGCGTCAGCTAAGATTGTTGACAATCGTCCAGGAGTGACGTCGTCATCCTTTTTACCAGCCACCGTCAGTGCCTGAATGGAGTGCCAGTCTAAACTTATCTTTCTGATCCATTCACGTCCCAATAACGGTGGTCCACCATCTTGCAGAATGCAGAGATACAATTTCCGTATTTTCTTGCCTTTGTATTCGACAGGCACCCTTATTTTTCCTCTGGGGTATACTTTTTGCCCCGTATACGTCCTCAAGACAATGGATGTCTCTCTCAAGGGTATGTGTGATAATAGCCGCTCGTAGTCTCGTCGATTCATGACGGTTGGTGCTGATCCTGTATCCAATTCCATTTTGACTTGGGACCCTGCTATCGTGAGGGTGACCCAAATGGTTCGGTGATCCTCTTTTGCGATTACGTTGTGAAGTTTGAGACAGCTTAGTCTCTTGTTCCCGGATTCACTATCGCTCATCTGGTCTTCGGAACTACTGTCCGTCATATTTTGTACTTTCCTGTACGGATCCTTAGTAGCCTTTTTGTTGTCGTTGGTCTTCTTCCCAGACCTGCAAACTCGTGCAATGTGTCCCATCTTTCCACATTGCCTGCATATTTTGTCCTTGGACCAGCAGTCCTTCTGGTCATGCTATGTTCTGCCGCAGCGATAACATTTTGCAAATCCCCGTGTCATTTCGTGGGTGCCGTATTCCTGTGGCTTTTGTTGTATTTCCGCAGCTCTCCTTGCTGCTGCTTTGTATGATACTGCCACGCTGAAAGCCTTATCTAGCGTCAGCTCTTTCTCTGAGAGTAACCTCTTCTGGGTTCCTTCACTCAGGAGTCCACAGACAAATTTGTCCCGTAAGGTATCTGCCAGTCCTGCTCCGAACTGGCAGTGCTTTGATAGCTTGCGTAGTTCTGTAAGGTAATCAGCATTGCTCTCATTTTTATGCTGATTTCTCCTGTGGAATTTAAATCTTTCTGCTATCAGCAGCAGTGTAGGATTTAGGTGTTCCTGTAGGATAGCAACAATTTCATTAAAACTCTTCGCCTTCGGTTTGGCTGGAGTAATCAGGTCCCGAAATAGGCCGTACGTTCTTGCGCCCATTAAATTTAGCAATACCGATGCCTTTTTCTCATCAGCTATTTCGTTTGCCTCGCAATATACCTCGACTCTTTCCACATACGTGGTCCAGTCTTCTATTGCATTATCGAAGGCAGTGATATCGCCAGTCTTTGGCATCTTGAAAATCTAAGATGGCGCCTCCCGTGCTTGCCTTCGTCCCCGATGGATCAAAATGGCACCTCCCGCGCTTTTCCTTTTTCCCCGCCGAGTTAAGATGGCGCCTCCTGCGCTTTCCCACCACTGCCGCTGCTGCCAACGCTGTTGCTGGCGATTATATTTATTTTACTATCCTGTAATGGCGACGCCCTATGGTCTTCGCGCCTCCCCGATCGATGCTGCCAACGCCGCCATCCGCGGTATTTTTATTTTTCTATCGCGCTTCAATATTTGCTCCGTTAATTGAAGAACCGTTCCCGTCGTGGAGCGGACCCTCTGGGACACTTCCCTCTCTCTTCTTAGGTCCGAACGCTGCCCGGCTGCGAAGCACCGGCCGCGCCCTGTGTGCTCCAACCTCTCTCTCTCTCTTTGCTTCCCGACTCGCTGCCCGGCCCCGTTGCAGAGCCACCCGATCGAGCTCTAGCCCGCCGCAGCCCAGGAAGTATGAGTGCACTACCTGCCACCAGTCCGATTAGCTGGGAAACCACAGACTGGAGACCAAGTCTGGCTCTCGACAGTCTCTCCTGCACTTTTCAATTCGATGATTTGGAGGGCGTTTGCCCACGGTCGACGCCCATTTCTCGAGTTTCTTTGGATTGTTATTTTTTTCTTTTTTTTCTTCTGGCTTCGACCTTCAATAACGTCGTCTGAGGGGCTGCCGAGTTGCAGGTAAGTTCGTTTCTTACTCATCGCCA
The DNA here is from genome assembly GCF_052327205.1 of Somniosus microcephalus. NCBI lineage: Eukaryota > Metazoa > Chordata > Chondrichthyes > Squaliformes > Somniosidae > Somniosus > Somniosus microcephalus. Next base: position 224,610,893 of record NC_140991.1, read on the forward strand.
GTATTATGTCCGTGTATAATTGAGACACGGACTGCAGGAGTTGATTATAACAAGTCTTTACTGAATGGAGACATCCTGGAAACTGAAACTACAGAAGCCTGCTAGGGCCTTTTATACAGGGGTGGTCACTGCCGGTACTGCAGTCTGAGACCAGTTATTCCCTTAAAGGTACATACACAACACTCACCGACCTAATCTCCATAATACTTCCGAGCTGCAGACGCTAATTGGGCGTCCTGATGCAAATGCAAACCAGTCCTTTGTGGGAGGGTGGTAGTGGCAGACAAACAGGAAAGGGGTGTGCGAAGGCTGGAAATGGCCCCGCCGTTCCTCCTGGCTCCACATTAATGCAAGTGAAAAGCAATAAATTTACCTCTTCTTCAGCAGTCTCCAGTGGTCTCTATACAGACCACTGGTTAGGCTCCCATAGACCCAGATAAACTGAGCGAACTAAGCCCAGTGCAGGTTCCGTCCAGTTTTTGCCCAATTTGGCTTTGGGTTCCTGAAACGAGCATTAGGTCTAATTAGCATATTCACGAGACCTAGGGGGAGAATTCAGTACCATAGCGCCTCCCGTTAGTACCAGCAAATGGCGATAATGGGGCGCTGATGCAGCAGCGCCAGGGCTAGGCGAATCCAGTGCCGCACGACAAATCCACCCACCCCCCCCACATTGCGCCGCCAGTATAAGGCACTGCCGGGGAATTCAACACCAGGCAGATCATGATGTAAGTGAGTGTGCAATGCTCACTGGCCACCCGATCTGTGAAATTGATTGTTGCCACCTACCTTAGCACCTCGACCAAACAGTGACAGGGAGTGCTGGCGTGAAACAGCCAGAAGCTGGCTCCAGGGACATTATTTAAAGGGATCATAGTGGAGGAATTTGGTTGGTTAGCGCCTCCCTTAAGCGCCTCCAGGGGGCGATAACATGGCGCTAAAGACTTACCGCCCAGGTGCGACAATGTTACAGCCGCCCGCAAAATTCACTTGGTGGTTTGAGGCGGTGGTAACCCCGAGCACCACATTCTCCTGTGCCTGGAAATCGTGACATAATTTGGCTGTGCAGTGCCCCGGTAGCACCCTGGACCAAACTTCGGTTCCGCCTCCTGCAGCATCGCCGGGCAAAAAAAACAGCAGCTGCAGGAGGTTTTCATTGGGAGGCCAGGCGTTTCAGGGGCGATAATTAAAGGCGAGGTGGCCGAGGTAAGTAAAAAAAATTCTGAAATGCTCTCTCTTTTTTTTCTCTCCTTTGTCTTCACCAGCAATAGATTAGCCTGGCGCTCTGCTGCAGTGCATTGGGCTGATCGGGCCGGATCGCGGCTGCCGTCGGGGACCAGGCAAGTTTTCCCCTTGCAGAGCCTGTAACAATGGCCGTCCCTTTAAGGGAGGGAAGGAGCATTCCAATGCGGTAACGCTGCACGACTCATTGTGCAACATGGCACACCTACCACCCCGCCTGTTGCGCTCCAGGAAGGAAATGGAGTGCTTGATTTCGCGCTCCACTTCCTTCCTGGAGCACTAAAACCCAATTTTGTAAAAGCTGGGAATCATTAGCGCCTGGCACTAAGTTTCCCAGCATTCAAAAGTTACCGCCCCCAAACGGGGGGATACTGAATTTCTCCCCCCATGTGTAATGAGTCGCAGCTGTCAGGTTAGTGGAGTTTCAGTGCTTTCTTGTCACTTTCACATTGTGCAACTGTTTAATTCAGTAATTTAAAGGTTATTCTGTATCAGGAGTATTGTGGGAAGTAAAAAGTAGCACATTTATTCTTAAAACAATCAAACTGCTACACTTGGCTTAAATTAATGGGGGCTGTACTGGCAATCGACCTGGCCCTCCAGGATCTAAGGCAGAAGGAGCAGTGGCAGCAAGAAAGAGTGGAACATGTGGCCAAAGGGAGGAGGAGGGCCATCAGGGCTCTCACCAGGAGGCCTTTCCCTCCGTGGGTATTCCGAGAGCACTTCTCCAACCTCTAATTAAGTGAGGAGCAATGCATTAGAAGGCTCTGCTTCAGTAGGAGAAGGGACTACATTTCCTTCCCCATTACCAGAGAAAAGCAGGACGAGTGTGCACATGGCTTTGTCAGGATAGCAGGATTCCCAATGGTGCAGGGCGCCATTGACTGCACCCACATGGCTTTGTGGGCACCACATAACAACCCTGACATCTTCCATAACTGCAAAGGCTACCACTCACTTAATGTGCAGTTGGTGTGCGACCACAGAGCGAATCCTCAATGTGAATGCCCGCTATCCTGGCAGCAGCCATGATGCCTTCATCCTGTGCCAGAGCGGTGTGCCAGCACTCTTCCAGCCATCACATGAAACTCGTGGCTGGCTGCTCAGAGAGAAGGGCTATCTGCTCTCCAGCTGGCTCATGACTCCCCTCTGCAACCCCAACACTCCTGCCCAGCAATCATATAATGAGAGCCATGTTGCCACCAGGAACATCATCAAGCAGACCATCGGGGTGCTCAAGCAACAAGTCTGCTGCCTTGACTGCTTGGGAGGAGCCCTCCAGTACTTGGCTGAGCGGATGTCCCATTTTGTTGTGGTCTGCTGTATGCTCCACAACTTGGCCACCATGAGGGCCCAGCCCTTACCATCAGGGATTGCGGGACCACCTCAGGAGGAGGAAGAGAGAGAGGAGGAGGAGGATGAGGAGAAGGAGGAGGAGGCTGGATGACAGGCAGCGACAAGGTCAATGGCGGAGTGGCAGTGGTGGGAGCAGGAATGCTGTCATCCTGACAGAGGACAGCAGGTTCCTGCTCCATTGACCCACTGCTACTCCCCTGGGGCGGCACCTCAGCATCCCTAGCAATCTGTTGGAGCACAGATTGCTGGCCTGCTGTGACACCATGAAAGCCCCGGTCGACAGTGGTAGACACAGCCATGATGGCAGCAGTCAGAGATTGCGTGGCATCAAGCTGAGAGTGCATGAGATTGGATGCCATCAAGCATAGTCTGCATTACAGCACTAAGACATTGTGTCGCTTCTGCCTGTGCTGCAATGGAAGCTGCCAGATTGCCCATCACATGCGGCATCAGGTCTGGGTTGCCACAGTCTCTCTGGGAGTCCACCATCCTTTGCAGACTGGAAATCTTGGGCTCCATGTGTAGTGTATGTACCTTTAAGAGGAGAACTACTTTTACAGCTCCTGTATACTGTAGTACCGGCAGTGACCACACCTGTATATAAACCCTGTGTAGGGATCTGTACCTTAGTCTTTAGACTACCCTCATCCAGTAAACACCTGTTGATTGTTAATCTGCAGTCTCCGTCAATTTATTGAAGAACACCATACCTTAAGATTCACACATTTAACAGTGGCAACGAGGTCGATTCGAACCTACCTGCAACTCTGCATTTCCTCCCAGGGATTTGCTCCTGGAGGAGAGTGGAAGAAAGTCGAGGCCAGAAGCACGGGCGTTGACCATGAGCAACTGCCCAGTCATCCGGCAGAGAGTGAGCATCGCAGGGGAGGCTGTTGAGAGCTTGGCTTGGTTCTCCAGCCACGACGATCCAGCAACAGACTGGCAACAGGTACAGCGCAGACCCTTCCCGGACAGCGGCGGCTGGAGCCGACCGACAGCACAGAAAAGGCCGAGCAGCGTCGACGGGGTAAGAGAGAGGGTAAAGCGCACAGGGCGCAGCCGGGGGTTGAAGACCGAGCGGCGTCGACGGAAAACAAAAAGAGAGAGAGGGTAAAGCACAGCCGGGGTTCAGGACCGAGCGGCGGCAACGAGAGGCGCGCACAGGAGAATGCAGCCAGGGCTCAAGGGCTGAGCAGCGTCCGCGGGGGAAGAAAGGAAGCGCGGGAGACGCCATTTGAGCCGTGGAGAAGAAGGGTGAGCGCGGGAGATGCCATTTTTGAAGCCGCAGCGGAGAAGAAGGGTGAGCGCGGGAAGAAAAGGAAGTGCGGGAGATGCCATTTTGAGCCAGCGGAGAAAAAGGGAGAGCGCGGGAGACGCCATTTTAGCCAGTCTAACCACGCCCAGGGATGCCGAAGAGTGGCAGTGTCACAGCGTTCGACAATGAAGTCGAAGATTGGGCGACATATGTGGAACGCATTGAGGTGTACTGCAAGGCGAATGAAGTGCCAGATGCAAGGCAAGCACTGGTTTTGTTGAATTCTATGGGTGCAAATACATATGGCTTACTGCGAAACCTAGTAACCCCAGAGAAGCCAGTGGATAAGGATTTCGAAAGCATAGTGGAAATCCTACAGGACCACTTAAACCCCACACCGCTGCTGATAGCAGAAAGATTAAAGTTTCAGAAAAGGAACCAGCATAAAGACGAAAGTAATGCTGAGTATTTAACGGAACTGCGCAAGCTATCGAAACACTGCCAGTTTGGAATGGGACTAGCAGATACGTTAAGGGACAAGTTTTTGTGTGGGCTTCAAAGTGAAGGAACCCAGAAACGGCTTCTATCAGAAAAGGATCTTACGCTGGACAAGGCTTTCAGCATGGCAGTATCACACGAAGCAGCCGCATGGGGCGCTGCAGAGATACAACGGAGACCGCAAGAATATGGCACCAATGAAATGTCATATGGAGCAGGGAAGTGTTATCGCTGCGGCAGGACAACACACGACCAGAAGGATTGTTGTTTCAAGGACCAAGTGGGCAGACAGTGTGGAAAAGCAGGACACATAGCAAGAGTCTGCAGGTCGGGGAAGAAAACCAGCAGCAAGAAATCTCCACAGGAGAAGTACAAAAAGGTACATAAGGTGACGGAGAGTAGTTCAGACGAACAGAAAAGTGCCACAGACTCCGGAAGCAAGGAGCTGTGTTGTCTGAAACTACATAATGTAATCAAAATGGAGGATCACCAAACTATCTGGGTCACGCTCCACATAGACAGAGTCCAAGTGAAAATGGAATTGGACACAGGATCAGCCCTAACAGTCATAAACCGAAGGGACCACAAGCGGCTATTCTCACATATACCCTTGAGAGATACAGAGATTGTCTTGAAGACGGACACGGGGCAAAAAGTCTACCCCAAAGGAAAAATAAGGGTGAACGTCATATACAACGGCGAGGAATCACCAAAAATGGACCTATATGTATTGCCAGATGGAGGACCACCACTACTAGGACGTGAATGGATCCGGAAGATGCAGTTAGATTGGCATTCCATACAGGCACTGACGGTAGAGGCCAAAAAGGATGATGACGTCACACCTGGACGACTGTCAGAAATGCTAAATGACGCACAAGAAGTGTTCCAGGAGGGACTAGGAACACTGAAAGGCATAACAACGACGATTAAAATAGAGGAAAATGCAAGCCCAAAGTTTTTAAAGGCCTTATGCGATCCGCCCAGCCGTCAAAGCAGAGCTGGAAGGTTTGGAACATTCAGGAGTACTGACCAAAGTGGACTGGAGTGAGTGGGCTACACCCATCATTCCTGTAATGAAGAGGTCGTTGAGTAATATGCCTGGGGAACCAAAGAAGGTTCGCATCTGTGGGGACTTTAAGGTGACAGTGAACCCAGTCCTTCACACGGTACAATATCCGCTTCCGCGGATTGAAGATATTTTCACCTCGCTATCTGGAGGAAAACGCTTCACTAAGATTGATCTGGCCCAGGCGTACCTGCAAATGGAGGTAGAAGAAGCCTCGAAACAATACCTCACGATCAACACTCACAAAGGTCTCCACCAATACAACCGGCTGGTGTTTGGGTTAGCATCAGCTCTGGCTACTTGGCAAAGGGCAATGGATCAAGTCCTGCAAGGGATTCCAGGGACCCAGTGTTATTGGGACGACATCCTGGTCACGGGCAAAAATGACAGTGATCACCTCGCCAACCTGGAGCAGGTGCTCACTAGATTGAAGGAATATGGGCTAGGAGCTAATCGCCACAAATGCGAGTTTTTCCAGAAGCAGATCTCGTATTGTGGCCACGTTATTGATGAAGAGGGGCTACATAAGTCCCCTGAAAAGATTGTGGCAGTAGTCAAGGCTCCAGCACCGGAAAATGTGTCAAAACTGAGGTCGTTCCTCGGGCTGGTGAACTACTACCATAAGTTCTTACCAAATTTGTCTACAGTATTACACCCACTGAACACCCTACTGCAAACGGGGGTACCATGGAAGTGGAATGACGAATGTAAACGAGCTTTCCAGAAGTGCAAAGAATTGATCACATCAAAAGAGGTGTTGGCTCATTTCAACCCAGCACTATCAATTCGGTTGGCGTGTGATGCATCACCCTATGGTAGTGGACCGGTGCTGTCGCACAAATTCCCAGACGGGTTGGAGAGGCCAGTAGACTTTGTGTCTCGGTCACTAACCTCAGCCGAGCGCAACTACACCCAGATTGACAGGGAGACCCTCAGCCTAGTATGGGGAGTGAAAAAGTTCAACCACTATCTGCACGGGCAGAAGTTCACCTTGCTGACTGACCACCAACCACTTGTCTCCATCTTTAATCCAAAGAAGGGCGTTCCGGTGATGACTGCGCAACGGCTACAAAGATGGTCCCTTTTTCTAGGGGCGAACCAATATGAAATAGAGTATAAGGGCACGAAACAGCATGGAAATGCTGATGGGCTATCACGCCTGCCACTGCCTACTGCGGAAGAAGTACCAGCAGTGGACCCTGTCGAAATATTTTATTCAACCATAATTGAACGCTTGCCAGTAACTAATGCGGATATAGAGAAGGAGACCTGAAATGATCCAGCACTATCTCGGGTATATGATTTGATGGTGAATGGATGGCCGGCACATGGCGACTCATTGTTGCCAGCATTCTCATCCAGAAGAGAACAGCTGTCAGTATGCCAGGGGACAGTGATGTGTGGATCCCGAGTGGTAATTCCACCCAAGTTAAGGGAGAGAGTGCTCAATGAGCTTCACGAAGGCCATCTGGGAGGGGTGAAAATGAAAAGCCTTGCTGGGGCTTATGTTTGGTGGCCGGGGATCGATCAACAAATCGAGGACCTAACAACGAGCTGCTCAGGATGGCAGAAGGTCCAAAATGCACCACCACATGCCACTCTACACCCATGGGAGTGGCCCTCCTCTCCATGGCAACGGGTGCATATTGATTTTGCTGGTCCATTCATGGACTCAATGTTCTTAATAGCAGTGGATGCGCACTCGAAATGGCCTGAGGTGATAAAAATGTCCTCCACCACTACGGAGAAAACGATTGCAGTCTTACGGACCATATTTGCCAGGAACGGCTTGCCAGAGCAGATTTGCACTGATAACGGACCACAGTTTGTGTCCGAAGAGTTTTGGAAATTTATGAGAAGGAATGGGGTAAGGCATTACACATTCGTACCGTATCATCCAGCCAGAGAGGTTCGTACAAACCTTTAAAAAGGCAGTAAGGGCCATGTGCGATGATAACATTCCACTGCAGCATAAGGTGGACAATTTCCTGTTAGCCTACAGAAATGCGACACATGCAGTTACCAACCAGACCCCAGCCATGATGTTCTTTAACCGAAGGTTGAGATCTCGTCTGGATTTGCTCAGACCAAATGTGCGAAGAAATGTTGAGAATAAGCAATTCCAGCACATCAATGAGAAGCCGACAAGGAGCTTCAATGTAGGACAACCAGTCTTGGCCCACGACTACAGAACAGAGAAATGGCAACCCGGAACGATATGCATACGGCAGGGGCCACTAATGTACACAGTGGATGTTGTGGAGAACATTGTGAGACGCCATGTCGACCAGATCCTAGCGTCACAGGAACGAGTCAACCCCATGTCTCGCGTACCTGGTGATGAACCCGACATACCGGTAGCATCTACCCCAGAAACAGTAGCATCGGAAGCTGATGAACTAACTGACGACAGGGAGCCAGAATCGCCTCCACACCAAGAGCAAGACACTCAGGAAAGGCGCTATCCAGAAAGGATCAGGAAGCCGCCCCAAAGACTGAATTTATTAATGGACTATTTCAGATAATGTGCATGTTAAAAGTGTTAACTGTTAAATGAATGTATGGTACTGTTAATCTAAAAGGGGAGGAATTGTAGTGTATGTACCTTTAAGAGGAGAACTACTTTTACAGCTCCTGTATACTGTAGTACCGGCAGTGACCACACTTGTATATAAACCCTGTGTAGGGATCTGTACCTTAGTCTTTAGACTACCCGCATCCAGTAAACACCTGTTGATTGTTAATCTGCAGTCTCCGTCAATTTATTGAAGAACACCATACCTTAAGATTCACGGATTTAATAGTGGCGACGAGGTCAATTCGAACCTACCTGCAACTCTGCATTTCCTCCCAAGGATTCGCTCCTTAAGATTCACGGATTTAACACCATGCTTAGCGCAAGGCCTTGTGCAATGTTGGAGGTGGACTCCTCCATGCTTCTTATCATTGCAGAGTGGCTCTTGGGCACCCTTGCCATTGCACCTATCATCTCCGTGTGCATGCCCATCAACCTTCTTCTAAATGCCTCCCCATCGAGGTCCTCATCTGAGTTCTGTGCAGCAGAACTCGCACGCGAACTCATCCTCCAGGGAGCTTGCCCCCGAACTAGCCCCCGAGCTACCCTTTCCTGTTGTGGGGTGAGTGGGAAGTAGGATATGAGAAGAAGGAGTAGGGTTGAACATACCCCCAAGGGGGTCAATGTCACCGGTGGCCATGGCACCCACCACCTGGCATCCAATAATCTGCTGTACTCTATTCTCCATCTCAGACAGTGGTTGTGTTTTGGCTTGTCCCCCACCTATGCACTCCTGCTCCCTCCTGTTGTGAGCCACCTTGGCCTACAAGAGAAAGGAAGCTGTGTGAGTGAGTGTGGAGCAATGTGTTTGGGTGATGTGCCTGGCATAGTTGAATAGCTGTCATTGTGTGCAAGGTGTGAGATGTGGGTGTTGGTAGGTAGAGATTGTTGGTGGCTTCATGCTGTGGGTGTGGTGCTTTGGGCAGTGTGTGAAGACTATGGTTAAGATGGTGGTATGTAGCATTTGTTGATGCATTGACTCACCCTGACCACCCGAGTGAGGCTGTTAAATTTCTTCCTGCACTGTGTGTGGGTCCTGGGGACCACAGTGGTGCCCAAGACATGCTGCACTACCTCCCTCCACATGGTGCAGAAGACTTGCGACGAGGGCCTTCTGCCACTTGCCGGGTAGAGCACCGCCCTCCACAGGGTCTCGCCACAGTGAGCACCAACGCCTCCAATGCTTGATCGCTGAGTCTGCGGGCTCTCTCCCTGGGGCGTGGATCTGTCATGAGTACAGTTGATTCATCATCTGGCTTCTTCTCCTTGACCTGCTGCTGCTTGCTGAGGCAGCTGCACAGCCAGCAATGCTGAGAATGAGGTTCTGCAGCATCAATGAACTACCCTTTAAGAACTGGAAAAAGCCTGTGGCAATCATGACTTGCAATTAGACTGCACCTGATATTGTTCCACCCTTTAACGACAATGAGCTTGGGCTTTAAGGCTTTAATTAGCACTCCAATCATTTCTTTGAACAAATATTTTGTATCTGTCTTCAAGGTAGAAGACACTAACAACATCCCAATAATGGATAATCAAGGGGCCACAAGGAGGGGGGAACTAAAGACAATCACTATCACTAAGGAAACAGTACTTGGTAAAATAATGGGACTAAAAGACGACAAGTCCCCTGGACCAGATGGCCTGCATCCCAGGGAATTAAAAGAAGTGGCTGCAGAGATAGTGGATGCATTGGTTGCAATATACCAAAATTCCCTGGACTCTGGAGAGGTCCCAGCGGATTGGAAAACATTAAATGTAACACCCCTATTTAAGAAAGGAGGGAGACAGAAAGTAGGAAACTACAGACCAGTTAGCCTAACATCTGTCATTGGGAAAATGCTGGAGTCCTTCATTAAGGAAGCAGTAGCAGGGCATTTGGAAAACCATAATGCAGTCAAGCAGAGTCAGCATGGTTTTATGAAAGGGACATCATGTTTAAAAAATTTGCTGGAGTTCTTTGAGGAGGTAATGAGCAGGGAGGACAAAGGTGAACCAGTGGATGTGGTGTATTTGGATTTCCAGAAGGCATTCAATAAGGTGCCACATAAAAGGTTACTGCATAAGATAAGAGCTCACAGAATTGGGGGCAATATATTAGCATGAATACAGAATTGGCTAACTGACAAGCAGAGAGTCGGGATAAATGGGTCATTTTCTGGTTGGCAAATGGTAATTAATGGGGTGCCACAGGGATCGGTGCTGGGGCCTCAACTATTTACAATCTACATTAATGTCTTGGATGAAGGGACCGAGTGTAATATTGCCAAGTTTGCGGATGATACAAAGATGGGTGGGAAAGCAAGTTGTGCAGAGGACACAAAGAACCTGCAAAGGGATATAGATAGGCTAAGTGAGTGGGCAAACATTTGGCAGATGGAGTATAATGTGGGAAAGTGCAAGGTTATACACTTTGGCAGGAAAAATAAAAAAGCAAATTATTATTTAAATGGAGAGAGATTATAAAATGCTACAGTTCAGAGGGACCTGGGGGTCCTTGTGCATGAAACACAAAAAGTTAGCATGCAGGTACAGCAAGCAATCAAAAAGGCAAATGGAATGTTGGCCTTTATTTCAAAGGGTTTGTTATGTTCATTAATAACTAGACATTCTTATTATGAACACAGCTAGCTTCTAGCTAGTTATTTATTCAGTACACGTTCTCTAGGTACAGTATCAGTAGAGGCTTCCATGTCTGCTCATGTGTGCAGGCTGCCATCTTGACTGTTGCCTTGTGGGTAGCCTAGTGCCTCATGGGTAATGTAGTCTTAAACATACAGCTATATACAGCTCTACACAGCTCCACCTAGTGTCCACTATAGAATGACATGCTATTGATCACTACATCCCCCTTTCTTTGAGGTTTAACAAAATCAATATCAATCAACTTTCAAGAAAACAATAAAGATAATATCAGTAACACCTTTGTTAGTGCTCTATAAACATAAACATTTTCAAAACAGTCAACACATTTTCAAAGCTTTACATTGTACTCAAAGATTAAGTCTATCAGGCTCTTTTACTTCACGTGTGGATCTTCTCAACGCAGGTAAGTCTGATGTGTCTTCATGAGATTGTTCTGGCGGTGAATGACAAGATGCAGTTGCGGCATTGTCATCAATCTGGTCTTGAATAGTCTCTTGTGTTTTTAGGAGGGAACGGCGGTTCCTCCTGAGAATCTGTCCTTCCTCAGTTCTAACAATGTATGACCTTGGTCCTACTTCCTCAAGAACTGTAGCTTTCCTGTTCCATGCATCTGGATCCTCAATCCTGACAACATCATCCTTTGTCAATGGTTTTAGAGTTTTGGGTGACTTGTCATAGTATGATTTCTGTTTCAGCTTTAACAGTTGAAGTCTCTGTCTCAGTTCCTCACTTTGCTGTTCTTTTGCACAGCAGGGTAGCGTGGTGCGCAACTTGCGACCCATTAGTAGTTCAGCAGGTGAAGAACCACAGTCTAAAGGTAAGGCTCGGTAGCTCAGCAGGGCGAGATAAGGGTCAGACTTGCTTTCTGTCGCTTTCTTCAGTAGCTGCTTGAGAACTTGAACACCTTTCTCTGCCTTACCATTTGACTGAGCATATAAAGGACTGGATGTGATGTGCTGAAAGTCATAATGTGCTGCAAACTGTTGCCACTCCTTACAGTTGAAGCACGGACCATTGTCGCTAACGGCAATCCTGGGAATTCCATGTCTGGCGAAGATGGATTTCACATGCATTATGACACTGCTTGCTGTGGTGCTTGAGAGCAGCGCCATCTCAGGATAGTTAGAATAGTAGTCAATCACTATTAGATAGTCTTTACCATTTAAATGAAAAAGGTCCATACCAACCTTTTGCCATGCTGCTGTTGGTATGTCAGCTACTATCATTGGTTCCTTTGCTTGTTTGCTTTGGTGTTTCTGACATGTCTCACATTTGCCTATCATGTTCTCAATGTCCTTATTTATGCCAGGCCAATAAACAGTGTCTCTTGCTCTCCTTTTGCATTTTTCAATTCCGAGGTGTCCCTCATGAATCCTTTTGAGCATGTCTTGACGTAGAGCCTGTGGAATGACTATTCTGTTCTGTTTTAGTAATAGTCCACTTGCGACACTCAATTCTGACCTTGTTTTGGACAGGAACCTTTTGGCCAACCATGATGAATGTTCTCTATTACTGTTTGTAATACTGTATCTTTTACTGTTTCTTCTGCTATTTGCTTTGATTTTGTGTCTGACACGGGCAGCGCAGCAGTGACCATACTCACATGAACATCCACGTCTTCTTCAGTAGAGCTCACATGACTCATTGTGGGTGCTCGGGATAGTGCATCTGCTAACACTATGTATTTGCCTGGTGTGTAGATCAGTTCAAAGTCATATCTTTGCAGCTTCATCATGAGTCGTTGAATCCTTGGAGACATCTCATTCAGGTTTTTTTTTATGATGGCAACCAGAGGGCTGTGGTCTGTCTCAACTGTGAAGGTGGGAAGTCCATATATGTAGCTATGAAACTTTTCTAATCCAACTACCAAGCCTAGACATTCCTTTTCAATCTGGGCGTATCGACACTCAGTATCAGTCATAGACCTGGAGGCATAGGCAACAGGCTTCCAATCTTTACCATCTGCTTGTAGCAAGACCGCACCTAGGCCATCTTTAGATGCATCCGTTGACACTTTAATTCTTTTGGTTGGGTCAAAGAAGGTGAGTACAGGTGTGGTTGTCAGCACTGTTTTGAGGTTTATCCACTCTTGTTCATGTCTTTCTGTCCATGCGAACTCATTTGATTTATGTAGCAGGTCTCGCAGACAGGCTGTCTTGGCTGACAAGTTAGGAATGAACTTTCCAATGAAGTTTATCATCCCCATGATGCGTAGCACTCCTTTTTTGTCAGTGGGTCGGGGCATTTTGAGTATGGCGTTTACTTTTTCCATATCTGGCTCTATTCCTTTACCAGATAGATTATCTCCTAGGAAAGTGACTTCCTGGACGCCAAACTGACACTTGACTTTGTTGAGCTTCAGTCCATTCCGGCGTATGCTCTGTAGCACTTTAGTCAGTCTCTCATTGTGTTCTTTCAGTGTGGAGCCCCAGATGATGATGTTATCAACATAGACCTGAACTCCTTCCAGACCTTCAATTATGTGTTCCATCGCTCTATGAAAGATTTCAGATGCAGATATTATCCCGAAAGGCATTCTGAGGAAACAATACCTGCCAAATGGTGTGTTGAAGGTACAGTATTTGGTGCTCTCTTCATCCAGTTTTAGTTGCCAAAATCCTTGTGAGGCATCGAGCTTTGTAAAGTATCTGGCACCTGACATTTCACTGGTGATTTCTTCTCGCTTGGGAATCTGGTAGTGTTCATGTTTTATGTTTGCATTTAAGTCCTTTGGATCCATGCATATTCTTAGATCATTGTTCTTTTTCTTTACACATACCATGTAGTTAACCCAGTCTGTTGGCTCTTCGACTTTCCTGATGACTCCTAGTGTGGTCATTCTGTCCAGTTCATTCTTGAGCTGGTCACGCAGGGGTGCTGGAACTCTTCGTGGAGCATGTACCACTGGCTGAGCATTCTGCTTTAGCTGGATCTTGTAAGTGAATGGTAGAACTCCAAATCCTTTGAACACATCCTGGAAATTATTCACTACAGAATCCACCGAGTCATCTGGTCTGCTTATGGCACAGTTTATACGGTAGACTCTTTTGACCAGTTCTAAGTCCTCACAAGCTTTGTCACCCAGTAGTGAATCAAGCCTTTCAGCCACAACAGAAAACATGAGATGATGCACTTTGTCTTTGACTGTCACTTTAAGTCTGCATACACCTAAGCTATCTATTTTCTGTCCATTATAGTCCTTCAGTAGTACTGACTTTTCTGTATTTTGGGCTTTCCTTTCATATTGTTAATGTCACTCATACTGATTAAGTTTACTTTTGCCCCAGTATCCAGTTTCAATGTAACTAATGCTCCATTTATCTGCAGTGGGATCATCCATTTGTCCTCTTTTACTGCATTAACTTTATGTTCAGCATTGTCTATTTCTGAGGGCTGCACATTTTCTGTATCTTTTTTGATATTGTCACATGACACCATTCCTACAAAAAATGTCTCACTTACATCAGTGTCCTCAATCACATTAACTCGTTGCCCTTTCGTCGTTTTTACTTTTGAAAAGCATTGTTTGGCAAAGTGATTCTTTCCATTACACTTTGTGCACATTTTTCCAAACGCTGGGCATTGTCTTAACTGGTGTTTGTAACCACAGCGTTTACAATTAAATATTTAATCCTCCGATTGCTTTTCATTTCTGTTCTGCCCACGTTTCTTCCCCTTGTAGGACACAGCACCGACAGCAGCATTATCACTCATTGCATTCACATCATTATTGATTTCACTGAAAGTCTTCGCGTGCTTTCGAGCTAGCTCGCTGGCTTTGCATATTTTCACTGCATTTTCCAAATTTAGTTCGGTTTCTCTCAACAGACGTTCCCTGAATTTTTTATCATGTAACTAATGCTCCATTTATCTGCAGTGGGATCATCCAGTGCCACGTGCTAGTGAGTATAGGAATAGGAGGATAGTGCAGATGAATGCGTGGCTAAAGAGTTGGTGTAGGAGGGAGGGTTTTAGTTTCCTGGATCACTGGGCCTGCTTCTGGGAAAGGTGGGACTTGTACAAGTCGGACGGGTTGCACCTGAACCAGAGCGGGACAAATATCCTTGCGGGGAGGTTTGCTAGCACTGTTGGGGGGGGGTTTAAACTAACTTGGCAGGGGGATGGGATACAGAGGGGAGCTGAAATAGGGGGTGATGTGCTGCCAATTATAGAGAAAAAAACAAGTCAGCTTGGTAGACAGGGCAAATATATAAGGGCAAGGCTGGATGGCATCTATTTTAATGCAAGGAGTCTTGCAAATAAGGTGGATGAACTGAAGGTGTTGATAAACACATGGGAGTATGATATTGTTGCTATCACGGAGACATGGTTGAGGGAGGGGCAAGACTGGCAGCTCAATATTCCGGGGTACAGAATCTTCAGGCGAGACAGAGGGGGAGGTAAAAGAGGAGGGGGTGTCGCCATATTAATTAAGGAGTCAATTACTGCAGTAAGGAGGGATGATATATTAGCAGGTTCCTCTAATGAGGCCATATGGGTGGAGCTTAAAAACAAAAAGGGGGCAAGCACTATGCTGGGAGTGTACTATAGGCCTCCAAACAGTCAGGGGGAGATAGAGGAACAGATATGTAGGCAAATCTCAGAGAAATGTGCAAATAATAGGGTAATAATAATGGGGGATTTCAACTTCCCCAATATTAACTGGGATAGTCAGAGTGTGAAAGGCACAGAGGGTGTAGAATTCTTAAAGTGCCTCCAGGAGAGCTTTTTGAGCCAGCATGTAGAAAGTCCTACAAGAGAGGGGGCGGTACTGGACCTAATTCTAGGGAATGTGGCCGGCCAAGTGGAAAAAGTGCTAGTAGGTGAGCACTTTGGTGACAGTGACCATAATATGGTGAGATTTAAGGTGGTCATGAAAAAGGACAGGAATGGGCCGGAAATAAAGGTTCTAAATTGGGGGAAGGCCGATTTTAATAGGATAAGGCAGGATCTGGCCAAAATGGACTGGGATCAGCTACTTGTAGGAAAATCCGCATCGGAGCAATGGGAGGCTTTCAGAAGGGAGATTGAGATCATACAATGGCAACATGTTCCCGTAAAGGTCAAGGGTGGTTCCAAAAACCACAGGGAACCTTGGATGTCAGGGGATATACGAGAATGGATTAGGAAAAAAAGGAGGGCTTTTGGCAGATACAAAAGGCTAAAGATGGAGGAAGCCCTAGAGGAGTACAAATAGTGCAGGGGGATACTTAAAAAAGAAATTAGGAGATCAAGGAGGGGCCATGAAATAACACTGGCGAGCAAAATAAAGGAAAATCCTAAGATGTTTTATAAGTATATTAAGGGTAAGAGGATAACTAGGGAAAAAATAGGGCCCATTAGGGACAAAAGTGGCAATCTGTGTGTGGAGCCGGAAGATGTAGGAGGGGTTCTAAATGAAATTTTTGCATCTGTTTTCACTATGGAGGAGGACGATGTAGACATAGAAATAGGGCGGGGGGACTGTGATATGCTCGAACATATTAACATCGAGAGGGAGGAGGTATTGGCAGTTTTAGCAGGCCTAAAAATGGATAAATCCCCAGGCCCGGATGAAATGTATCCGGGGCTGCTGTGTGAGGCAAAGGAAGAGATTGCGGGGGCTCTAACACATATATTCAGAACCTCTCTGGCCACAGGGGATGTGCCAGAGGACTGGAGAACCGCTAATGTAATACCATTATTCAAGAAGGGAAGTAGGGAAAAACCGGGGAACTACAGGCCAGTGAGCCTAACATCAGTGGTAGGAAAATTATTGGAAAAAATTCTGAGGGACAAAATTAGTCTCCACTTGGAGAGACAAGGGTTAATCAGGGATAGTCAACATGGCTTTGTCAAGGGAAGATCATGTCTGACTAATTTGATTGAATTTTTTGAGGGGGTGACTAGGTGTGTGGATGAGGGTAACGCAGTGGATGTGGTATACATGGATTTCAGTAAGGCCTTCGATAAAGTCCCGCACAGGAGACTGGTCAAGAAGGTAAGAGCCCATGGAATCCAGGGTGCCTTGGCACATTGGATACAAAACTGGCTTTGTGGCAGAAGGCAGAGGGTGATGGTCGAAGGTTGTTTTTGTGACTGGAAGCCTGTGGCCAGTGGGGTGCCACAGGGATTGGTGCTGGGTCCCTTGCTGTTTGTGGTCTACATTAATGACTTGGATATGAATGTAAAAGGTATGATCAGTAAGTTCGCGGATGATACAAAAATTGGTAGGGTGGTAAATAGCGAGGAGGGTAGCCTCAGTCTGCAGGACGATATAGATGGGTTGGTCAGATGGGCGGAACAGTGGCAAATGGAATTTAACCCGGAAAAGTGCGAGGTGATGCACTTTGGGGGGACTAACAAGGCAAAGGAATACACAATGAATGGTAAGACCCTAGGCAAGACGGAGGGTCAGAGGGATCTGGGTGTGCAAGTACACAGATCCCTGAAGGCGGCGGAACAGGTGGATAAGGTGGTAAAAAAGGCATATGGGATACTTGCCTTCATTAGCCGAGGCATAGAATATAAGAGCAAGGAGGTTATGATGGAGCTGTATAAAACACTGGTTAGGCCACAGCTGGAATACTGTGTGCAGTTCTGGTCGCCACACTACAGGAAGGATGTGATCGCTTTGGAGAGGGTGCAGAGGAGATTCACCAGGATGTCACCAGGGCTGGAGCGCTTCAGCTATGAAGAAAGACTGGGCAGATTGGGTTTGTTTTCCTTGGAGCAGAGGAGGCTGAGGGGGGACATGATTGAGGTGTACAAAATTATGAGGGGCATAGATAGGATGGATACTGAGGAGCTTTTTCCCTTAGTAGAAGGGTCAATAACTAGGGGGCATAGATTCAAGGTAAAGGGCGGGAGGTTTAGAGGGGATTTGAGAAAGAACTTTTTCACCCAGAGGGTGGCTGGAGTCTGGAACTCACTGCCTGAAAGGGTTGTGGAGGCAGGAACCCTCACAACATTTAAGAAGCATTTGGATGAGCACTTGAAATGCCATAACATACAAGGCTACGGACCAAATGCTGGAATATGGGATTAGATTAGACAGGGCTTGATGGCCGGCATGGACACAATGGGCCGAAGGGCCTCTATCCGTGCTGTATAACTCTATGACTCTATGACTCTAATACCAAACACAATCTGGCCACGAATCATGGATGCTTTGAGCTCAGAGAAATTACATGTCTGTGCTTTCAGTTTCAGATCAGTTATAAAGCTAACAAAAGTCTCATTTTGTTGCTGTGTCCGAGAACGGAAGATGTATCTTTCATACGTCTCATTCTTTTTGGGAGAGCAATGTGCATCAAATTTTTTTAGCACATCTTCTAATTTTTCTCTGTTCTCCGCTGGATTAAATACAAATGTATTAAATACCTCTATCGCCTGTGGGCCTGCAACCGTAAGCAGCAACGCTATCTTCCTTGCGTCTGGCTTCGTACCGAATCTGATGGCTGCAATGTAGAGTTCGAATTGTTGTTTAAAAATCCGGCAATTGTAGTCGACATTTCCCTCGAGATTCAAACATCCTGGTGGCTTCAAATTCTCCATGTCGCTTTTCACAATTTTCAGCAGATCTTCACCACCCTGGTACCATGTTATGTTCATTAATAACTCGACATTCTTATTATGAACACAGCTAGCTTCTAGCTAGTTATTTATTCAGTACACATTCTCTAGGTACAGTATCTGTAGAGGCTTCCATGTCTGCTCCTGTGTGCAGGCTGCCATCTTGACTGTTGCCTTCTGGGTAGCCTAGTGCCTCATGGGTAATGTAGTCTTAAACATACAGCTATATACAGCTCTACACAGCTCCACCTAGTGTCCACTATAGAATGACATGCTATTGATCACTACAGGGAAGTCCTGCTACAACTCTGCAGGTTATTGGTGAGACCACACCTTGAGTACTGCGTACAGTTTTGGTCTCCTTATTTAAGGAAAGATATACTTGCATTGGAGGCACTTCAGAAACGATTCACTAGGTTAATTCCACAGATGAGGGGGTTGACTTATGAGGATATGTTGAGCAGGCTGGGCCTATACTCATTCGAATTTAGAAGAATGAGAGGTGATCTTACGAAACATATAGGATACTGAGGTGTCTCGACAAGATAGATGCAGAGAGGATGTTTCCTCTCGTGGGGAAATCTAGAATGCGGGGGCACAGATTTAGAATAAAGGGTCGCCCTTTTGGAACTGAGATGAGGAGGAATTTCTTCTCTCAGAGGGTCGTAAATATGTGGAATTCTCTGCCCCAGAGAGCTATGGAGGTTGAGTCATTAAATACATTTAAGGTGCAGATAGAGAGATTTTTGCAAGGTACAGGAGTGAAGGGTTATGGGGAGTGGGCGGGGAAGTGGCTTTGAGCCAAGATCAGCCATGATCTTATTGAATGGCGGAGCAGGCTCAAAGGGCCAAGTGGCCTATTCCTGCTCCTATTTCTTATGTTCTTATGTTCTTTGAGCAGTGAGCATGAATTTTGTGTGCAGTCTAAAGAAATGGCGCCTGGCGCTAATTCTCCAACTTTTCCAATGATACGGGCCATTCCTGGGCTATAATCAATTTCTAGCCCCTAATGCCTATTTTAGGCAGGCATGCTGGGCTTTCAGAAGCTGTTACACTTCTGGGGGGAACAGGCGCAGGATACTCTCCCTTGAAATTTGTCTCCCCAACATCCATTTCGTGTCCAAAACACATTTGGAACGGGGGCCAATTACCCTGTATTTTTATTTCATTTTATATTAACAAATTGAAGAATTTACCTACTGGTAGATATCAGTTCAGCCATGTCAGTGATGTATTGTTAGGGTTAACAATAAAAATTACCACATTTCTTGATTAAAACATCAAAAGGAAAAAAAAAAGTGAAATATGAAAGGTGAAGCTTTTAAAATGGTTTGAATTAGAAAGCAAAACAGTAAAGGGCAAGACGAGCACAGACAAAGCAATCAAAGACTGCTGTGGCTTATAAAATGAAAATGAAGATGCCTTTTACTGAATAGCTATGGTTTATAGTTCAAGGCTGCAAACACTTGGGCCGGAATCTTTACCATGTAGTCGGGTTGCGTGCATGCGGGCCGTGTAGCGGGATGGGAACCCAATGTTCTTCAGTGGCCCCAATTAATTTAAACCAGTCATGCGCGTTTCCCGGCCCAATTAAGTGGAGTAGGTCTGATGATGTCATCGATGACTCGTTTCCAACACGGATATTTAAAGCAACCTTGCACACATCTCATTTGAAGGTTGATGAAGGAGTGTTCAAGGTGATTTCCAAAGGTCTGAGTAGTGTTGTTATAAAGCTGATAAAAGTGTCGCTCATGGATACACAAATGCAGAGGGCTGCACCAAGATTTAACGATGCCTCCCTCGATGTTCTGGTGGAGGCAGTAAGAGTACACAGGGAGGGCCTCCTACCTGCTGATAGGCGCAAAAGGCCACCCAAAGACACCAAAAGGGCCTGGTTGGCGATCACAGAGGTGGTCAGCAGTGGGGATGTGGTCAGCAGGACATGGATACAGTGCAGGAAAAGATTCACTGATCTCCTGAGATCAGGAAAAGAGTGCAATGCCACACTCACCTTCATCCTGATGTGCCTGTCACCACATCCCCATCACTCTGCCATCCCAAGCCTACTCCTGCGCATCATTCCTCACACCAAAATACCTTCCAGGTCCACTCTTTGTCTATGTACATACTCACATCCCCATCTGACTAACCACCCCTATCACTCACCCTCATCCTAATGCAATCATAGCAAGTAACACCACAGAAGGAACCATTTGGCAATGGCACCCCACTTCCTCAGAGTCACCCTCTACAGATGTAGCCCATCCACTCCTCACACTCATTCTATCACTCTCACTCAAAGTTCTCTTCTTTCCCTCTTTGCAGGAGAAGAGAGCCCACAACAATAGGTAGAGGCAGAAAACCGGAGGAGGCTCTCCAGTTCTCGCTCAATTGACTCCAGCAGAGAAGGAGGCCCTGAAGATTTCTGGAGTAGCACAGCTGCTAGCAGTGGGAGACAGAGAGAGGGGGACATCCCAGCAAACTTGTGACAGAATTACATCTCATACAGCCACATGACATACAGCAGTCACTCATATGGTGTACTGATGTCAGCAGCCAGTGAAATGTCATCATGTGCATAATGGTAACGTTACCCATTCTTATCATAACACTTCTAATGCATCTCTTTACTGTGCCACAGGTCCATCAAGTGCCCACCCTCCCTGCCCCCCCGCCCCCACTGTCCTGAGAGGAAGCTCCAGCCTCTGAGGGTGCACCGACAGCAGACCCAAGCGCACCCAGCACCAGCGCAGATATGCACACCTCGGTGCTCCTGTGCGAGATAGAATAGTATTGTCACCTGGTGTCTCTCACATCACAAGTCAGCAAGAGCAAATGGTGGAGACAGGGACAGCAGTGGAGACTCCTCACCGGAGGGTGCAGGACGTTGCAAGCTCTGCTGAGCTGCATGCAGATGCTGAACCTTGGGAGCCATCGAGAGAGAGGGTGATCTTGGAGGGGCAGGAACAATTGTGTGAGGCTCTGCCAGCTTTTGCAGCCGCGATGTGTGAAAACGTGCAGAGAATGGAGGAGTCCATCTCTAACATGAGCACCACCATCTCGCAGGCGATGAGAGAAAATGTGCTGTTCCATGGAAAGGATAGCCACCTGCATGGAGCAGCAAATGCACCACTCACATGAGAACATACTTGCTGTGGACAATAGTTGGCAGACAACCATAGACCGCATCTCTAGGAGCAATATCAACATAGACTTGGGCCTTCATCGCCCCACTGCTATGCAGCAAGGTGCACTCCATCTCCTGCCTAGCAGGGAAGTGCGGGTGGCCCATGAGAGGGATGATGGTGAGAGGTGACATGGAAGTGCGGCTCTACTCAAAGCGCTCCCACTTCTATCCCGTTACCTCCCCCTCAGTCAGAGCCCCACGTGCTTCCATGGATCCCAATGACCGAGTCTGCTCCTGCACAATCGCAGGAGGAGCAGCCTTTGGCGGGGTCCTCACAGGCCCCAAAACCCAGAGGACATCTGCCAAAAGTGTCTAAGCAGTTGCAGCAGGGAAGTGAGCAGCCTGTCTCTACCTCTGCTGAAGCCACAGAGGTTGCACCTCGTAGAAGCACTCAGAAAAGAAAACAGACACAATCCTAGATGCACACGGGTATGCACATGGGCGTATGAACAAATGTTAATGATTAGTTTCAGTTATTTTTATGACACAGATAAAGGTATTTCTTTGCACCACTTTCCTGTCTTGTCCATTTTTGCCTGCGACCTGGGAAATGGCTTTGTCACTTGGAGTGAATGATGAAACATGACTTAACCTCGAGCTATGGGGGCTTGGGTGGCTGGAATAACTTGGTCATTGTAGGGATGCTTTATGAAGTTGTTGGCTAGGGTGGGGTGGGGGGCGTGGGGGAGGGGAACTAAGTACAGCATTTGGCAGCCATATTGGTTTATTGGAGCAAGTTAAGTAAATCTGGCCATTATGAGACCATCCCGTGTCTCCCAGGTAGCAATGTGCAATGCTGCTGGTGCCATCTCCACCTCAGGTTCCTCCTCCTCCTCATCTTCCACCAGTTCCTCCTCTTCCTCCTCCTCCTCTGAAGAGGCTGTGAGCTCTGCGCCTTGGTCCTCCTGCAGCTCCAATCCTCACTTCTGTGCTATGTTGTGCAGCGCGCAGCAACCAACAATGATTCTGGAGACCCTGGCTGGCGTATAGTGAAGGGCTCCTCCAGATCTGTCAAGGCATCTGAAGCGCATCTTCAACATATCAATTGCTTGCTCTTTGACACATGTGGTGGACATGTGGCTCTCATTATAAGGCTCCTGGGCCTCAGTACTTGGCCTTCTCAAGGATGTCATGAGCCATGTCCTCGGTGGATAGCCCTTGTTTCCAAAGCAGCTAGCCGGAAAGTCTGTTTGGCGGTGCAAAGAACTGAGGGAGGGTGGACTGGTGAGCACAAAAGAGTCATGACAGCTGCCAGGGAATCGGTTGCACACATGCATGATGATCTTTTTATGGTTGCAGACGAGCTGCACATTGAGGAAGTGGAATCCCTTTTGGTTCACAAGCACTCCTGGATGATGAGGGGGTGCCTTTATGGCCACATGTGTGCAGTCGATGATACCCTGCATCTGTGGGAAGCCAGCCAGAGACGCAAAGCTGAGCGCCTACTCAGTAACACTGGCTTCATCAATGGCAAAGTTGACATAATTGGCTGACTTTTCAAACATGGCATTGGTCACCTGGGTAATGCATCTGTGGGCGGCCGACTGCGAGATCCTGCAAATGTCTGCTGCAGATCCCTGGAAGGAACCGGAGGTGAAGAAGTTGAGGGTGGTGGTGACTTTGACAGCCACTGATAAGACATGTCCACCAGGTCCTCTGGGCAGCAGTTCTTGTTCCAGCAAGCTACAAATGTCTGCGACGACCTGTCGTGATAGCCGGAGCCTCCTGAAGCACTGCTGCTCAGTCATGTCCAGGAAGCTCATTCTCTGCCTGTATATCCTGTGTTGGGGGTATCGCCTCCGGCGTGGTGCAGCCCTGTGCTGGCACTCTCTCTCCTGTACAGCATCAGATCATTGAGGAAAAGGCTGGTGTTGTGGCTGCTGCTGCTGGTGTGGCTGGTGTTGTTGGTGCTGAGGCTCATCTTGGTCTGATTCTGAGGTCCAAGGTGAGACAGCATAAGCGGCACCCATGCTGATATAATAGATGGCAGGTAAAGTGGAGATCAGAGGCACAATCCTTCAATATAGTGATAGTGACTAGCAATGTGGTGAGAGTGGCTTCCGAGGTTGCAGAAATGACCTGCAAACTGCTGTCAGCAAAATCTCTGCACAAAATGGAATCAGCAGGAGCCTTTCCATTAGCCAAGCAAGCAGGTGTAATGTGGGAGCATTTATGTGTTTTACCAAGCTCTAAATTAATGCACTCGCACAATGGCCACTGAGCTCCCGTGTAATACCCATGCTCCTGAAGTTAAAGCCAAAAGCTGCTGTTACAAACCCTCTTAAGGGTCTCTCAACAAGCATTTAATTACTTGAATGAGGTCGCCTGTCTTTCCTGAGTGGGTCCGTGGCGCGTCTCCAGACATGCCCGAGTTAAATGCAGAAGTCGGCAGGATGATGGCGGGTTCCCGACACACTGTTAATTTCCGCGAATTTAACTGCCGAACCGTCCCCAAACCCGCACGCTCAGCACTGGGAAAATTCCAGCCTTGGTTATTGGTTCCACTCTTCAGCTCCCATAAAACCATTTTTTTTGCAGCGCTAACTGCATTACTGATTTTTCTGATCTGCTTTACATTAGGAATATCTCTACCTCCTCTTCTTAAGAACATAAGAACATAAGAAGTAGGAGCAGGAGTAGGCCATACAGCCCCTCGGGCCTGCTCCGCCATTCAATAGGATCATGGCTGATCCGAACCTAGACTCACGTCCACTTCCCTGCCTGCTCCCCGTAACCCCTAATTCCCTTATCAGCTAGGAAACTGTCTATCTCCGTTTTAAATTTATTTAATGTCGCAGCTTCCGCAGCTCTCTGGGGTAGCAAATTCCATAGATTTACTACCCTCTGAGTGAAGAAGTTTCTCCTCATCTCAGTTTTGAAAGGGCAGCCCCTTATTCTAAGATTATGCCCCCTAGTTCTAGTCTCACCCATCAGTGGAAACATCCTCATCGCATCCACCCGATCAAGCCCCCCTCACAATCTTATATGTTTCGATAAGATTGCCTCTCATTCTTCTAATTGTGAAGCTGCAAAAAGTTGTATAGGAAAGTTTAGGCTTCAAAGCCTTTGCTAAAGTAATTAGAGAAAGGGAGCAAGAAGAGAAGAAGACTGACTCCCTATGTCGTTGGTTGCACTATGTCACCTATTTAGATTAGAAAATGGTGAGGCAAATCAGCAACAAAAAAAATGAACTACCTCAACAAGTGAGCTGCCTACGGTAATAGTACCAGGACTGGTAATGACCCCCAAACAAAAAATACACATGCTAAATTGAGTGAAAACAAATAAACCTGTAGGATATCACGCGCCTGCTGAACTTTCTTATGTTCCACTCATTTATGAGGACTATTGCAAATCACTTTTGAAAGAAAAGAATGATAGCAGTGCTTTTTTAAAGGAGCTGATAAAATGAAGTGACTGAAAATAAATAAATGAATAGGATTGTTTGAGTTGGTGAAGTGACATAGCATGACTTTCATCTTATTGTTTTCCTCTGCTGTGGAATTGCACCTGGGCTCTGGTAGCTAACCCACTGTGTGAGGACTCGCAGGTACAATTAGCTGCCTCTCCAATGTTCCATGTCACTGCGCCATCCTGAAATTAAGCTCAGGCCAAAGCATGAAATGGATGATAGCATTTTCTGTTTATTTGACTTTAATGAAAAAGAAAACCGGATGCAGCGTAAAATGCACTGCTGATTTGCTATCGCCCGTTTATGCCACCGCTGAAGACCAATTTCACCCCCATATTTTCTATGCTAACGGTGAATCTATAAAAATTGTATGGGGAGATTTACTTATCAAAGACTTTGCCAAAATAATTAGAAAAATGGAATTGACGACAGAACACCGACTCATATATCCCTTTTTTATGTATTTAGATTAGAAAATAACTTGCAGCAAATCAGCAAAAAAAAAGTGGACCACAGCAACAAAAAAGTAGATGGGAATTAACAATGGGGCAACAGTTATAGAAAGTGATAACAGTTTAATTTAATTTCTACCACTAACCCGATCTTGATCCTTGTCGAGAGTATCCATACAAAAGTTAGCACCCCCAAAAATTTGCTTGTCAAGGACCATTAAGTTCTGTTAAAGAACAATCAAGAGAAGCCTGTTCAGTTTAGCATATGAAATATGCTTTGAAATATGAAAATTGATTTCCATTCATTCAGACCTGTTAGTTATACAAAGGAAAGGCAAGATTTTAAAGCTTTAAGAGGGTAGAGACAGAAATGAATAGTATAACACAGCATGGGTGCAGCAACCCATAGAATGTTTCTCTTGTTCCATCATGGAACTTCCTCCCAGGTTGTCCTAGTGGTCGACCTCAGGTTGACCTGGTCGGTATCCAGCTGTTGTGCTCTTTGTGTCTAGCGCAAGCTTCTGGCCTGCCCCCAGCACACATTTCTTGAACGCTAATTCCAAGGACCTCCATGCACTGGTCAGTTAAATATCTTTGCTGTGCCATTTTTGCTAAGCTTTGGCCCAGAATTTGCGGTTGGGATGATAGTGAACTGGCAGTGTTCGCCATCATCCCGCCTTTGAACCTGACCGCAACTTCAAGATTTGACGCATGTGGAAATAATGAAGTTGCGGTCTGTCATTCACAGCTCCGGATGCGCTGTGCGGCTTCCTGCCCCCCACCCCCTCCTCCCCCCTACAGAGCCGGCAATCTGTGTAATCACCAAATCAGGGAAACTGACAAGAACTTTGGCTCTTCCGCAGTAATTACACTGTTAATTTCCCCACTGTAGGGGGTGGCGTGTGCGCGGGTGCGCCCAGTCAGCTTCACCTCTGACTGTCCTTTGAGCGGTTCGAATCACTCCCACACCCCTGGGTTCTAGACACCGGACTTAGGTACAGGCGGCGATACAGAAAATCGAGTAGACAAGTGGTTTGGCACAAGAAAACCAAGATTTTATTAAAAGCAGAATACAACAATCTTATGAAAAATTACTGGTATGAAAATACAGGCATGAAACAATTATACTGGGAATGGGGAACACATGGCACATCGAGGGAAATCAACTACATTAACAATCCCCTTATCCTTATCCCACCCCCTATACTTAACTAGATTAAGCTATGAGGGGCCAGGAATTCATGCTCACCAGTCCAAAACCTATTGCTTTAATGGTTGTGAGTTTTGAGGTCTGTTCCTGCTGTCCTTTGGGGTATCCCATCACCACGTGGTCTCAGGGTGCGGTGCTGAAGTTGTTGATGCGAAGCACCCTCCTTTTCCTCAGCTGCCATCGTCGTCTCGTCACGATGGGTTTTCTTCTTCTTCTCCCTCGGGCGATCGTTGGCGGTCTTTACCATCTGAATGATTTCACTACCCAAGCTTCGAGCGCCGGTTTATTCGTCGCGGGCGCCGCCACCCGCGTTTAACACCAGCTTATTCGCAATGTTCAAACGCCAACTTATTCTCACTGTCCATACATGCGTTACCACTTTCTTCACCAAACGCCAGCTTATAACTAGGTATTTGGTTTTTTTACCAATGCGTCTTTCGCTGCCCTTCTCTGCTTTTATCGGTTACCTTCTTCATCTCGTCTCGTCTCGTCCCTTTGTGGCCTGTGTGTCCTGTGTGGTATTGAACTTGGGTCTCGTTCTCCTCCCGCGTTTGGCCCTGGTGTAATGGGCGTCCTTGGTTGTTGAGCGGTGCGGGGAGCAAGAAGAGAGCCCGCCACGAGGCCAGGGCATGAGTACGAGCGGCAGCAGGCCAAGGCCACCGACAAGAGGTCAGAGTCAAGAGTCAAGAGAGCGATTGCTACCGATGGGCCTACTATTATACCCGTTCTTCCACTCCTTATCTGCACACCAAATCAGGTCAGTCCATTGTTTAACTTTTGGCGGGCTTGTTTAAATGATTACAACCATTTATTTTAATGACTTTTGGAGTGGTTGTCTCTGGATCTAATGGCCCCGATGTCCTGGTTGTTTATCATGGATAAAACCTAATTGTCCCCATCCTGACTTGATGGCTACTGTGATCTGTTACCCATTAAACATGCAGAAACCTAATGGCCACGATTATAGGCCCATTCTAGCTTGATTGGATTCAAGTCGAATGAATGCATATTCTGTGTTTACTTTGTCTGGCTGGCTCCAGAGAGTTCCTTCTCACAGATTCCTGCATTTTAAATTTTGTCTCCGGGCCTGCTTGTTTTCAGAGCCCTGCTTAAGAATCCTGTCGGTTTTGATCACGAGGTTACAAAAGCCATTTTGGGCACCCTGTTTTTAATAACTTGTCCAAAACAGGGTCCCTTGATCCATAATTTGGGGAGTGCGGGAATTTTGAGAACCCTGCAGCTTACACTCCCCCCTGTTGATACTAAACTTGCTTTAAGTATCATCCTGATGAGGTGAGCAAAATTTCCGACCCTCCATAGTCAACCTTCCCCTGTAATTACCTATCTAATATACCCACAACACATGCATTTCCCATTCCGCGAAAATGTGGTGTACATAAGTATACATAGAATAATTACAGCCTTTTACACACATCCAAGCATGGAGGGGGTCCAACACCCCTGCACCACTTGGTACACATACATCTTTATTAACAACACATTTGAAAATCTTTATTAAAAACAACAAACACAAAAAAAAATCTTTAATCAGAAACACAAACTCAAACAGGTGTATCTCCCTCCACCCTCACATAATGTTCCTTCCAGGTCCTCTGGTTTTAGAATTCTAGTATCTGACCTTTTCCCTTGCACTGAGTGTAGACTAGGTACAATACGATTCCCAGCTGGCATACCACGAGAATGTGGGAAGCCAGCCTGATCCACGAAGGGACCTCTATATTATTGAAAATGTCCCACCAGCGTGGAATCACAATGTCCAATATCTTAGCCCCTATCTCTACTGTTTTCTGCTCCAGAGTGTAAAAATGTTTCTGTGAAACTATAACGGCTTTGAGTATCTTGGTAAGGTGTTCTGGGAGAGGGAGAATTTCATAGTCAAAATGCGCTACGTACTTCTGCAGGTTGGTAAAATTCTCCTTCACAGTGAGGTGAACAGTGGAGGGTTCAGGAATGGGGACAATTCGTTCTTGGGCCACTTTAACTTCTGCCTCGGGTTTATAGCAGAAACTGCTGTCACGTACCGGACACCAGCTATGCTGTCCATGCTGGTAGTGGGGCGCGCCTGTGGTGACACAATATGTCCCACCTCCTATATATGCTACCTGCGGGGGAACATGGCCTTGTGCCATTGCCTCCATGGTGCAATTTATAGGTTTTGCGGCAACAGATTTAAACCCGCACTGTGGTTTTGAATAGGCGTTCAAGTGCTGGGGACACAGTATTATGTGTGCTCCCCGGCTCCGGCACCCCAAGAGGTCAGTACCTGCCATAGCATGCTCCCTCTTTATGATGTAAGATGGGACCGCTGTGAAACTAATGTGTGCACCCCCTTGAATCACTCCAATGTTCTCAACCCTCTATACCGGCGTGGGTCGGGCTGTCCTACCCATGACCAGCATTCTCACTACTATTCCCATGATGGTGTGGTTGGACCACCCACAATCCACTGGGACTGGGTAGGCTTCGGAAGCTAGCCGGAGTTGGCACGAGCTTAATGCATTCTTGAATGGATGGAGGGCTGCGAGGTGTTTGTTACTGATCCAGGAGGGGACTAAACCCTGTTTTAAATCCTCCAGATTACTGCGGCCCTCGCCCAGCAACCACGCCCCATACAGCATGCACACCTCGTTCTGCGCAGCCTGGTCAGAAGCATTTCTGTCCTCCCTTATGAGGGCATTTACAGTCTTTGCGTGCTTCTCCAGCTCGGCTATAATCTCTTTTAAATGGACCATCATGGCCTGGTCCTCAAGTAACTCCGAGCCCACTACGTTGTTCTCGTCCATCAATATCTTCCTTAACTGTGTTTTTAAACAGTTTATCTTGGTCTGCAGCTCTCTGTCATCCAGACTGTTGATGACAGAGGACCCTGTGTTAAACGCAGTAAAAACATAATTCCATGCTCCCCTTCTTTGTCTCCCTGTGCTACCCAAAAACTCACAGTGTGTGGTGTACAGTTCGGTTTTGTCGACATTGGCGAAATCAAACTCATAAAATTTCCTGAACATGTCCTTTAATAGGGCCTGGTATAGCTGCTCTGTTTCTTTGGGACACCACTCTGGTAAGTGTACCTCGGTGAGGTTTAAAATCACGGAGGCTACCGCGTAGTGTACCCCCTGGTACAGCACCTGATCTGCAGGCACTAGTACCAGCCCATTCCCTGGTCCCTTGGTGGTGGTGGGGCACCCTTCCCTGTGGGTTCTTGCTGCCTGGGTCGTGGGCAGGGGCTTCCAGGGGTGGGTCACTAGTTCAGTGGCATTCACTGGGATCGGTGAGTATGGGACTACGCACGCCTTCAGGCTGGAATCCCACTCCACCCCCTCCCCGGCATCTTGCCATTGCCGGTGGAAAATGATGGATATGCCTGAGGTGCAGGCCTTCTCTGACCCCCACATGCAGACATAAATCCCCTAATCCGGTTCCCACCACTTGTCCCAGCACACACTTAATCCCCCATGAGTCCCTGTAATTGTCCGGTGGGTATTGTTCCCCAACCGTTCCCATTCGACTGTGGGGTTTCTCATGTCTTTGCTCAGTTTCCTGAGCCACCACCACCTATCCAGAGGAATGTGTCCCTTGCAGGTTAAACATACACGTTTCCCTACGGTGACGCTGACCCTTGTGGTAACGACCTGTACCCTGGGGCACAGGAGGGAGGCCTCCCCGTACATGAACCCGGTCTGGCTGGAGTACTGGGACAAGTTGGACCCCAGCCACCCTGGCCACCTTCCCTCGTGGAAGTAGACGGCGGTCTCCTCCACATCCCGTTCGCCGCTTCCGTCGGTTGCTATTCGCGCTCTATCACCTGAGCACCCATAGATGTGAGAGTCCTCCACGTCGCCTCTCTTTCCAATGCTCAGTCCTATCAGGGCAAGTAGGATTACGCTCCCCTTCATCCTGAATGTCTTTCTGCAACAGATACAAAAACTTACAGCCAGGTCCCCAAGAGATTCTCTGGCTTGGGTGAAGCATATTCGGGTCTTGCGACCTCGACTCAAATACACACACTCTTAGCAGATTACCACTTAATTAAAACTACCCATCACCTTACTTAACTTAAGCTAAAACACCCAAACTTAAGCTAAATACCTAATCTTAAAAATAAGTTTCAACTATGTACATCCGCCGCCCGTCTCCGGGCGGCCAGTCTAATTCCTGTTTGGGCTGCGGCCCACCACTCCCTCCGGTGTGGCCGCACAGCCCTGCACTGTCGATCCCTCGCCGCCCTTGGCTGCTGGCTGGGGACCTCTGTCCTTGGACATCCCCCTGACTCGGGAGGCTGTCCCTTTAAACTGGGGAGCCGGTGACCATGGCTTCCTTGGCTGGGGCGTCCGTGGGGACCTTCTAGGGACCTTGGCGGGTGGGGCTTTCTTGGCTGGTGGGCCTTTAACCCGAACTGCTGTCCCCTCTGGCGCGGTCTGTGGATTTACCACTGCCGCTGGCTGGGGATCCTTTTCCTCAGGCTTTACCTCTCC
The DNA here is from genome assembly GCF_052327205.1 of Somniosus microcephalus. NCBI lineage: Eukaryota > Metazoa > Chordata > Chondrichthyes > Squaliformes > Somniosidae > Somniosus > Somniosus microcephalus. The sequence continues at coordinate 224,641,842 of NC_140991.1, forward strand.
TGAAACTGGGCTAGGGGCAGGTAACTCTTCGCAGCCTGTTGCTGCAGGCTGAGAGTCTCCGCCCCCAGGTCCCAAAACTGGGTCCGGGGCGAGGTCTTTGACCTCAGGTCCCTCCTCCTCTACACCTGGGTTAGGGGCGGGGCCTTCGCCCTCGGGTCCCTCCTCATCTGGAGCCCAGAAGAGTGGGGGAGTGTCCCAATTGGTGGGCGGGATGGCCCCTCCCTTTAAGCAAGCCACAGCGCCTGCCTGTGCAGTCTGTGAACTCGCCCCTGCTGCAGGCTGAAGATCTCTATCTTCAGACCTTACCCCAACTGGCTGTTTTCTCCTTTCAGGTTTAAACAGTTTGCACTAATTAATGTGAAACCATTTTGTGCACCGAGGCATCTTAACGGCGTATACCATGGGGCTGGCTTTGTCTACAATGCCGTAGGGCCCCATGTATAATGGTTCCAAACTCCCTACTCGGGCATACTTCCTCACCATGACCTGATCTCCTATCTCCCACTCGTGGTGCTTTCGGGGCTCTAACAGCAATCGGTTACTCCGATGCTACTTTCCCATGTTCCCAGCCGCCCGCTCGTGGACCTGTTTAAGGTGCTCAAAAAGGTTTCAGGCGAACCTGTCCCGGCTTACCTCTCTGAGCTGACCCTCCATGAGCACCGGGGCTAGTACATGGGTGGGGGTCCGCATAATCCTGCCAGTCATTAGCTCGTACGGTGAGTACCCCGTGCTTTTAGACTGGCTGGCCCGGATCCCCATCAGAACCAACGGTAGGACCTCGGCCCATTTACGGGGCGAGTCCACCGTCTCCTTCCTCAACCTTTCTTTTAAGGTCCTATTCATTCTTTCCACAATCCCTGATGACTGCTGGTTGTGGGCCACGTGCCACTTCCCCTCGATGCCTAGCAGCATAAGGGTATTCTGCATCACCTGTCCGGTGAAGTGACTCCCTTGGTCGGACTCCACATACTGTGGTAGCCCCCACCGCGAGAACACCTCCCGGACCAGGATCCTGGCAGTACCCAGAACTGTGGCCGTTCTGCAGGGGAAGACCTCTACCCATTTTGTGAACACATCCACCAGGACTAGGCAGTACTTATAGCCTCCCTGGGCGGTGGGCAGGAGCCCGATGTAGTCGACCTGTATCGACTGCCATGGCTCCTCTAACCTCCTGAGGTACCTACCTTTTGCGGGGGTCAGGGTTAATAGCAGCGCACACAAGACAGCCAGCACAGAACTCGTGGACATCTTCCCTGAGTCCTGGCCACCATCCCATCTGTTCCACCCATTGCCAGGTGGTCTCAGGCCCGGGGTGTCCCGCTCCTGGACCCTCGTGGGCCAGTTGAAGGAATTCCCTCCGGTGCTGCTGCGGCACAACCCACTGTTCCCCCCGGAATAGCGTGCCCTCTTTCACGGAGAGGGTTGCTGTGCCGTATGGACCCTCTATCCCTTTTTCCCTTAGCCACTGCACTGAGGACTGCTTTGAGGATGGGGTCTTGGGCTTGGACCGTCTTAAGATCCGGGGCTAAAGCTACCCCTACACTCCCTTGGGTCCCGTCCCTACCTCTGACTGCCGCCATGGGTCTGGACCCATACGGGTCCCAGAAAATGTCTGTGTGGGCACCCTCCTTGGTGAGCATGTCAGCCTGCTGGTTGCCTTGACTATGGGGTTCTGTGGAGGAATGGGCGTTCACCTTGTGGATGAAAACCTCCCCTTCCTCCCCCATTGTTGCTAGGGTCTTTTCCAGCAGGGGTTTTACTGTGAGGGGTCTCCCATCGGCGGAGGTGTATCCGCTGCGGGACCAGATGGCCAGGTACTCCGTACACGAATTGCACTTAAATATGCTGTCCGAGCAAATCGTGTATGGGGTGGGGAGGATTTTGGGGTGTGTAACGACGTACACTATCACGGACAGTTCAGCCTGCTGGGCGCTCATGGTGCTGGGGAGTTTAATCACCAGGGTAATGTTTGCCGCTGGGTCGTAAACTCCACACCCCGTGAGTCGTTCGCCAGCAGATACCGTGCTGGAACCGTCTACATAGATCTCGCGGCCCGTGGGATGTATCCCGGCCCGTAAACCCATGTTCACTTCCCAAACCCCTTCCATGGAACACCGGTGGGCTGTTCCAGGATATACCAGGTTGGCTGCGAGCTTTGGCTCGCAGAGACCCTTCACCTTAAGATCTATCTGTGAGAGGAGCAGTGTCCAGCGGGCAATGCGGGCACTGCTCACTGTTCCATCCTTGATCCTCCCATCCAGAAGCATTTGGGTGGGTGAGTGATGGGTGAGGAGGGTGATGGGAGAGGTGCCTGTGAAGATCAGTGATCTTTTCACAGCGCAATGTGTGGCCAAGAGGTGCCGCTCACAGTTGGAGTAGCTCCTCTCCACATCCGTGAGTATAGCAGAGGTGGCGGCGGAGCGGCTATAAAACCGACCCCGAGGACCAGATAGGCCCCAGAGCGGAGTCGGACCTGTGTGGGAAGCAGAGGCGGCGGCGGAGCGGCTATAAAACCGACCCCGAGGACCGGGTAGGCCCCAGAGTGGAGTCGGACCTGTGTGAGAAGCAGAGGCGGTGGCGGAGCGGCTATAAAACCGACCCCGAGGACTGGGTAGGCCCCAGAGCGGAGTCGGACCTGTGTGGGAAGCAGAGGCGGCGGCGGAGCGGCTATAAAACCGACCCCGAGGACCGGGTAGGCCCCAGAGTGGAGTTGGACCTGTGTGGGAAGCAGAGGCAGTGGCGGAGCGGCTGTGAAACCGACCCCGAGGACCAGGTAGGCCCCAGAGCGGAGTCAGACCTGTGTGGGAAGCAGAGGCGGCGGCGGAGCGGCTATAAAACCGACCCCGAGGACCAGGTAGGCCCCAGAGCGGAGTCGGACCTGTGCGGGAAGCAGAGGCGGCGGCGGATCGGCTATAAAACTGACCCCGAGGACCAGGTAGGCCCCAGAGCGGAGGCAGACCTGTGTGGGAAGCAGAGGCGGCGGCGGAGCAGCTATAAAACTGACCCCGAGGACCGGGTAGGCCCCAGAGCGGAGTCGGACTTGTGTGGGAAGCAGAGGCGGCGGCGGAGCGGCTATAAAACTGACCCCGAGGACCAGTAGGCTTACCAATCTCCAATCTCAGAGCTCCGAGCGGGAGAGAGGTAAAAAGTAGTTGAAGTGTGATGTCACCAGAAAGCAGGTAAGTGATTGGTTGGTGAGTATTTTCTCTTTTTTTTTACAAGCTTAATTTCTGCGGTTTATATTTTCTAGGGTCTCTGTGGTGTAGTGGGGACAGTTGGTAAATAAGCACCCTAGAGTAGATCTTTAATTGGTGGTATTGATTTAATTAAATTAATTAAAGGGTAAGTCATGTCAGGACATCCCAGCCCTGTGTTATGCTCCTCTTGCTCTATGTGGGAATTCAGGGATGCTGCCTATGTCCCTGACGACCATGTGTGCCAGAAATGCATCCAGCTGCAGCTACTAGCGGACTGTATTGAGGCGCTGGAGCTGCGGATGGATGAGTTTTGGAGCATTCGCGATGCTGAGAGGGTCGTGGATTACACGTTTAGTGAGTTGGTCACACAGCAGGTTAGGGCTGCACAGGCAGAAGGGAAATGGGTGACCATCAGACAGAGCAGTAGAGGCAGGCAGGTAGTGCAGGGGACCCTTGTGGCCATCCCCCTTTCAAACAGATATACCGATTTGGATACTGTTGAGGGGGATGACTTACCAGGGGAAGGCAGCAGAAACCAACTTCCTGGCACCAGGGGTGCTTCTGCTGCTCAGGAAGGGAGGAAAAAGAGTGGGAGAGCAATAGTGGTAGGGGATTCTATCGTAAGGGGAACAGATAGGCATTTCTATGGCCATAGACGTGACTCCAGGATGGTTTGTTGCCTCCCTGGAGCCAGGGTCAAGGATGTCACTGAACGGCTGCAGGGCATTCTGAAGGGGGAGGGTGAACAGTCAGAGGTTGTGGTTCCCATTGGGACCAATGACATGGGTAGGAAGAGGGATGAGGTCCTGCAGCAAGAATTTAGGGAGCTAGGTAGCAGATTAAAGAGCAGGACCTCAAAGGTTGCAATCTCTGGATTACTCCCGGTGCCACGTGCTACTGAATATAGGAAGAGGAGGATAGAGCAGATGAATGCATGGCTAAAGAGTTGGTGCAGGAGGGAGGGCTTTAGTTTCCTGGATCACTGGGTCTGCTTCTGGGGAAGGTGGGACTTGTACAAGTCACACGGGTTGCACCTGACCCAAAGCGGGACAAATATCCTTGCTAGCACTGTTCGGGGGGGTTTAAACTAAAATGGCAGGGGTTGGGAACCTGAGCAGGGAGGCAGAGGAAAGGGAAACAGGGATAAAAGCAAAAGATAGGAAGGAGAAAAACAAAATTGGCAGTCAGAGAAATCAACGGTTTAAATCAAACGTGGCCACAGTAAATAATAATTCTAATAGGTCTAAGAGTGTTAAAAAAACAAGCCTGAAGGCTTTGTGTCTTAATGCGAGGAGTATTTGTAATAAGGTGGACGAATTGACTGCGCAAATAGAGGTAAACAAATATGATTTGGTTGGGATTACGGAAACATGGCTCAAGGATGGCCAAGACTGGAAACTCAACATCCAGGGGTATTCGATATTCAGGAAAGATAGGCAAAAAGGAAAGGGAGGTGGGGTAGCATTACTGGTTAAAGAAGGAATTAATACAATTGTAATGAAGGATATTAGCTCTGATGATGTGGAACCTGTATGGGTAGAATTGAGAAATACTAAGGGGAAAAAAACATTAGTGGGAGTGGTGTATAGACCTCCAAACAGTAAGGCGGAGGTTGGGGATGGCATTAAAAGGGAAATTAAAGAAGTGTGCAATAAGGCACAGCAGTCATCATGGGTGACTTTAATCTACATATAGATTGGGCCAACCAAATTAGTAACAATACTGTGGAGGAGGAAATCCTGGAGTGTTTACGGGATGGTTTCCTGGACCAATATGTCGAGGAACCAACCAGAGATCAGGCCATCTTAGACTGGGTATTATGTAACGAGAAAGGATTAACTAGCAATCTTGTTGTACGAGGCCCCTTCGGTCGGAGCGATCATAATATGATCAAATTCTTCATTAAGATGGAGAATGAAGTAGTTGACTCAGAGACTAGGGTCCTCAATTTAAATAAAGGAAACTACGATGGTCTGAGGAGCGAGTTGGGTAGGATTGATTGGGGAATGGCACTCAAAGGGTTGATGGTGGATCGGCAATGGCAAACATTCAAAGGTCGAATGGATGAGCTACAGAATTTGTTCATCCCAGTTTGGCATAACAATAAAACAAAAAAGGTGACTCAACCGTGGCTAACAAGGGAAATTAGGGATAGCATAAGATCCAAGGAGAGGACATATAAATTGGCCAGAAAAAGCAATAATCCTGAGGATTGGGAGCAGTTTAGGATTCAACAAAGGAGGACAAATGGATTAATTAAGAAAGGGAAAATAGAATATGAGAGTAAGCCTGCAGGAAACATAAAAACTGACTGTAAAAGCTTTTATAGATATGTGAAGAGAAAAAGATTGGTGAAGTCAAGCGTAGGCCCCTTGCAGTCAGAATCAGGGGAATTTATAATGGGAAACAGAGAAATGGCAGACCAACTAAATTTATACTTTGGTTCTGTATTCACAAAGGAGGACACAAATAACCCCCCAGAGATGCCGGGGAAAATAGTGTCTGATGAAAGGGTGGAACTGAAACAAATCAGTATCTGTAGGGAAATGGTGATAGGAAAATTTGATGGGACTGAAGGCCGATAAATCCCCAGGGCCTGATAATATAGATCCCAGGGTACTTAAGGAAGTGGCCCTAGAAATAGTAGATGCATTGCTGGTCATCTTCCAGAACTCGATAGACTCTGGAACAGTACCCATGGATTGGAGGGTACCTAATGTTACCCCACTAATCAAAAAAGGTGGTAGAGAAAAAGCGGGGAATTATAGACCGGTAAGCCTGACATCGGTAGTGGGGAAAATGCTAGATTCTATTGTAAAAGATGTAATAGCAGAGCACTTGGAAAGCAGTGACAGGATCAGACAAAGTCAACATGGATTTACAAAAGGTAAATCATGCTTGACTAATCTACTGGAATTTTTTGAGGATGTAACTGGTAAAATAGATAAGGGAGAACCAGTGGATTTGGTGTATTTGGACTTTCAGAAGGCTTTCGATAAGGTCCCACATAAGAGATTAGCGTGCAAAATTAAGGCACATGGGGTTGGGGGCAAGGTATTGACTTGGATAGAGAACTGGTTGGTGGACAGAAAGCAAAGAGTTGGAATAAACGGCTCGTTTTCCGAGTGGCAGGCAGTGACTAGTGGGGAACCGCAAGGATCGGTCCTAGGACCCCAGCTGTTCACAATATATATTAATGATCTGGACGAGGGAATTGGATGTAATATCTCCAAATTTGCAGACGACACAAAGCTGGGTGGGAGGGTAAGCTGTGAGGAGGATGTCGTGAAACTCCAGTACGATTTGGACAGGTTGGGTGTGTAATGTATATACCTTTAAGGGGGGAACTATCTTTTACAGCTCATGTATACTGCAGTACCGGCAGTGACCACACCTGTATATAGCACTGAGTAGTAATCTGTACAGATCAGTTCCTGTGTGAGCCACGTTGAGTAAACGCCTGTTGTACCGTTCTCCTGCAGTCTGTGTCTTATTATACACGGACACAACATTGGCGACAAGGCAAGTTCGAACCTACCTGCAACTCTGCATCACCTCCCGGGGATTCGTTCCTGGAGATCAGTGGATTGGAGGTCAAGGCCAGAGACTCGGGCGTCGACCACGGGCAAACGCCCAGTCATCCAGCAGAGACTCGAGAATTGCGGGGGAGGCTGTCGAGAGCCAGGCTTGGCTTTCCAGTCGAGGTGGTCCAGCGAAACGGGCTGGCAACAGGTAGTGCGCAGACCCTTCCCGGACAGCGGTGGGCTCGAGCCCGACCGAGCGGCACAGCAAAGGGCCCAGCAGCGTCGACGGGGGAGAGAGAGAGAGGGCAGAGCGCACAGGGCACAGCCGGTGTTCAGGGGCCGAGCAGCGTCGAAGAGAGAGAGAGAGAGACGCGCAGAAACCCGCGAGGCGCCGCCATTGCCACGAGGACCGCCGAGAGCGGCATTGGCAGCAGCGCAGGAGAAGCGCGCAAAACCTACAGGGCACCGCCATTGCCATGAGAACCGCCGGCAGCGGCGTTGGCAGCAGCGGGGGAGGAAGGAAAGCGCGGAAGATGCCATTTTAAGCCATTGGGAGATGCCATTTTAAACCACACCCAAAATGCCGAAGAGTGGCAGTATCACCGCATTTGACAATGAAGTCGAAGATTGGACTGCATATGTCGAACGAATAGAGGTGTACTGCAAGGCAAATGAGGTGTCAGGTGACAAGAAAGCGTCGGTATTGTTAAATTTAATGGGTGCAAAGACGTATGGTTCATTATGAAATCTAGTAACCCCAACGAAGCCAATGGAAAAGAGTTTTGAAGACATAGTAACGATACTACAGGAACATTTAAACCCCACACCGCTGCTGATAGCAGAAAGATTCAAGTTTCACAAACGGAACCAGCATAAGGATGAAAGCAATGCTGATTATTTAACAGAACTGCGCAAACTATCAAAACACTGCCAGTTTGGAGTGGGATTGGCAGATACCTTAAGGGACAAGTGTGTGTGTGGGCTTCAAAGTGAAGGAACCCAGAAACGACTCTTATCTGAAAAGGACCTTACGCTGGAAAAGGCTTTCAGCATTGCGGTATCATATGAAGCAGCAGCACGGGGCACTGCAGAGATACAACAGAGACCGCAAGAATATGGCACAAACGAAATGTCATATGGAACAGAGAAGTGCTATCGCTGCGGCAGAACAACACACGACCAGAATGATTGCTGGTTCAAAGACAAAGTGTGCAGACAGTGTGGAAAAGTAGAACACATAGCACGAGTCTGCAGGTCAGGAAAGAAAACCAGCAATAAGAAACCTACCAAAGAAAAGTACAAGAAGGTACATAAGATGACAGAGAATAGTCCAGATGAACAAAAGAGTGATAACGACTCCGAAAGCAGCAAGCTGAGTTGTCTGAAACTACATAATGTGATCACAATGGAGGATCACCGAACCATTTGGGTCACTCTCAAGATAGCAGGAGTCCAGGTAAAGTTGGAATTGGACACAGGATCAGCCCTAACAGTCATAAACCGACGGGACTATGAGCGGTTATTCTCACACATACCCTTGAGAGAAACAAAAATTATATTTTGAAGACATACACGGGACAAAAAGCCTACCCCAAAGGAAAAATAAGGGTGACCATTATATATAACGGTAAGGAAACACCAAAACTAGACCTGTATGTATTGCAAGATGGAGGACCACCATTACTGGGACGTGAATGGATCCGGAAAATACAACTGGATTGGCATTCCATACAGGCACTGACTGTGGCTGACAAAAAGGATGACGACGTCACACCTGGGCGACTGTCAAAGATACTAACTGATGTGAAAGAAGTGTTCCAGCAAGGACTTGGAACACTAAAAGGCATGACAGCGATGATTAAAATTGAAGAAAACGCAAGCCCAAAATTTTTTAAGGCCAGACCGGTACCTTATGCGATCCACCCAGCCGTCGAAGCAGAGCTCGAGAGTCTGGAACGTTCAGGTGTACTGTCCAAGGTAGACTGGAGCGAGTGGGCTACACCCATCGTCCCTGTGATGAAAAAGTCGTTGAGCAGCACGCCTGGGGAACCAAGGAAAGTTCGCATCTGTGGGGACTTTAAGGTAACAGTGAACCCGATCCTTCACACCGTACAATATCCACTTCTGCGGATTGAAGATATTTTCGCCTCGCTATCTGGAGGGAAACGCTTCACTAAGATTGATCTGGCCCAGGCGTATCTGCAAATGGAGGTAGAAGAAGCATCAAAAAAATACCTCACAATCAACACCCATAAAGGTCTCTACCAATACAACCGGCTGGTATTCGGGGTAGCATCAGCTCCGGCTATTTGGCAGAGGGCAATGGAACAAGTCCTGCAAGGGATCCCAGGGATCCAGTGTTATTTGGATGACATCCTGGCCACAGGCGAAAATGACAGTGATCACCTTGCCAACCTGGAGCAGGTGCTCACTAGATTGCAGGAATATGGGCTCCGAGCTAACCGCCCCAAATGCGAGTTTTTTAGAAAACAGGTCTCGTATTGTGGCCACATTATCGATAAAGAGGGGTTACATAAGTCCCCAGAGAAGATTGAGGCAGTAATTAAGGCTCCAGCACCGGAAAATGTGTCACAGCTGAGGTCGTTCCTCGGGCTGGTAAACTACTACCATAAGTTCTTGCCAAATTTGTCTACAATGCTACACCCACTGAACACCCTACTGCAAACTGGGGTGCCATGGAAGTGGAGTGACGAATGTAGACGAGCTTTCCAGAAGAGCAAAACACTAATCACATCGAAAGAGGTATTGGCCCATTACAACCCAGCATTACCAATTCGGTTGGCATGTGATGCATCACCCTATGGCATTGGAGCGGTGCTGTTGCACAAATTCCCAGACGGGTTGGAGAGGCCAGTAGACTTTGCGTCACGATCACTAACCTCAGCCGAGCGTAACTATGCCCAGATTGACAGGGAGGCCCTCAGCCTAGTGTGGGGAGTGAAAAAGTTCAATCATTATCTGCATGGGCAGAAATTCACCTTGCTGACTGATCACCAGCCTCTTGTCTCCATTTTTAATCCGAAGAAGGGCGTTCCGGTGATGACTGCGCAACGACTACAAAGATGGTCACTTTTTCTAGGGGCGCACCACTATGAGATTGAATATAAGGGCATGAAACAGCATGGAAATGCTGATGGGCTATCACGCCTGCCACTGCCTACTGCGGAGGAAGCACCAGCAGTGGATCCTGTCAAAATATTCCAATCGACTATAGTTGAATACCTACCGGTAACTAACGATTGTATCGAAAAGGAAACCCGAAATGACCCGACACTATCTCGGGTATATGATTTGATGGTGAAGGGATGGCCAGCACATGGCGACTCACTGTTGCCAGCATTCTCAACAAGGAGAGAACAGCTGTCAGTGTGCCGGGGGACCTTGATGTGTGGATCCCCAGTGGTAATTCCACCCAAGCTAAGGGATAGAGTGCTCAATGAGCTTCATGAGGGTCATCTGGGAGGGGTAAAAATGAAAAGCCTAGCCAGGGCTTATGTGTGGTGGCTGGGAATCGATAAACAAGTCGAAGACCTGACCAAGAGCTGCTCAGGATGCCAGAAAGTCCAAAATGCACCACCACAGGCCCCTCTACACCCATGGGAGTGGCCCTCATCTCCATGGCAACGGGTGCATATTGATTTTGCTGGTCCATTCATGGACTCAATGTTTTTAATAGCCGTGGATGCGCACTCGAAATGGCCTGAGGTCATCAAAATATCCTCCACCACCACGGAGAAAACTATTGCAGTCCTACGGACCATTTTTGCCAGGAATGGCTTGCCAGAACAGATTTGCTCCGACAACGGACCACAGTTTGTGTCCGAAGAGTTCCGGAGGTTCTTGAAAAAGAATGGGGTAAGGCATTACACATCCGCCCCGTATCATCCAGCCACAAATGGATTGGCTGAGAGGTTCGTACAACCCTTTAAAAAGGCAATAAAGGCTATGTACAATGACGACATTCCACTGCAGCACAAGGTGGACAATTTCCTGTTCGCCTACCGGAATGCGACACATGCAGTCACCAACCAGGCCCCAGCCATAATGTTCTTTAACCGAAGGCTAAGATCTCGCCTAGATTTGCTCAGACCAAACGTACGAAGAGATGTTGAGGGTAAGCAATTCCAGCACATCCATGAGAAGCCAACAAGGAGCTTCAATGTAGGGCAACCAGTCTTGGCCCGCGACTACCGAACAGAAAAATGGCAGCCAGGAACGATATGCACACAGCAGGGCCCACTAATGTACACAGTGGACGTTGAGGAGAGCATCGTGAGACGCCATGTTGACCAGATCCTAGAGTCACAGGAACAAGTCAACCCCATGCCTCGCCCATACGTACCTGGTGATGAACCAGACGTACAGGTCGCATCTGTTAGATCCGTGTATTTTGATGTTGTGTGTCCTTCAATAACTAGACACGAGACTGCAGGGAACAATCAACAGGTATTTACTGGATGAGGGTTACTCTAAAACTAAACGTACAGATCCCTACTCAGGGATTATATACAGGTGTGGTCACTGCCGGTACTACAGTATACAGGAGCTGTAAAAAGTAGTTCTCCCCTTAAAGGTACATACACTACAGCATCTACCCCAGAAACAGTAGCATTGGAAGCTGATGAACCAACCGACGACAGGGGGCCAGAATCGCCTCCGCACCAAGACCAAGACACTCGGGAAAGGCGCTATCCAGAAAGGATCAGGAAGCCTCCCCAAAGACTGAATATATAAATAGGCTATTTTCAGCTGATGTTGCATGTTAAAAGTGTTAATTGTAATTAGTTTGATATTTAATTGTTAAATGAATGTTATGGTACTGTTAATCTAAAAGGGGAGGAATTGTAATATATATACCTTTAAGGGGGAACCATCTTTTACAGCTCATGTATACTGCAGTACCGGCAGTGACCACACCTGTATATAGCACTGAGTAGTAATCTGTACAGATCAGTTCCCGTGTGAGCCACGTTGAGTAAACACCTGTTGTACCGTTCTCCTGCAGTCTGTCTTATTATACACGGACACAACAGGGTGATTGGGCAGAAACATGGCAAATGCACTATAATGTGGATAAATGTGAGGTTATCCACTTTGGTGGCAAAAACTGGAAGGCAGATTATTATTTGAATGGCAATAGATTGGGAGAAGGGGAAGTGCAAAGAGGCCTGGGTGTTCTTGTGCACCAGTCGCTGAAGGTAAGCATGCAGGTGCAGCAGGCGGTTAAGAAGGCAAATGGTATGTTGGCCTTCGTAGCAAGAGGGTTCGAGTACAGGAACAAGGATATCTTACTACAGTTGTACAGGGCCTTGGTGAGACCACACCTTGAGTATTGTGTGCAGTTTTGGTCGCCTTACCTGAGGAAGGACGTTCTTGCCATGGAGGGAGTGCAGCGAAGATTCACCAGGCTGATACCTGGGATGGCAGGAATGACGTATGAGGAGAGATTGTGTCGATTGGGCTTATACTCACTGGAGTTTAGAAGATTGAGAGGGGACCTCATCGAAACCTATAAAATTCTGTCAGGCCTGGACAGACTAGATGCAGGAAGGATGTTCCTGATGGCCGGGGAGTCCAGAACCAGGGGTCATAGTCTAAGGTTAAGGGGTAGGCCATTTAGGACTGAAATGAGGAGGAATTTCTTCACCCAGGGAGTGGTGAACCTGTGGAATTCTCTGCCACAGAGGATGGTGGAGGCCAGTTCATTAAATATATTCAAGAAAGAGTTGGATATATTTCTTAAGGCTAAAGGGATCAAGGGATATGGGGAGAAGGCAGGGACAGGGTACTGAATTTAGATGATCAGCCATGATCTCATTGAATGGCGGAGCAGGCTCGAAGGGCCGAATGGCCTACTCCTGCTCCTATTTTCTATGTTTCTATGTTTCTATGAGTAGACCACCGGCCTTAGCCGGCCGTGCTGCTCTTGGAGCAACACAGCCCTCAGGCTATCCCCGCTGGTTGCTACCTCCAGGAAAAGCTCTTTCCCCCCATCTATGGCCCTTGGAGCTGGCGCGGTCTGCAACTCCTTCTTGAGCCTGACAAATGCTGCCTGGCAACCGTCATCCCAAACCCACTCCACTCCCTTGTGTAGGAGTCGGAGCAGAGGGGCTGCGGTGGCTGCATAGTCCTCAATGAAGTCTCTACAGTACCTGGTTAGCCCTAGAAACGATCTCACACCCGTAACTGTGTTGGGGACCGGTAACTCTTGTACCGCTTCTCTTCTAGCCTTATCTATGGCCCTTTCTCCAGCGCGTACGGTCAGGCCCAGGAATTTCACCTCCTGCTGGCCGATCTGCGCCTTCTTGGGGTTTACCTTAAAACCCTTTTGCCCAAGCAGCTCCAGCAGTTCGGCCAATAGTGGGCCATGCTCCTCTCTCGAATCGGTGAACAGGAGCAGGTCATCCACATACTGTACCAACTGTCTGGGCTGACTAAAATCCTTTAAACTGTTTGCCATGCACTGATGGAAAATGCTGGGGCTGTTGTGGAAGCCCTGAGGCAAGCAGTTCCACGTGTACTGCTGCCCTTTAAACGTAAAGGCAAACTTATACTGATCCTCCCTCATCAAAGGGATGGACCAAAACCCGTTGGAAATATCCAGCACCGTGAAAGTGGTCGCGGATGCTGGGCTACTTCCTATTAGGTTGGCAACTGCTGCTACCGTGGGTGCACAAGCTGGGATGTTACTATTGAGCACCCGATAGTCCACCGTGGCCCTCCAGGAATTGTCCGGCTTTCTAACCGGCCACAATGGAGAGTTCACGTGGGTGGCTATCAGTCTCAGAACTCCCTGCTGTATTAAAGAGGACATGGCTGCTTCCATGTCTGGCTCCGCTTCCCTGGGGAAGTTATACTGTTTCTGTGGTCGGGCCATGGGGTCCCCATCTACGCTGACCTCAAGCCCGTTGACCCTCCCGCAGTCGTGTTTGTGTGTGGCAAATGTGGCTAGGTGGGCCTGCACAAATGCCTGGAACTCCTGTGGGGTGTTACTGACCATGAAGCTCAGAGGACCTCTTTGGGCTTCATGGTGCATAGGGTCCCCTTCCCTTCCTTTCCTGGGATTACCACTACCTCGCCGTCCTTTCCTTTACTTGCGCCCCATAGGCAATGATTTCTTAAATCTACCAGGATCCCGTGGCCTACAATAAAGTCAGCTCCCAGGACCCCTCTTCCACCCTCCACTTCCCATTTCATCAGGACTCAGGTCCACTTAGAGCGTAGCGGTCCTAAACGAATTGCGAGCGGGATGGAAAACGAGCCGGCCTTTTCTTTGCCTGTGAATCCCGACAGACTGTATGGGACCCCGTTAGATAGAGGCGAGGTGGTGGGGTTAGCTGAGTGGACCACGGTGCATGATGCCCCCGTGTCCAACAGATAGGTCCCCTTCACCTTTTCTACCTCCATCTCCACGAGGGGTCTTTTCCATTCATCGTAGCGGAGAGAACACAGGTAAACAGGCTGCGCTGGCTCTAGTCAGGGCTGTGGGTTGGATGGGGCTGACGGGGTCAGAGCACTGGTAGCGGCTGCTACTCTCCCCTGGCTAGTCAATAAGGACCTCATGGTGTCCAAAAATGACTCGACCGCAGCGAGAGGGATTCCTGCCTCTGCCTTTTGGGTTGGGGCTGTGGAATTCTTCTCCTTGTTGTCTTTCCAAGGGTTTTTACACTCCTTCTGCCAGTGACCATCCTTCCCACACCCGTAACAATTAGTCTTTGTGTTGGGGGGGTTATTCCCTTCCTGATGCCACTCTTTCCTACCCTGTCCAGGTTTTACCTCATGCACCTTCCCCTTGGGTGGGTGTGCATCGGTTCCCCTACCGTTCTTATAGGCGAGGGTCAACTGTCTGATCACCGTAAGTTTGGTGGTCTGGGGTTTCTTGGGGTCGAACCAGACTTCCGCCTTGGCCCGGACCTGTGGCAAGCTGTTTGCCACCAGGCAACGGAGCCAATGGGCCAGTGGATCCCCGTTCAGGAATGCCCGGTTAGGTGTCCCCGGGCAGGCACTCCGGTACACCGGCCATAACCTGTCCGCGAAAGCCTGCGGGGTTTCCCCTGTGAGCTGGACCGTCTTCTCCACATGGGAGAAAGGACTTCCGACATTCATCCCCATGGCCTCCAGAACTTCATCCCTGAGCGCCTCATACCGGCTCTGCCCCTTCTTACACTTGTCAGAGAGGGATTGGAGGAGCCTACTCTCCAGGGAGAATAGCAGCATTTTGGCCTGCTCAGCACCATCGCAGTCGTTGACGCTGGCTGCCTGCTCTACTTCCCTGAATTGGATCGAGGGGTCCCCTTTTTCGGAGAGCTTTGGGATATGGCTCACCATAGCCCAAAGCTGTTGGGTGCTATAGGGTAATACGATCTGGTTTTGGAGGGGTCCCTCATCGTCGCCATTGACGGGTGGGCCAAACCGCCGATGCCGTGCTGGACACATCGGTCCGGCTCCGACCTCTCTGGCGGGGGTTGCTCCACCTCCGCTCCCACCTCTGGCTCCCCCTCCCTTGCTGCCAGACCTCGCTGAAACCTGGCGCTACGGGTGGTGGTCGTGAGACCTCCTGTTCAACTGGGTCGTCCCTGGGCACTACCAGTGATGTTTGAACTGTCCTCCCCTCGCTCCCCATAAAATCCGCCTGACCTGCCTTCGGGCTTATGAGGCACACCATGCCTTTTGCCTTCCTCAGGGCCAGGCTCAGATTTTCTATCTGCTCTTTGCAGGGGCCATGATCCGTACCTTCAAACCCCTGCTCGCTCGCTAGCTTGTAAGCTGCCTTTACTCTTTTACTTTCTCTTCCTGTTCCCTAACTTGCCTTGCCAGGCGGGCGTTCTTTTCCCGCAACCTTAACTCATTACCCTTGGCTTTGGTGAATTGGCACTGTAGGTATTCCAGCTGGGCTTTGTGTTCTCCCATTAAATACAACCTCTCCTGATTCAGGGCCTGCAATGCTACCATTAACTTTTCCCCTGCTAGAGCCTTATCCTGGATCTCCAGGGCTGACTCCTTTAACTCGGCTGCCTGTGCTGCAACGAGCCTGTCCAAAAGTTGGACCTGCCTTTTGAAACACATCAGCCAGGCTGCCTTCTCTAAGGACTTCTGGTGCTCCTTCCCTTCTGTCCACATAGCTGCTGCATCTACCGGACGCCCAGCCCTTAACAGAGTGGTGATCCACTTCTTTGTGATAGTCACCTTACTAAACACATAATCAGAAATCCTTTCCTCCATCATGGTTTGCTCATCCGAACCATTGTCTACTGTATCGCACCCCTGTTTCCGGTGTCCTGCCGCGGTCACCATTTCCGTAGGGGGTGGTTTGGTGGGTGGGTGCGCCCAGTCAGCTTCACCTCTGACTGTCCCTTGAGCAGTTCAAATTGCTCCCACACCCCTGGGTTCTAGACGCTGGACCTAGGTACAGGCGGCGATACAGAAAATCGAGTAGACAAGTGGTTTGGTATAAGAAAACCAAGATTTTATTAAAAGCAGAATACAACAATCTTATGAAAAATTACTGGTATGAAAATACAGGCATGAAACAATTATACTTATATGGGAATGGGGAACACACGGCACATCGAGGGAAAACAAGTACATTAACAATCCCCTTATCATTATCCCGCCCCCTATACCTAACTAGATTAAGCTATGAGGGGCCAGGAATTCATGCTCACCAGTCCAAAACCTGTTGCTTTAATGATTGTGAGTTTTGAGGTCTGTTCTTGCTGACCTTTGGGGTATCCCGTCGCCACGTGGTCTCAGGGCGCGGCGCTGAAGTTGTTGATGCGAAGCACCCTCCTTTTCCTCAGCTGCCGTCGTCGTCTCGTCGCGATGGATTTTCTTCTTCTTCTCCCTCGGGCGGTCGTCGGCGGTCTTTACCGTTTGAATGATTTCAATACCCAAGCTTCGAGCACTGGTTTATTCGTCGCGGGTGCGCCACCTGCGTTTAATGCCAGCTTATTCGCAATGTTCAAACGCCAACTTATTCTCACTGTCCATACATGCGTTACCACTTTCTTCACCAAACGCCAGCTTATTACTAGGCGTTTAGTTTTTTTACCAATACGTCTTTCGCTGCCCTTCTCTGCTTTTATCAGTTACCTTCTTCTTCGTCTCGTCTCGTCTCATCTTGTCCCTTTGTGGCCTGTGTGTCCTGTGCGGTATTGAACTTGGGTCTCGTTCTCCTCCCGCGTTTGGCCCCAGTGTAATGGGTGTCCTTGGTTGTTGAGCTGTGCGGGGAGCAAGAAGAGAGCCCGCCATGAGGCCAGGGCGTGAGTACGAGCGGCAGCAGGCCAAGGCCACCGACAAGAGGTCAGAGTCAAGAGTCAAGAGAGCGATTGCTACTGATGGGCCTACTATTATACCCGTTCTTCCACTCATCTACGCACCAAATCAGGTCAGTCCATTGTTTAACTTTTGGCAGGCTTGTTTAAATGATTACAACCATTAATTTTAACGACTTTTGGCGTGGCTCTCTCTGGGTCTATTGGCCCTGATGTCCTGGTTGTTTGTCATGGATAAGACCTAATTGTCCCCATCCTGACTTGATGGCTACTGTGATCTGTTACCCATTAAACATGCAGAAACCTAATGGCCACGATTATAGGCCCATTCTAGCTTGATTGGATTCAAGTCGAATGAATGCATATTCTGTGTTTACTTTGTCTGGCTCGCTCCAGAGAGTTCCTTCTCACAGATTCCTGCATTTTAAATTTCGTCTCCGGGCCTGCTTGATTTCAGAGCCCTGTTTAGGAATCCTGTCGGTTTTGATCACGAGGTTACAGAAGCCCTTTTGGGTACCCTGTTTTTAATAACTTGTCCAAAACAGGGTCCCTTGATCCATAATTTGGGGAGTGCGGGAATTTTGAGAACGCTGCAGCTTACACCACTAAAAGTTAGACCCAAAGGGATTAGGTGTAACTGGGGTTTTAACAGTGTTATTACTACTAAACAAAAGTTAAAGGCCTGGAAAACTAATTTTAATTTTGTGCAGTGTGAAATTTGTCCATTTTGATGAAAATTCAGATTTTTAAGGAACTTTTCAATTTAAAGTTTGTCCGTCTTTATTTCAGGCTTGCCTTTTCCCCGTGTGAAAGCCCCAATCTTTGTTTTGCTTTCTCTAACATTTTTAAAAAGTTAGAATTTTAAGAGCTTCCTTGTTCACAGTCTGTGAGAATTCTACCTTCTGACTGGCTGCTTAGACAGCCTGTTGATGTCACAGCAGTTCGTACAAGGGGATCCCCACTGTATTTCATTGATTTGAATTGAAGGTCAGAAAACCCAAAATTCTCGACATAGGGATCACGATATCCTTGTACGATGCGTACTTCGGGGCCAGCGGTCAGCGCCTTTGCTTTGCCGCTGACCGCAAATTCCGAGCCTTTATGTATGCCTCAGATGAATGAATGGAAAATTTAGCATTTAAACTGCTTAAGTGCCAATTTAGATGCTTTATTGAAATTAAGGTAGATTATAGAAATTAAACCATTGAAACAATAAACATCTTTTGAAATTCATTGTACTGAGGAATTATAGAAATGTTAAACAAAAATATTTGTTACTTACGTGAATTGCTTATCACATATCTTTTCCAGTGATGGAAGTAACCTACATGCTGAATCAGTTGCAGTCAGTTTGACTGCCAAAAATAACATGATGTAACCCAAATAATGGATCATCAAAAGCTTCAGAGTCACTTACAGCAGCAAGGTTAGCACCGTCCATTGCTTAAAGGTATTTAACATTAAGTATACATAATCATGATTATCTTCAGAGTGTGGTCATTATCTTTTATTTGTTAAAAAAAAATCCCACCATTTACTCAGCAAAATAATCAAGTTTGGTTGAAAAGAACTTATGGAGCCTTTTAGCAAAGTTAGCACTATTTCATTTAAAAGAATCATTATCTGTGGGTTTTTTGTCAGTACTTTCAGAATGCTTTAGAAAAAAGCTTTCTCTAAAACCATTGAAGCTTAGGGTGGGGAATTACTAAAATCAGACTGGGATTCGGCAATCTCATAAGAGCCTCCTATCATTCACTGACTATTTTGGTTGTTACTACTGGACCAGCATATCTCCACATATTAGAATAATGGAGAACTGTTTAACATTTCAAGCCTCTCTTCAAAAAAAAGTGACGATGTTCCTCTGAAACACAAGATATCTTCACATGCAGAAAGCAGTTGAGAGAAAGGCCACAGGAACTTTCCCATTGATACGAAACGACACACAAGGACAGCTGCCGTACAAACTTCAGTGGGTCCTTTCCCAGACTTAGTACTGTTGAGGAAAGAGGGAAGAGTGTCAGGAGGTCAGACCCGGTCTGCCCTCTTGATTTACCATGCCACCCTCCCCTTGTTTGAAGTTTATAGGCCTTGTCTTAATCACTACAGCCTGTCATCGTGACTCTGTACTACCCACCCTAAAAGCTGATTGTGGCATGCTTTGTGTTTCTCGGAGCTCCAGCAAAGCATCAGTCACGCTCTTCTTTTACTTAACATCTGAAAGTGCAGACAAGCTGAATTGTATTACACTAATAACCATTAAATCCCACTCCAAAGGCAATCAGCAATATATCAAATATGATAAAAGACTTTTATATAGTGATTAAATGTACTTAAACTTGGCGAGGCTTTCTGTGTATTCTTTTAATCGAATCCTATAGTTCTTTTGTGAATCCTTAAACCATTACTAATATACTTAAGACAAATTAATACATGTTGATAAAACAGAAAGTCAGAAGCAGACTGAAAGTTTTTGAGTTATTACAATTAAAATGATGTTCCTGTAAATTCTGGAGACCTGTGCATACTTAATAAATTGTGAGAGACATGGGCTTCTGTACCTGGCAAATCTCGAAGGCCAGCTCTGAGAACTACAGAACTCTCATGTCATGCCTTCCACCAAGGAAAGCTGTGGTAATGTTGTAATTACTGCAGTCATGCTGTCAATTCACATAACTTTATGAACTAAATTCTGTGGGGTTTTTTCCTGTGTGCTGATACGTAAGAAGAAATTATGGGTTCCTAGAACCATTGAAGTATCAATGATCACAGCACGGAAGGAGGCCCTTCGGCCCATCGTGTCTGTGCCAGCTCTGTATCTTCCTCTGCTTCAAATATTTATCCATGTTTCCATTAAAAGGTGTGATGGTCTTTGCCTCAACCATTTCTTGTAGCAAAGCACACCATTCTCCAAGAACCCTACGCGTAAAAATTAATCTCTAAACCTTTCCCCTTACTCTTGCACTCTAGGTCTCTATTTATTAAAACACCAAATGCTACTGACCTTTTTATGGCTTTATCTACCATCACTCACACTTTCAGGGAATTATGTATTTGAATCTCTAGGTCTCGCTTCAATTTCACCATTCACTGTCTTTCCTTTGAGTCAGTGTTCCTGTTCTTTGCTTTTCCTTGCAAAACGTATTACTACTCACTTATGCACATTAAATTGCAATAGCCACTTGTCTGGCCCTTCTACTAACCCATCTGTCTTCTGGAAGTCTTTTTCAGTCCTCCTTGCTGTTTGCCAAACACCCTACATTTATATCATCTGATCTAGTTCTCCCTACGTTCAGGTCAAAGTTATCTATTTAGACTAAGAGCAGACAAGAGCCCAGTACTGAACCATTTCCGACTCTTTTCCAATCTAAGTGAAGGTTCCTTCATCGATTGGGCACTAAAATTCTTGGGTTAAATTGGTACCCCAAAATTGACCCTCAAATGAAGAGGATTGTACTGCTGCAACCGCTTCAATTATCCCAAAAAGGATGGTCAATGGAAAATGTGGCCCATAACAAGGGTTCGATAAGCAAAAGCTGGGAAAAAGTACTGATTGCAGCAGGAACGAATTAGGCCAGTTTTCAACCCATTGAGCAAGAGACACAGCCCATCCATTGAACATTCAGATATGGGTAAAAAAAAATAATACTAGTAAACTTGTCTTGGATTTAATCATGGATAATCTAAGACCTGGAGTGCACTTTAAGTGTAGGCTTGTCGCGGGCTAAGCATAGCACAGTTCTGAACCGAGGAGGTTTTCCACAGTCAAGTCTCCAATGACCAACACCATGAACTGTTGGTCATTTACTGTGCTTTTGAGCCTTAAATCACCCTGGTGCAATGTCCAAGCTCAACATCAAAACACTTTGGTAGCATCCCCTGCCTATCCCAATGCAAATGTCATTCCTCCTCAATAACACAATTAAAACTTAATTCCAAACATAATTTGGCTCATAAAATTTTTATTTGGTGACTTAAACTATGTAAAATTATTTTAAAATGATATACTTTTATTTATTTTTACCAGCTCATGGCTGACAGCTGTTATTTGTAACTTTTCCACCTGGTCATCCAGGAGGAGTCAAGCCCCAGGCTCACAGGGGAATGGCACATCCATGTGGGAAAACATCTTGAGGAATTTTTAACAATAAATTGTTAATTTTACAGGCAAATTAAATGATTTATTTCCAGAATTGTTTAGAGGTAGATTTATGTCGGGAACCCGCTCCCACGTGCCTTTCCCAATGTCGGGTTTGTCAGCACTGAGCAGACCCAAAAAACAGCGGCGGGTGACCCACCTTGGCCCCTATTACATTTTTCCTTGTAGTTTTCCACTCCTTTCCCCCCCCCCCCAACCCTTTCCTTTTGTTTCTCTCTCACACCTGGCAGCTATCTCTTGCCCTGCCAATACACTTCTCACCTAATCTCAGCCTATTACCATCTCGTCTAGCTTCGTATACCTTTTATTGTCTCTTTTACTGCTTTTGTTTCTTTCACTTCTTTTGTCCGATCGCAGCCCTGCCTTCGATCTATTTTCTTTTCTTTCCAGTTTTGAAGAAGGGTTCGACCCGAAACATCAACCCAAATTTCTCTCCACGGATGTTGCCTGACCTGCTGAGTTTTTCCAGCATTTTCTGTTGTTATTTCAGATAATTAGTGGCTTGTTTAGAGCCACTTAAGAATTATTTTCTGCTTACCTTTTGCATTTGACAACTCACCTGCGGGGTCCACGCTGGTCGTGGACCACGTCTGTCAAGCTGAGGCGGGAGTTCAGTGGTCATTGAATCAACTGATGAGTTGACAGCTTCAAATGTAAAGTAAAAGCTCCCACCTTAGAAATATATCTTCCCTCAACCACAAGCTGTTCCTCAGTGCATTTCCCCAACAGATTCAGCATGCTGCAAGTCTTTACACAAGTCTCCATCCAGTCTGACCTCATTACCTCGCTGCCCATTGACAGATGGCTTCTGTCATCTCTTCTTCTCCTGCCACCTATTCCATCAGCATGGGTGTCCTTTATACTCTTTCACCTTGGTCCTCAGAATCCCACCACGATCAGCCCCAACACCGCAGCACCAGGCACACCAGCAGCACCAACAACAACACCAACCGACTCCGTAATCACCTGATGCTGCACAGGACAGAGAGCATCAGCACCTGACCATATTGCTGCCCGGGAGGCCAGGCATGGCCTCACCATGGCCAGATTTACTTCACTTGATGCTGTGAACCCTGGCTGCCACATGATGCACCAGGTTGGCACCACCCCATACCAACACCATAAAGCATGCCTACAATACCCAAGCCATTCCTTTCACACTCATCACCATTGTGAGGGTTACCGTTATGTTTCACCATTTACTGCAACTCACTAAGCCACTACCAAAGGTGCACACAAATCTGTCCAAGAACGCAAAGTGTTGAAAATAAAGGTTTCAATGTTTGACAGCACCTTAACAGAAACTTCACATGAACATTGCATAAAACACCCAAGTGCCCACCCATGTGTGTTGTTAGTTGGTATGATTGCACTAGGATGAGGGTGAGTGTGAGTGGTGGCTAGTGAGATGGGGATGTGAAAATATAGATAGAGAGGGATGGGTGGAGGTCCAAGGTAAGTTGGTGTGAGTATGGATGTGCAGGAGTATGGTAGGGAAGGCAGAGTGATGGGGATGTGATGAGAGGCACAGCAGGATGAGGTTGAGTGTGGCTTTGTACAAAAGTTTTGTGATCTACTGAGATTATTGAAACACTTGTGGCACTGCACCCAGGTCCTCCTGACCACATCCCTGCTTGTGCCCTCCTCTGCAATGTGCAACCAGGCTGTGTTGATCTCCTGAGGAGGTCTCTTCCACCCATTGGAAGGGAAGACGACCACCCTGCATGCTGTGACTCCCTCCATAGTCTGGGAGAGCCTGGATGCAGCCTCAATGCTGTAGAACACTGACAGCACAAATGTCAAAATAAATTTGCGCATGATCCCTTTAAGGAAACCGGCTGATGATGCGTCATCAAATGATATCACCAGACCCGCTTCCTCTAATTGGCCGGGAAACGCGCTGGGTGGGCTTAGCAAGCTCTATTAACGGAAATTCATTTCACAGAGCGGGATGGAGCCAGCAGCATGGTTGGGGCCCACCACTGACATCGCCCGCCACAGACCCACCGAGATGAGCAAAATCCCGGCCCCTGTCATTTTACCTTTTGTTCCTGGGTGAAGTCAATGAAAAGAAAATCGGGCGAGATATAAAACCAGTTTTCTGCCCGGCGATAAAAGTTAAATTTATCCCCAATGACTCTTTCGAAAGCATCTAAATTTCTACTTTAAAAAAGCCAATGATCATTCTGCAACTATCTATATGACAGATGTAAATCTGGAGACATGCCTGTCAGTATAATCGCAATGATTCCAGTAGTACCTTTCCATCATTGTAGAATTTAGTTTTCATCAAAAATCACTGCCAATTATGTAATATAGCTTTTTATACCACTTCATACAATAAAGTGAAATACTAAAACTTTATGTTTAAAAATTCGTTCATAGAATTTAAACTTTGATACACATCACACTGAAGTAGATACTGTATTTTGCATGCACTGCTTACATTAACAACATGCCAGACTGGGGTGAAGCCTAAAAAAGGTCAGTGGTTGGGGTCAGAGGTGGCCACTAATGAGCCATCTTGCTGAAAAAGGGTCTCCAGTGGCCCTAATTCTGCGGCTCCAGTGTTTATCAGCCCCCTTCGCCTGGTGGTTCCTGGCGTCAGCAGCAGTAGCAGTAGGAGACAGGGAAATCGGGTGGGTTTCTGGGCCCTGCCTCCTCACAGTCACTTACATGCAATGCAGTGGTGAAGGAATGGCTGACCACCTTCCCTGCTGAGGTAGGGAGGGAGAAATTAAGAGTGGTTCTGATAGGGTGAGGGATGCAATGCTAGGTCTCCTCTGCCCAATTTCCTTCGATTTTCTACCATTATACTGCTCAATTTCGGGTGCTATAATGGAGGAAAATTCAGTCCTGAGGATTGTATATTGTTAAACACATGGATGTACATTTGGATGGGGTGGTCACTGATTCAGAAAGCTCCACTGTACATATAAAAGACAATGGCCTAGAAATTCAGTCGCGTTTGCGCCCACTTATTGGCTATAGAGTGGTTTGCGCCGGAAGTTTTTTAGCGCCCGAAATTCAGTTGGTCCCTAACATCGGCGTTAGCCGGTAGCGCTGCGCCGGCACCGATGATGTCATCGGTGTGCGCAGCGCCCCGGTTCCAATGCTATTCCGTGCCGATGGCCAAATTCAGTTGCGGCCGCCTCGCCCGTAGCGGCCGCAAACAGCGTTTGAAAAACGGTGCCTTGCAGCTCCGAGAGGCCGGCGCATAAAGGTGGAGTGGCGGCCGGCCGCTTTCCCGGCGGCCGCCTGGCCGCACCTCCCTCCCCGGACTCCTGCACCACCCCCCCGCGGCATTGGTGTCTGACTCCCGCGAGCCCGGCACTTCTCCGTGGTGCCGGGCTCATTTGCCGGGGGAATCCAGCGGCGATCTCACGGCTGCAGGCAGCTCCTCCTTAAGAGAAGGAGGAGGCCTGCAGTACCCCAGCCTGCCGCACCGCATCGGTTGCTGCAGCGGCAGCTGGACGCCTGAAACTGACTTTCATCGCCCCAAACGAGGCGGCCAAACCCTGCAATAGCGCCCGCCTCCGTCTTGGGGCGGCGCAACTGAATTTCAGGCGGGCGCTACGGGAATCCGGGCGAGCGCAAAATTTCGGGCACTAAAGACCTGGCGCGGCGATACCGAATTTTTAGCCCAATTTCCCTGCCCTGGGGCTGGACAGGAGCAGCACATACAAGTGCAGGTCCAATAGTGCCAGAGTTTTCTCCCTTTAAAATGGCTCAGTGACACCCCCAGAGCAAGCTCCTCCCATTGCTGGTTGGGCAGGGGTCTGAGGTAAGCCACAGTGCCATGTTTCTCTGGACACACTTGCGCTAGGGCACCCAGTGAGTACTCCTCCAGGAAATTTATGTGGGACCCTGGGAACCCACCCTACGTCATTTGCATTGTGCCTACTCAATTCTGAGTTACCTGGATAGCCCCCTCGTGATTTGGTATTAATCAGATCGTAAGGGGTTTCTTTGTAGCTTTAGCATTTTACACTGTCTTGACTTCAATAGTATCATTATTTCATTTGCTTAAAATTAAACTTATTTAAGATACATTCTGAGATCTTGACCCTCTGAATGCAATGAATTTCAAACTTTGCTTGTGGCAAACTGTGCCAAACGTAATCATGACTCTGCTTCTGTAGCCCAGAAACTAATAAAGAAAAGATCAAGAGAGTTTAGCTACCCTTCTCAGTGAAGAATCACATCATTAACATAGGTTTTACAACAGGTGCACTTCACTCCATCTGGGAATTGGCAAGCTCTGAAAATACAGGCGATACATTCTTGTCAATGTTTGCGTGTCCTGTGTCATCAGAGGTTTCTATAAGAATGAACAGACATTCCTTCATGTATAGGCTGGGATGATTGTTTTTTACCTTTGTGTGGGGAAGGAAAGGGATTATCCCCAAAATGGCAGTGGCAATGAAGTACCCTGTAAACGAAACAATAAATAGATTTTGATCATTATGAGTAATGTGAAGTGGGCAGCATTTCTGAAACTGCTCAAAGGATCATCAGTGTAACAATTACAATGAAATCCTTTTGCACCATCATTTGAAGCTGCCCCCTCCCATGTGTTTGTGTGCAGGAATTTCTGTCATTTCTACTAGGAACTCCTAACAACATAGTATCCATAATAGACTGGATCAGAATTCCCATATCTCTGGAGATATGTAGGCTGAAACAGTTCATACTGAATTTTTTCTTAATCCCTTGCTGAGTGTGCTGGAATTTTACAGTATGTTCAGCAAATAGTATTGGATTATAGTTGACCATTTTCTCAAGAGTGTGCTCTAACTGTAACAATTTGCTTCTAAGTGTTATCCTCCAATACAAGCATTAGCTTTTTGAAAAAAGTAAAATAAAATAAAAATAGGCTTTGCAAATTATAAAATGTCAATTTGTTTTCTGCAAACTGAGGATTCTGAGGGCACTTTGCCCTGGAAATGATTTTCTCTATTCTCGGGATGTGGGCGTCACTGGCAAGGCTGGAATTTATTGTCCATCACTAGTTACCTTTGAGAAAGTGGACCTTCTCCTTGAACAGCTGGAGTCCGTGTGGTGAAGGTGCTCCCACAATGCTATTAGGTTGGTGTAATGATATCAGCAAATAGAGATGGTATTTGCCTGTTTGATTATGATGCCTTACCAGCATGTTTGCATGTATTGATTACTTGTGCCTGACCAGCAGAGGGCATGTGACCGAGACAAGCAAGGCAGTTTAGTTTAGTTTCAGTTTCATTCTAGATGCATCACTAGCATGATGTCTCCTGTAAATGCTGTTAAAAGAGTTGAACAAGCTTTAGATTAAAAGACATTCTCTTTCATAAATGTCTCGTCATTGAACCCACAAAGAAATCAATACATGGTGTCAGAAGTGATTGAAAGAGATGAAGAGAAAAAATCTGAAGTTAAATCAGCTCTCCACAAATTAGCAAGCCAAAAGAGAACATCGTTGCTTACCATTGGAGAATAGCTAACGAACTGAAAAATGGAAGGTTTACACCCACCGGCGACGCTTCAGTTGACAGGTAATGTGGCTGAAAATTGGAGGAGGTTCACAATGTGTGGGGTTGTATTTAGCGGCAATCGGAGCTGACGAGAAAAGTGATAATAAGAAATCGTCAGTGTTCTTACATGTCGTGGGTGATGAAGCGCTGGAGGTGTATAATAACTTCACATTCGCTGCTGATGGAGACAAAATGAAACGAGATAAAATAATGGAACAGTTTGAGGCCTACTGCATACCTAAACGTAATGTGATGTCTGAGAGGCACAGATTTTTCACATGTGTACAGAAAACGGGAGAGACTATTGATCAGTATGTGACTGAACTGAGAAACCGAAGCAAAACGTGTGAATTTGGGGGACTGACAGACTCGCTGATAAAAGACAGACTGGTGTGTGGTATTCCAGATAATGGTCTAAGGGAAAGACTGCTAAGAGAGCAAGATCTAGACCTGGGAAAAGCCATAGCACTGTGTAGGGCTACAGAGACTGTGAAGTTGCAGGCAAAGGAGCTGTTCAGTGACAGTAGCTGCAACGTGGATGCAGTGAGAATGAACAGATACAAACCGTTTAACAAAAAGAGCGCCAATGTGAAAAAAGAGGCGTGGCCAGGGAACGAAAATGAAAGGGACAATCGAAAGTCATGTAGTCGATGCGGTACACAGCATACACCAAAAAAGTGTCCAGCATATGGTAAAACATGCAATAGTTGCAACAAGAACAACCAATATGCCCGTTGTTGTAAGAACCAAGCGCAACAAAGCAAGGTCCATACAGTAGATGAAAGCGAGATAGAGGAGTTCTATGTAGATGTTGTGTCTGAAAACAAAAAAGAAGAAAGAGACTGGATGTTGACACTAAAAGTGAATGACATACATATTCCATTTAAATTGGATACTGGAGCACAAGTTAAAGTGATATCAGACACTGATTTTAAGAAAATTAGACCCAGACCAAATATACATGGAATAAAAGTGAAAGTGACAGGATACTCAGGTACTGATATACCAGTGAAAGGAAGATGCATTGTCAAAGTAACACACAAGGACAGAGAGCACACACTAGCATTAATCGTGGTGCCAAAGGATGTGCAAGCCATTCTAGGTTTAAAAGCCTGTGAGAGACTGAACCTGGTAAAGAGAGTCCTCGTTGTGGAAAGCGAAGGAGAGACAGTCTATGATGAACTCATGAAAGAGTACAACAACCTATTTAAGGGTCTAGGCTGCCTGCCAGGAGAACACATGATCAGAGTAGATAAAAGTATGCCAATGGTCATACATCCATGCAGAAAAGTTCCGTTTGCTCTTCAAAAGCAACTGAAGGCAGAGTTGGACAGGATGGAAAGCCTGAACGTGATTCAGAAGATAGATGAGCCAACTGAGTGGGTGAGTTCCCTCGTCATTGTGGACAAAAAGAATGGAAAGCTCAGAATTTGCCTGGATCCAAGAGATCTAAACAGAGTAATAAAGAGAGAGCACTTCAAGCTTCCTACATGTGAGGAAATCATGGCACAGTTTTACAATGCAAGTTTCTGACACTTTGCCAAAGAGTGGGACTTTGTCCACACAACATCAAGTCCTCACTATCCACAGTCCAATGGACTAGTGGAAAAATCGGTCCAGACAGTGAAAAGACTGATGTACAAGGCAAAAGACAGTGGAACTGACTTCTACCAAAGCATGCTTGTATACCGCACAACGCCGCTCGAGTGTGGTAAGTCACCAGCCCAACTCCTGATGGGACGTCGGCTAAGGTCAAACCTACCCATCCCGGAGAACCTCCTGAAAACAAAAGAGGGGGAGAAAGTGAGGAAGTTCAAAGAACAACAGAAAGAAAAGCAAAAGTACTACTATGACAGAGGAACACAAAACCTACCTGAACTCCACACTGGTGACCAAGTAAGGTTGAAAGACAAAACAAACACATGGACTCAGAAGGGAACTGTCCTGAGTGAAGTTCAACCAAGATCATACACCATTCAGACAGATGAGGGTGCTGTCCTGAGAAGAAATCGTCGAGATCTTCTCATGGGACCAGCCACAGCAGGTCAAGAGACTGATACTGTTGAACAACCTGATCACACAGCTGAGAACCAATCACCTGAGGCAACAACTCAGATTCAAGGACAATCAATCAGAAAATCCTCAAGACACGTGAAGCCTCCTGAGAGACTCATTGAGCAAATTTAAGGACTATTGTTATAGAAGGAAGTAATGTTATCTTATTCTTTCTTCAAGTTCTAGTGTATTAATATATTTCATGTGAACACACAAAGCAAAGTTAAAAAACCTTGATCATGATAATGATAATGTAAGTTCATTAAGTGTTACAGTTAAAATGCAGATTAATACAAAGAAAACATGTTGTTAGTTAAAAGTAAAATACTTTTGTTTTAAGAAAAGGAGATGCACTGATTTCAGCAAATAGAGATGGTATTTGCCTGTTTGATTATGATGCCTTACCAGCATGTTTGCATGTATTGATTGCTTGTGCCTGACCAGCAGAGGGCATGTGACCGAGACAAGCAAGGCAGTTTAGTTTAGTTTCAGTTTCGTTCTAGATGCATCACTAGCATGATGTCTCCTGTAAATGCTGTTAAAAGAGTTGAACAAGCTTTAGATTAAAAGACATTCTCTTTCATAAATGTCTCGTCATTGAACCCACAAAGAAATCAATACAGTTGGAAGTTCCAAGATTTTGACCCAGCAATGATAAAGGAATGGTGATATACGTCCAAGTCAGGATGGTGTGTGACTTGGAGGGGAACTTGGAGGTGGTGGTCTTCCCATGTACCTACTGCCCTTGTCCTTCTAGGTGATGGAAGTCACAGGTTTGGCAAGTATTGTCAAAGAAGCCATGGCAAAATGCTACAGTGCATATTGTAGATTGTACATACTGTAGCCACGTTACGCCAGTTGTGGATGTTCAGGTTAGTGGGTGAGATACGGGTCAAGTGGATTGCTTTGTCCTGGATGGTGTCGAGAATCTTGAGTGTTGTTGCAGTTGCACCCATCCCAGCACGTGGAGTGTATTGCATTACATTCTGACATATGCATTTTCAGGGGTGGAGAGGCTTTGGGGAGTCACGAGATGAGCCACTCGCAACAGAATATCTAGCCTCTGACCTGCTCTAGTAGCCATGGATAATGTGGCTGGTTCAGTTGAGTTTGACCTCCAGGATGTTGATGGTGTGGGGCTTGGCAATGGTAATGCCATTGAATGTCAAGGGAAGGTAGTTAGCCTCTCTCTTCTGGGAGATGATCATTGCCTGGCACTTGCATGTCACAAATGTTACTTGCCTCTTATCAACCCAAAACTGGATATTGTTCAGGTCTTATTACATGCAGGCATGGACTACTTCATTATCTGAGAAATTGTCAATGGAGCTAAACACAGCAAACAGTCCCACGTATGACCTTATGATAGAGAGAAGGTCATTGATGAAACAGCTGAAGATAGTTATGCCTAGGATACTGCTCTGGGGAACTCTTGCACCAATGTCATGCGGCTGAGATAATTGGTTTCCAACAACAGCAACCACTTTCCTTTGTGCCAGATATAACACAAGCCACTGGGGAGTTTTCCCCCGATCCCCAAGTGACTTCAGTTTCACATGGGCTCTTTGGTGCCACACTTGGCTGAATGCTGCCTGGATGTCATCTCACCTCTGGAACTCAGGTCTTGTTTAGATCAAGGCTATAGTGAGGTCTGGAGCTGAGTAGTTCTGGCGGAACCCAAACTGCACATCAGTGAGCAGGTAAGTGTCACTTGATACCAATGTTGATCACTCCCTCCATCACTTTGTTGATGATTTGGAGTAGGCTGATAAGATGGTGATTGGCTTAGCGGGATTTGTCCTGCTTTTTGTGGACAGGACATACTTGACCAATTTTCCACATTGTCGGGTAGCTGCCAGTGTTGTAGCTGTACTAAAACATCTTAATCTTAAGGGCACGACTAGTTCTAGAGCACAGATCTTTACTACAGTCTGGATGTTTTCGGGGCCCATAGCCTTTGCTCTGTCCAATGCACTTCCATTTCCCATTTCTCATTGTCACATGGAGTGAATTGAATTTGCTGAAGTCTAGCCTCTATGATGGCAAGGACCTCAGGAGGAGGCTGAGAAAAATTATCTCCTTGGCCCTGTGCTGTGCTCTGCCATCATTGAGGATGGAAATGTTCATGGAACCTCTTATTCCAGTTAGTTGTTTAATTGTTCTCCACCATTCATGACTTGATATGGCAGGGCTGCAGTGCAGTGTTCTGATCCATTGTTTGTGTGAACGTTTGGCTCTGCCTATAGCATGCTGCTTTTGCTGTTTAGCATATATATAGTCCTGTGGTGCTGCTTCACAGATTGCCACCTCATTTTCAGGTACACCTGGTAATGCTCCCAGCATGTTCTCCTACAATCTTCGTTGAACCAGGTTTTGTCATCTGGCTTAATGCTGATAGAGGAGTGTGGAATATGCCATGAGGCTACAGATTGTGGTGGAATAGAGTTCTGCTGCTAATGTCCCACACTGCCACATGGATGCCCAGTTTTAAGCTGTTAAGTCTGTTCTATTCCATTTAGCACAGTGCTGCTGCCACACAACATGATGGAGGGTGCCCTCAGTGTGAAGATGGGACTTGGTCTCCAGAAGGACTGTGCGGTGGCCCTTCCTACCAATATTGTTGTCATGGACAGATGCATCTGTGACAAGTAGCTGGGTGAGGACAAGGTCAAGTAGGTTATACCCTCGTGTTGGTTCTCTCACCACCTGCCGTAAGCTGAGTATGGCAGCTATGTCCTTTAGGACTCAGCCAGTGGTGGTATTACCGAGCCATTCTTGGTGATAGACATTGAAGTCCCCCACTCAGAGTACATTCAGTGCCCTTGCTACCTTCAGTGCTTCCACCATGTGCTGCTCAACATGGAGGAGCACAGATCATCAGTTGAGGGAAGATGGCATGTCATAATCAGCAGGAAGTTTCTTTGCTCATGTGTAACGTGAAGCCTTGAGAATTCATGGGGTCCAGAGTCAATGTTGAAACATTTCCTTGCTTTTTTAGAAGCTTATGCAAAAAAAGGTTGTCCTAAGGAATAAAGGTGGACTTTTGTCAATTATGTCTCATTAAACCTAAGTTAAAAGAAGCAACAGCAACTTGGACTTAAATATCACACTTAGCATAGGGTGACCATACGTCCCCATTTTCCGGGGACAGTCCCCGGATTAGGTACTGTGTCCCCGGGCAAACAATGTCCCCAGAAGAGTCCCCGGTTCTGGAAACTAGTTCGCGAATAAAATGTTCAGTGATTAAATGTAAAATCATTTCAGGCAGTAAACAAGAACTCTGGCCTATAGATTTAGGAAAATAAATTTAGAATTTCACCTCCATTAGTTACATCCAAAAACAGTACATTATAATTAGTTATCGCAGGTGTGGCTGATGTTTCAACAACTTTGGTCGTGATGTGCTGGAGGTGCCACCCACCATGTCGTCAAAACGGGGTGACTGATGATTGAGCAGGGGAAACTTGAGCTGCATCTACATTGTAAATAAATTAGATGAGTAAAGTGCGGGCAGAGGTGGGATTATCCGGTGGAAGATGGAAGGCTAATGGGTGGTGTATTTGTGAAAGGATGGAACAAAGACAGTGCGCCAAATTTAAGAAACTGAGTTTATTTAAGCAGTATCTTTTAAGTACTTGGATATGTTGTATTCTTACTAATTGAGGTACTTTATTCAACCCCTAATTCTATAGAACTCTGGTCCCTAAAAATGTATTTATTTTCATAGATGCTGATTGAGCTGTTTGTTTTTTTTCAAATTTCTAGCATATATAGATTTTTAAAATCTTATCTAAGCAGTCTCTACCACCCACAGATTCACTCTTTACGCCCTTTTGACTTTGTTTTTAGCTTCTGTGCAGTGATACTGGAATAAACACTAGTAGTACATTAGTGGCCAACAGTTTCATGGGAATGAGGTCAAGGGAGCCAGGAAATGGGTCTCATTCACATAGAAAGAGCAGGAGGTAAGGGAGAAACTAGAGAAAGACATGGGTTCAGGGCCAGGGCACAGGGGAGCCTTGAGAGAGGTTTGGCTTGGTGGACAAGGGGTTTGAGGTGTGTGGCAGAGGCGGATGTACAGATGGCCTTAATCTTTGTGACAAACAAGTCTGTGAGCTCCTTCCATGTGTTGATGGCAAGAACATTGGAATTTCCATTATACATACACTAGAGAAAATTCTGAAAGCTGAAAACCCTCAGCTACAGGAGAGAAGGCGGGCTGAAGCAAGAGCAGAGATAGACAATGTTATGGAGGTGGATGTGGGCGGTCTTTGTGATGGAGCAGATTATGGAGTTGGAAGCTCAGTTCAGGGACGCTGCAGTGGCAAATGATTTGGTTCAACCCGAGATAGTGGCCAGGGAACAGAGAAGGAATCGGAGGCCAAGGAACAGAGTTTGTGGTGGGGCTGAAAACAATGACTTAGGTGTTCCCAACGTTTAACTGGAGGAATTTTTGGCTCATCCAGGATTGGATGTCAGACAAGCAACCGGACAACACAAAGGCAGCGGAAGTGGTGAGAGAGGTGGTGGAGAGGTAAAGGTTGGTGTCAGTCAGTGTACAGAAAGCTTGGAACTAATGGGTGGATACTGTTTGGTTGTACTTTGTGGCAATCAGTGTGTAAACTAAAGATAGGAACATGTGCATACCATCAGAGACTAGTGATGGTTGATGGAGGTTAATCTCTATGTGTATTCCACCAGCAGAAGCAACAAAGTCATGCCGGTTTTCTTTAAACACGGAGGTAGCACAGCAATCATTAATAAATCTGTGAAAAATAAATGACATGAGCAGTGATATGATTTCACCCGATGATGGGTGAAACTAGAACTAGGGGGCAAAGTCTTAGAATAAGGGGCTGCTCTTTCAAAACTGAGATGAGGAGGAACTACTTCACTCAGAGGGTGGTAGGTCCATGGAATATGCTGCCCCAAAAAGCTGTAGAAGCTACATCATTACATACATTTAAAACAGAAATAGACAGTTTCCTAGAAGTAAAGGGAATTAAGGGTTACGGGGAGCGGGCAGGAATTTGGACATGAGTCTAGGTTCGGATCGGACATGGCCCTGTGGGTAGCGGAGCAGGCCCAGGGGCCGTGTAGCCTGATCATGCTCCTATTTCGTGTGTCTAATTCTGTTAGATTCAGGAGATGGTTCTGTGATAGTAGATTGGCAGTTAGGATCAGATCAGCCATGATCTTATTGAATGGCGGAGCAGGCTCGAGGGGCCAATTGGCCTACTCCTGCTCCTATTTCTTATATTCTTATGTTCTTATGTAAAGATTTTCTGAATACACCGTATAGACTGGGTATGAAAAACTGATGTCCCTGAACAGTGTTATTGTATTATTTACTAGCTGGGGTGAGCCCGGCGTTGCCGAGGCTTTTTCGAGGGCATGTTGTTGTTGGAAGAGAGAGAGAGCGACTGGGGGGGTGGGGGGGCGGCAGAGAGAGACTGGGGGGGGGGAACAGAGAGAGACTGGGGGGGGGGAACAGAGAGAGACTGGGGGGGGGGGAACAGAGAGAGACTGGGGGGGGAACAGAGAGAGACTGGGGGGAGGGGGGAACAGAGAGAGACGGGGGGGGAACAGAGAGAGACTGGGGGGGGAACAGAGAAGCTCTCCCCCCCCCCCGCGATTTCCCGAGGCTCTCCCCCCCCCTGCGATTTCCCGAGGCTCTCCACCCCCCCGCGATTTCCCGAGGCTCTCCCCCCCCCCCCGCGATTTCCAGAGGCTCTCCCCCCCCGCGATTTCCCGAGGCTCTCCCCCCCCGCGATTTCCCGAGGCTCTCCCCCCCCGCGATTTCCCGAGGCCCTCCCCCCCCGCGATTTCCCGAGGCTCTCCCCCCCCTGCGATTTCACGAGGCTCTCCCCCCCCCACGATTTCCCGAGGCTCTCCCCCCCCCGCGATTTCACGAGGCTCTCCCCCCCCGCGATTTCCCGAGGCTCGCCCCCCCCCGCGATCTCCCGAGGCTGTGTGCTGGCATCACGGGGGCCGTGCGCATGCGTGCCGGCGTCAAGGCGGCTGCGCAACTGGCGGCCTCTTCATTTTTTTTAAACTCATGTCACGGGGTGGCGGGCTGTGCGCATGCGTGTTTTCAAGACCGCCGGCGTGCCCCATTGCCGGGGTAACGGGGGCCGTGCGAATGCGTGCCGTCGTCAAGGCGGCCGCGCAACTGGCGGCCTCTTTTTTTTTTAAACTCATCTTTCGCCGATTAAATAAATAGAGAGCAGCAAAAGAGTTGGAGGGAGTAGGAGTCGCTCGGTAGGCCCATGCAAGAAGGACGGTAGCTGTGAATAGGAGGCAGGGCTCGGCTGCCGGTTAACTAAGTGGCCCCTCGGGTCGGACGCAGGCCTGGTCTCGAACGAGGAGCCAACTGCCCCGCCCACCGCGTGCTCATTTGCTAAACACAATTTAAAACACAAATAAATTGTTATTTAATTCCCTAACACATCATTAAAATATTTACCTTAGTTCCCTAACACACAGAAAGTGTGGGGGAAAAAATCGTGAAAAATCAAGATGGCGGCCACTCACCTCGGTTCAGAAGGATAAGGCCTGCCCACACACGCACCGATTGGTCGACCGGTCAGGTCACCGAAGCGTAGGATTGGTCAATCGTCGAGTCACTCGACACTCAACTGTAGGACGGCACGCGCCAGGAACACGCCGTCCGATTGGTCGACCTCGACGTCACACGGTCGCTAATGAGATGCTAATGAGCGGAACGCTGAACGTTTTTCGGATACCGCGGGCGGGATTTTTGTCCGGCCGGAAGGTAAATACGCCTATGACTGGTCCGGAATCGCAAGCTTTCTTTTGAGGTGACGCGCGCGTCAGTACGCTCTGTAACTTTCAAACGTATAGAGAACAGACAGACAGACAGACATCGGGACAGACAGACAGAAGAGCCGCTTTATATATATAGATAAACAGAATCTGAATGCACTTCAATAGTGTGACGTCACATCCGTGGTAATTATATGCACACTTGTTTTGTATTTGTAGTGTACAAGTGCAACTGTTAAAATATAGGCTACTAAAAAATTTTGCTTCACTTAATTGTGCAACCTATATTTTACATCCTGGGTACTTTGCTGTGCTCCCACCCTGTGTGTCCCCAGATTTGGGTTAGAAAATATGGTCACCTTAACTTAGCATAACAAAAACATCCTGGGCTAGAAATTCGTGGCCTTAGTGCCACTCCGTAGCGCCATTAAATGGCGATAAAATGGCGGCGGCCGCTCATTCACTAGCTGCTGACAGTTCCCGTGGCGGACGGCATTTTTGTCCTTACCTTTGCGCTGCCGGTAACTGGCAGTGCCATGCTGGACAAAATGGCGGCATTGTGATATAAATCAGCGTGCAAAGCCGACTTTTCGTCACAGGCACGAATTTTGACCCTAGCACTGAATTCACGCAGGGTCCTAAGCATGCCAGGTTAACCTGGCTTGCAAGCAGGCTGACAGTGGCAATGTCTGGACCTCTTAAAGGGACACACACATCATTCAGGTAAGTTCAAATTTAAGGGTTTGGACTGGATTTCTTTTGATTTTATTGAAGTGGTAGCTTGTTGCAATAGATGTGAAAAGTTTTTTAAGTGTGCAGGGAGTGCTGCTGGACACTTGCAAGGGCTCGGATGGTAAATGAAGGCCCACGAGAAGATAGAACATGCAAAGAATACTCAGCAGGTCAGGCAATATCTGTAGAGAGAGAAACAGAGTCTACGTCTCAGGTCGAGATGCTGTCTGACCAAATGAGAATTTCCAGCATTTTATGCTGTAATTTCACATTTACAGCATCCGCTTAGAGAGGGAAGAGGAAGACACAGAAGAGGAGGAAGCCACAGAGGAGAAAGCCGAAGAGGAGGAATCAAATGGAAGGATGCATCCCAGCCAGCCCCTTTGTGGCTGGGTGTCAAATAATTTTGTCTTATAATACGCCTGTGAAGCGCCTTGGGACATTTTACTATGTTAAAGGTGCTATATGAATACAAGTTGCTGTTGTTGGGCTATCCAGGATGGAATCATCCACCTGTGGTCCCAGTGACCACAATCCCAATTCCTCTTTCAACATTAGTCTCACACCTTACCTTCCCTCTGTTACTGACCATCACAACATCCTCTTGGCCACGATGCTGAAATAAAAGCCACCACAAAGCAAATTTTCCAATCCACCTATACACATCTATCCATCCAATGTGACATCAAGAAATCAACTCATCACCCGTATGCATTCTCCTAGTGACTGTCTTGTGTGTGCCTTTGCCTACCCTACTGATGTCATGCAGTGCTACTCCAGTGGCTGCAACATGGCTGGTGGAAGGCTGCTGACTTTCAGTGGGGGACACTGCAAATGGCCTTGCTGGTTGAACTTTAGGAGATGGTGGCTGGGAGTGTGAAATCAATTGTCTGCTGTTCTTGTTCTTCTTCACTCTTCTCTCCCTCTTCTTGTTGACCCACTGGCTGGGCAGGGAGCATTTCTTGGGTGTGTGAAATGAGGAAGGCATAAGAGTGGAGTTGTGCTGACGGGAGGGCGGGAAAGCAAGAGGTGCATACCAGAGGATAACGTACAAGGATACCAGCATCTTGTGTCCTTTCAGCTCTGCCACTGGCCAAGGGCTCAGTCATGCCCCTGCCAAGAATAGCCTGTACTGTCTCCTCCAAGGGGGTGAGGTGAGGTGAGGAGATGTGCCTTGAAATTGATGCAGATTGTTGGTAGGTGAGTGATTGGGGGTTGTGCATTGAGCAGTGTATGAGGCTAGTGGTGCAGTTGATGGCTTTTGAAGATGCATTCACTGACCTTAACCAGTGGTCTGAGGTCATGAACCTTCTTTGGGCACTGGAACCAGCTGGTGGGGGGCAACACTGCTGGCAGTGACGGCCTCTGTGATGTACTCCCACATCCTTCTTTCTGGAGGGCCTGCTGCTCCTTGTGGGTAGAGGACCTGTGTTGCAGTGTTGACTCCCTGCACAAAGCTGGAGTGCTGTGAGAGAGACCCTTGGTGTCCCTTCCTTGGCTTGCTGAGCTATTTGTGTTAGTGCTGAGGCACTTTTCCCATTTGTTGAGGTTTGGAAGGTAATTCAGCTTTAAGAGCTGAATATTCGCATTTAGAACATTTTTAAAAGGCAGAAAGGGCTGGAAAATGTATTGATTCATTTCATTTTATTTTGTATTGCTTCAGTGTGCAGGGCCCCATTAATTCTCAGACCTCTTCATTGCCCACAATTCCTTGTGCACGCCACAGCTTCACTCCCAGAGGCTGTGGGAAGCTGCAACACCGCACCTGGACACAAACCTCGCCCCGGATCCCTCCAGCAATGCCACCAGGATGACATTGCACAGAACGTGAGTACTGCGCCACCTATCTCCATGTCCCCCAGACCAATTTCACTCGCTTAGCATTGTGGCCATTTTCAGCAGCTGTTAACTGCAGTTGCCGATGAGGGTTTCAATGGTGGTGGAGGTGAAGTGCGAATAGGGATGAGCAATATTTCAAAGGTGGAAATAGGTAGTCTTGGTTGTTGACTGGAAGTGGATCTTGAAACTCAACTCAGGCTCAAATAGGACACAGATGTTATGCACCATCAGATTTAGACTGAATGAACTGCTGGGAAACAACAAGGTAATTGTCATTTAATACATTCACGATGATCTGTGACTACTTGTTGGTGGTTGACTGGCTTTGTAATCACTGTACACTTCTGCGCCTTTCTTTCATTCTACTTTGTGTTGTGTAGTGCCTTTGCAAAGTCCCAGAGTCCTGGCTATAATTCTTACTTAGTTTTCTCAATGTGGATTTATGGTTGCCATATATGTAATATTTTTAGCACATGGATGTGCTGCTATATCTATAGATTTATGAACTGTATCTTGAGAGTCAGGCCACAGAGGAACAAGACAGCTGTTCTTTTACTTAATTAATTGCATTACTGAAAATGTTGGAAAGTAATTATTATAGCATGGTTCTGTCTGGTATGAAAGTATGCCAAGGCAGAGTGGTTTAGAAAATCATTGGCGCCCAGTTTCGGGAGGCCTGAGGTCGGCCCAAAATCAGGCCTCATTAATATTAATTGTATGAGCTGATGACGTCCAACCCGCCTCCACAGGCAACTCGCCTATTTGAACAAAATGAATATTGAGCCATTTGCTTCACCAGAGACTCAAATGTGAATACTGGGGGGTAGGGTGGAGTAACAGTGGAAGGAGCGAGTGAGTAGGATGCTGTGGAGTCGAGGGAACATTCATGCTCCTCCTGGCACCATAGCAACATTAAAAAAAAATTTTTTTTTTTTTAACTTAGCTGTTGGTGGCAGCTGCTGCTTCGGCTGCAACGGCCGTTGAAGAATCCTGAGCAGAGCAGGCCCAGCTCCTGCTTCACTCATCGGAGACTAATTTCACAGAGGGGTCCTTAAACCAGCATTAGCATATGCAAGAGGCCCAAAGCCTGTTTTAGGCAGCCGCTCGGGACGCCTAAAGAATGAGCCCGACGAATTTATCAGTAGCCTGAGCACTTGCGCAGACTGGAAGCCCCACTGCTAAATTTATCACTGATGCGTCTGATTTGTGCCTGAAAAATGGGCGCAATGCATACCAATTTTTACACCTGTGCATCAGAGTGGAAGACATGGACTGACAAACATGGTTTCCCATCCAATGAGTTTCTGATCACAGTCAGATTGCTGAAGGAAATCCCTGAATGATGGCCATTTCTTTCCTGACAGCAAGGAGGCGAGATCAATGAATCAATAAATTTTCCTGCACTCATTCAGACTCGGGCAAAAATTGGGTTGCTTTGCGCCTCCCGTTAGCACTCCGGGGAGGGGGCGCTAACGAGGCGCAAATCACATAGCACCCGGGTGTGTGGTGTATGTGACTTTAAGAGCCCCAGGTGTGCTGTAATGCCGATAATTGCCACTCGGGCTATATAAGCCTGTATATTGTGTATATCCGTTAGAACCCCCCCCAGACTTTGCTTAGTAAATACCTATGAACCAACTCCTGTCTTCAGTGTCTTTATCAACACACGGACACAACAGTGGCGAGGAAGTGGAAACAGACTTACCTGCAATTCGGCAGCACCTCAAGGACATCGATTCCTCGGGCGTCCAGAAGACTCAAGGAAGTGAGAGAAGCTGTGGTTTCACCAGCTGGCCAAGCTGGTGGCAGGTACTGCGCTGATCCTTCCTGGGTGTCGGGCTGGGGCTCCAGCGGCTGGCTCTGCAGCTGAGACAGGCAGCGAGA
Organism: Somniosus microcephalus; assembly: GCF_052327205.1. NCBI lineage: Eukaryota > Metazoa > Chordata > Chondrichthyes > Squaliformes > Somniosidae > Somniosus > Somniosus microcephalus. Next base: position 224,681,823 of record NC_140991.1, read on the forward strand.
TCGGAGGCAAGCAGTGGCGGACTGGGGGGGAGCACTCGGGAGACGGCCAGCGCGGCAAGCAGGTCAGCGTTCAGACCTCCGGCGGGAACGAGTCTCCAACAGTAAATAAAAAAAAGAGAACGGAAACCGCAGTAAACAGCGTTGTTATTGGCAGCAGCGGCGGGAAAGCATGGGAAGCGCCATATCTTTGCTACAGAAAAGAAAAAAAAGCGCGGGAAGCACCATATCTTTTCTGAAATGCCTAAGTCTGGCAATATTGATGCTTTTGATAGCGAAATAGAGGATTGGACCACATACGTGGAAAGAGTAGAGGTATATTGCACTGCAAATGGAATAGAAGATGAAAAAAAAGCTTCAGTACTTCTGAACTTAATGGGCGCAAAGACATACGGGCTGTTACGAAATTTAATCACTCCAGCCAAACCAAAGGACAAGAATTTTAAAGAAATTGTTGATACCCTGCAGGAGCACTTAAACCCAACACCGCTGCTGATAGCGGAATGATTCAAGTTCTTCAAGAGGAATCAACACAAGAATGAAAGTAACGCTGATTACTGAACCGAATTAAGAAAGCTATCAAAGTACTGCCAATTCGGGGCAGGACTATCAGATTATCTTCGAGACAAATTCATTTGCGGTCTCTTAAGAGAAGGAACACAAAAAAGACTGCTTTCTGAAAAAGATTTAACATTGGAGAAAGCTTTCAGTATGGCTGTATCATACGAAGCAGCAGCAAAAGGAGCTGCAGAGATACAACAAAAGACACAGGACTTCGGCACCCATGAAATGACACAGGGTTTCAAAAGATGTTATTGCTGCGGCAGATCAACCCATAACCAGAGGGACTGCTGGTTCAAGGACAAAGCATGCAGGCAATGCGGAAAGATTGGACACATTGCACGGGTATGCCGATCTGGACAAAATAAATCCACTGACAGAAAAAAAAAAATCAATAAAGAAAAGTACAGGAAGGTACAAATGATGACGGACAGTAGCTCCGAAGACCAGAAGAGCGATAGCGACTTCGAAAACAAGAGACTAAGCTGTCTCAAATTACATAATGTACTTGCCAAAGATGATTACCAAACCATTTGGGTTACCCTCACAATAGCAGGGTCCCCAGTAAAAATGGAGCTAGATACAGGATCAGCTCTAACCGTAATAATTCGACGGGATTACGAGAGGCTATTTTCGCATATACCTCTAAAAGACACATCCATTATCTTAAAAACATATACGGGGCAGAAAGTATACCCCAAAGGAAAAATAAGGGTGCCTGTTGTATACAACGGCAAAGAAATATAAAAGTTGTATTTATACATTCTACAAGATGGTGGTCCACAGTTGTTGGGACGTGAATGGATCAGGAAGATACGTTTAAACTGGCACTCCATTCAGGCACTGACGGTGACCAGTAAGGAAAAAAACAATGATGACATCATACCTGAACGATTAAAAGACATCTTGGCCAACGCCAAAGAAGTGTTTCAAGACAAACTAGGAACCTTGAAAGGCATCACCGCCTCAATAAAAATGGAAGATGCAGCAATTCCCAAATTTTTTAAGGCAAGATCAGTGCCATACGCAATACATCCAGCAGTCGAGGCAGAGCTGGAGAATTTGGAAAAAGCAGGCGTATTATCCAAAATAGATTGGAGCGAATGGGCAACACCCATCGTTCCAGTCATGAAAAAAGCATTGAATAAAGATAAATCTGAAGAACAGAGAAAAATTCGCATCTGTGGTGACTTCAAGGTGACTGTAAACCCAGTCCTTCACACAGTACAGTATCCTCTTCCGAGGATAGAAGATATTTTCGCCTCACTATCCGGAGGGAAATGATTCACCAAAATTGACTTGGCACAGGCCTATCTACAGATGGAGGTTGAGGAGGCCTCTAAAAAGTATCTCACAATAAACACACACAAAGGCCTGTACCAGTACAATCAACTGTTTTTTGGAGTAGCATCAGCTCCAGCTATCTGGCAAAGAGCTATGGAGCAAGTCCTGCAAGGGATTCCGGGGACTCAATGCTACCTAGACGACATCCTTGTAACAGGAGAAAATGACAACGAGCACCTTGCCAATTTGGAGCAGGTGCTCACTAGGCTGAAAGAACGGGGCCTACGAGCGAATCACCCCAAGTGCGAATTTTTCCAAAATCAGATATCATATTGTGGCCACATAATTAATAATGAAGGGTTGCATAAGTCACCTGAAAAAATTGAAGCGGTTATAAAAGCCCCAGCACCTGAAAATGTTTCACAATTAAGGTCGTTCCTGGGATTAATAAATTACTATCATAAATTTTTACCGAACTTATCAACTCTTCTACACCCTCTTAATGAACTTCTACAAACAGGAGTGATTTGGAAATGGAACGAAGACTGTAAACGTGCCTTCCATAAATGCAAAGGCTTAATCACATCCAAAGAAGTTTTGGCTCATTACAACCCATCACTGCCAATCAGACTGGTGTGCGATGCATCCCCTTACGGCATAGGAGCAGTATTATCCCATAAATTCCCTGATGGCTCAGAACGGCCGATAGCTTTTGCGTCATGCTCATTAAACTCAGCTGAGCGTAACTGTGCCCAAATCGACAGGGAAGCACTCAGCCTGGTATGGGGAGTGAAGAAATTCAACCATTACCTACACGGACAAAAATTTACCTTGTTGACTGACCATCAACCACTCATCTCCATATTCAACCCTAAAAAAGGTGTTCCCATTATGACAGCGCAAAGGCTACAGAGGTCCCTTTTTCTAGGGGCACACCAATACAACATAGAATACAAAGGGTCAAAACAGCATGGGAATACTGACGGTTTATCGCGCCTACCATTGCCAACGGTAGAAGAGGCACCTACAGTAGACCCAGTAGAGATGTTCCACTCTACCATAGTGGAATGTCTACCAGTGACAAATTCTGCCATTGAAAGGGAGACGAGAAATGACCCGACTCTCTCATGGGTCTACGATTTAACAGTGAAGGGATGGCCAGCACATGGCGAACCTCTGTTGCCAGCATTCTCGCAAAGAAGAGAACAGCTGTCAGTGTGCCGAGGAACCTTGATGTGTGGATCCAAAGTGGTGATTCCACCCAAACTCCAGGATAAAGTGCTAAAGGAGCTTCACGAGGGGCATCTGGGTGGAGCGAAAATGAAGAACCTAGCTAGGGCGTTTGTATGGTGGCCAGGTATCGATGGAGACATCGAAGAAATGACCAAGAGCTGCCTAGGATGCCAGAAGGTCCAAAACGCTCCACCACAAGCCCCTCTACATCCATGGGAGTGGCCCTCATCTCCCTGGCAAAGGGTGCACATCGACTTTGCTGGTCCATTTATGGACTCAATGTTCTTAATCGCGGTTGATGCACACTCCAAGTGGCCGGAGGTAATAAAGATGTCCTCCACCACCACGGAAAAAACCATCACAGTATTAAGGACCATATTTGCCAGGAATGGGCTGCCGGAACAGATATGTTCTGATAATGGACCGCAATTTGTGTCCGAAGAATTCAGAAATTTCTTAAAAAAACAATGGGGTTAAGCACTACACGTCTGCCCCATACCATCCTGCCACCAATGGATTGGCTGAAAGGTTTGTCCAGACCTTCAAGAAGGCCATAAAGGCCATGGGTAATGAAGACATAAAACTTCAGCACAAGGTGGATAACTTCTTATTCGCATACAGGAATGCAACACATATGGTTACCAACCAAACTCCCGCCATGATGTTCTTCAATAGAAACCTAAGTTGCCGGCTGGATTTGGTCAAGCCCAACATCAGAAGGGACGTGGAAAACCGGCAGTTTCAAGGCATGAATGAAAGGCCAACTAGAACCTTCCAGATAGGTCAACAATTTTGGCCCGGGACTACCGTACCGAGAAATGGCAGCCTGGAACTATCTGCACACGACTAGGACCACTGATGTATACCGTGGATATTGGAGAAAGCATAATAAGGCACCATGCTGACCAAATCATAAAGTCATCTGAAAAGGGACAACCTACACCACAACTCTATACATCTAACGATGAAGTAGAGATACCCATATCTACCTCCGATCCGGTGATACTGGAACCCGATGAACCCGACACTGGCATACAAGCCGAATCAGCCTTGCCAGAAGAACCTACTACACCACCAGAAACTACTACACCCCCGAGGCATTATCCGGACCGAGTCAAGAAGCCTCCTGAGAGACTAACTTATAATTAATTAACTACAGCAATGTATATTATTTTGCTTATAACATGTAATTAATAATTACTTAAAATATGATGTACTGGTTAGCTAAAAGGGGAGGAATTGTGGTGTATGTGCCTTTAAGAGCCCCAGGTGTGCTGTAATGCCGGTAATTGCCACTCGGGCTATATAAGCCTGTATATTGTGTATATCCGTTAGAACCCCCCCCCCCAGACTTTGCTTAGTAAATACCTATGAACCAACTCCTGTCTTCAGTGTCTTTATCAACACACGGACACTACAGGGTGCAGTGCCACTAACGCCTCCCGCAAAATTCAGCGGGAGGTTAGCAGCGGCAGTAGCCGGTAGCACCCTATGGTGCTGCGCCTCCGGCAATGACATCATCACGGTGCGCAGCGTCCCGCTTGCCCTGGCTGCAAACTTTGGTCGCGCCCCATACCCACCGCTGGAAGATATGTCTGACAGGGTCAGGGTGGTGTTTTGTGGCCGCAGCCACGCTAATTAAAGGGCAGGTGCCGGGTGGCTATTTATTTTTGGGCCGCCTGCCAGCACCTCCCCCCTTTCCATTCCCTCATGCGGGGTGCCGGCCGCAATCTGTCAGTCCAGCACTCCTCTTGAGTGCCAGGCTGTTATCCCAGCACCCCGCTCCCCCCCCGCCCTCCCCCGGTGGTCCAGCAGGGCCCCGGTGCACGCTGCGCTAAGACCTTTAATCAGGGGAGGGTGGCCTGTAGTACCACGGCGCTACGTGCCGCATGCCTGGCGCTGTTGCTCGTAGCACCACAATATTGAATGTTAACACCCCAGGCAGGAGGAGGAGCACTTCCAGTAGCACCCCGCCTCCTGCATGGGGCACTACCATTCAATTTACGGCGCGGGGTTGCTAACTTTTTCGGGGCGCTAAAGGTAGCTCTGCAGATTCTGCTATTGCTTTGACACGGTGCTAAATTGTTCCCACAACTGAACACAAAACACAGGTTGAGCTAATTATTGGGAAGTCAAATCCAAATATGATGCATACTCCAAACTTTGAAATGGCTTTAAACATCTTGGGGTTGCTGTGTGCGATAGTAGTAATGAATCTGTTGACATGAAATCCCTCCATGTACTCTGCTATTTTAATGAATACATTTCATAGAAACACACTAATATGTATGTTACGAATATTATACAGCATGCCAACTCCTTAATGCTTTAAGTCACAGTGCATTCCCTGTGACAAAACTGGAGAATCTCACCTGAGCTAAATGCCATATCATTACCATTCAGTTTCATATTAAATTGCGGATCTTGTCCATTTAGGTGACAACACTTTAGGCAAGCCTAAAAGGTTAGGAGAGATGATACACAGTGTGCTATGGGCAGATATCGGCAAGAGAAACTCCAACTGATTTCCTGGCCACCCATTCTACACAATATCATCAACCATGGTGACTGAAAGTTCCGAATGCATTTTTCTTTGTATCTGAGCAAAGCTACGGAAGAACAACAACACATTGGCCTGTAATTTGCAGTCAGCAAAGACGTTTGCCGCTGGCCCTGAAGTAAGTTTCCCACAAAGATCCCGCGATCTCTGTGGCGAGAAGTTTGTTTTTTCTGGCGTGCGGTTGAAATCAATGTAAGTTATTGGGGAATCCATAACATGAGTTTCTGTGATGTCAGCAAGCTGTCTAAGCAACCAATCAAAATGTAGAATTCCTACAGACCGGGAACCAGGAAGTGAGTACGCTCCTTTGATTCTAACTTTTAAAAAATGTTATAGAGAGCATAACATAGATTGGGGCTCTCACACGGGGGAAAGGGAAACCTGAAATAAAGATGAACAAACTTTAAAAAATATATATTTTTTAAAAAGTTTCTAAAAAATTTGACACTCCACAAAATTAAATTTAGTTTTTCAGGGCCATAACACTTGTTTAGCAGTCAATACTCTGTCAAAACCCCAGTTACACCTAATCCAAAAGGGTCTAACTTTTAATGGGGTATTTAACAGCGATATTACCACGGAAGAGCTGGAGTTTTCGTCAGTTTCCCTGGTTTCACAGATTACACTGGTTGCTGGATGTTGGGAGGGGGCACAGCGCAGCCAGTGTTGGAGCAGTAAATGACTGACCACAACATCAGGATTTCTGCATTAGGATGCGCATGCGCTACATCCTGCAATTGCTGTCAGTTTCAAAGGGATAATAACAGCGAATGCTGTTCATTCGCTGTTATTACCCACCACAAATCTCGGCCCATTGTGTGTTATGTAAAATAATGCTTCTCTCCCGATAAAGCAGCATGTCTTCTGACTCGCCATGATAAATGCTATGGGAGAGTCACTAGAATACCTTAAAATTTTTTGCATCGTGCAGCATTTTATTCATCACATTCAGATATCACATTTTATTCAGATACAAACCAATCAGAAAGAAAGTCGATAACTTAATTACAGGTACTTCTGACATGGAGCCTGAAACATCAAATTGTTTTCCAATCTGCACAATTAACTCACCCAAAAAAACAGTTAATCTCTGATTGACCTAAAGCTGTGTTTACTCAACAGCAATTGGATTGTTTTTGCCTTAAAAGAACACAGCTCCTCCTAAGCATAAAAATAATACATTTGTGCATTACATGGTATAATATCCCTGTGTTTATAAAACAACGTTTCATCTCATTTCCATCAGCAATGCTGTAGGAGATTTGTTGGTAGGTTCTAAATTGAGACACATTAATGAGGATTATCCTAACAAGAATCAGCAGTGGCATCTCCACCATTGTTTTCTGCCATTCCCTCCAAATATCCCAAAATGTGCACCTCTTTAGAGAGCTCCCTCAGCTGATGTTTTTTTTTAGGGCTGTACAGAGGAATATGGAATTTCTACCTCATACCAGAGCTCCAGTCATTGCCTCCATCCTCAGGCAGGCATGTCTGGCACTTGAGTGCAAACACTAGCTTGAAAGGCATCACAGTACGTGCCACTTCCTATCCTGCCAATCAGCATAAAGACAATGGTGATGAACGCCCAATGTTTCAAATCTCTCCCTGTTACTCTTGAAAGATACTGAAGTAAATTTGTATTGAAATGTATCTATACCCTTAGTTGCTTTCACGGCGTGGTTGTTGAATGCAATCCTTTCTTTGGTAGCTTTCTTCACATTAATGAACCTTTTTCTAACCTCTTGCCGTCTCTTATATTCTTAGCAATTGTGTTCAACTGTCCTGCAGCCTCTTTGTAGAGATCTTTCCAAAAGCAAAGGTTTGGAAGTTTGACAGGCAGACTGGCCACAACCTCATCCACAATTAAATTCAACACCTGCCCTGTGAATCTGACCTTCCGCTTCTTTTGAAGGAAAAGAAAGAACTTGCATTTATATAATGCTTTTCACATCCCCATGATGACCCAAAGCACTTTACAGCCAATTACTTACTTTTGAAGTGCAGTCACTGTTGTAATAATGTAGATAAATGCAATAGCCAGTTTATGCACAGCAAGGTCCCACAAATAACAGTGAAATGACCAGTTAATCTGTTTTTGGTGAAGTTAGTTGAGGGACACTGGGAGAACTCTCCTGTTCTTTCTTGAATAATGCTCTGGGATTTTTTTTTATCCACCTGAACAGTGGACAGGACTTCAGATTAACATCTGAAAGACAGCGCCTCCAACAATGCAGCACTCCCTCAGTACTGCACTGAAGTGTCAACCTATGTTATGCGAAGAAGTTTTGGAGTGAAGCTTGAGCATGTGAGATTCTGGCTCAAATGTGACACAGATGCCTTCTTCTGACAAGTTATGGTGATGGGAGTCATTCCATGAAGACCTATAAGGGATCAAGATCCTCACTTATTATAGAACCATGGATATCCCCCAAAAAGGGGTGTGGGGATCACGATGTGTGATTACCCTGTGCCAGTTCAGTGTAATGCAGGCAGCATGCCAACTCTGTGCAGCCTGCTCATTGTAATGATTTCTGCATGCAGCTAGCACTAACTGCTGTTCATTGGCTGCACGCATCAGCAGCAAACCCAATATGGGCCCAGAAATTCGGATCCCAACGCGTGAGTACGGACGGAATACCCACACGTGGACCCGATGGAAGTGCCGGTTTCTTGCATGCACAGCGCATGCGCGGGAAAACGGCACTTCTGGTCCCCTGAACGAAGGGGTTAAGAGGTGAAACGCATGCGACGTATGAGGCAGCGCGTGCACGGTGAACTTCCGGTTTTTTGACAGGTTTGCCCGTGCGTGAAGGCCTGTACTTTTTGCACATTTAAAAACCAGACGTAAGGACTTAGTTTTAAAAGGTAAGTGGTCTATTAATTAAAGTTAGAAATTTTTTCCCACGGGTTTATTATTTTTAAAGACTTTACAGTAAGGTAAGTGTATTTTTAGACCTGATTTTTTAAAAAATTATTTTTTTCAAAAATTTGATTAATTGTTTAAATTAGTTTTTTACAGTTATTAATAGTTCATTTAATTAGTGGGATTTTTTAAAACTTTTATTTGAAGTTTAAGTACTGTTTTGGGTGCCCGGAGTTTTCATGAGTTTGACAGTTCTTACTATCAAACTCATGAATGAACTTTTGCAACCTCCGATTGGTTGCCCAGTGCTCACATGATCCCAGCCGGCTCATCGCACTAACTACACCACTGGATCACGCAGGCACAGCACGCCGGGAGCTGCAGCGGGCCACAGGCCGGAAATGCATGCAGGCCCAGGCCTCAACGGCCGGCGCGCTAGGTAAGTGCAGGTCGGGGGCTTGCACCCGCGGGAAGCCCCCGACCTGAATTTCTGGGCCATGGTAACTTCTAAGCACTACTTTCCTAGCTGATAAGGGAATTAGGGGTTACGGGGAGTGGGCAGGGAAGTGGACGTGAGTCTAGGTTCGGATCAGCCATGATCCTATTGAATGGCGGAGCAGGCCCGAGGGGACGTATGGCCTACTCCTGCTCCTACTTCTTATGTTCTTATGTTCTTATGTACTTAAAGCTAGCCTACACTGCTTAAAGCTAGCCTGTTCCTCTTAAAGGGAAGGTGCATTGTGGCTGTGGGAGGTGCTGAGATCATTGGGAATAGTGTGTTGTGCAACAATCAACACTAGCTAACCATGAGAGGGAGCGTGCACCAAGTTTTTTGGACGTTGCACTGGAGGTCTTGGTAAAGGAGGTGGAAAGGAGGAGAGATGTTATGTATATGTAGCGGGGCAGGAGGCCCTCCAGATATACTATGAGAAGGCAATGGGAACAGATAGCCATGGAGGTCAATACTGGGAGTTTAGCCCCAAGGACCTGGATGCAGTGCCGTTAGAAGTTTAATGACCTCACATGAGTGGTCAAGGTCAGTGAATGCATCTTCAAATGCCGTATCCCACCAACTGCAATGTTAGCCTCAGCCACTGCTCAATTCACCACACCCCCATCACTCTCCTACCAACAATCTCTATCAATCAGAACTCATACCTCACACTCATATGCTTCACCTCACCCTCACACACTTAGCACTGTTGCAAGCCTCACATCCACATCTCACAGCTTGCACACACTGTCAGCTATATAACCATGACAGTCACATCACCCAAACATATTGTAGGACACTCACTGACACACTTCTCTCTAGCAGGAGACGGTGGCACACAACCAGAGGCAGCAAGAACTAACTGGAGGGGGAGAGGCGCGTCTGCATGTTCTAACCCCCATGGAGGAGATGGTGCTGGCCATTATGGGAATGGCCATTGCTGAGGCTGTGGCCACCAGTGGGGTTGATTCCATTGATGATGACGGTATCCTCATACCTAATCTTCCTTCTCACATCTCACTTTTTCCTTCTCCCCCTCTTCCACAATCTCTTCTGACTTACAAGCTGCAGATGGTGTAAGCATGCACTTCTTACTTTCTCCTCTCCCCTCACCACAACCTTACCCTTGTCCCTTTTTAATTTAATTTTGTATGCAATATGGCATGATTTAATTTATAAATTTGATTTGGAATGTTTATTTTGTGTTGGCTTTTATTTTTTTATTGTGGCCAAGAGGACGATGTGATGGTCAGTGACAGAGGGAAGGTAAGGAGTGTGGGACTGTTGGTGGTGGGGAATTGGGGTTGAGGTTATTGATATTGCACTTGAATTCGTTCTTCCTATATAGTCTGGGCAGAACGGTGCTGTCTAGGTTGCAGCCTCCCTTCCTATTCACAATCTTCTGACTCCTCCTCTTCCTCTTCCTCCTGCTCCTCTTCTTCCTCCTCCTCGCCTGGTAAGTGGTGGCAAGGGCTGTTCCCTCATGATGGCGAGGTTGTGCAGCATGCAGCAGACCATCACAAATCTTGAGAATTGCTCAGCTGAGTACTGCAGGGCTCCTCCAGAGCAGTCCAGGCAGAGGAATCATTGCTTCAGCACACCAATGGTCTGCTCTATCAGGTTTCTTGTGGCAGCTTGGCTCTCATTATATGTATGCTGTGCATGTCTGCGTGGGTTGCGAATTGGAGTCATGAACCATGTCGTCAGCAGATAGCCCTTGTCACCCAGTAGCCATCTTTTGCTTTGTCATGGTGACTGAAATACAACTGGCACAGCGGACTGCTGCAGAATGAAGGCATCATGACTGCTGCCAGGATACCAGGCATTGACCTGCATGATTGGCTGCCTATGGTCACACACCAGCTGCATGTGGAGAGAATGGAATCCCGATAGGTTCAGGTACATGGTAGAGTTGGCATGAGGCACACGCAAAGCAATGTGCATGCAGTCAATGGCACCCTGCACCATGGGGAATCCTGCAATCCTAACAAACCCTTATGCTTGCTCCACCTGCTTCTCCCTGACAGGAGGGAATGAAATGAAGTTACCTCAGTGACCTCCCTTAATCAACAGTGCACTGCCAACTGTAGGATGTTGCTAATATTTCCAGCAGCAGCCTGGAAGGAGCCAGACACATAAAGTTTCATAAACACGTTCACCTTCACAGCCTCTAGCAATGCGGTCTTTGCCCTGCTCTGAGGTTGGAGTTGTGGCTGCAGCAGTTGGCAGATTTCAGTGATGACCTCCTTAGTGAAGTGCAGACATCTCAAACATTGCTTGTCGCTGAATTTCAGGCAGGAGAATGACTCCCTGAACACCCTGGGTGGATATGGCCTCCTGCTGAGAGCCCTTCTCCCCCTCTTCCTCCACCTTCTTCTAGCAGCTTGTTCTGCTCTGTGGGCCTCTGCTCATTCTCCCAGTCATGCTCGATTCCAAGAGGAATGCCTACTTGTGCATGCATGTCTGGTTTGTGCAGAAGCCCCTTGACATCAGCAAAAAGTCCTTCAGCACCTGTCACACCACTCCCTGTAGACTTTTGAAGCTTGAAACAACTGTGGAAAGCACCAAAAACATGTAGAATTGTAGCAACAGCCAGAAGAAATAAACCAGCAACTAACAAATCAAATCAAATCAAGTCAAATCAACTTTTATTGTCATTGTTAGTGCACAAGTGCAGTACAACGAAATGTAGGCTTGCGGCTCCCGAGAGTGTACATTTGGATTAAGACATTTAAACATTCAACATACATTTGGCTTGTAATATATTAACATAAATATAACCATAATAAAGTGCATTGGCAGATGTGCAGGCTTTAGAGTTTATTTGTGGAGTTCAGTAGGATGACAGCCCTGGGAAAGAAGCTGTTCCTAAATCTGGTCGTACGGGTGCGAATGCATCTGTAGTGTCTCCCAGATGGCAGGAGGGCGAACAGACTGTGGCTGGGGTGGGTAGGGTCTTTGATGATGGACCGTAACCTCCGTAGACAGCGTTTCTGGTATATTTGCTCTATGGTCGGTAGCCGGGTGCCGGTAATGCGTTGGGCAGTTTTGACTACCCGCTGCAGGGCTTTCTGGTCATAGTAGCTACAGCTGCCATACCATACTGTGATACAGTTTGTCAGGATGCTCTCTATAGTGCAGCGCTAAAAGTTAGAGAGGATCAGGGGTGACAGATTACATCCCTTCAGCCTCCTTAGGAAATATAGGCGCTGCTGGGCCTTCTTCACCAGAGAGGAGGTGTTGAGGGACCAGGAGAGGTCTTCCGTGATGTGGACTCCGAGGAACTTAAAGCTGTCCACCCTTTCCACCACAGCCCCATTGATGTGGATGGGGGTGTGACTTCCGCCTTTGGACTTCCTGAAGTCCACAATGATTTCTTTTGTTTTCTTGGTGTTAAGGGCCAGGTTGTTATCGGTGCAGCACTTCACGAGATGCTGGACCTCCTCCCTGTAGGCTGACTCATCGTTGTTGGTGATCTGGCCTACTACCGTGGTGTCATCCGCAAACTTGATGATGGTGTTGGAACCATTAACAGCCACACAGTCGTGGGTGAAGAGGGAGTAGAGGAGGGGGCTCAGCACACATCCTTGTGGGGCCCCCGTGTTCAGGGTCAGGGGGGGAGGTGTGGTTACCTAATTTGACAGACTGGGGTCTGTTTGTTAGGAAGTTTGTTAACCTGTAAGTACTTGATGATCCCTTTAAATAGCACTGGTGGGGGTGCTCCTTGATGCTGCTTAACATAGTGTTCAGTTGTACGAGGTTAAGAGAAAGCTTTGGCTGGAGCAAGGAGCTCCAAAATTGCGGTGCTGGCTTCAAGTCAGCATTGCATGTCATGATCTGCCTGCTCTGCATACTCCCAGAGGATGTTAAGTGCTCGCTCGCTAACCCCTTTACCAAAATGGCGTTTGGCGTGCTTTGCATCAGAAGTGTGCACGCGTGCTGCGGCTGCCATTTTGAAACCCTAAGGGCCTCATAGCACTCAAAAGGCAGGCACTACCAAGCCCAATTTCATTCCAAATTGAATCATACAGCACAGAAGGAGGCCATGTGGTCCATCATGCCTGTTCAGGCTCTTTGAAAGAACTACCTAATTGATCCCACTTGCCTGCTCTTCTTCCATAGCCCTACAATTCTTTCCTTTTCAAGTATATATTTAGTCTTGATCTCTGAAATTCAAATAGGTTGAGGGACAAAGGGGTTCTGCTGACTAGAGGTCCTGTTGGTTGGGGTGATGATCCTTGCCTATGGTTGCATTCCTGTGTTGATCTATTGTCACTCCTGGGAGTTGTTTGTATATTTGGGGAGGGGCGTGGTTAGTTTGTGCTGATTGAGACTCAAGATACAGGCTTCAGACTACTTAATATTATTACAGTTCTACGTGGAGGCCAAGCATCACTGATTTAGATTGAAATATGTCACATAGGTGCTTCAGTCGCCTGTTTGATGTGGGAGAGGGCACTCCATCACATCTTGCTGTTAGAAGCGAGAGCTGTGAAAGGTTGCATGCTCAGCAGTGGGTTGGGGAGGGAAGATGAAGGAAGGACTCTTGCTCTGCTGTAGGCCTAGCAAGCAATGAATTAGGCCCTTTGACTGAGTGCAGCCACAGTCCTTGTGGTCTACTGAACCACTGGTGAGAATCCGGAGCATGACGAGAATATGTGTAAAAGGGTCCCTTCTGACTGTAACCCCTTATGTAAGAGGAGTGAAAATTGTAGAGCTTGTGTAGGGAACAGGATGTACAAAGTGCAATTTTTGAATTAGCTGTAGGCTGAGGTCTAGCTTCATGTCGCTTACAATTTCTTTTGCATTATCTGGCAGACAAGCTCTCATTCATTGGCTCTCTTCAGGGTCACTTCTTGCAATGTTTGGGTGCTTAACTTTAACTATTGTAGTTCCCCAATGGCCTGAATTCCAACATATACAGACCAAAAAAATCAGGGTTCTACTGATTTCACTGGTCTGATACAGAACAGTAATTGGGCTGCTACAGTTGGCCAGAAAAGGAAAAGAAATCTGCCAGGTTTCCCACTCCTGATCACTATCTAGTGATCTGGCTGGAAAATGCATGCGTGTGGCGATTGGGTGTGAGCAGGATCTGAATGGCTGTGATGCCTACCAGACAAAATTAACTGCTGGCTCACTATCTAGGCTGACACATTAAAAAGATTACTTGTATTGGAAAGATTTCCATGTCTGTGGAATCATACTCCAATGATGATTGGATGTCTTAACCTGTTGCTGGCACTGATGGATTAATTTTCTGAATGCTCCTTCTGTGGAAAATCATAGGGAGTACACCTGCGATTTTCTGACATGTGCTCCCAGTGGGCAAGGCCCTGTGCCAGGAGCATGGATTTGCAAAATTTACCCGTAAACTTAAATGTGATGGATTAGTATTGAGTATGAGCCGGTAACATAACTAAGGTGGTTTTATACCCCAAGAGTCTAAAAGTAGGTCTGCATAATATCTTGTTCCAGTGACCACTGGGTAGGCAGTTTTCATTTTGAATATATTGTTGGAGTCGCTAGAAATCAACAGGCTCTGAGACTTTTGTTGCAGCAAAGGCAAAACGCGTGTTACTTTATTCATTCTCCATGAGGACTGAGGGTCTCTGCCTCGTTGCAGGGCTATGACGTCATCACACTACCGACGCATGACATCATCACGCTACCGACGCTCTTAAAGGGACCCTGCCCCGATAACCCAACCAAGTACGTACATATAACAACATTGGCTATATATAGTGAATTGTGTTTAGGTACATATAACAACATTGGCTATACATTGTGAATTGTGTTACTGTCCCTATGTCGTCTCCGCCACATACGTCCCCCCAGAATTCACTAGCACTGGCAATGTCAGTCGTTGGGGGGGCCGGATCACACGGTCGGAACGGCTCCTCAATTCCGGGGCGGGGACCGGGGGTTTCGTCGGAGGGACCTCGGGAGCTCAGTGGTGGACTGAGGGTGCAGAAACCGGATGTCCGCCCTGCCTCGGGGGCTGTGCCAACTCAACGGGTCGGTCCAGATCCAGGTGGGCCGGCTTAAGACGGTCCACGGAAATGCAGTCCGGCTTACCGCCGACATCCACTATGAAGGTCTTGTCCCCGGTTCCCAGGTCGCGGAATGGTCCATCGTAGGGTGGCTGAAGAGGTCCCCGGTGGGCGTCGTGGCGGACGAAAACGTACTCCGCCGCATGAAGGTCAAGCGGAACATGGGACTGCGGGAGGCCGTGCTGCAACGTGGGCACCGGCGCGAAAACCTTGGCGTTGTCCAGAATGTCGGACCGCTGACGGGCTGCGGACCAAGGTTCCGTTGCGTTGGGGACGAAATCCCCGGGAACCAGTAGCGGCTGTCCATAGACGAGCTCAGCGGACGAGGACTGGAGGTCCTCCTTGGGGGCGGTCCTGAGTCCCAGCATGACCCACAGAAGTCTGTCGATCCAACTGTCATCCCGGAGGCTGGCCCGGTGCGTGGCCTTCATGGAGCGATGAAACCGTTCGCACAGTCCGTTAGCCTGAGGGTGGTATGCTGTGGTGCGGTGGAGTCTCAACCCGAGGCCTCGGGCGACAGCGTTCCAGAGCTCCAACGTGAACTGGGGCCCCTGGTCGGAGGAAATGTTAGATGGGGCGCCGAACTGGGCGACCCAAGTGCTGATGAATGCCCGAGCCACATCGGCTGATGTCGTTGAAGACAGCGGGACGGCTTCCGGCCATCGGGTGGTTCTGTCGACCATTGTGAGGAGGTGGGTGAACCCGCGGGAGGCCGGCGGGGGCCCCACCAGGACCACGTTAACATGGTTGAATCGCCTCTCGGGCACCGCGAAAGGCGCCAACGGGGCCTTCGTATGGCGATGCACTTTTGAGCATTGGCATACAACGCAGGTGCTGGCCCAGTCGCGAACATCTTTCCTGAGCCTGTGCCAGAAGAATATAGCCGCCACCAGCTTCTGTGATGGCTTCCTGCCCGGGTGGGAAAGATTATGGACGGCGTCGAAAACTTGCCGTCTCCACCCTTCGGGCACAACGGGACGTGGCTGCCCAACGGAGACGTCACACAGGAGTGTGGTGCCGGCATCGTCGAACGCGATGTCCGCTAGTTGAAGGCCCGTGACCACCGTCCTGTAGGCCTGGACGTCCGGGTCAGAGGCCTGGTCGGCCGCCATGTGGGTGTAGTCGATGCGAGGTGTACAGCGCTGGCGTCGGCTCGGGAGAGACTGTCGGCGACGGGGTTGTCTTTCCCAGCCACATGCTGGATGTCCGTTGTGAACTCTGAGAAGAAGGCCAGCTGGCGTTGCTGGTGGGCCGACCACGGCGCGGAAGCTTTGGCCATGGCGAAGGTCAACGGCTTGTGGTCAATGAACGCTGTGAACGGGCGAGCCTCCAGCAGGAAACGGAAGTGTCGGACGGCGAGGTAGAGGCCAAGAAGCTCGTGATCGAAGGTGCTGTACTTCCGCTCGTTGGGGTGGAACTGCCGGCTGAAGAAGGCGAGCGGCTGCCAGATGCCGTTGACTCACTGTTCGTGGACGGCGCCGACTGCATAGTCCGAGGGGTCGGTGGTGAGAGTGATTGGCGCATCAGGTAACAGATGCACCAGCATGGTCGCGTTAGCCAGGGCCCTTTTCATGTCCGTGAAAGAATTGGCCATCTCCTCAGACCAGTCGACAGCGAGCTTGTCGGGCTTGCCTTTGAGGGCCTTGTAAAGGGGCTGCATAAGCTGGGCTGCTCGGGGGACAAAGCGATGGTAAAAGTTCACCATGCCCAAAAACTCCTGCAGGGCCTTCACGGAGAGGGGACGCGGGAAGTCCATCAAGGCCTCCACTTTCGATGGCAGTGGCACCGCCCCGTCCTTCGAGAAAGTCGATCGAGGACAGCCCGAACTGGCACTTGGCCGGGTTGACGATTAGGCCGTGCTGGCTGAGGCGTTGGAAGAGAGTCCGAAGGTGCGACACATGCTCCGTCCTGGAGGCGCTGGCGATGAGGATATCATCCAGGTATACAAACAGGAATGTCAGGTCCCGTAACACGGTGTCCATTAGGCGTTGAAAAGCCTGGGCGGCGTTTTTGAGGCCGAATTGCATCCGGAGGAATTTGAACAGCTCGAACGGGGTGATCACCGTGGTTTTCGGGACGTCCTGCGGCCGGACAGGGACCTGGTGGTAACCCCAGACGGGGTCCACTTTCGAGAATACCACTTTCCCGGCCAGGCGGGCGGAAAAGTCCTGGATGTGTGGAATCGGGTAGCGGTCGGGGGTCGTAGTGTCGTTGAGGCACCGGTAATCGCCGCATGGGCGCCACCCGCCACCTGGTTTCGGAGCGATGTGGAGGGGCGAGGCCCACGGACTGTTCGACCGGTGGATGATGCCTAGGCACTCCATGGTGTCGAACTCGGCTTTAGCGATGGCAAGTTTCTCCGGGTCGGGGCGCCGAGCGCGGGCGTAGACAGGCGGACCGGTGGTCGAGATATGGTGTTCTACCCCGTGTTTGGTGGTGGCGGACGAGAACGTGGGCTCTCCATGAGGACTGAGGGTCTCAGTCTCGTTGCAGGGCTATGATGTCATCACGCTACCGACGCATGACGTCATCACGCTACCGATGCTCTTAAAGGGACCCTGCCCCGATAACCCAACCAAGTACGTACATATAACAACATTGGCTATACATAGTGAATTGTGTTTAGGTACATATATCAACATTGGCTATACATTGTGAATTGTGTTATTGTCCCATGTGGTCTCCGTCACAATATATAGACTACATTCTGAACCGTGTGTGATTTTTCCTGTTATTTCACATGTATACTTTAGTCACTGCTCTGCTCTACAAGCTGCTCAGACGTTTGTTTTCCCTCCTTCACCTCCCCCTCATGACCTGCTCCTGACCCATGATAATTAACTTTTGAAGTCTTGGAAAGAAAAAGCTGAAATAAAAATGTTAATCTGTTAACAAAAGATCCTAGCTTTCTATGGAGCATGAACTGACACAAAAATTATAAAGTGCTGTTGAGTAGAATATAGTTGTTTAAAACATAGGTCTGAGGTTTATTACTAAAGCAGCTGGCTGTTTGACAGTGTCTAATAAATGCAGAGGTCAAAGGTTAAACACAGTTTTTTAGACAGGTATGTTCATATTGTTTCCAGAAAGGTGCAGCCACTTCTTTGTTGCAGCATTTTTTTCTCTGTTGTTATTGTCATCAAAGGGAGATATGAACTAATGGCTTCATAAACTGGCATGAAATAAGGGGAGTTGCAATGCCAGTTCTGGTTGGAGGTATCCCTGGTGATTTGATCACCTAAAGTCTGCCCACATGACGTGTAACCACCTGGTGTCTGACCGTGTGACGTCTGCAAATGTTATGCATTTACCTTATAAAGGTTGGATCCCATGTAATTTAGCATCTTTGCTCATGGTCTCATGCCAGAAGCTGTTGTGCGAGAGGTTCCGAGAATCAGGAGGCCAGCAGCAGGCGAAGAAGGGAAACCGAGGGCGGGAAAGACGGGAAGCTGAAGGTTGGGGATGGATTCGCGGGAGGGAAACCAGTGGTAAGAGGAACATTGATTCCGCTAGTAACTAATAATAACTGACTGAAATTGAATCAATAACTAATAGTAACACTGGTAGCACTCAGATTCCCATCATAACCAACAGCAATACAATAACGCACTGATAGTCTATATGTAACTGGTAGTAATAGGCATAACGATCTGCACTTGGACTTCACATATCAAAAGCAACTATACCGGACCCATATGAACCAAATTGAGAAATCGCATGGTGTTGAGGACACTTCTCATAGGTCACAATGTCCTAAACTCTGCTCAGCACCAACATTTCTAAATCACTCCCTGGTCTCAGACTCAGTAGAAGAGAGTTTTCATAGAATGATAGAAATTACATCAGAAGAAGGCCAATTGAACCCCGATGCCTGTGACAGCACTGGCGCTCTCTCCTGTAATCCCAGATCCTTTTATATTCATCCTTTTCAAATACTGGGGCTTACGGGGCGATCAAAGAGTGGGTGACTGGGGCCTTGGGGCTCAGGAAGGGGAGAAGCAGATCCCATTCCCTTTTAAATGACATTCTAGTTTCTGCCTCAAAAAACAATTCTGGTGAAGCATCCCCTGGTCTAGTGGTCCAATATTCAAAAGCTTTCCTTCTCCCTTCTCTCTATTTTGTTTAGTGAGAATCCTTGGTCTCCATTTCCTTGTTCCCCATTCTGCGCCCCGTGAAAACAATGGCCTCAATTTTAAACCCACCCCCCCACGCAGAGGTAGGTCAGGGGGAGATTAAAATATTGGGATCAAGGTCCCGACCCCAATCCAGTCCATTGAAATTTTTATAAATACAAATCAGGCAATTGACAAGGTTGCCGCAAAAGGCAGGTGGGGGCCATCTTAACATTCAAAAGTTAACTAACTAAACTTAACTGCGTGGCTTTTAACAAGGTCCCATGTGGCAGAGTGGTCAAAAAATAAAAGCCCATGGGATCCAAGGGAAAGTGGCAAGTTGGATCCAAAATTGGCTCATTGCCAGGAAGCAAAGGGTAATGGTCGATGGGTGTTTTTGTGACTGGAAGGCTGGATCAAGTGGGGTTCCGCAGGGCTCAGTACCAGGTCCCTTGCTTTTCGTGGTATTTATCAATGATTTAGACTTCAATGTAGAGGGCATGATTAAGAAGTTTGCAGATGATACAAAAATTGGCCATGTGGTTGACAGTGAGGAAGATATCTGTAGACTGCAGGAAGATATCAATCGGCTGGTCAGGTGGGCAGAAAAGTGGCAAATGGAATTCAATCCGGAGAAGTAATGCATTTGAGGCAGGCTAATAAGGCAAGGGAATACACAATAAATGGTAGGATACTGAGAAGTGTAGAGGAACAGAGGGACCTTAGAGTGCATGTCCACAGATCCCTAAAAGTAGCAGGACAGGTAGATAAGGTGTTTAAGAAGGCTTTCCTTTATTAGCTGAGGCATAGAATATAAGAGCAGGGAGGTTCTTCTTTTTGAAAGAGCAGGGAGGTTATGCTAGAACTGTATAAAACGCTAGTTAGGCCACAGCTAGAGTACTGCATACAGTTCTGGTCACCACATTACAGGAAAGATGTGATTGCACTAGAGAGGGTACAGAGGAGATTTATGAAGATGTTGCCAGGACTGGAGAATTTTAGCTATGAGGAAAGATTGGATAGGCTGGGGTTGTTTTCTTTGAACAGAAGAGGCTGAGGGGAGATTTAATTGAGGTGTATAAAATTATGAAGGGCCTAGATAGAGTGGAGAGGAAGGACCTATTTCCCTTAGTGGAGAGGTCAATAACCAGGGGGCATAGATTTAAAGTCATTGGGAAAAGGATTAGATGGGAGTGGAGGAGAACATGTTTCACCCAGAGGGTGGTGGGGATCTGGAACTCACTACCTGAAAGGGTGGTAGAGGCAGAAATGCTCATCCCATCTAAAAAGTACTTGGATATGCACTTGAAGTGCTAGAACCTACAAGCTACGGACCAAGAACTGGAAAGTGGGATTAGGCTAGATAACTCTTTTTCAGCCGGCACAGAGACAATGGGCCAAATGGCCTCTTTCTGTGCTGTAAACTTCTATGATTCTATACATGTGAGGGTGATTTCCGGCAGCTGATTCAAAGCGGGATGAGTGATTGCCTAAGGTAAGTACAAAATCTGCTCCATATAGCACTCTTTGTGGGCCAGGAACAGCAGGAGTGCCCCCACTAGGCCTCACTAGAAAGCCTTTACCTCCCCCAGCTCCATTCGTGGTCTGGAGTTTGCAGCCTTTACCTTCCAAGCAATTCTAAACAAGAGTGCAGCAAGTGTGTCACAGAGCCATCACCTTGCTCACCATCTACCTGGATAACTAGGCGTGGATGCATCATTAATCTGCCCTCTCATAGATGGTGAAGCTAATCCTTCTGGTCAGAACTAATCAGGGGCACAGACACTGAATGAGAGCCGGTTTCTTCCTGAGATGCTCCAACTGTTTGGGTTCACTTGTACAGGTAGACTATCCTTTATCCGAAAACCTCGGGACCAGCCGTGTTTCGGTTTTCGGAAAATTTCGGATTTCAGAAGGTATTTTATAAGACTGGGAAATTTGTCGGTGGGGGTCGGCGGGGGGTCGGGGTGGGGGTCGGCGGGGGAGAAAAGAATATCGGACATGTAGTGTATGTACCCGTCTACCTTTAAGAGAACTATTGTATGTAACCGTCCACCTTTAAGAGAACTACTTTAGGTGTTGCACTACTTTGTTGGCTTCTGTATCCTGTAATACCGACGGTGACCACACCGGTATATAAGTGCTGTGTCAGGATTTATTGGGCAGATTCGCCCTGACCTTCGAATAGTAAAGTCCTGTTTTAAGTTACTCTGGTAGTCTGTGTATTAATTAACTAAACAACCCACAGACTTTACAGTGGCGACGAGTCCGATCGTACCCTGCGGCAACAATACTTCCGAAGCAGTTAACGAGCGTCGAGAAGAGGCAACCGCCCTCATCATCCTGCTGGGAGAAAACTCGAGTCTGCAGAGCTGGAAAGGAGGAAGAATTCAGAGACAAAGACTTCCATCAGCAACAGGCACTGACTGTCCCTTCTGCCACGGTGAGGAGTGAGCCGATCAGCACGAGAAGCAAGCCGGCCACGGTGACTGTGAGTAAGGGAAAAGTAAAAAGAATAACCGGAGGATAAGGGCGGTGCACTCGACCACGGTCGAGGGGGGAAGGAGCCGGACAGAAGTCGGGCCCAGAGGCGCTGAGACTGGGGCAGCATGGAGCAAGGAAGCTGCGGGACAGACAAGCTGGGGACGCAACGGCGTCGTGAGACAGCTAGACCGCGACCGGCGAAAAAGGCCGGGCAGCGACCGAAGCCACGAAGCGCTGCGACCGGGAGCGTAGGCGCGGGAAGATATAAAAACTCAGCCGCAGCCGGGGGGGGAAGCACCGGACTGCGAGAGGGCTGGGAGGCGCGATTGGGAGCCGAGCGAACGGGAGAGGCAGAGCCGACCAAGGGAGACTGAGCGAGAGCCAGTCCAGCGGCTGAAACTGTTCGCCGTCAACGGGGTGTACCCAGCGCCGGTAGAGCCGAGCGAGCGGGAGAGTGACAGAGCCCGAGCAAGGGGAACTGAGCGAGAGCCAGCCCAGCGGTTGAAACTGTTCGCCGTCAACGGGGTGTACCCAGCGCCGGTTGCCCTGCCGAGAAAAGGGAAAGCACTGAAGCCGACGCGCAGGCTGTGAACCTGAAAGCCAGCGGCCGTCGCCCGTGGGGAAAGTGTACCCCTCCCGCCAGGGGAAGAAACGCGGGAAGCCGCCATTAGGCGGAGAAGAAGACAGAAGCGGGGAACCGCCATTGAAGTGGGCGGGGAGAGAAGATAAGCGCGGGGAACCGCCATTTTCGCGGGAACCGCCATCTTGAAAAAAAAAAAGAAAATTTAAAGAAATAATCCGTGGTGTTATCAGGAAGAGAGGAAGATGCCTAAGCGTGGTAACATCAACGATTTTAATTCCGAGGTAGAAGACTGGGCCACGTATGTGGAACGCATTGAGATCTATGGTGAGGCCAATAAAATAGAAGAAGATGACAAAGCTATAACCTTGCTAAACTCGATGGGCGCGAAGACATACGGGCTCTTGAAGCATCTACTAGCACCAGCTAAACCGGCGGATCAGACTTTCGATGATATTGTTGCTGTCCTGAAGGATCATTTTAACCCCGCACCACTGATGTTAGTGGAACGATCCAAATTTTACGCGAGAACGCAACGGAAAGAGGAAAGCAACGCGGAGTACCTGATTGAACTGCGTAGGCTAGCGAAACACTGTCAGTTTAGGGAAAATCTGGCAGAGGCACTCCGAGACAAATTCGTGTGCGGAATGTCGAAGGAAGAAACACAAAAACGACTGCTCGAAGAGAAGGATCTTACACTTGATAAGGCTGTCCTTATTGCTGCATCGAACTAAGCCGCAGCGAAAGGAACGGCGGAAATGCAGCTAAAGGCAGCGGCACTCAGTGTGCAGCAAATTACTTCGGGTACAACGAAATGCTATCGTTGTGGGAAGACAACACATGACCAGAACCAATGCTGGTTTAAAAACCAGGAATGTAGGAAATGTGGCAAGCTCGGTCACATAGCTAAGGTATGCCGGTCAGGAAAGAAGACCAACAATAATGAGTCACCACAAAAGAGGTACAGAAAGGTACATGAGGTGACTAGGAAGAGTCCGGAAGAACAGAATCCGGACTCACACTCCAACTGCAAGGAACTGGATAGTCTGAGAATTCACAATGTGAGTAATGAAGCTGACCGACAAGCTATCTGGATCACACTACAGATTGCAAAAGTCCAAGTGAAAATGGAAGTGGACACCGGATCGGCGTTGACGGTCATGAATAAGCATGATTATAAAAAGTTATTCAAGCATATTCCCCTACGGGATACGGAACTAGTATTGCAGACATACACGGGGCACAAAGTATACCCCATCGGAAAGATAGAAGTCAAGGTGAGATACAAGGACAAAGATCACCAAAGGATGGACCTGTATGTGTTGCCTGAGGGAGGTCCACCACTTCTGGGACGGGAGTGGATCAGGAAAATAAAGATAGACTGGCATTCACTAAACACCATGATGGTAGATTCCGGAAAGGAAAATGTCAAACCTGAACGGTTGTCCAGAATATTGGACGAAGCTAAAGAGGTATTCCAGCAAGGACTGGGAACACTGCGAGGAATTAAAGCAAAGGTTAAGATTGCAGAACATGCAAGCCCAAAATTTTTCAAAGCTAGATCGGTACCTTACGCGATACGACCTGCTGTGGAGGCAGAACTGGAAGAACTTGAACGATCAGGGGTACTGTCAAAAGTGGACTGGAGTGAGTGGGCCACGCCCATTGTTCCCGTCATGAAGTCTTCACCAAGTAACAAGCCAGGGGGACCGGGGAAGGTCCGCATCTGCGGAGACTTCAAGATCACAGTGAATCCGGTGCTTCACACGGTACAATACCCGCTTCCGCGGATTGAAGATATCTTTGCTTCGTTGGCTGGAGGGAAACACTTCACCAAGATAGACCTGGCACAGGCATGCTTACAAATGGAAGTCGAGGAAGAGTCGCGTCAGTACCTCACCATCAACACACACAGAGGCTTGTATCGTTATAATAGACTGGTTTTTGGGGTAGCTTCGGCTCCAGCAATTTGGCAGAGGGCCATGGAGCAGGTATTACAAGGAATTCCAAGCACGCAGTGTTACTTAGACGATATCCTGATTATGGGAGAAGACGAGGAAGAACACCTCACAAATTTGAAACTGGTGCTCACTAGGTTGAAGGAATATGGCCTTCGAGTTAATCGCAAGAAATGTGAGTTCTTCCAAAAACGGATCTCGTACTGCGGTCATGTCATTGACCGAGAGGGGCTGCACAAGTCACCTGACAAGATAGAAGCTGTCGTGAAGGCCCCCGCTCCGGAAAACGTATCACAGTTAAGATCATTCTTGGGGTTGATTAATTATTATCACAAGTTTCTGCCAAATCTATCCACGGTGCTGCATCCGCTGAATGCTCTGTTGCGGAAAGAAATACCATGTAAGTGGAGTGAGGAATGTAAAAAGGCCTTTCGCAGAAGCAAGGCGTTGATTACCTCTGAAGAAGTGTTGGCTCATTTTAACCCAACGTTACCTCTTCGTCTAGCTTGTGATGCTTCCCCCTATGGAATTGGAGCAGTACTTTCACACAAGTTACCAAATGGCTCGGAAAGGCCAGTGGCATTCGCGTCCCGATCATTGACCTCCGCGGAGCGAAATTATGCTCAAATAGATAGGGAGGCCCTCAGCCTTGTGTGGGGCATAAAGAAATTCAATCATTACCTGCAGGGCAAGAAGTTCACATTACTGACAGACCACCAGCCGTTGGTGTCCATATTCAACCCTAACAAGGCCGTTTCCACCATGACAGCGCAAAGGTTACAGAGGTGGTCCGTGTTACTTGGGGCACACCAATATGACATTGAATACAAAAGGTCCAAACAGCATGGAAATGCTGATGGGTTATCACGCTTGCCATTGCCGATAGTAGAAGAAGCGACTACAGTGGACCCGGTAGAAATGTTCCACTCATCCATAGTGGAATGTCTACCAGTAACAAATTCGATGATCGAAAACGAAACAAGAAATGACCCGACTCTCTCACGAGTCTATGATTTAATGGTGGAGGGATGGCCAGCACAGGACGAACCAACGCTGCCAGCATTTTCGCAGAGAAAAGAACAGCTGTCAGTGTGTCGAGGAACCCTGATGTGTGGATCTAGAGTGGTGATTCCACCCAAACTTCAACAGAAGGTGTTAAAGGAGCTGCACGAGGGACATCTGGGTGGAGTGAAAATGAAGAACCTAGCAAGAGCGTTTGTGTGGTGGCCAGGCATTGATGGGGACATCGAAGAAATCACTAAGAGCTGTCTAGGATACCAGAAGGTCCAAAACGCGCCACCACAGGCTCCTCTGCATCCATGGGAGTGGCCCTCATCTCCTTGGCAAAGGGTACACATCGACTTTGCTGGTCCATTTATGGACTCAATGTTTCTAATAGCGGTGGATGCACACTCCAAGTGGCCGGAGGTAATAAAGATGTCCACCACCACCACGGAAAAAACCATCACAGTGTTAAGGACCATGTTTGCTAGGAATGGGCTGCCGGAACAGATCTGTTCTGATAATGGACCACAATTTGTGTCCGAAGAATTCAAGAAATTCTTAAAGAGCAATGGGGTTAAGCACTACACGTCAGCCCCATACCATCCCGCCTCCAATGGATTGGCTGAAAGGTTTGTCCAGACCTTCAAGAAGGCCATAAAGGCCATGGGTAATGAAACCATTAACTTACAACATAAGGTGGATAGTTTCTTGTTGGCGTACAGGAATGCAACACATGCGGTCACAAATCAAACTCCCGCCATGATGTTTTTTAATAGACGACTAAGATGCCGGCTGGATTTGCTTAAGCCAAACGTCAGAAGGGACGTAGAGAACCGGCAATTCCAGGGCATGAATGAAAGGCCAACTAGATCTTTTCAGATAGGTCAACAAGTTTTGGCCCGGGACTACCGTACCGAGAAATGGCAGCCTGGAACTATTGGAAAAAGGCTAGGGCTGTTGATGTATACGGTGGACATTGGGGACAGTATAATAAGGCGCCATGTTGACCAGATCAAAGGGTCAGCCACAAATGGCCAACCTACTCCACCACCTTACACGGTTAATGTTGAGACAGAGATACCCAGAACACCTATCTCCGATCTGGTAATACTGGAATCAGATGAACCTGACACTGTCTTTCAAGCCGAATCGACCTTGCCAGAAGCACCTGCTACCCCGCCGGGAGTTACGACACCACCGAGGCGTTATCCGGACAGAGTCCGGAAACCTCCAGAGAGACTGAATCTGTGAATTGTCTTGCATAAAGTTGTATATATGTTATAATGTATGTTTAATGGGGAATCAGTATGTTGTAAGCTAAAAAGGTAGGATTGTAGTGTATGTACCCGTCTACCTTTAAGAGAACTATTGTATGTAACCGTCCACCTTTAAGAGAACTACTTTAGGTGTTGCACTACTTTGTTGGCTTCTGTATACTGTAATACCGACGGTGACCACACCGGTATATAAGTGCTGTGTCAGGATTTATTGGGCAGATTCGCCCTGACCTTCGAATAGTAAAGTCCTGTTTTAAGTTACTCTGGTAGTCTGTGTATTAATTAACTAAACAACCCACAGACTTTACAGGACAGGCCGCTGCAGCTATCGGACGGGCCGCTGTATTGTCGGGTTCACTCTCCCGGTACCTCCTTCACACTGCCCGGCTCGGCCTGCAATCTCCTACCCAGGAGGGAACTCTGTGACCCCTCTGCCCTGCTCAGTGTGAGTCGTGCGCCACTCTGGTCATGTCGTGCGCACAACTTACGCTGAACGAAAACACTTTCGGTTTTCAGAGGATTTCGGTTTTCGGAAGTGCGGATAAAGGATACACTATCCCTTATCTGAAAGGGGGGGGGTCGGGGGGGAGAAAAGAATATCGGACAGGCCGCTGCAGCTATCGGA
This sequence comes from Somniosus microcephalus, assembly GCF_052327205.1. NCBI lineage: Eukaryota > Metazoa > Chordata > Chondrichthyes > Squaliformes > Somniosidae > Somniosus > Somniosus microcephalus. The sequence goes on from NC_140991.1 coordinate 224,708,908, forward strand.
CGGGCCGCTGTATTGTTGGGTTCACTCTCCCGGTATACCTCCTTCACACTGCCCGGCTCGGCCTGCAATCTCCTACCCAGGAGGGAACTCAGTAACCCTCTGCCCTGCTCAGCGTAAGTCGTGCACCACTCTGGTCATGTCGTGCGCACGACTTACGCTGAACGAAAAAACCTTCGATTTTTAGAGGGTTTCGGTTTTCGGAAGTTCGGATAAAGGATAGTCTACCTGTACAAAGGCCAGCTCTGTTTGCTAACTCATTGCTCCATGACTTGATGTCAGCAGGGAAACTCCTTTTCCTTCATGGCAATCCCTTCTGGATGCAGTATCACTTCAGTAACCAACAGATACCTGTGGCCATGATTAACAGGTCGTGAAAGTTGCTAGATGTGCCTGTCCATGCAGTGCCTAAACATTTGTGAGGAATGCACAGGGATTTACTTTCATTCTGTTTCACATTTAAAGATACTCGAGTATTACTGGTGTCCTCTGGGTAGCAAAGTGAAGCAAGCAGCGCACCAAGAATCCAAACCAGTAGAAAAACACATCCCTTCAGAGCCCATGGAATATTCCAGGAGGTTTCTTCTTCTGGTCTTGCCCGGTTGCTACAATTTGGAGTTGACTGTGATTTGATTGATACCTTTAATACCATGCAGAATATGTTTCATGTGGCCCACCATGGTTATCCCCAGATCCTTAAAAATAAAATATTAAGATTTGTTGCCTGACAGCCACTGAGAACCAACGAAGGTGGCTTGAAAGGATGGCCCCTGAGCACAGCCCGAAGCTAGCAGCCTCCCTACTGACTGACGAAAGACCATTACCACAGGTCCGTGGCTGTGGCCTCTTGCTGCCACTTACTGCTCCCGCCTATCTGGCTGTCAGGTGAGATCGGGCCAAATTATTCAAATGAGGTCCTGCCATTAGGATTGGCAGTGCCTCTACATCCTCAGCCTTGCCCGGTCATCGTCTGCTATCAGACTCCCCCTCACTCTCCCCGCCTCCCCATTAATATTGGGGCCAATCATTCACTATTTATCAACAGTAAAATCCCTACGTTTTACTCACTCCTTTGCTGGATGCTCCTCTCTCAGCCCATTTCCACTCACCATGTTGCTGCAGCTGTTCCTGGCTCTGCAGGTAATGCTGAACCGCACACCCATCCCATATCCCAGTCTCCCTCTTCCCAGCACCCCCACCCCCACTACCCAAGCCTGAATTCCTCTCACCCCTAATCTCCCTTTCTCCATGACCACCATTTCCCAGACTCTCACTCTCCCTGACCCCCATTACCCAGTCTCCCGCTCCCTCGAGCACCAGTCTACTGTCACTCTCTCCCCTCCGTGAGCCCGAAGGTCCCGGCCCCTCCCAGTCTCAGGTCACCCACTCTTTGACCAACCTCAATCTCCAATTCCCTGTCCACTAGTCCTTGTTCACCCAAAACCTGCACCTCACCGCTGTCTCTCTCTTCCCCCTCCCCTCAGACACCCAGCAACCGGTCAGTCCCGTTTCCATTCACCCCTAAGTGGGGGTTTGCTCCCTGCGGCCACATTACAGAGTAGGGGGAGGGAAGGATCATAGGAACATAGGAACAGGAGTTAGACATTTAGCCCCTTGAGCCTGTTCCGCCATTCAATGAGATCATGGCTGATTTGTGACCCAACTCCACATTTGCCTTTGCCCCATATCCCTTAATACCTTTGGATAACAAAAATCTATCAATCTCAGATTTAAAATTAACAATTGATCTAGCATCAATTGCTGTTTGCAGAGGAGAGTTCCAAACTTCTACCACCCTTTGTATACAGAAGTGTTTCCTAATTTCACTCCTGAAAGGTCTGGCTCTAATTTTTAGACTATGCCCCCTAGTCCTAGACTACCCAACCAGCGGAAATAGTTTTTCTCTATCTACCCTATCTGTTTCCTTTAATATCTTGAAAACTTCAATCAAATTACCCCATACCTTCTAAATTCTATGGAATACAATGCTAATTTGTATAATCTCTTCTTGTAATTTAACCCTTGGAGTCCAGGTATCATTTTGGTAAACCTACGCTGCACTCCCTCCAAGACCAATATATCGTTCCGAAGGTGTGGTGCCCAGAACTGCTCCCAGTACTCCTGGGGTGGTCTAACCAGGGTTTTGTATAGCTGCAGCATGACTTCTACCCCCTTGTATTCGAGTCCTCTAGATATCAAGGCTAGCATTCCATTAGCTTTTTTGATTATTTTCTGTACCTGTTCGTGACATTTTAAAGATCTATGTATCTGGACCCCCAAGTCTCTTTGGACCTCCACTGTTTTTAGCTTTTCACCATTTAGAAAGTACCCTGCTCTATCCTTTTTAGGTCCAAAGTGGATGACCTCACATTTGCCTACATTGAAATCCATTTGCCACAGCTTTGCCCATTCACTTAATCTAGTAATATCCCTTTGTAATGTTATGCGTTCATCTACATTGCCTACAATGCCGCCTATCTTTGTGTCATCAGCAAATTTAGATATGTGGCTTTCTACCCCATCATCTAAGTCGTTAATAAATACTTTGAATAGTTGAGGCTTCAAACACTGATCCCTGCGGGACACCGCTAGTCACATCCTGCCAATTAGAGTACCTGCCCATTATCCCTACTCTCTGTTTCCTGCCGCTCAGTCAATTTCCTAAACAGGTCAATAATTTGTCTTCAATTCCACGGGTTTCAACTTTAGTTAACAGTCTCTTTCAGTTTTGGTTGCAGTAAAACAAATAAAACCAGCAGGGAGGGTGGTAAGGGCACTTCTGTGGCCATAAAATTTAAAGCACACATTTCTACCAGTGTCCAGAAGAGTCATGACCAATTCTGGAAGATTCTGGGCAATCTGGGAAGATTGGCAAACCTAAGTTTCACCGATGATTTGAATTTAGGTGGTGTGTGTAGTGGGGGTAGGGGAAGGGCGAGGGAGAGCTTAGCCAGAACACTATGACATCAGTAAATGATACAATGGAGAGACAGAAAGAGCTTGCAGAGTGGACTTTAACTGCTAGAGGAGGACTATTTTATTTTTAGGTATCGTTCTACATTTGGGAATCTTCAATGTTTATTGATGCTGTGAGCAAATTTATCCATTTATCCACATGAAATTAGAAAGCAACATTAATCTCCATTAATCTCTGCTAATATTAACTTTAGATTAACAACTGGCATTTCAGCAATAATTATACACATTGCATTGGTTACTATTGACAATACAGCCCGTCTTTGAACAGGGGCAATCCACTGCCACTGTTCAAGCCTCATCCATGACTTCTGGCTTTGTTATGGAAGCCCTTTCTTTCTTGCTGTCCATCCGACATAGAGGCACACACACCTGCATTGTGCAAATAAGGCTAGCCTGTCCCCCAATAGGAACAGCCATGTGCTTGGTATGGCTAAGTTAAACACGACAATGATTTTATTTATCGCATGCTCAATACTACTATACACCAGTTACTCCTGCTCTCAGGGTGTAGCTGTCTCTCCCCTGTGTAGGTGGAGCAGAGCCTTTCTGTTGCTGCTCTGTGAAGCATGCCTTAAAGATCAGGCTCTTTATGGTCACTGGGCAATCAGTCAGCAGCCATTTCATTTGTAATAGCTGGTTCCACAGTGCACAGCAATTTAAATATCCCACATGCCACAATAAAATCCAAAGGCAGGGATTTTTTTAATAAGGGGAACGGAAGCATAGTGGTTATGTTACTGGACTTGTAATCCAGAGGTCTGGACTAATGATCCAGAGATGTGAGTTCAAAACAGGGGAATTTAAATTCAATTAATTAAATAAATCTGGAATAAAAAGCTATTATCAGTAATGGGGACCATGAGAACCAACACGAGGGAAAAACCTACTTGACCTCGTCCTCACCAATCTACCTGTCGCAGATGCATCTGTCCATGACAGCATCGGTAGCAGTGACCACCGCACAGACCTTCTGGAGATGAAGTCTCGTTTTCTCACTGAAGACATCCTCAATTGTGTGGCATTACCACCCTGCTAAATGAGATAGATTCAGAACAGATCTAGCAGCTCAAAACCAGGCATCCATGAGGCGCTGTGGGCCATTAGCGGCAGCAGAATTGTATTCCACCACAATCTGTAACCTCATGACCTGGCATATCCCTCACTCTACCATTATCATCAAGCCAGGGGACCAATCCTGGCTCAATGAGGAGTGCAGAAGAGCATGCCAGGAGCAGCACCAGGCATACCTAAAAATGAGATGTCAATCTGGGGAAGCTGCAACACAGGACTACATGCGTGCTAAACAGTGAAAGCAGCATGCTATAGACAGAACTAAGTGGTTGTGGTAATTGAAGGTCAATCATCACAGCCCCAGGACATCGCTGCAGGAGTTCCTCAGGGCAGTGGCCTAGGCCCAACCATCTTCAGCTGCTTCATCAATGACCTGCCCTCCAACATAAGGTGAGCAATGGGGATGTTTGCTGATGACTGCACAGTGTTCAGCATCAATCACAACTCCTCAGATAAAGAAGCAGTTCATGCCCACATGCAACAAGACCTGGATGACGTTCAGGCTTGGGCTGATAAGTGGCAGGTAACATTCATGCCACAGAAGTGCCAGGCAATGACTATCTCCAACAAGCGAGAGTCTAACCACCGTCCCTTGACATTCAACAGCATTACAATCGCCGAATCCCTCACCATCAACATCCTGGGGGGTCACCATTGACCAGAAACCTGACCAGCACATAAATACTGTGGGAACAAGGGGAGGTCAGCGGCTAGGTATTCTGTGGTGAGTGTCTCACCTCCTGACTCCCCAAAGCCTTTCCACCATCTACAAGGCACAAGTAAGGTGTGTGATGGAATACTTTCCACTTGCCTGGATGAGTGTAGCTCCAGCAATACTCAAGAAGCTTGACACCATCCAGGACAAAGCAGCCCGCTTCATTGGCACCCAATCCACCACCTTAAATATTCACTCCCTCCACCACCAGCGTACCGTGGCTGCAGTGTGTACCATCTACAAGATGCACTGCAGCAATTCAGCAAGACTTCTTCGGCAGCACCTCCCAAACCCGCGACCTCTTCCACCTCGAAGGACAAGGGCCGAAGACGTATGGGAACACCATCACCTGCAAGTTCCCCTCCAAGTCACACACCATCCTGACTTAGAAGTATATTGCTGTTCCTTCATCGTCACTGGGTCAAAATCCTGGTACGCCCTCCCTAACAGCACTGTGGGAGTACCTTCACCACACAGACTGCACCAGTTCAAGAAGACGGCTCACCACTACCTTCTTAAGGGCAATTCAGGATGGGCAATAAATGCTGGCCTTGCCAGGTGTGCCCACATCCCAGGAACGAATAAAAAAAATTGTTTTCACTCCATCATTTAAAGAATGCAATAAAAACAGAAAAGGCTGGAAATACTCAGCAGGTCAGGCAGCATCTGTGGAGAGAGAAACAGAGTTAACATTTCAGGTCAATGGCCCTTTGTCAGAACTGGAAAAAGTTGGAGATGGAATCGGTTTTTAAGCAAGGGAAAGGGGGGAGGGGAGGAAATAACAAAAGGGAAGGTCTGTGATAGGATGGAAGGCAGGAGAGATTAAGAGACAAAAGGGATGATGGTGCAAGGCAAAAGGAGATGGTAATGAGACAAGTTGAGAAACAAAAGATGACCCTAGATGAAGTGTAAATGGCAATGGCAGAATGATCAACAGCTGCCATATAAGAGAGAGAGATAAAAAATTGAAAAAAAAGATAGGAGCAGAGGTTATGGTCTGAAATTGTTGAACTCGATGTTGAGTCCAGAAGGCCTAATCGAAAGATGAGGTGCTGTTCCTTGAGCTTACGATGAGCTTCATTGGAACAGTGTAAAAGGCCGAGGACGGAGAGGTCAGAGTGGGAGTGGAGCAGAGAATTAAAGTGACAGGCGACCAGAAGCTCGGGGTCACCCTTATGGACTGAACGGAGGTGTTCTGCAAAGTGGTCACCCAATCTGCGTTTGGTCTCCCCAATGTAGAGGAGACCGCATTGTGAGCAGCGAATACAGTATACTAAATTGCAAGAAGTACAAGTAAATCGCTGTTTCACCTGGAGAATGCTGCTTAAAGAATGCTGCTATTTTTACTTAAAAATTCCCAATTTAAATAAATAGCTAAAAATTCAACAGTGGGGAAAAATGGCATTGCTCTTTGACACTGTGTGGGTTATTTTGGTGAAAGGGTGAAAACTGGGGCTAAATGGGTACTGTGCTGATAAGACACATCTGTTTGAAAGTCTAATTTTAACACACAATTTAGGGCCTCATTGCTGATTACAATAATTTGAACTTGCCTGGAGGTGCTAAATTAGACACCTGCAGGTTCAGCATTCAAGCTCTGTAAGAAGCAATTTTCATGGAGCAGTATGTGTGGTCTCCCACACCCAATTCCACTGAAGGTGTGGAGTGCGCTGGCTGACACACAAGGACAGGTTTCAGGTTGGCTCAGGGACCGAGGGAGAGGGCGCACAGGTTCTCGGACACGGCACTGGAGGTGCTGCTGGAGGAGATCCAGAGGAGGAGGGGTGTCCTGTACCCCTGTCCTGCCTGTCCCTCTCTCCTGCAGCAGCTGCTGCTGCTCTGCCCGGCCTCATGCCTGATGTGCCTCAATAAGTTCCGAGACTCGATGTTAGTGAAACAAAACAAGGCTTTTATTAACTTAGAAAGTAACACGTAAAAGAGAGAGATGTCTTCCTTCTGGAGGCTGAGGCCAGACTGAGCCAGCTTACAAAAGGGGCCAGGTATGGGCGGAGCCCTACACACAGCACATTCCAGCACATTCCAATACATAATACAATGAGGACTGGGGGAAGGGAAATGACACTGAAACCGACCACAGTCACAGGCAGTGATGAATGGAATATATTTCATCACATTCACCCCTTCTATAGATTTAGTCTGTTCGGGGGTTTGATAGTCCTCTGCGACCGACGTGGTGCCGCGGGTGTCGGCTGGGTGTCCCCGGTAGCCTCCTGGGTCTCTGCCGGGGGTGCCGCCAGGGTTGTTGAAGGGGTAGTTGGTGGGGGTGCCGTTGGTCGATGTTCTTCCGGGGGTGATGAAAGAGTAGTGGGTGGGTAAGGGTTGCTGTGATCGTTGAAAAGAGTAGTGGGTGGGTAAGAATTGCTGTGATCGTTGTCGCTGCTATTGCCGTGGTTGTTGTCGATGCCGGCTGGGGCGACGTCTTTTATGGACACGGTGTCCTCCCTTCCGTCGGCGTGCTGGACATATGCGTATTAGGGGTTGGCGTGGAGTAGGTGTACTGGCTCCACGAGAGGGTCCGTCTTGTGGCCCCTCACATGCCTTCGCACGAGTACCGGACCTGGGGTGGAGAGCCATGACGGCATGGATACAACTGAGGTGGATTTCCGGGGAAAGACAAACATACGTTCATGAGGCGTGGCATTAGTGGCCGTACACAATGGCGACCGTATCGAATGGAGCACATCCGAGAGGACTTCCTGCCAGCGGGAGATAGGGAGGCCCTTGGTCCTTAGAGCTAGAGTGACTGCTTTCCACACTGTCCCGTTCTCTCGCTCCACCTGGCCGTTACCCCGGGGGTTGTAGCTGGTGGTACGGCTCGTGGCGATCCCCTTGGACAGCATGTACTGGCGTAGCTCTTCACTCATGAAGGACGCCCCCCTATCCGTATGGATGTAGCTCGGCATACCGAACAGGCAGAACAGGCTGTTGAGGCATTTAATGACCGTGGCGCTGGTCATGTCTGGGCAGGGGAAGGCGAATGGGAAACGGGAGTATTCGTCCACAATGTTCAGGAAGTAAACATTGCGGTCGACGGACGGGAGGGGGCCCTTGAAATCTAAGCTGAGCCGCTCAAAGGGCCGTGTAGCTTTGATTAAGTGGGCTCTATCTGGGCGGTAGAACCGAGGCTTGCACTCAGCGCAAGTGCGGCAGTTCCTGGTCAGAGACCGAACTTCCTCAATCGAGTAGGGTAAGTTACGGGACTTTATGAAGTGGAACAGCCGCGTGACCCCTGGGTGGCAGAGGTCGTTGTGGAGGGTCTGTAGCCGATCCCCGGTGGCGCTGGCACACATCCCTCGTGAGAGGGCGTCAGGGGATTCGTTAAGGGCCCCTGGCCGGTAAATGATGTCGTACTCGAAGGTGGAGAGCTCGATCTGCCACCTAAGAATCTTATCATTTTGAATCTTCCCCCTCTGTTTATTGCTGAACATAAACGCTACCGACCGCTGGTCGGTAAGTAGGGTGAAGCGTTTGCCGGCTAGGTAGTGGCGCCAGTGGCGCACTGCCTCCACGATGGCTTGGGCCTCCTTTTCCACAGAGGAGTGTCTAATCTCGGGGCCATGGAGGGTCCTCGAGAAGAAAGCTACGGGCCGCCCCGCCTGGTTGAGGGTGGCCGCCAAGGCGAAGTCAGACGCATCACTTTCCACTTGAAATGGAGTGTTCTCGTCCACTGCCTGTAGCGTGGCCCGCTCAATATCCTGCTTAATGCTTTTGAAGGCGGCGTGGGCCTCAGCAGAGAGTGGAAAAGAGGATGCTTTCAAGAGGGGGCGGGCTTTGTCGGAGTAGTTGGGGACCCATTGGGAATAATAAGAAAATAACCCCAGGCACCTTTTCAGGGCTTTGGGAGTGTTGGGCAGGGGCAGCTCCCGTAGGGGGCGCAATCGGTCGGGGTCTGGTCCGATTTCCCCATTCTCCACCACGCTGCCTAGTATGCAGAGGCGCGTGGTGTTGAAAACGCACTTGTCCTCGTTGTAGGTGAGGTTGAGTTTTTGTGCGGTTTCCAGGAACCTCTCGAGGTTCGAGTCGTGATCCTGCTGATTGTGGCCGCAGATGGTGACGTTGTCGAGGTAGGGGAAGGTTGCCTGCAAGTGGTGGTCATCGACCATGCGGTCCATCTCCCTCTGAAAGACCGAGACCCCATTCGTCACCCCAAAGGGGACTCTGAGGAATTGGTAGAGGCGTCCGTTCGCCTCGAAGGCGGTGTATGGGCGGTCCTCTGGTCTGATAGGGAGCTGGTGGTACGCTGACTTGAGGTCGATGGTGGAGAACACCCGGTATTGGGCGATTTGGTTCACCATTTCTGATATGCGGGGTAGCGGGTAGGCATCTAGTTGGGTGTACCTGTTGATCGTTTGACTATAGTCGATCACCATCCGTTTCTTCTCGCTACCCCTTACCTCTACCACTTGGGCGCGCCACGGGCTGTTGCTGCGTTCAATAATGCGCTCTTTCAGGAGCCTGTCTACCTCGGTCGCGATAAACCGCCTGTCCTCCCAGCTGTACCTCCTGCTTTTGGTCGCTATTGGCCGGCAGTTAGGGGTAAGGTTCGCGAATAGCGAAGGTGGCTTTACCTTCAAGGTAGCCAGACCGCACACTGTGAGGGGCGGCTGGGACCCACCGTACTTGAGCGTGATGCTTTGGTGGTTGCACTGGAAATCCAGGCCCAAGATCACGCTCGCACATAGGTTCTTCATGATTAACACTTTAAAATTATCGTATACAGTTCCGTTAACGCCCAATTGTACCGTGCAGTAACCCAGAATGGTCGATGTCTGGGTTTTATCAGCCATAGATATGGTACCCTGAGTAGGGACCACCTTGAGGGAGAGTTGCTGTGCCAGTTCAGGGTGGATAAAACTCTCCGTGCTTCCACTGTCAATTAAGCTTTTAACCCGGCACCCGTTTACCTCGATGTCCACCATTGATTTGGATAGCGGGTGCGGCCTGGTCTGGTCCACTGTGACCGATGCCACTGTAGGGCCCTGATCGATACAAGATGGCGTCCACGCTGTCTGCTCATAAGATGGCGGACCCCACGAGGTTGGGCAAGATGGCGTCCAAGATGGCCGCTCCCACGGCGCACACGCGGCGGTTGCGGGTTTTCCGGCGGTTCGTTTTCCGGCGGGGTTCCCTCTGCACACCTTCCCGAAGTGCCCCTTCTTACCGCACTTAAAGCAGGTGGTGCCTTTCGCCGGGCACAGGTTTCTGGTGTGCTTTGGCTGCCCGCAGAAGTAGCAGTTGGGTCCCTGACGCGTCGCGGCTGTCGTAGGGTTTCTGGGGGGAGAGCTGGGCCCCGCCGGTGTCGGGCTGCCGGGCGGGGAAGATGCCTTCCAAGATGGCGGCGCCCTCGGTGCGCACGTGGCGGCGTGGATGGCGCGGGCTGAAGAGTAGGCGTCCGAGTTTCTCTGGGCCACATCCAGGGACCGCGCGGTGTCCGCAGCCTGTTTCAGGTCCAACCCCGTTTTTTCCAGCAGTCTTTGCCGGATGTAAGTGGAGCTGAGGCCTGTGATAAAGGCATCGTGAACAAGCTTGTCGATGTACACTGCGGCTTTTACATCTCGGCACTTACAGTCTTTGCCAAGCATTTTCAGGATGCTTTGGAACTCCTCCACCGATTCCCCAGGTCGCTGTGCGCGAGTAGCGAGTAGATGCCTAGCATACACCTCATTCGTAGGCTGCTGGTAATGCGCCTTTAAGATGTCGCAGGCGGCCAGGTACGTATCGGCGTCTTGGATGAGGGGGTAAACCCGGTGGCTTACCCAATTCCGCAGAATTCCGAGTCTCATCCTCGCAGCGTCCGTAGCGTCTTTGACGGCTGCGGAATTGTCCAGGAAGAATTCCATGCACTCAAACCAGTGTCCGAAGCGTGCTGATGCGTCCGGAGCATGTTGATCCAAATCCAAACGTTCGGGTTTCAGGAGTTGGTCCATAGTGTTGAAAAATAAGTTAATAAAATTGATGTGCCTCAATAAGTTCCGAGACTCGATGTTAGCGAAACAAAACAAGGCTTTTATTAACTTAGAAAGTAACACGTAAAAGAGAGAGGTGTCTTCCTTCTGGAGGCTGAGGCCAGACTGAGCCAGCTTACAAAAGGGGCCAGGTATGGGCGGAGCCCTACACACAGCACATTCCAGCACATTCCAATACATAATACAATGAGGACTGGGGGAAGGGAAATGACACTGAAACCGACCACAGTCACAGGCAGTGATGAATGGAATATATTTCATCACAATGTCCTCCTCCCATTGCTCATCCAGACCAAGGAGGACCCCTGACAAGATGCCCATGACCAAGCATCCCTTTCTCCTGGTGACTCCTATAAGGTGTCCAATAAGGTAGAGTAGCACAGCACTCACTCTCTTTAGGTGAAGTCCTCAGATAGAGTGTTGGTGAAGTCTTGACAAATTGTCCCAGAAAGTCTCCCGATATGTTTCAAAAGTTCAAGTGCTATCCACCAAAATGCCGTGCAGCTTCTTTAATGAGCGCTATCAGACAATTTAAGTGGCAATCAGCCCCTTAATGATCTTCCATGTGGCTGTTCCTTGCGCGCGCTTCAACTCCTTTACCAGGATGGCATCTTGCGCTAAGCGCAGGCTAAATCAGCGTTGCAGCTCTAGACCCCCATCTTGGCCACCTCGGAGGCTCTATCACGCCTAAGGCATTCGGGGCAAATTGCCCCCTAGCCCTAAAGTTAAAAAGAATAATTGCATTTTTTTTAGAATTTGTGGCATATTATCACTCTGCTTTAGGACACTACTTAAAAAGTAATCCACTGTAGATAAAGTAACATGAGTTAAACAGTGCATTTAGTTTCTTTAATATTTTAACAACAACATATTAAACCACGCATAAGAAAATGGACAAAGGCAAAAAATTAGGGCACTGATATTTACTGGTGTGGGTCTTGTGAGCAGGGGTGGTGGGGTGGCAGGGGTGGATGGGTGGAGTTGTGTTTGACGCTGTGGAGTTTTGATTCATGTGCATCTTCTTTTCCAAGCAGGTTCCCCACCTGGAAGCCAGCTTGATTGATGGGGTTGGCTCCCTGTCGGGTGGGGAATGCTCCGGAGGAGGTCGCAGCCCAGGAGCAGGTAGGGAGCATGAGGGGGTCTGAATTTTGTGGCGGGGAGGTAGTCGTCGATCCCTGGGGGGGGGCTGTTCGATGTTGGGGTGGGGTTCTGATCACTGGGGAGTGGTCCGATGGCGGGCAGGGAAGCAGGTAAGCTTGGTGGACTGGGAGGAAGTACTCCTGCTCCTCCGGGCCCACAAGCAGTGCTGGAAAAGCACTAACCCTTTCCACGAAGCAGTCCTCACCTCCCTTTAGCTGTCGGGTTTCCTGAGGCCCGGGAAATCTGGCCGGCCAGGGTTAACCCTGGATAATAGGTTAAATGTGAGGCACGCAGCCTCATAATATTTAAATGGCCAACCCACCTCCAGGGGGCAGGTTGGTTGCCCGCCCCATGTCCTGCCTCCGTTTAAACCGAAAATGGGTGGGTTGGAGGCGGGTTGGGGTCAGATTTGAGATTTTTTAAATTTTAACATCCCACCTAACCCAAAAATTTTGGGGGTTAAAATTCACCCCTAATTTCTCACATTTGTGACCTCTGCTGCTCCTGACCCCACCAAAATAAAATTTACATTTCTTGGAACATTTTGAGAGCAGCCTCCAGCAGTCCCTTTAAGGATTGCTGTTTAGGTCACCAATCGCCTGGTACAAATGGGCGGACCAGCACAGTGCACACTCTGCCCAATTGTATGACAAAATTGCAATCAGGGCCCCGTGTATGTCATAGGACCTCAATTTGCATATTACAAGTGGCCTCCCGCTTGATGCAGGATGCAAGAGCTCCGGGCGTCTATCTCAGGGCACTACCTAAGATGGCAGTGGCCGGATCGCGAGCAGGAAAAGGGCGGTAAGTGACCCAATGTCATTTTTGGGCCACTCCTGCCCTGTCTACGCTGAGCTGAAGGAGTTATAATCAGTCCTATATCAAGTCAACATGTAGACTATGTTAAATCAAAGCAGAATGCAGTATAACTGCAGTGATCACAGCCCAATTCAATTTAAGTGAATCAATATGTGACCACCTTGAGGAGACCTTTGTAGGGAGTTTGCAAAATTCCCCCACCTCGCCTGCTTTCCGAATCAAACAAAGTTGGCCACTTTTTAAACGTACAAAATGGAGTTCTGGGACACGTGACCAGAAAGCTGCTGGAAGCGAGTCATTTTTCTCCCCAGCAACAAGACTGGAGACAGGGCCTGGAATCCCACAGTCCCTATGTGGATTCCAGGCCAGACATGGAATTGAATATGTAATAGCAAGTCGCCAGTAGGCCGGTAAGAACAATGAACCTAGTTGCACTGCAATCAGGGTTAAGCTAGTTAAAACCATCATCGGGCCCATCCTAACAGATCCAATCATATCAGAAACCATTTTAGAGGACTAGGCACCAGAGACACCATTGTGTGACATAAACCAAAAACAATGAGGGCCGGTGATAAAGCTGTTAGTGGGAAATCGGCCGTTTTGCAGCCATTTACAGTTAATGAAGTAACCTGGGACACCTCTCGATCTGGGGGAGGCAAGGCAGATCGAGAGAGTATAACTGTTTTTAGTAAGCAGACAGAAAGGGCAGTTCGAGACACTTCGACTTGGAACACACTTCGGGAGAGACAGCTTCTACACTTCACTTCGATTTCATCCTGGGACTTCGCTGCAAAAGGGAAACTTCGAGGACTCTACTGGGAGAAGCAGTCTCCAAGACGGGGAAGGCTATGCGCAGCAGGCCCATGCTTTGGTAAGCAGGTGAAGCTCCCGGTCCGTACTGCCTCCCGATTTAAACCTGACTGTTCCCCCCCACCCCGTGCCCACCACCTCAGGCAGGGATTCAGAGTGGAACCAGGAAGACACGGGACGGAGTGCACCATCCCGGTACGGACCGGAGCCCAGAGCGGGCCTCGCTAAACGGCGCAGCCCGACCCAGGAGGGAAGCCTTTTCGCCCAGCCAAGGAGGAAGATCCACTACCTGACTGACGGGAGAGTATGTGGCCAGTGCACACTGAACTTTATCAGGCCAGACCAACTAAAGCTGCAGTCCCAGGACAACCTAAAGGCCTTTGTTCCAATGCGTTGGGTGAGCATGAGAGTCTGACCCCCCTTTAGTTTGACCTAGGTTAGGGATAGTGTAGGAGGTAGGGATAAGGCTAAGGGGAGTGTTAATGTGTGATACCCCTCGATGTGTCGTACTCCTTCCTGCACTCGCGTGCCCTCTGTTTTGAATATATAGTATTCCTTTTTTTCTTTTTAAAGTGTATAGAGCTGTAGCCTTGGTTTAGTATCGTTGAACCAATTAATTTCTCTGCTTGCCTGTTTTGTTTTATTTCTCTCTCAATAAAACCGGTATTATTTTAACCTTTCACCTACTTGTCTGTCTCGAGCTTGTTATTCTGCGCATCAGCTGCCTGGTAGGATCCCAGTGTCAGAACTAAGTGGGAGTGTGGGGACGCCTTGAAAACATCCACTGGGTCAGGCCCGGGCCAAACCGACCACCCAACCAACAACCCCTACAAAATGGCGACCGCGGCAGGACACTGGGCGCAGGCATCTGGTGTTGTAGATGGCGAGTCGAATGAGACAAGCTTGATGGACGAGAGAATCTCGGACTATGTGTTCAGGAAAGTGAATCTCACTAAGAAGTGGATCACCGCTCTGCTGAAGGCTGGCCGTCCGGTGGACGCCACAGCTCAGTGGACGCAGGGGAGGGAACACAAGAGATCTCTTGAAAAGGCTGTGTGGCTGTGCTGCTACAAAAAGCAGGTACAGCTCCTGGATGGGCTCGTCGCAGCCCAGGCAGCCAGGTTAAAGGAGCTGGAACTGGAAGTCCAGGAGAAGGCTCAGGCAGGAGAGAAGTTAGTTGTGGCGCTGCAGGCTCTCGCACAGGAGAGGGTGCAGCTCTTAGGGGATTATAATTCCCAGTTGGAATACCTGCGGTGTCAAGTCACCGAGGCCAAGGGGAATGAGTTTAGGCTGCGGGACAAAAGTGCCCGCTTGGTAAAGGAAGTAAAAGAACAGGAGGAGAAAGTCAGGGAAGCGAAGGCAGCCTATAAGCTGGCCAGTGAACAGGGGTTCGGGGAAGCTGACCACAGCCCCTGTCAGGAGAAGATAGAGAGTCTTAGCCGAGCCCTCCGGAAGGCAAAGGGCATGGTATGCCTGATGAATCCGAAGGTGGATCAGGCGGATTTTCTGGGGAACGAGGGTAGGACCATTTCACCATCCCAAGTGGTACCTAGGGAAGCAATAGAGGAAAGAGAGGAAACCGCGCGTCCACCACCCACTACTCCGAGTTTCGGGAAAGTGTGGCACCAAGGGGAGGTGAAGGCGGATGTGGTCCAAGCCCCGGCTAGGACGGGAGCGGGGCCCATGTGCCCGGCCCGGCAGCTGAGGTTAGGTCCGCCCGCCGAAGGGGAAAGCGAAGGGCCTCTCCAGAACCAGTTTGTGGTCCCTTTTAATACCCAACAGCTTAGGAGTATGGTGAGCCATATTCCAAAGCTCTCCCAGAAGGGAGATCCCTCGGTTCATTTTAGGGAGGTAGAGCAGGCAGCCAGCGTCAACGACTGTGATGATGCTGAGCAGGCCAAAATGCTGCTATTTTCCCTAGAAAGCAGCCTCCACCAGTCCCTCTCTGACGGGGATAAAAGAGGTCAGAGTGGGTACGAGGAGCTCAAGGACACAGTCTTAGAGGCATTGGGCATGGATGAGGGTAGTCCGTTCTCCCGTGTGGAGAAAACGGTCCAATTGGTGGAAGAGACTAGGCAAGCTTTCGCGGACCGGCTGTGGCAGGTGTACCGGAGAGCTTGCCCAGGGACACCCAACCGTGCGTTCCTGAACGGAGATCTCCTGACCCATTGGCTCCGTTGCTTGGTGGCGAACAGCCTGCCGCAAGTTAGAGCAAAAGCGGAAGTTTGGTTCGACCCCAAGGACCCCGGGGCCACAGAAGCCGGGGTGATCCGGCAGCTCACCCTAGCCTACAAGAACGGTCGGGCAGCCGAAGCGCTCCCAGCGAAAGGGAAGCTGCATGAGGCAAAACCCAGGCCGGGTAGGAAGGAGTGGCGCCAGGAAGGGACTACCCCAACACACCCCAAACTTAATTGTTATGGGTGTGGTAAAGATGGCCACTGGCGGAAGGAGTGTAGAAACCCTTGGAAAGAGACCGGAGGAAGGTGCCCACTGCCCCAGCCCAACCGGCGGGGGCAGGACCCAGCCAGGTCGAGGTAATACTGGACGCCGTACGGTCCGTATTGTCTGGCCAGGGGAAGGTAGCAATGGCCACCGGCACTCTTACTCCGGCAGCCCCAGCCAATTCCCAACCCTGACTAGCAAGAACGCAACCAGCCCACCTGTGCTCTGTCCGCTATGACAAGTGGGGGAGACCCCTCATGGAGATGGAGGTGGAGAGGCTGAAGGGGACCTATCTGCTGGATACGGGAGCATCAAGCACCGTAATCTATGCAGATAACCCCGCCGCCTCGCCTCTCTCCAGCGGGGCCCCCTACATTCTATCGGGATTTACAGGGAAGGAACAGGCTGGGTCGGTGTCCATCCCGCTTTCCATCAAGTTGGGACCACTCCACACCACATGGAAGTGCATCCTGATGAGGTGGGAGGTGGAGGGTGGAAGGGGAGTCCTGGGGGCCGACTTCATTGTAGGTCACGGGATTCTGGTGGATCTAAGGAACCACTGCTTGTGGGGAGCAGGTGGAATAAAGGATGGTGAGGTAGTAGTGATCCCGGGAAAGGAAGGGAAGGGGACTCTCTGCACCATGGAGCCAAAGGGAGGCTACGACCTCGGGCTTATGGTCAGTGGTGTCCCCGAGGAGTTTCGGGCATTCGTGAAGGCGCACCTGGCCACGTTTGCCACTCACCAGCACGACTGCGGTAGGGTCACGGGGTTTGAGATCACGGTAGATGGGGATCCCATGGCCAGACCACAGAAACAGTATAATTTCCCCAGGGAAGCTGAGCCAGACATGGAAGCAGCCATGTCCTCCCTAGTGCAGCAGGGAGTTCTGAGACCTATAGCAACCCACGTGAACTCTCCATTGTGGCCGGTGAGGAAACCGGACGGTGCCTGGAGAGCCACGGTGGACTATCGGGTCCTCAATAGTAACATTCCTGCCTGCGCCCCCACCGTGGCAGCAGTCGCTGAACTAATTGGGAGTATCCCAGCATCCGCGACCACGTTCACGGTACTCGATATTTCAAACGGGTTTTGGTCCATCCCTGTACGGAGGGAGGACCAGTACAAGTTTGCCTTTATGTTTAGGGGGCAACAGTACACTTGGAACTGCTTGCCACAGGGCTTTCACAACGTTACCCTCTGTTAGACCTCATTCTCAGCATTGCTGGCTGTGCAGCAGCACACAAGGAGAAGGAGCAGCCAGACAAGGAGAGTGGAGAGTGGAAAGTGGTGGTCTCCTGACCAAGAAGAGGAAGAGAACGAAAGACCACCACCACCTCCACCACCTCCACCATCATCACAGCAACTGAGGTGCCTGGAGAGAGAGGACAGAGGAGGAGAAGGAGAAAGGAGGCCATCAACAACACCAACCAGGGGAGAGGCCTTTCCATTACTGCCTCCCCAAATTGGCCTCCACTTCAGGAGAGGGAGAGAAACAACCAACAACCACCAACTGTTTGGAAGGAGGGAAGAACAACATCATCTTTTCAGAACATCTACAGGTGGGTGTTATTTGGTGCACTCTCCCAAAGACTTTGTATTTTAGGTGGGGGGAGAAAAGAAGAAAAAAGGGCCGGATCATCAAGGGGTGTGTGTGTGTGTGTGGCTCTTGTAAAACACTAGGCCACACACACCACTAATTAAGCACCCCTTCCTATTGCCTGGCCTGGGATAGCTGGAGCTGCCTAGGTGAACAGCCCAATTAATACATCGTTAAGACCTGGTGTGGGACTGAGCCTGGGGCATCTCCAGCTTTCCCAGGTGAAGACATCTTCTCCCCCTGCCAGAAGACCACCCTCAAAGACTTTAATTTTTCCATCAGAGAGTGCACCCCTGCCAACACCCACCCACCCACCATCCTGAGTGGCAACCCTGCCCTTGCGGCCTCCCTCCTTCCCATACCCCCCTCTCTCTCTCTCGTTGTCTCTCTCTCTCTGCCTTTCTCTCAAAAGGCACCTCATCTATCTATATTTTAATTACCTATTGAGCAGAGGGGAGAAGGCCCCTCTCCCAATTCTAATCAATAAGGGGAGAGGTGTGCCTTCAATTTAAACAGCTCCCTCTGCTCAATAGAGGACCAAAAAATACTTGAGGCCACAATTAACACCTTCAGGCCTGTGACTTGGGGTGAGTGTAGCCCTTTTTAGAAAACACCCCAGAATGGCGACTGCATCTTCGCCGGTGGCGGGGCCAGCCAGGAATTATGCGGGAGTGGCAGCCACAGCCACAGCTGCTCCCGCTGCTTCTGCTGCCCCGTCACCATTCAGATTGATAACAAAAAAGCTTGGAGTGAAGAGCTACACTCACCCCACTATGACCATTGAGGCCTGCGTTAAAGCCATGGCTGGGGTTGTCGGCCCCTCAGCCATCGTCGCGGCCTCAAAAATGTATGGGAAGGCTGTGCTCTTCCTGGGGTCGGAGCGGGCGGTGTCCCTGGCCGTCGCCAAGGGGCTCACCATGGGCGGGACCTTCCTGCCGGTGGATCCTCTCGAGGCCACCGCGCAGAGGATCGTCATTTCTAATGTCCCGCCCTATGTTCCTGGTGAGCTCCTCCTTCCCCATTTACGCCAACTTGGGGAGGTGAGGTCAGGGATCACACCCATCCCGCTCGGCTTCCGGGAGGCCAGCCTTCGCCACGTCTTCTCCTTCCGGCACCAGCTGTTTATCCAGCTGGCGCGGGAGGAGGACACCGACGGGGCGTTTGTCGTCCTCCACGAGGGGACCGCCTATCGCATCTTCTGGACGTCGGACGGTTTGCGGTGCCATGCCTGCAAGGAGGTGGGGCACATTTGGAAAACTGCCCTGCCTCCAAGGCCGCCAGATCATCTAGTGCGGCCGAGGCTGGCGCCGCCGCCGCTTCTCCCCCCGGATCTGCCCGCGCGTCAGGAACCGCTGATGCGTGGTCGACGTCGGAGGCTGATGCCACCAAGGCCTCCGGCAGGGGGGTGGGAGCGCGTCCGGCCGGAAAGAAGGCGTGGAAAAAATCAAAACACCTTAGGGCGGGACCCCCGTGGAGGGCCAGCCCTTGCCCCTTAAGCCCCTTACACCCACGCTCCTCGCGGAGTTAATCGGGGCAGACATGAGTGGGAGGGGCCTCGTGCCCGAGCCTGTGGCCGCAACCGCCGTAGCGGAAACGCCAATACCTACGGCCGGGCTCGGGCCCGAGGAACCCGACAAACCTGCTCCGCCGGAGGGAGCTGAGGAGGCCTCTGCAGACATGGAGGTCTCCCTCGCTCCCTCCATGCTAAAAAGAAGGCGCGACCCCCTGGAAGAGGAGGAGGACAGGGAGGAGGAAAGTCTCTCCGAGCAGGGGGAGTCGTCGCCCGCTGCGGGTACTGCGCCCCCCCCCCCCCGCTGTCATCACCACCGGCGATTGGCGGGGGTCGCCTGTCCCTCGGGAGGATGAGGCAGATGTGTCCGTCCGGCACGTGCCTCCCGGGGATGGGGAATGGACCCTGCCCGTGGGGGTGGGCGCAGGACAACCCGCGGCAGACATTGATATTTTATCTGTACCGTTACCCCTCGCCGGGTCGGGCGGCCTGGGGTCTGGGTCGGGCGAGCTCGAGGAAAATGAGCTCACCCAATGCGACCCGGACATCTCCCAGGGGCTGCTCGACCTGGTAGAGGTTTTAATTCAAAACACCCCATCCGCTGGGTCGGAGGTTGGTGGCGGGGAGGAGGATGGCCCCCTGGCTGCGTCTCTGGTGCTGGACGTACTGGAGGAGCTGGGAATTGTTCTCTCCCCGGTTTCTCCTGTCGTTCCGGCATCTGGGGCGGAGGGGAGTTCTGAACCGCCGCCGTCGTCTGGCCCAGCACCCCTAGAGGAGCCCAGGGAGGAATCCTCTGCCGCCGATCCTGGGGGTGGGATCCGGGCGGAGGCGGGGCTGGCTGGTGCGGCCGAGCCATTCGCTGCGCACTGCGCGGTGGACGGGTCGGCCACTGGTGACGATCCCCTGGCGGAGGATGGGGACTTGGTGATGGGCACGGATGACGATTCGGACTCCAGCGCCGACGAGGCGATGGATGACCTCATGCCCCTTGCCGAGTCTCCCCTCATTCCCGTAAGGGAACTCCGGGATTTTATGGCCACATGCCTGGGTCGGTGCAATAAGGTCCGGCTGGCCCTCGACAGGTGGTCGGAGCTAACGCTGCTCATCGTGTCCGTCCGCGCCGCCGTTAAGATCATGGGCGCGGACGAGGGCGTGAACCCGCTCGAGCTCCGTCGGCTCAGAACGTTCCTCACTGGGCTGCTGAGGAGGTGGCGGCTGACCAGCAGCTGCGTTTCCTCCCCCCGTTAGGTGTAGGTAGAGGTTGCACTATGCTTCTGACATGAAGATAACCATAGCCAGCCTCAACATCAATGGCAGCAGGGAGGCGCGCCGCAGTTTCAATAACTTCTCGGTCCTTCGGGACGGGAAGTATGCGGTGTGCTTCCTGCAAGAAACCCACACTGTTCCGGGAGACGAATCCACGTGGCTCCTGGAGTGGCAAGGAGGGGTCAGCACGAGTCACCTCTCCAACAATTCCAGCGGGGTGGCTATCTTGCTGGCCCCGCATTTTCAGCCGGAGATCTTGGGGGTCAAGGAGCACGTGCCGGGCCGCTTGCTCCAGGTCACTGTTCGCCTGGGGGGCGTGCTGCTCCATCTAGTGACCGTGTACGCCCCTCAGACTGGTGCGCAGCAAGTGCGCTTCTTCGAAGAAGTGTCCGCTCTTTTGGGCTCCGTCGACGTGGGCGAGTGCGTCAACCTCGGGGGGGATTTTAACTGCACCCTCAAGGCGAGGGACCGTTCCGGTCCCCCGCGATGCCCGGCGACGATTTGGAAGTTGAGGGACCTGGTCGTGTCCTTTGACTTGGTGGAGGTCTGGCGAAATCTGCACCCCGACTCCAGTGCCTTCACTAGCGTGAGGTCTGGGGGAGGAAGGTCCAGAATCGACCGCCTCTACATTTCCCGGGCGTACGTCTCCTGCGTTCCGGCGGCTTCCATGCGGCCGGTGCCATGCACGGACCACCACCTGGTGTGGGCGGAGCTCGCTCCGCTGCGCGCGTGGCGGGGGTGGTCCGCGTACTGGCATTTTAACAACCTGCTGCTGGAGGATGCGCGGTTCCGGGATTCGTTTTGTCGGTTCTGGGCTGACTGGAGAAGGATGCTGGGGGGCTTCCCCTCCTTGAGGCTATGGTGGGACGTGAGCAAGGCTCACGTCCGTCTCTTCTGTCAGGAGTACGCGAAGGGGTCGCCCAAGAGGCGGGAGGCCCGGGTCGGGCGGTTGGAGAAGGAAGTGCTCGACCTGGAGTCCTGTCTCGGTCAGGTCGTCAAGGACCCGGCACTGCGGAAGGTGTACAAAGAGAAGAAGGGCGCGCTGAAGGACCTGCAGCTCGACGGGTCCTGAGGCGCGTACGTGAGGTCGCGGATCCAGCTCCTTCAGGACCTGGACCGCGGCTCCCCCTTCTTCTACTCGCTGGAAAAAAGACGGGAGGTCCGTAAGCAGCTCTTGGGGCTGCTGGCCAACGACGGATCTCTGGTCTCGGATCCGGAGGGAATCAGCGCGGAGACCCACGCCTACTACGGGGCTCTGTTCTCTCCGGATGCATGCAGAGTTTTGTGGAAGGACCTGCCGAAGGTCAGCCCGGAGGGCTCCGAAAAACTGGACGCTCCGCTAAGCCTGGCGAAGCTGACCGGCGCCCTCCGCCAGCTCTCTAGGGGAAAGTCCCCAGGGCTGGACGGGCTGACCGTGGAGTTCCACGGGGCGTTCTGGGATGTCTTGGGGGGCGACTACGCGCAGGTCCTGGGGGAAAGTTTGGCGACCGGGGAGATGCCCCTCTCTTGGCGCAGGGCGGTCATTGTCCTGCTGCCTAAGAAGGGCGATCTCCGCCTCCTTAAGAACTGGCGCCTGGTCTCCCTCCTCAGCATGGACTATAATAGCTTTGCCAGGGCCATGTCTGCTCGCCTTGGCACCGTGCTGGCCCACATGATCCACCCCGACCAGTCCTACACGGCCCCAGGCCGGACCATCCACGATAACATCCATCTGGTCCGGGACCTGGTCCACCACTCCCAGAGGGCTGGTCTGTCAGTCGCCTTCCTTTCCCTGGACCAGGAGAAGGCGTTCGACAGGGTGGATCACGAGTATCTCTTCGGGACTCTGCGCGCATTCGGGTTCGGGACGCATTTCGTCGCCCGGATCCGACTTCTGTACGCCGCCGCGGAGTGTCTGATTAAAATTAACGGGTCCTTGACGGCGCCCCTTTCGCTTCGGGTGGGGGGTGCGTCAGGGATGTTCCATGTCCGGTCAGTTATACGCTGTTTGCGTGGAGCCATTCCTGCGCCTCTTGCGGAAGAGGTTGACAGGACTGGCTCTGCAAGGGCCAGGCGTGGAGGTGGGCCTCTCAGCTTACGCTGATGACGTGCTCCTCACGGTCACGGATCCCGCTGACTTGCGGAGGATGCGGGAATGCAAGCAGATTTACTCGGACGCATCCTCCGCCAAGATCAACTGGGAGAAATGTTCCGGACTCCTGGTGGGTCAGTGGCGGGTGGACTCCCTGCCGGAGGAGTTCAGGCCTTTCGCCTGGAGCACCACGCACCTCCTCTATTTGGGAGTCTACCTTAGCCCTGCCGAGGACACCTGGCCGGTGAACTGGTGAGAGCTGGAGGCCAAAGTCACCGCTCGCCTAGGACGCTGGACAGGATTGCTCCGAGTGTTGTCCTACAGGGGTCGAGCGCTGGTCATAAACCAGCTGGTGGCCGCCATGTTGTGGTACCGGTTGGTCACTTTGATCCCTCCCCCTGCGTTTGTCGCCAAGTTGCAGAAGAAGCTCATTGACTTCTTCTGGGACAAAAGGAAGCACTGGGTCTGTGCCGCGGTTCTGTGTCTCCCCCTTAGGGAGGGCGGTCAGGCACTGGTGTGCCTTCGCACCCAGGCTGCGACTTTCCGTCTTCAGACGCTGCAGAGATACCTGTACGTCGAGAATCCTCCGAGATGGTGTGCGCTGGCGACGTATTTCTTCCGCCAGCTGCACGGCCTCAATTACGACACGCAGCTACTGTTTGTGAAAGTGGGCTGCAGGCGTGCCGGCCTGCGGGAGCTGCCTGTCTTCTACCAGGAACTGCTATGGGTTTGGAACTACATCGCTTCCAGGTGGAGCTCTCCCCCATCAGGAGCGGCGGCTCTCCTTTGGGAGCCGCTGCTCAGGAATCCGCACCTCCACGACCGCGGGTTCGGGCGGCTGGCGGAGTGCAGGGCTGTGCCTGGCAAGGTGACCAGAGTCAGGGACCTGCTCGATGGCGAAGGAGCGGGCTGGATGGCGCCGGAGGAGCTGGTGCGGCGCCTGTCCTGGGCCAAAGTCCGGCTCGCGGTCCAAGCCATCGAATCAGTGAAAGTGGCACTGGGCCCCAACTCCACTAGGTGTATCAAGGCAGCTCAAGCACGTGGGGCGATCCCGTCCGAGCTTACCCCCGTTCGGACGGAATTCCTCATCGGAGCCGGGCCCCGAAACTCCCCTCGGGAACCGGCGCCTCTCAACTTGGGCCGTCTCGAGGAAATACCCTCCGTGCCTTTTCATTCCGTGCGGAGGGGTTTCCTGTATGGGCTGCTCCTGCACACTCTCCACTTTGCCATCTTCGTCTCCCATCCGGACACGCCTTGGCGTGGCGTCTTGCCGACCGGCGGAGGCGGAGGTCCCCAATGGAGGGCTCTCTACGCGGGAGTCCTCCCTTTTTCCATCGGGGACTTGGCCTGGAGGGTGTTGCACGGGGCGGTCCCGTGCAATAAGGTTTTAAGTAGGTTCACAGACTCCCAGGCCGCCTGCATATTTTGCGGCCTGGAGGAGTCCGTGTTTCACGTTTATATGGAGTGTGAGAGGTTGCAGCCCCTCTTTCACTACTTGAAGGGACTGCTCCTCGATTTTTGGTTGCACTTCAGTCCCACGCTCTTGATCTATGGTCACCCGGTGCGGAGGGGTGCGGACAGGTTGGAGGACCTCCTTGTGGGCCTGCTCCTGGGCCTGGCTAAAAAAGCCATCAATTGGTCCAGGCAGCGGTCGGTCAAGGGGGTCGTCCAGCCGGATTGCCTGCCTCTCTTCCGCGGCCATGTTCGTGCCCGGGTGGCCCTGGAGATGGAGCACGCGGTGTCCGCCGGTGTGCTTGAGTATTTCCGTGACTGGTGGGCGCCGCGGGGACTGGAGTGCATCATCAACCCGGAAAACCAAATTTTAATTTGATTTGTTAAGTTTTAGTTCAACTTTTGTTTACAGTCTATTTGGGTTTTTTGGTTCAAACAACAAGAGTACCCTCTGTCTCAGCATTTCTGGCTGTGCAGCTGCCTCAGTCAGCAGGAGGATAAGGAGCAGCCAAACCAGGAGAGTGGAAACTGGTGGTCTCCTGACCAGGAAGAGGAGGACAACGAAAGGCCACCACCACCACCTCCACCATCATCATCACATCAACAGGGGTGCCTGGAGAGAGAGGACAGAGGAGGAGAAGGAGAAAGGAGGCCAACAACAACATCAACCAGGGGAGAGGCCTTCCCTATCACTGCCTCCCCAAATTGGCCTCCACTTCAGGAGAGGGAGAGAGGGGAGAGAAACCACCATCAACAGAAAACAATGAACTGTGTGGAAGGAGGGAAGGAGAACATCTTTCTGAACATCTACAGGTGGGTGTTATTTGGGGAACTCTCCCAAAGACTTTGTATTTTAGGTGGGGCGAGAAAAGAAGAAACAAGGCCGGATCATCAAGGGGTGTCTGTGTGTGTGTGTGGCTCTTGTTAAAAACTAGGCCACACACACCACTAATAAGCACCACTTCTATTGCCTGACCTGGGACAGCTGGAGCTGCCTAGGTGCAGTCCAATTTCATTAATTACATCATTAAGACCTGGTGTGGGACTGAGCCTGGGGCATCTCCAGCTTTCCCAGGTGAAGACATCTTCTCCCCGTGCCAGAAGACCACCACCATCAAAGACTTTTAATTTTCCATCGGAGAGCGCACCCCTGCCAACACCCACCCACCCGCCATCCTGAGTGGCAACCCTGCCCTTGCGGCCTTCCTCCTTCCCACCCCCACCCCCTCTCTCTCTCTCTTTGTCTCTCTCTGCCTCTTTCTCTAGGCACTTCAACTTCATTTCATCTTTATTGATTAATTGCCTATTGAGCAGAGGGGAGAAGGCCCCTCTCCCAATTTCAATCAATAAGGGGAGAGGAGTGCCTTCATTTTAAACAGCTCCCTCTGCTCAATAGAGGACCAAAAAAAATACCTGAGGCCATTAACACCTTCAGGCCTGAGACTTGGGGTGAGTGTAGCCCTTATAAAAACACCCCATAATGGCAACTGCATCTTCGCCGGTGGCGGGGCCAGCCAGGACTTATGCGGGAGTGGCAGCCACAACCACAGCTGCTCCCGCTACTTCTGCTGCCCCGTCACCTTTTAAACTTATGACAAAAAAGCTTGGGGTGAAGAGCTACACTCACCCCACTATGACCATTGAGGCCTGCGTTAAAGCCATGGCTTGGGTTGCCGGCCCCTCAGCCATCGTCGCGGCCTCAAAAATGTATGGGAAGGCTGTGTTCTTCCTGGGGTCGGAGCGGACGGTGTCCCTGGCCATCGCCAAGGGGCTCACCGTGGGCGGGACCTTCCTGTCGGTGGATCCTCTCGAGGCCACCGCGCAGATGATCGTCATTTCTAATGTCCCGCCCTATGTTCCTGGTGAGCTCCTCCTCCCCCATTTACGCCAACTTGGGGAGCTGAGGTCGGGGATCACACCCATCCCGCTCGGCTTCCGGGAGGCCAGCCTTCGCCACGTCTTCTCCTTCTGGCACCAGCTGTTTATCCAGCTGGCGCGGGAGGAGGACACCGACGGGGCGTTTGTCGTCCTGCACGAGGGGACCGCCTATCACGTCTTCTGGACGTCGGACGGTGTGCGGTGCCACGCCTGCAAGGAGGTGGGGCACATCAGGAAAAACTGCCCCGCCTCCAAGGCTGCCAGATCGTCAAGTGCGGCCGAGGCTGGCGCCGCCGCCGCTCCTCCCCCCGGGTCTGCCCGCGCATCCCGAATAACCAATGCGCGGTTGACGCCGGAGGCCGATGCCAGCAATACCTCTGGCGGGGGGGAGGGAGCGCGTCTGGCCGGAAAGAAGGCGCGGAACAAAACTAAACACCTTGGGGCAGGTCCTCCGGTGGAGGGCCACCCCTTGCCCCTTGCGCCCCTTACACCCGCGCTCCTTGCGGAGTTGATCGGGGCAGACGCGAGTGGGAGGGTCCTCGTGCCCGAGCCTATGGCCACAACCAATGTAGCGGTAACGCCAATACCTGCGGCTGGGCTCGGGCCCGAGGAACCCGACAAACCTGCTCCGCCAGAGGGAGCAGAGGAGGAGGCCTCTGCAGACATGGAGAACTCCCTCGCTCCCTCCTTGCTAAAAAGAAGGCGCGACCCCCTGGAAGAGGAGGAGGACCGGGAGGAGGAAGGTCCCTCCGAGCAGGGGGAGTCGTCGCCCGCCGCGGGTACTGCGCCCCCCCGCTGTCATCATCACCAGTGATCGGCAGGGGTCGCCTGTCTCTTGGGAGGCTGAGGCAGATGCATCTGTCCGGCATGTGCCTCCCGGGGATGGGGATGAGACCCTGCCCGTGGGGGGTGTCGCGGATCAACCCGCGGAAATTGACATTTTAACTGTACTGTTACCCCTCGCCGAGTCGGGCGGCCTGGGGTCCGGCTCGGGCGATCTCGAGGAAAATGAGCTCGCCCAATGCGACCCGGACATCTCCCAGGGGCTGCTCGTCCCGGTCGAAGTTTTAATTCAAGACACCCCATCCTCTGGGTCGGAGGTTGGTGGCGGGGAGGAGGATGGCCCCCTGGCTGCGTCTCTGGTGCCGGACGTACTGGAGGAGCTGGGAATTGTTCTCTCCCCAGTTTCTCCGGTCGTTCTGGTGTCTGAGGCGGGGGGGGACTCCGAACCTCCGCCGTCGTCTGGCCCGGCGCCCCTAGAGGAGCCCAGGGAGGAATCCTCTGCCGCCCATCCTGGGGGTGGGATCCGGGTGGAGGCGGGGCCAGCTGGTGCGGCCGAGCCATTCGCTGCGTACTGCGCGACGGACGGGACGGCCGCTGGTGATGACCCCCTGGAGGAGGATGGGGACTCGATGATGGGCACGGAGGACGATTTGGACTCCACCTTCAACGAGGCGCTGGATGACCTCGTGCCCCTCGCCGAGTCTCTCCTCATTCCCGTATAGGAAGTCCGGGACTTTATGGCCACGTGCCAGGGTCGGCACAATAAGATCCGGCTGGCCCTCGACAGGTAGTCGGAGCTAGCGCTGCTCATCGTGTCCATCCGCGCTGCCGTTAAGATCATGGGCGCGGACGAGGGCGTGGACCCGCTCGAGCTGCGTCGGCTCAGAACGTTTCTCACTGGGCTGCTGAGGAAGTGGCGGCTGACCAGCAGCTGTGCTCCCTCCCCCCCGTTAGGTATAGGTAGAGGTTGCACTATGCTTCTGACATGAAGATAACCATAGCCAGCCTCAACATCAACGGCAGCAGGGAGGCGCGCCGCAGATTCAATAACTTCTCGGTCCTTCGGGACGGGAAGTATGCGGTGTGCTTCCTGCAAGAAACCCACACCGTTACGGGAGACGAAGCCACATGGCTCCTGGAGTGGCAAGGAGGGGTCAGCATGAGTCACCTCTCCAACAATTCCAGCGGGGTGGCTATCTTGCTGGCCCTGCATTTTTAGCCGGAGATATTGGGGGTCAAGGAGCACGTGCTGGGCCGCTTGCTCCAGGTCACTGTTCGCCTGGGGGGCGTGCCGCTCCATCTAGTGAATGTGTACGCCCCTCAGACCAGTGCGCAGCAAGTGCGCTTCTTTGAATAAGTGTCCGCTCTTTTGGGCTCCGTCGACGTGGGCGAGTGCGTCATCCTCGGGGGGGATTTTAACTGCACCCTCGAGGCGAGGGACGGTTCGGGTCCCTGCGAAGCCCGGCGGTGATGGAGAAGTTGAGGGACCTGGTCGGGTCCTTCGACTTGGTGGACGTCTGGCGAAATCTCCACCCTGACTCCAGCGCCTTCACTAGTGCGAGGTCTGGGGGAGGAAGGTCCAGAATCGATCGCCTCTACATTTCCCGGGCGTACGTCTCCTGCGTTCCGGCGGCTTCCATGCGGCCGGTGCCGTGCACGGACCACCACCTGGTGTGGGCGGAGCTCGCTCCTCTGCGTGCGCGGGGGGTGTCCACGTACTGGCAATTTTACAACCTGCTGCTGGAGGACGCGCGGTTCCGGGATTCGTTTTGTTGGTTCTGGGCCGACTGGAGAAGGGAGCGGGGGGGCTTCCCCTCCTTGAGGCTATGGTGGGACGTGGGCAAGGCTCACGTCCATCTCTTCTGTCAGGAGTACGCGAAGGGGTCGAACAAGAGGCGGGAGGCCCGGGTCGGGCGGTTGGAGAAGGAGGTGCTCGACCTAGAGTCCCGTCTCGGTCAGGTCGTCGAGGACCCGGCCCTGCGGAAGGTGTACGAAGAGAAGAAGGGCGCGCTGAAGGACCTGCAGCTCGTCGGGTCCCGAGGCGCGTACGTGAGGTCGCGGATCCAGCTCCTGCGGGACCTGGACCGCGTCTCCTCCTTCTTCTACTCGCTGGAAAAAAGACGGGGATCCGTAAGCAGCTCTTGGGACTGCTGGCCGATGACGGATCTCTGGTCTCGGATCTGGAGGGAATCAGCGCGGAGACCCGTGCCTATTACCGGGCTCTGTTCTCTCCGGATCCGTCCAGCGAGGATGCGCACAGAGTTTTGTGGGAGGACCTGCCGAAGGTCAGCCCGGAGGACGCCGAAAAATTGGACGCTCCGCTAAGCCTGGCCGGGCTGACCGGCGCCCTCCACCAGCTCGCCAGGGGAAAGTCCCCGGGGCTGGATGGGCTGACCGTGGAGTTCCGCAGGGCATTCTGGGACGTCTTGGGGGGCGACTACGCGTGGGTCCTGGGGGAAAGTTTGGCGACCGGGGAGATGCCCCTCTCTTGGCGCAGGGCGGTCATTGTCCTGCTGCCTAAGAAGGGCGATCTCTGCCTCCTTAAGAACTGGCGCCCGGTCTCCCTCCTCAGCACGGACTATAAAAGCTTTGCCAGGGCCATGTCTGCTCGCCTTGGCACCGTGCTGGCCTACATGATCCACCCCGACCAGTCCTACACGGTCCCGGGCCGGACCATCCACGATAACATCCATCTGGTCCAGGACCTGGTCCACCACTCCCAGAGGGCTGGTCTGTCGGTCGCCTTCCTTTCCCTGGATCAGGAGAAGGCGTTCGACAGGGTGGATCACGAGTATCTCTTCAGGACTCTGCGCGCATTTGGGTTCGGGACGCATTTCGTCGCCCGGATCCGACTTCTGTACGCCGCCGCGGAGTGTCTAATTAAAGTTAACGGGTCCTTGATGGCGCCCCTTTGCTTCGGGAGGGGGGTGCGTCAGGGATGCCCCATGTCCGGTCAGTTATACGCCATTTGCGTGGAGCCTTTCCTGCGCCTCTTGTGTTAGTGGTTGATGGGACTGGCTCTGCAAGGGCCGGGCATGGAGGTGGTCCTCTCGGCTTACGCCGATGATGTGCTCCTCACGGTCACGGATCCCGCTGACTTGCGGAGGATGCGGGAATGCCAGCAGATTTACTCGGACGCACCCTCCGCCAAGATCAACTGGGAGAAATGTTCCGGACTCCTGGTGGGTCAGTGGCGGGTGGACTCCCTGCCGGAGGAGTTCAGGCCTTTCGCCTGGAGCACCACGCACCTCCTCTATTTGGGGGTCTACCTTAGCCCTGCCGAGGACGCCTGGCCGGCGAACTGGCAAGAGCTGGAGGCCAATGTCACCGCTCGCCTAGGACGCTGGACAGGACTGCTCCGAGCGTTGTCCTACAGAGGTCGAGCGCTGGTCATAAACCAGCTGGTGGCCGCCATGTTGTGGTACCGGTTGGTCACTTTGATCCCTCCCCCTGCGTTTGTCGCCAAGATGCAGAAGAAGCTCATCGACTTCTTCTGGGACATAAGGAAGCACTGGGTCTCTGCCGCGGTTCTGAGTGTCCCGCTTAGGGAGGGCGGTCAGGCGCTGGTGTGCCTTCGCACCCAGGCTGCGACTTTCCGTCTTCAGACGCTGCAGAGATACCTGTACGTCGAGAATCCTCCGAGATGATGTGTGCTGGCGATGTATTTCTTCCGCCAGCTGCACGGCCTCAATTACGACACGCAGCTCCTGTTTGTGAAAGTGGGCTGCAGGCGTGCCGGCCTGCGGGAGCTGCCTGTCTTCTACCAGGAACTGCTGTGGGTTTGGAACTACGTCGCTTCCAGGCGGAGCTCTCCCCTGTCAGGAGCGGCGGCTCTCCTTCAGGAGCCGCTGCTCAGGAATCCGCACCTCCACGACCGCAGGTTCGGGCGGCTGGCGGAGGGCAGGGCTGTGCCGGGCAAGGTGACCAGAGTCGGGGACCTGCTCGATGGCGAAGGAGCGGCCTGGATGGCACCGGAGGAGCTGGCGTGGCGCCTGTCCTGGGCTAACGTCCGGCTCGCGGTCGAAGCCATCGAGTCGGTGAAAGTGGCACTGGGCCCCGACTCCACTAGGTGTATCGAGGCGGCTCAAGCACGTGGGGCGATCCCGTCCGAGCTTACCCCCGTTCGGACGGAATTCCTCATCGGCGCCCGGCCCCGAAACTCCCCTCGGGAACCGGCGCCTCACAACTTGAGCCGTCTCGAGGAAATACACTCCGTGCCTTTTCATTCCGTGCGGAGGGGTTTCCTGTACGGGCTGCTCCTGCACACTCTCCACTTTGCCATCTTCGTCTCCCATCCGGACACGCCTTGGCGTGGCGTCTTGCCGACCGGCGGAGGCGGAGGTCCCCAATGGAGGGCTCTCTACACGGGAGTCCTCCCTTGTTCCATCGGGGACTTGGCCTGGAGGGTGTTGCACGGAGCGGTCCCATGCAATATGGTTTTAAGTAGGTTCACGGACTCCCAGACCGCCTGCATTTTTTGCTGCCTGGAAGAGTCCGTGTTTCACGTTTACGTCGAGTGTGAGAGGTTGCAGCCCCACTTTCACTACTTGAAGGGGCTGCTCCTCGATTTTTGGTTGCACTTCAGTCCCACGCTCTTGATCTTCGCTCACCCGGTGCAGAGGGGAGCGGGCAGGTTGGAGGACCTCCTTGTAGGCCTGCTCCTGGGCCTGGCTAAGAGAGCCATCAATTGGTCCAGGCAGCTGGCGGTCGAGGGGGTCGTCCGGCCGGATTGCCTGCCTCTCTTACGCGGCCATGTTCGCGCCCGGGTGGCCCTGGAGATGGAGCACGCAGTGTCCGCCGGCACGCTTGAGTATTTCCGCGACCGGTGGGCGCCGCGGGGACTGGAGTGCATCATCAACCCGGAAAACCAAATTTTAATTTGATTTGTTAAGTTTTAGTTGAACTTTTGTTAATTTACAGTCCAATTTGTTTTTTTTTGGGTCCAAACAAAAGAGTACCCTCCTGTTCAGTAAAGTACCTGTTAAACTGTTCTCCCGAAGTCCGTGTATTATTGAGGCGCGGACTTTACAGTGGCGACGAGTAATTCGAACTCACCTGTGTAGGGGGTTTTTTCCTGCTCTCTTGCCTGTTCTGGCCTCCTGCCAGGCTTCGTGCAAGAATTACCCTTGAGTGGTTCGACCCACTCCCCCTACGGTTCTAGACCTTGGACTTAGATGCAGGGAACAGTAGTGCAGAGAAAAGGACTCAATAGACCAGGCTGAATAGCACAAAATGGATGCTTTTATTTTTAAACAGTTTGAAGCATTACAAATTACATGTCATAGGCACAGATTAAAGTAACTACAATCATGCACAAATTTATGAACTTGACTCTATGGAAATGGGGAACACACGGCACATCGTAAAAGGGGAAACACATTACGATTTCCCTTAACTCCCTCCCCTATACCTAAACTAAGTTTCGACCTGGGGAACCTGGGATCATGCTCACCACTCTCAAAATCACGAGAAAGGGGGGTTCGCAGCCCTTTTGGCACCGCTTTCCGTCGTCACGTGGATTTGGAAACTTCTGGCGCAGTCGATATTCTCTCTCTCTCTCTCTCTCGAGGCGATGGGGTAGACACAGCCTCGATGAGCGCTCGTCAAGGTTGAGATCCACTAAGCCTGTCGTGGATTTTTGTTCATGGAGTAGAACAACAACCCAATGGGATGTTGAGACACGGAAGTGTCAGGCCCGGACTGTCTTTTTGTCTCCGGCCTGGTCGGTTCTCCAGAGGGTTTCTTCTCCGTCGGCCTGGGTCGTCGATGATCTCCCGACCCCAGTACCCGGGCCACCCTCGTCGTCTTCTCGTCGTGGCCGAGCCTTATTTGGCTGAACACCGACCACGTTGTCTTTTTACCGAAACCGTCCGTCTTTAAAAAGATGAAAACGTTTTCATCGATTCTGCATCTGCCGAAGTGGAAGAGGCGCCGATCCTGGCACCGTCCGAAGAAGTTGAAGTAACGTATGTTGTGTATGTAACCGTTTACCTTTAAGGGAACTATAGAATGTGACCGTTCGCCTTTAAGAGCACTACTTCAGGGTGGCACTATTTATTGGCTCATGTATACTGTAATACCGATAGTGACCACACCAGTATATAAGGGTTGTGATACGTTAACTAGGGCAGAAATCGCCCAGACCTCTGAATAGTAAAGACCTGTTTTGTTTGTACTTCTAAAGTCTCTGAAGTTATTTACTGCACAACCTACAGACTTTACAGTGGCGACGAGTCCGATCGTACCCTGCGGCAAGACTAACCAGTAGCAGAGAGCTTCAAAAAGAAAACACGAGGCTCCGTCTACTAAAAGTATAGTACTTACTGGAAGCTGGAAGATTAACAGCAAAGCTGCGGCAGCAACAGGCACAGATTACCCTGCTACCACATCTTGAGCGAGCCAATCAGCCTAAAACAAGGCGGCCGAAGAGACTGTGAGTAGTTAAAACAAATAAATTTAAAAAAAAAAAACGGGGTAGAAGTATTTGGAGGAGAAGGGCAAAGCATTCGGGTCCAATGGCGTCGGGTGACAGCCGGACCGCGGGCAATGTGAGAAGCCGTGCAGCAACCGCTGCCACGAAGCGCTGAGCCTGCGAGTAGGCGCGGGAGTGTCAGAGCCGAGAGCCGCGCGAGCGGGGGAGCCAGAGCCGAGCGGGAGGCGTTGCAAGCCAGCGATCGCATCTCCAGATAAGGGCCGAGAGCCGCGAGAGCGATCGGATCTACAGATAAGGGCCGGCAGCCGCTTCGCGATCCAGCGATCGCATTATAGATAAGGACCGCACTCGGGCTGACAGACGGCGTCGGGGGACCGGGTGAAGACCGCCAAGCGCGGGAAAACCGCCATTGAAGTGGGCGGGGAGAGCGAGAAGCACGGGAAAGCCGCCATTTTTCGGGGAAAACCGCTGAAGAAGAAGGAAGAAGCGGGAAACCGCCATCTTGGAAATTATTAAGAATTTCAGAAAAGTAATAAGATTTTTCAGAAAGGCTGGTGTGTTCTCAAGAAGAGAGAAGAAAATTAATAATAAGTAAAGTAATACTTGTACTGTTCTCAAAAAGAGAAGAAGATGCCTAAGCGAGGAAATATTAATGACTTTAATGCAGAAAAAGAAGACTGGGCCACGTATGTGGAACGCATAGAAATATATTGCGTAGCCAACGAAATTGAGGATGACAACAAGGCAATAACTTTGTTAAATTCGATGGGAGCAAAAACATACGGGCTTTTGAAACATCTAATAGCACCAGTTAAACCAGTGGACCAGACCTTCGAAGAGATCGTAACAGTGTTGAAGGATCACTTGAACCCCACACCGTTGATGCTGGCTGAACGATTTAAATTTTACGCCAGAACCCAGAGGCAAGATGAAAGCAATGCGGAATACTTAGTCGAACTGCGTAAGCTAGCGAAATACTGCCAGTTTGGAGGGAATTTGACAGAGGCGCTGCGGGACAAGTTCGTATGCGGCTTGGCCAAAGAAGGAACGCAGAAGCGACTTCTGGAAGAAAACGACCTCACACTGGACAGGGCTGTTCTCATAGCTTCATCGCATGAAGCCGCAGCGAAAGGGACGGCGGAAATGCAGCTAAAGGCGGCGGCACTCGGGGTGGACCAAATTACAACAAGCACTCCCAAATGCTACCGTTGTGGAAAGACAACGCACGACCAGAATCAGTGCTGGTTTAAGAACCAAGAGTGCAGGGAATGTGGCAAACTGGGTCACATCGCGAAGGTATGCAGGTCCGGAAAGAAGACCAACAAGCAAAGGAAGCCACCACCACAAGGAAAGTACAACAAGGTGCATCAGGTGGCTGAAAAGAGTTCAGACGAACAAAATTCAGACTCAGACCCAAACAGCCAGGAGCTGGATAGTCTGAGAATCCACCATGTGGGTAAAGTAACTGATCTACAGTTGATCTGGGTCACACTAAAAATAGCGGGAGTCCAAGTACGAATGGAGCTGGACACGGGATCAGCTGTATCCGTCATCAACCAAAAGGACTATCACCGGCTATTCTCTCACATACCCTTAAGAAATACCAAATTCGTATTACAGACATACACGGGGCATCATGTATACCCCCTGGGAAAAATACGAGTCAAGGTGAGAGATAGGGGTAAAGAACACCCACGAATGTATCTGTACGTACTACCTGAGGGAGGACCACCACTTCTGGGACGGGAGTGGATCAAGAAAATAGACATGGAATGGCACTACCGACAAGCAATGACGAGTGAGGACTCGGTGCAGACAAGCAGCTCAGACTCCGAGCCGGAAGACGATAAGTCCAGCTTATGTATGAAAAACAAGATTAACATGAACTCACGGACTAAGGTTGGGAAATCGATGGCGTGCATAAAGACAGAGAATTCTGAGTCTGTTCAAGCTACAGACAGATGCATTACGGAGGAACACCGGGCTAGAACTCAACGTTATGTCAAAGTACAACGACAATTAGAACAGTTGAGTGCCCGTCTCCTACAAGAGATGGAAAAGGTGAAAAAGTTCTGGGACACCGAATGGGAGTCCCTGGAAAGACAACAGAGACAGCTCGCTCAAGCAGAGAGCGACCATAGAGCCATCGTGGCCAAGTACCAATCACATCTCCCTGAGGCTGTTCAGGAACTAGAATATACACAGAACGATCCAAAGGAAGAGGAATCTTCAGGAAGTCAGGATGGTATTCCAGTTCACCTCTACGACTTGTTGCAAGCAGAGTGTAACGAGTTGAAAGAACAGTATGAACAGGCTCGGACTACAATCCTGGAAGGGGTTAACTTGGCAACTTCCGAAAAGCTCGTGTTAGTGAAAGAACATGAACGACTAAAGGTTGACCATAAGCAAGAATTACAAAGTCTGCAGGAAATGTTTGATGAGCTTCAGGCCAAGGCTGACTCATCGTTAGGGATTCAATCCATAGGAAAAAAATTAGTGGTGGAAGACATACCAGAACAGGGAATACAGGATGTCCAAGAACTCGTTAAATTATTAAAGGAAACACAAAATAAATATGAAGCGGCAATGGCCGAGGTCCAACGACTTGAAGAACAGATGCAACTGGAAATCTTTTCAGTGGAAGAAAAGGGAACTGTAAGAAACACAGAGACCGTAAGAATGGGCCATGAACATGAGCTTAAATCGTCAGAGGAGAAGGGTTTGGAGTTCTCAAAAGTTATTGAAATAGCCGAGGTTGCAACACAGACTGAGAAGATGGCAGCAGAGCAACCCTTAGATACCAAAGGTACGCTGACTCATGTCAAGGTTGAACAACAGAACGCTGAAACAACTGCTCCGGTAGAGGGATTGAATAGTCCGATCAATCAATCTCCAAAGGAAGTTGAAGTATTAAAATCACAAATGAGGTCATTAGTAAACAACTTGCTGAAAGCCCAGAAAAAGTTAGAGGAAGCGGAACACGTGAAGAAGTCTCTTCAGGAAAGATGTCTGGATTTGGAACAAAAGCTGGCTGACGTCCAGCTGGGTAGGGAGGACATAGAAGACCCTCTCGCTGGCCTAGCTCAGGACGACTCCGAATATTACTATGTCCTGTCCTGCCCAACTTGTAACTTCGACTCCCACCATACAGAAATCATGGAGGAGCACCGAAAGTCTACGGAACATCGGGAGAAGGTGGCTCTACTACGGAAAAAGGAGGAAGAGAAGGAGGAACTGCGCATGCAGCTGGCAGCTGACAGTGGAGCCCAGAGAGTCTCCAAGAAGCAGAAAAGGAAAAGTCGAAACAGAAGATGACCCATCTGAACCATGATTACCTCTACCAGATCACACACGTGGTCCCTCCGAACGGAGCCAATTCAGTTCGGAAGTTCAAACTGTTAAACCCATGGAAGGACTATTGAATGAGTCACTCCAGCAATGTGAACCGACTACACCACAGAGACTGAATCTATGAACTGTTTTCCACAGAGACTGAATCTGTGATCTGTTTTGACATGAAGTTATATATGTTATTATGTTATGTTAAACATGAAGTTATATGACGTTGACTCCATCGAGAGTATATCTGTAAATTGTTATATGACGTTGACTCCATCGAGGGTATATCTGCAACCTGTTTATATAAAATTGAAGATTGTATGTTTAACGGGATTCGGTAAGTAATAAGCTAGGAAGGGAGGAGTGTTGTGTATGTAACCGTTTACCTTTAAGGGAACTATAGAATGTGACCGTTCGCCTTTAAGAGCACTACTTCAGGGTGGCACTATTTATTGGCTCATGTATACTGTAATACCGATAGTGACCACACCAGTATATAAGGGTTGTGATACGTTAACTAGGGCAGAAATCGCCCAGACCTCTGAATAGTAAAGACCTGTTTTGTTTGTACTTCTAAAGTCTCTGAAGTTATTTACTGCACAACCTACAGACTTTACAACGTATATGGACTTTCAATCCATAGTTATACTCTTTTGGAACAGTCTTATCTCCCGCCAAATCATAGTCCTGTCTTTGTATTAATTTTGGCGGGCAGAAATCTCTGCAGGGGCGCTTTGTCTTGTAACGGAGCCGGTGATAACTTAAACTGGCCTTCCTGGCCGATAATGTCTTTTAATGTCTTTTGCATTGTCACCGCGGCTCGGTTCGCATGTTGACCGGTCCGGAGATTTTCCTTGATGGCTGCTAAACGGTTTTTCCTTTGTACAATAAATGGGTATGAGTGATTTTGCATTGTCCGCCCATATCTTGATGGGCCCCATCCTGTACTTGTAATCCATTGAATACGTATGCTGTTCCTCTGAGTTTCGGTTCCCAGATACTGGCTTTCGCGGGCTCACTGTCTTCAATCCACAAGCCTGTCTGGCTTGTAGTAACAGAAATAAAATGGTTCATAAACTGATCATGGGGCCTGGCGGCCATTTTGTATGCCCTTTTATCAAAGGTTTTTCTGTGCAAGCTTACTTTGGTCAATAAACAGTCTTATTTTATCCAGTTTTCTTGCGTGAATTTTGCTGAAAATTGCGAATCTTACACCTGCAGTGTGGCATCGTCTCACGGGGATCTCATCCTGAGAGGAGGGTTCTTGGAGGTCGTAGTCTGAGCAACGGGTGTCGACCGCGGGCAACCGCCCAAAGAATTCATCGGTGTTCGGAGAATTGCGGGAGAGGCTGTGGAGAGCTGTGCTTGGCTCCCCAGTTAAGGTGTTCCAGCAAATCGTGCTGGTAGCAGGTAGCGCGCTGATCTTTCCGGACTGCGGTGGGCTTAAGCTCGATCGAGCGGCTCTACACAACGGGTCGCGCAGCGTCGCCGGGGAAAGAAAACAAGAGAGAGAGAGGGTGGAGCGCACAGGGCACGGTCGGTGCTCAAGATCCGGGCAGCGGAGAGAAAATAAACGGGGGGAAGGAAAGCGAGACGCGCCGAAGCCGCGGGTTGCCACCATTACCCTGTAGAACGCTAGGTGCAGCGTGGCAGCAAGGGGAAGAAGCAAAAGCACGGGCGGCACCATTTTATTCCATTGGGGAAGAAGGAAAAGCGTGGGAGGCGCCATTTTATTCCATTGGGGAAGAAGCAGAAGCGCGGGAGGCGCCATTTTAAATCACCCAAGATGCCGAAAAGTGGCAGTATCACTGCTTTCGACAACGAGGTAGAAGACTGGACCACGTATGTGGAAAGAATTGAAGTGTACTGCAAGGCAAATGAGGTGGCCGATGGAAAGAGGGCGTCGGTATTATTGAATTTGATGGGCGCGAGTACGTACGGCCTATTGCGGAATTTAATTACCCCAGCTAAACCAATGGAGAAAAGTTTTAAGGAGATTGTTAATATCTTACAGGAACACCTAAACCCTGCATCACTGCTGATAGCAGAAAGATTCAAGTTCCATAAAAGAAACCAGCACAAAGATGAGAGCAATGCTGACTATCTTACAGAACTACGCAAGTTATCGAAGCACTGTCAGTTCGTAGCAGGACTGGCAGACACCTTACGGGATAAGTTTGTCTGCGGGCTCCAGAGTGAAGGAACCCAGAAACGACTACTTTCGAAAAAGGACCTGACGCTAGAACAGGCTTTCAGCGTGGCAGTATCCTACGAAGCAGCAGCACGGGGAGCTGCGGAAATACAACAGAAACCACAAGAATGCAGCACTAATGAAATGGCGTATGGAGCAGAAAAGTGCTATCGCTGCGGCAGAACAACCCATGAGCAGAAGGACTGCTGGTTTAAGGACAAAGTATGCAGGCAATGCGGAAAAATGGGACATATAACAAGAGTCTGCAGGTCGGGAAAGAAAACCAGCATGACAAGAACTACTAAGGAACAGTACAGGAAAGTAAAGAAACTGACAGATAGTAGTTCGGAAGATCAGGAGAGTGATAAGGACTCCGGGAGCAGGAGACTAAGTTGTCTAAAGTTACACAATGTGATCGCAAAGGAGGATCACCGAACCATTTGGGTTACCCTCACGATAGCAGGGTCCCCAGTAAAAATGGAATTGGACACAGGATCAGCCCTAACTGTCATGAATCGACGAGACTATGAGCGGCTATTCTCACACATACCCTTAAAGGACACGTCCATTGTACTGAAGACATACATGGGGCAAAAGGTTTACCCCAGAGGAAAAATAAGGGTGCCAGTTATATATAACGGCAAGGAAGCGCAGAAACTATATATGTATATAGTACCGAGAAAATTGTAATTGTAATTAGTTATTATTTAGTTGTTAAATGAATGTTATGTACTGTTTATCTAAAAGGGGAGGAATTGTTGTGTGTGTACCTTTAAGGGAAGAACTGGTTTTAGACTGCAGTACCGGCAGTGACCACCCCTGTATAAAAGGCCCTCGCAGGCTTCTGTATTTCAGTCTGACGTTACCCTCCTGTTCACCATCAATTGGTCCAGGCAGCGGGCGGTCGAGGGGGTCGTCCGGCCGGATTGCCTGCCTCTCTTCTGCGGCCATGTTCGCGCCCGGGTGGCCCTGGAGATGGAGCACGCGGTGTCCGCCGGCACGCTTGAGTATTTCCGCGACCGGTGGGCGCCGCGGGGACTGGAGTGCATCATCACCCTGGAAAACCAAATTTTAATTTGATTTGTTAAGTTTTAGTTGAACTTTTGTTAATTTACAGTCCAATTTGTTTTGGGGTTTTTTTGGGTCCAAACAAAAGAGTACCCTCCTGTTCACCATCAATTGGTCCAGGCAGTGGGTGGTCGAGGGGGTCGTCCGGCCGGATTGCCTGCCTCTCTTCCGCGGCTATGTTCGCGCCCGGGTGGCCCTGGAGATGGAGCACGTGGTGTCCACCGGCACGCTTCAGTATTTCCGCGACCGGTGGGCGCCGCGGGGACTGGAGTGCATCAACAACCCGGAAAACCACATTTTAATTTGATTTGTTAAGTTTTAGTTGAACTTTTGTTAATTTACAGTCCAATTTGTGTTGGTTTTTTTATTTTGTGTACAAACAAAAGAGTACCCTCCTGTTCAGTAAAGTACCTGTTAAGCTGTTCTCCCGAAGTCCGTGTATTATTGAGGCGCGGACTTTACACTACCTACCAACACCCACACCCACATCTCACACCTTGAACACAATGACAGCTATTCAACTATGGCAGGCACAAGGGCAATTAGTTATTAGAATGAATGTGAGATGTGTAATATGTTTATGCATAAATTTATTAATGGAGTTTGCAATATTTTGTGGTCTCTCTCATTTCACCTTTGCACCCAGGAGGACTCTGTGATATGGCATGACTCGGGGATGGTATGATGGACATGTGGTGAGCAAAAGGGATCTGGGGTTTAAGTCATCTTGGTGTGAGGCTGGAGGAGGTGGCAGAGTTCTGTGACTACCACCTTGTCTAATAGACTGCTCCTTGCTTAATTGAAGGTAGGAGAAGTGCTGTTGGAATACCCTCAGAGGGTAAGGACTCCTGGTGAGTGCCCTGATGTCCATCCTCATCCCTCTGTGCACATGTTCCCATATTTCTCACTGCCTATGCTCCTTCCTCCATCGATCCAGGAGGTTGAGGTGGCATGCCAGTACAGCCCCCATTAATGCTGCCAAGTGTAGCAGTTTGAATCTTTGAACAATAAATGTGGCCACTTTGCACTTGCCAGAAGACTGCTGATTAAAAAAGAAGCTTGAAATTACTCATACAAACTGATCCACTGGGTGAAACTGACAAGAAACCACTGAAGCTAACCTGCCTTGACAGCTGCAAGTGATTAATACTGATGCCTTTAAATAACGTCACTGGAGCCGGCTTCCTGCAGCTGCATGCCCGCTCTCCCTGTCGCTGTCTGGTTGAAGTGCTAAGGTAAGTGGCGACAGTGAATTTTCCAGATTGGGCACTCAGCACTGACGTCATGATCTGCCTGACGTTGAAGTCCCCGGCACAGTACTTCGTAATGGCGGGGCAACAGCGGGGGGGGGCGGATTTGCCGTGCAGCGCTGGATTCGCCTCGCCCCGGCGCTACTGCATCAGCGCCCCATTCCGCTATCTGCAGGTGCTAATGGGAGGAGCTAAGCTACTGAATTCTTCCCTCTATAGGCCGCAAAATTCGGCTCCGTAGTACTGGTAATTTTGTGCAGTTTTGAATGAAAAATGGTGTCCATCATCTTGGTATGGGCGTTAGCGTGAGTGGTACGTGTTTGTGCCAGCTGTATGCAGAGTAGGCAGATTGTGACGTCAGTCAGCATGTAACGTGAGTGCGGTGCATTATGTTTGGGTGTTGTGCCTGCCATGACTGAATAGCTGGCAGTGTGTGCAAGGTGTGAGATGTGGGTTTGAGGTTTGCAACAGTGGTAAGTGTGTAAGGTTGAGGTGAAGCTAAGAATGTAAGATTTGTGTCATGATTGATAGAGATTATGGGTAGGTGAGCAATGGGGGTGTGTTGCATTGAACAGTGTGTGATGCTACTGGTGCAGTTCGTGAGAGACGGCATTTGAAGATGCATTCACTAACCTTGACCACTCGTCTGAGGTCATTGATCTTCTTTTGGCAATGTATCCATGTCCTTGGGGCAAGACCGCCCTCATTGGCCTCATCAGCTATCTGCTCCCACTGCCTTTGAAGTATGTGTCTGGAGGGCCTCCTGGCTGCCTCCTTTCCACCCCCTGCACTAAGGCCTCTAGTGCTGCGTCCAATAACCTTGGAGCCCTTTCTCTTGCCTGTTGAGCCATTTTTACTCTTCTTTCTGAGCCTTGCCTCCACAACCAGTTGAATGAGATGCTGAAGGCAGAATGCACCTCCCCTTTAAGAGGTGCAGATTGCCTTTAAGAAGTGGGGACTAGCTTTAATTGGAGCTAGCCTCACACAAACCTGGGCCCCTCCTGAGCTTTCAGCCACTTAGCACCATGTTCAATGTTGGTTGTGGAGGTCGCGTGCTGCCTGCATTCCTTTCAATGGGTGCGAGTCGATCGCGCATCAAGATCCCTGCACCCGTTTTCAGGGGCTATCGAATTTTTAGCCCTTTCATTTTAAACTATTTGATTTAGGCTGTTCCACTAGTTCTTTGTTAAGATTAAACATGGCACTGCCACTTGCTTGTAACAGAATTCCTCTTTCACTGGTTAGAGTTGGCAGTATAACTCAGTTTTGCAAACTCACGCCATTTTAAATTAGACCAAACTCTTACCTTTAGTATAACTTTGTGATAAAACTATATTGGAATATGTAACAAACTAACATTCCATGCTCACTACAGTATAGATATGTAATTATGTAATAACGGCACGGAATCACATCTGTGGAAAATTCTATTCCCATTTGCTATTACATGAGCAGTTTCAGTATTAACGTTTCCATTGGTCAATGAATTGGTAACAAGGGCTTAAATTTAAGATCATCACCAAAAGAATGAAGGGAGAGGTTAGGAGAATTTTTTAATATATATGCAGAGGGTTGTTCGGACACGGACACTAATGCCCTGACCTTATCTGGGAGACACGCTGGGAGTTGGGGTGGGGGGGGGGTCCAATATCCCATGGGAAATCCGGAAGTATGTTCAGCGCATCTGTCAGTGGCTTTTTAATGTAGCCACCTCATTATCACGTAACTTCAGGGTTTCCCGTCCAACAACAACAGCAGGCATGATGAGGACCCTCATGACACAATCTCAACTCCAGACAGGCCAGTGTCGGGAGCGGTGAGAGCGGAGGTACAGTGAGTATTTAAACTCACTTTCACGGGGTTTTTTTCACAGGCCATTGTCAGGAGCAGTGAGAGCGTAGACTCAGTGAGTATTTAAACTCACTTTCGTGGGCTTTTTTTCACAGGCCATTGTTGGGAGCAGTGAGAGCGGAGGTTCAGTGAGTATTTAAACTCACTTTCGCGGGCTTTTTTACAGAGGCCATTGTCAGGAGCGGTGAGAGCGCAGGTTCCCTGAGTACTTAAACTCACTTTCGTGGGCTTTTTACAGAGGCTTACCAATCTCGCAGACCGGCGGCGGCGTTCCAGAGCCACGTCAAGATTCAAAACGTGACGCGGGCAGGAGGAAGCAGCTGATTGGGCGAGTATTTATACTACTCTATAGTTTGACAGTTAAGGTTCATAGGCCTAGAAATTGGGTACAGCCCCGCTTGAGGCGTTAGAACTGGCGATGCACAAAGTTTATAGCCAGACGAAACTTATCGCCGCCTGGCGCGATATTGGGTTGCATCGCCCCCAAAGGGGATTGAGGCGCTAACTCAGCCGTTGCACGGTGCTCTTAAGGCGCAAAAGGTCAGGCGCTACTCAATATCGACGCGGACGGGCGCAGCACAGGTGAACTCAATTACGGGAAAGCACAAGACCTACAGGCGCCGGCCAGCTCTTGAAGGGGCGGGTCAGTCAGACTGAGCTTAAACACCCAACGCCCTGAAGGCCTCAGATTCGGCGCTCGCCCTTGTCTGGTGTTAGAAACTTGTGCATTATGGAGAAGGTTAGGCAGAAAGCAGAGCGCTTCAGCACTGAGGCTCTGGACCACTTGGTGGCTGCAGTTGAACACCGTCGAGAGGTCCTGTATCCGGATAATGGCAAGAGGCCAAATCAGACGGCTTATCGACGATCTTGGAGGGAGGTTGCTGTGAGGGTGAATTCCAGCAGCATGGCGACCAGGACCCCTGTTCAGTGCAGGAAGAAATTCAATGACCTCACACGGATCGTTAGGGTGAGTGATGGTTTACCAAACTTGTGCTTCCCTCCATCTGCAGCTGACTTCAGGCACCCTGCTGCAATGATGCGCCAATGGCCATCTGTCAGTATGCACCCATGGCCCTTTCTGGCCACACACATGGACAGATGTCTCAAGGCCTCATGTAAGGGCTCTTGCACCATGGGGGGCATGTGATGAGGTCTCAAGGCCTCATGTAACAGAACCTCCCCTTCTTTCCCCTGCAGTCCAAGATGGCACAGATTAGAAAGGAGCAGCGTCGAACCGGTGGCGGACCTGCACAAGTGGTCACTCTCACGGATCTGGAGGAGAGAGTGCACCAGATACTTGGAGGACGTCTGTCTGGTCCAGTGACCACTGCATCTGCCGACCCCATTACCGACAGCGAGGGTAAGACTCTTACCTTTTCCACCTGTTGCCTTCCACTTGGTACCCCGCCAGCATGCATCCTCAGTGTGCAGCCATGTCAGAGCCTTGCCGCAATCTGGCATGCCTTTCAGCAAACCTGTCCTTTTGCTAAAGCCACTCTTCCACCTCCCACTTTCAGATGAAGCAGCACCAACTCGGGCTCAACGTGCTGAAGCTGCCAGTGCCAGTGCCACCGGAGGCGAGGACCAGGAGGAATCCGGACCAGCCGTTGCAAAATCCGGGGAGCGGAGACATCTGCAGACTGGGGATAGTAGTCCCCTGGAGGGGAGGGGGGGTGGCTCTGAGGATGAACCAGTTGCCGGACCAAGCAGCATGGAGCAACGCAGGGGGGATAGGCAAGTTCGGCCACCGTCTCCCCGCAGGGCAAGGCAGGTCATTATGACTGCTGCACAGAGTGCAGATGAGGTCCATCGCCCTCCAAACAAGCTCCCATTCTGATGCCAGTTGGTCAAAAGGCTTTTAGGTGTAGTGGTGCAAGTGCTTCGGACAGGGTTGAAGGTACCAAGTACTGTAAAGCTCAAATCCCAGAACTCCGCTCCACATTAGCTCGCCAACTCTCTCTAGCAGCGAGCGCAATGAGCAGGCCAAGTGGCAGAAGATTCTGCAGTAGAGCTGTTCCCTTTAAATAGCGCCCCCCTACTCCGAGAAGGGCCTGTTAGCCCTCCCTCAAACTGTCACTAATAGCGCTGGACGCTAAGGCTCCGGGCGCCACCCAATATGCGGTAAGGCGCTCCTAAAAGGCGTTGCACACTGAAATGATGTCA
Organism: Somniosus microcephalus; assembly: GCF_052327205.1. NCBI lineage: Eukaryota > Metazoa > Chordata > Chondrichthyes > Squaliformes > Somniosidae > Somniosus > Somniosus microcephalus. The sequence goes on from NC_140991.1 coordinate 224,753,721, forward strand.
TGAGCTGCTTGCGCTCGCGGGCGCGTGCAAACACTTAGCGCAGGCGCTAAATGTATAGTCAATATCTGAGTTGGCACTATCTTCATAGCGTCCGCCCCAACATAGCGCTTCGCCCCAATTCTAGGCCATAGTTTATAATGTTTAGAAGGTCTTAATTTTGTGATTATAGATTCTAAGGTCTCTGTTGTGTAGCGGGGAGAGCTAGGAAACAAGGGCCCTTGAGTATATCATTTAATTGTAGTATAATTGGTGGTATTGATTTAATTTAATTTAATTAAAGGATAAGTCATGGCAGCAGAGCTCGGCCCCGTGGCATGCTCCTCCTGCACTATGTGGGAAATCAGGGACGCTGCAGCTACTGGCAGCCCGCATTGCGACGCTGAAGCTGCGAATGGATACATACTGGAGCATTCGCAATGCTGAGGATGTCGTGGCTATCACGTTTAATCAGTTGGTCACACCGCAGGTAAAGGCTGCAGAGGCAAGAAGGGAATGGGTGAACGCCAGGCAGAGTAGTAGGCGCAGGCAGGTAGTGCAGGGGTCCCCAGTGGCCATCCCCCTCTCAAACAGATATACCACTTTGGATATTGTTGGGGAGGATGGCTTATCGGGGGAAAGCAGCAGCAACCAACTTCCTGGCACCATGGATGGTTCTGCTGCACGGGACAGGAGGGAAAAGAGCGGGAGAGCTACAGTGACAGGGGATTCTATTGTAAGGGGAATAGATAGGTGTTTCTGCGGCTGCAAACAAGACTCCAGGATGGTATGTTGCCTCCCTGGTGCAAAGGTCAAGGATGTCTTGGATAGGCTGCAGGGCATTCTGGAGGGGGAGAGTGAACAGCCAGTTGTCGTGGTGCATAGAGTTGCCAAAGATATAGGTAAAAAATGGGATGAGGTCCTAAAAGCTGAATATAGGGAGTTAGGAGGTAAATTAAAAAATAGGACCTCAAAGGTAGTAATCGCAGGATTCCTACCAGTGCCACGTGTAAGTCAGAGTAGAAATAGAAGGATATTTCTGATGAATACGTGGCTAGAAGAAAGGTGCAAGGGGGAGGGATTCAAATTCCTGGGACATTGGAACCAGTTCTGGGGGAGGTGGGACCAGTACAAACTGGATGGTTTGCACCTGGGCAGGACCGGGACCGATGTCCTAGGGGGAGTGTTTGCTAGTGCTGTTGGGGAGGGTTTAAACTAAAATGGCAGGGGGTTGGGAACCTGTGCAGGGAGACAGAGGATAGGGAAGCAAGGATAGAAGCAAAAGACAGGAAGGAGAAAAGCAAAAGTGGAAGTCAGAGAAATCAAGGGTGTAAATCAAACATGGCCACAGTAAACAATAATTCTAAAAGGTCTAAGAGTGTTAAGAAACAAGGCTGAAGGCTTTGTGTCTTAATGCGAGGAGCATTCGTAATAAGGTGGATGAATTAGCTGCGCAAATAGATGTAAACGGATATGATATAATTGGGATTACGGAGACATGGCTCCAGGGTGACCAAGGCTGGGAATTCAACATCCAGGGGTATTCAATATTCAGGAAAGACAGGCAAAAGGAAAAGGCGGTGGGGTAGCATTGCTGGTTAAAGAGGAGATTAACACAATAGTAAGGAAGGATATTAGTTCTGATGATGTGGAATCTGTATGGGTAGAGCTGAGAAATACCAAGGGGCAGAAAGCATTAGTGGGAGTTGTATACAGACCCCCAAACAGTAATGCTGAGGTTGGGGATGGCATTAAACGGGAAATTAGAGATGCGTGTACTAAGAACACTGCAGTTATCATGGGTAACTTTAATCTACATATAGGTTGGTCTAACCAAATTAGTAACAATACTGTGGAAGAGGAATTCCTAGAGTCTATATGGGATGGTTTCCTGGACTAATATGTTAAGGAACCAACTAGCGGTCAGGCCATCTTAGACTGGGTATTATGTAATGAGAAAGGATTAATTAGCAATCTTGTTGTGCGAGGCCACTTGGGGAGGAGCGATCATAATATGATCGAATTCTTCATTAAGTTGCAGAGTGAAGTAGTTGATTCAGAGACTTGGGTACTGAATTTAAATAAAGGAAACTACGATGGTATGAGGCGCGAGTTGGCTAGGATGGATTGGGGAATGTTACTTAAAGGATTGACGGTGAATAGGCAATGGCAAACATTTAAAGATCGCATGGATGAACTACAGAATTTGTTCATCCCTGTTTGGCTTAAAAATAATACAAAAAAGCTGACTCAACATTGGCTAACAAGGGAAATTAGGGATAGCATAAGATCCAAGGAGAGGACATATAAATTGGCCAGAAAAAGCAGCAAACCTGAGGATTGGGAGCAGTTTAGGATTCAGCAAAGTAGGACAAAGGGATTAATTAAGAGGGGGAAAATAGAGTATGAGAATAAGCTTGCAGGGAACATAAAAACTGACTGTAAAAGCTTCTATATATACGTGAAAAAAAAAAGATTGGTAAAGTCAAGCGTAGATCCCTTGCAGTCAGAATCAGGGGAATTTATAATGGGGAACAAAGACATGGCAGACCAACTAAATACATACTTTAGTTCTGTCTTCAGAAAGGAGGACACAAATAAACTCCCAGAGATGTCGGGGAACATAGGGTCTAATGAGAGGGAGGAACTGAATGAAATCAATATTTGTAGGGAAATTGTATTAGGGAAATTGATGGGATTGAAAGCCGATAAATCCCCAGGGCCTGATAATCTACATCCTAGGGTACTTAAGGAAGTGGCCCTAGAAATAGTAGATGCATTGCTGGTCATCTTCCAAAATTCTATAGACTCTGGCACAGTTCTCATGGATTGGAGGGTAGCTAATATAACCCCACTATTTAAAAAAGGTGGTAGAGAGAAAACGGGGAATTATAGACCGGTAAGCTTGACATCGGTAGTGGGGAAAATGCTAGAGTCCATTATAAAAATGTAATAGCAGAGCACTTGGAAAACAGTGACAGGATCGGACAAAGTCAACATGGATTTACAAAAGGTAAATCATGCTTGACTAATCTACTGGATTTTTTTGAGGATGTAACTTGTAGAATAGATAAAGGAGAACCTGTGGATGTAGTGTATTTGGACTTTCAGAAGGCTTTCGATAAGGTCCCGCATAAGAGACTAGCATGCAAAGTTAAAGCACATGGGATTGGGGATAAGGTACTGACTGGATAGAAAACTGGTTGTCAGACAGGAAGCAAAGAGTTGGAATAAACGGGTCTTTTTCCGAGTGGAAGGCAGTAACAAGTGGGGTACCGCAGGGATCGGTGCTAGGACCCCAGTTATTCATAATATATTATTGATCTAGACGAGGGAACTAGATGCAATATCTCCAAGTTTGCAGACGACACAAAGCTGGGTGGGCGTGTGTGATGTGAGGAGGATGCAGAGAAACTCCAGTACGATTTGGACAGGTTGGGTGATTGGGCAGATGCATGGCAGATGCAGTATAATGTGGATAAATGCGAGGTTATCCACTTTGGTGGCAAAAACAGGAAGGCAGATTATTATCTGAATGGCAATAGATTGGGCATCTATCTGGGAAGTGCAACGAGACCTGGGTGTCCTTGTGCACCAGTCGCTGAAGGTAATCATGCAGTTGCAGCAGGCGGTTAAGAAGGCAAATGGTATGCTGCCTTCATAGCGAGAGTATTCGAGTACAGGAACAAGGATGTCTTGCTGCAGTTGCACAGGGCCTTGGTGAGACCACACCTTAAGTATTGTGTGCAGTTTTGGTCGCCTTATCTGAGGAAGGATGTTCTTGCCATGGAGGGAGTGCAGCGAAGATTCACCAGACTGATACCTGGGATGGCAGGAATGACGTATGAAGACAGATTCGGTCGATTAGGCTTATACTCGCTGGAGTTTAGAAGAATGAGAGGGGATCTCATTGAAACTTATAAAATTCTAACAGGACTAGACAGACTAGATGCAGAAAGGCTGTTCCCGATGGCGGGGGAGACCAGAACCAGGGGTCACAGTCTAAGGATAAGGGGTAAGCCAGTTAGGACTGAGATGAGGAGGAATTTCTTCACCCAGAGAGTGGAATTCTCTACCACAGAAGACAGTTGAGGCCAATTCATTAAATATATTCAAGAAGGAGTTGGATGTATTTCTTAAGGCTAAGGGGATCAAGGGATATGGGGAGAAAGCAGGGATAGGGTACTGAATTTAGATGATCAGCCATGATCGCATTGAATGGCGGAGCAGGCTCGAGGGGCCGAATGGCCTACTCCTGCTCCTATCTTCTATGTTTCTATGTTTCTAAAGGGACACTCTAAACGTGCAATTTGGAGGTGTTGGAGTTTAAGAGAAGAAAGGAGTAAGTTGAGGAATGGAAGCAAGATGTGCAAAGGCTGTGTCCCGGTTCAATGACACCTCCCTGGATGTGCTGCTGGGGTTTGTGAGGAGATGGAGGGAGATACTATTCAACAGCAGGAGCGATGTGCCACACTCCTGGATTCAATGAAGGAAGCGCTTTAATGACCTAACTAGGTCAGGAAAGGTGAGTAGAGTGGCACATTCATCTACATCCTGCTGTGAGCATCCACCCACACCCTCACTCTGCCGTCTCAAGCCTACTCCATCATATCACTCCTCACACCCTTGCAGGTGCACCCATCTTTCTCTGTCTATGCACTTCCTCATATATCTATCCACCACTGACACTCACCCTCGTACTTATGCAATATCATGCCTCTCCCTGATACTCACCCTCACCAAATGCTCTCCATCCATCTAATGAACACATGCCATTACAGTCACTCATAGGTCTGTTCTTTCCCTCCTTGCAGGAGAAGAGAGCACAGAACACCAGGGAGAGGCAGAGAACCAGATGTAGCCCTCCAGCTATCTCGGTACACACAAGTGCAGAGGAGGAGGCGCTGGAGATCAGTTGAGTCTCGGCGTGCCTGGTCATCGGAGATGGGGGCCTCCCAGCTACCTGGTGACACAATTAAATATCAGACAACCACATGTCATACTGCACTCAGTCATGTTGACTAGGTGTCAACAGTGAGTGAAATATGATCATGTTCATAATGAGAAGTTGCAACATTCTTACTTTGCCAGTATTCATTCCTGTCTTTTATCTCCCTCAGGGCTTTCATGCATGCAGCAGGAGTTGGTGGAGGTCACCGACGACGATTCCTTGGAGGAGCTCAATCGTTCTGAGGGTGCACCATCAAAGGACACATGTTTACAATGCACCAGCTCAGATACTCGCACTTTGTAATAATAATTCAACTTTTATTGTCATTGCACAAGTACATGAACAACGAAATGTGATCTTTCAAGCTCCCATGACTGGGAGAAGCAAAGCCGCTGCGTCGGTGCGCGCCGCCATTCCATTTCCACCATTCCTCCTGTCCGTCAATCTTCAGCCCACCGCCCGGGCCTGCTCACCAGCCGCTCCTCCCGTGGCTCCTTCCGTGACCTTCTCACCAACCGCCCCTTCTCGGGGCTCCTTCCGTGACCTTCTGCACCTGGTCTTCCCTGATGGTCACCCCTCCAGGTACTAACCAGGCCTGGCTCTGCTTAGCTTCCAAGCCTTGCCAGTGGCCCTGTCCCTAGTCCCAGGAACAGGGTGGGACCAATTAGAGAGATAGTTGGAGTTTTACCTGGTGACTCACACTTCACAAGTGAGTAAGAGCAGATGGTGGTGGCAGGCACGGCAGAGGAGAGTTCGCGTCAGAGGGCGCAGATCTCTCCAAGTTCTGTTCAGTTGGACACAGATGCTGTACCCCGGGGCTATTGATGAAAAGGATAATCATTGAGCAGCAACAGAGAATGTGTGATGTACTGACAGGCCTTCCAAGCACACTGACCACTATTGCAGAGATTGGAGGAGTCTGCCTCAAGCATGAGTGGGATGATGTCTCACGGCCCTGCAATGATATCTTCTTGCATGGATAGACTGGCCAACTGCATGGAACATCAAACGCGCCACTCACACGAGTCCATGCAGGCCTTGAGCAAGGGCTTGCACGCTCTGGATGCAACCTTAAATAGGATGACAGATACCCTAGTCTTGGACTTGCGGCACCCCACTGATCTGCAGCAAAGTGCTCTCCAGCACTGTGGTAGCAATGAAGAGCAGCTGGGCCATAAGAGTGATGATGGCAAAAGGGGACATGGAATTAGGGACTCCACTCAAAGCGCTTCCACTTCTCACCCGTTGTTGTCCTCAGTCAGTACCTAACATGTTGTCTCGTGTCCCAATGGCCCCTGTACAGGTGCAGGTGGAGAAGTCTTTGGCGAGGTCTTCATGGGCTCCAAACACAGATGATGCCAGCCAAGAGCATCTCAGCAGTCAGGGCAGGGATCTGAGCAGCCCGCCTCTACCTCTGCTCAAGCCACAGTAGTTGGACCACATAGAAATGCTAGGAAAAGGAAGATTAAAGATTTTAAGTTGCACAAGGGAATGCACATGGGTGTCTTAGACATTGTTATGAAGCATCATGGCAGCTGTCTGGGAATCTGGCGCACACTTGCATAAAGATCTTTTTGTGATTGCACACCAGCTGCATGTTGATGGAGTGGAAGCCCTTGCAGTTGACAAATACTTCTGGGTGATCTGGTGCTGCCCTGATTGCCACATGTGTGCAGTAGATGACATCCTGCACCTATAGGAAGCCAGCAAGAGATGCAAACCCAAGCGACCACTCATTCTGACTGGCATCATCGCAGGCAAAGTTGACATCATTTCTGGCCCTGGCGAACAAGACATCAGTCACTTGTCTTATGAATTTGCATAAGAAATAGGAGCTGGAGTAGGTCATTTGGCCCTTCAAGCCTGCTCCGCCATTCAACAATATCATGGCTGATCTTCTACCTCAACGCCACCTTCCCACATTATCCCTTAATTCCCTTTGTTCCCAAAAAATTGTCGACCTCTGTCTTGAATATACTCAATGACTGAGCATCCACAGCTCCCTGGAATAGAGAATTCCAAAGATTCCCAACCCTTTGAGTGAAGAAATTTCTCCTTATCTCAGTCCTAAATGGCCGACCCCTTATTCTGTAACTGTGACCCCGTGTTCTAGGTTTCCCCAGCTAGGGGAAACATTTTCCCAGCATTAACCCTGTCAAACCCCTTAAGAATTTTAATGTTTCAATTAAATCACTTTTCATTCTTCTAAACTCTAAGGAATATAGTCCTAGTCTACTCAATTTCTCTATTTTCTACACAATCCCCTCATCCCAGGAGTCTAGTGAACCTTTGCTGCACAACCTCTATGGCAAGTATGTCTTTCCTTAGGTAAGGAGACCTGTACACAGTTCCAAATGGAAGTCCTCATCATCACTTTGTGCCCATCTAGTATCCTGGCTGAGAACTGCTGAAACTCACTCAACTGAGGCAAATGAGCTTGAGTGACAGATAGCCCTGGGACCTGAGCTCAGGAATCAACTATACAACCACTTTGTTTCTTTGTTTCCAGTCCTCTCTTTACTGGTGGGCCCATTCCAAGCAATCTTAAGTGCTCTGGAATCTCCAGCAGCTTGTTTTTAATACAGGGGAATCCTGATAAACATGTAAGAGGGTGTAATTTACAGAAACCAAGATACTGCTATTTCAGATCTTATCAAACTTGCCAAAGGTTTACAGAAAACAAGGGAATATTATCTTTAGTCAATAATAAATTAAGAAAATTCAGGTAGCAACTAATACTTTCACATAAGGTAGTAAACAAACTGAAGCATTTAATGTAATTAAGATAATTGCAAAAATATGCCTCTTCTATAGGGGTTATTTTATCAAAAGGATGAAAAATGGGACTAAAATGAAGCAGCTAGGTTCAGATGCAGTGCTATGGGAACAGCAGAGTTCTGAGCCTGAGAGTTGTATATGGAGAGCAGAAGGTTAATCCTTGTGATAACAAACTGATTTTGCTTCAATCTTCCATGACTTCTTGTTGTGCTGTATACCTGTGTAATCTTGTCTGTCCAGCTGTCCCTGGGGACCTGGCTGCAGTCTGGCTTGAGCCAACTTTACTTTTGTCTGTTTGTTAACCTTTCTCTCTTGCTTTTGCAGGACATTAAGGAACTTAGATAAACAGACCGTTTTCCCAGATCAATCATAACATTAAAGGATGGTCTTATTTCCTGACATTAATGCAGGGCATTGTAAGTGGTCAAAGGTCCATCAGTTTAAATCTGCATCATCGGCTTCTTGAAATCTCTTAACGTTGAATTCAAAAATATTTTTAATAAAACTGTTTTGGTAATGCTCTTTTCTATAATTCTACCTAAATAATGCATACAGATTTCAAATTCGGATTTTTGTTTTCCATTGCATGTTTTGCTTTGCTGTATGTTCTCGGTTTTGGTTTGCTGCTATTTAATCAAGTAGGTTTATCTGAAATGTTTCTATAAAAGGCGTTGTATGGAGGATGTGTGATATAGCAGACTGGCACACTGTCACTACACCAGCAGAATCCAGTATTGAATCCAGCCAAAACTAATAGGATGAAAGTCTTCACTCCGTTGGTTATAAGGGTGATGTGTGTAATGAGTTTGGACAGTCCTAACCCAATTGGTAGTGGGCACAGGCCCAAAATCAAACTATTTGCCATGCGGCACAAATTGGCACAAAACTAGCAATCTCACTTAGAACAGCAATGAGTATAACTGGTGTGGGGAACTGAAAAAATCACAATTGTGAGGTAGGAGATGCAATTCTGAGGTTGGGGGTTAAGGCATGTTGTTGGGGCAGAATAGAAGGAGATTTATTTTGCATCTAACGCGTGCTGTACCTGACGTGGAAATGCTTGATGCTGACAATGGGTGTCAATAATACAAAAATATTCAATGTTCCACCACTGATGTCCTTCATTCTGGTGAGTCCTAATATTTATCTAAAAATAAAATGTAAAAACTAAAACCACAATGTTAATTGTCAATAATAGAGTAACCAATATTGTAATTCAATCTTCAAAAAATGCCAATTAAAGTTCTACAAAAGTCTGGACGATGACTTTCAATTAATATTTTGGTGTATTCCTGGCTTTCAATACAATATAGTCCTGAAATTGAATGACTTTGCTCCCAGTGTTGTGCCATGTTTGATGGGTGTAAATTGGAGAATTGGGCACGGAGGTTATTATACTCAATTCGCAGTGTTAATGATTTTCTGTCCATTCATTTTAATGGATTAATTTTGTGCCTGATTCTCCAAATTGCATTTCTATCGAACAAAACTCTGTGCCAAGAAAGGCGCCTTGCAGTTTTGTCGCTCTTATCCCAAGTGCTCTCAGATTATGTCTGGCAGACTGTGGACAAAATACCTTTAGGATGCAACCTCACAGACACCATCTGTGCAGGGCCATTAACAGCTTATTCATTTGGAAGGTTAAAGGTGAAAGGTGAAGTCTAATTAAGTTTTGAAGTAATTGCATCAATCTAAGTAGCCACAGTGACCAAAGGGTATGCTGGCCCCTGTTAAATGGTTAAACACTGACCATAAGAAGAAAAGATTAAATTCATGTGAGAAATATTTGTTAATTTCATATTGTTAGGATTTTTGCAATGAGAGTACACTGTGGTAGAAAGGTTATATCCATTGTATCTATGAATTACTGCACAGAACAAGTTAAGGGCTGCCTAATGGATAATGTTTTTAGCTTCAGGTTTCATCCTAGACTCACTTAAATGGATTCTTTCGATCACCAATAATAGGAAGTACTCGGGTTTACAAATTAGAAATTAGGATCCACCAGCTGCTTCCCCGAGGTTCATCCGAAACCCATATGCAAATAAGCATTGGTATTCCTAATATGGCTGAAGACCAATCACAGTCCATCTCTGGCCCTTAGACTTAACAGCTCCATGTGCCTTGATTTGATAGCACACCTGACTTTGGGATGTTGCCTAAGTTGGAATCCAGTGTTGTTTCTCCTTTTTTTTGCACTCAAGTAAAAGAAATCAAGCAAATTCTATTAGGATGCATTTTTAAAGAAAATTATTTTTAAAAGAATGAATAATTCTCATTTTTATGTCTTTCTCTTCCTGTGGGGTAGCACTTAGCCTCCACATAGCAACTTCCCACTGTGACATGATTTTTATCAGGAGTTCACTGTTGCAGACCTATACCTCAGCACTTTGTGGTGCAACATGTTGCAGAGTTTCTGGGAACAGCTCTCCAGTGAGACATTGGTTGGGATTGTTGCTGTCAACAGAAAGTTACTGATCTAGAGTCTCTATTCCCATCTATTCTTTGTTTCTCAGACTGTCAGTTAGGTGCTGAGGGCTTTCATCAACAACATTCTGCACTGGTGTAGCAGAAGTCCTTTTACATACAGTTCTTTAAATAACCTCTGCAAAAACAATCTCTGTTATCTTCCAATACAACCTGACCTTGAATACCAACACTTCATACCCCAAAGGTCAGTGATTTTTTTGTCACCTTTCTGATCATGAAAGAAACAATGTGGGACAAGTCTGGCTTTAGGTAACCTCTGCAGAAAGGGTTATGAGAAAAAGTTTAGGCTGTAAGCCTAATCTGGTGCTATGTGTATAGCAAAACGGTCAAATGTGGGAACTTACTTGCAAAAAGTACAATGACTGTACGTTTCTTACATTACAACAGTGACTATACTTCAAACGTACTTCATTGGTTGGAAACCACTTTGGGATGTCCTGAGGTCATGAACGGCACCAGATAAATGCAAGTCTTTCTGTTCTTTATTATGATTGATATACCAATTGTAAATGATTAAATATTAGCATTGGACAAAGAATTAGATTACATGCCAAGGAGTATTTCTTTTCGTGAAGAGTCAGCGCCTTCTGGAACAGATTACTGAATACATAGTGGGTATAGATTAATTACTGGCCTTTAACAGGGAACTTGACGAGTTCCTGAGTGAAGAGGATATTTCTAATTATAAAGGATAAATTGTTAATTAGCTGAGATTAGAAAGCAGTCTCCCGAACTGTTGCTTGATTGTGAGGGATTCTGAGCGGAAGTTTAATTTTTCTTGAATTTGCTGCAGGTCCTTTTTGTGTTTTATTTTAATCTCTCCAAGTATGGTTAGGTGGTTCAATGGTGTACATGGTTGCATTGTGTAATGATATCAGCAAATAGTGATGGTATTTGCCTGTTTGATTATGATGCCTTACCAGCATGTTTGCCTGATTGATTAATTATGCCTGACCAGCAGAGGGCATGTGAGAGACAAGCAGTTTGGTTTTACTTTCGTTTATAGATGGATCTCTAAGATGGTGTCTCCTGTAATGCTGTTAAAAGAGTTGAACAAGCTTTAGATTAAAAGACATTCTCTTTCATAAATGTCTCGTCATTGAACCCACAAAGAAATCAATACATGGTGTCAGAAGTGATTGAAAGAGATGAAGAGGAAAAATCTGAAGTTAAATCAGCTCTCCACATATTAGCAAGCCAAAAGAGAATATCGTTACTTACCATTGGAGAATAGCTAACGAAGTGAAAAATGGAAGGTTTACTCCCACCGGCGAAGCTTCAGTTGACAGGTAATGTGGCTGAAAATTGGAGGAGATTCAAACAACGTTTGGAATTGTATTTAGCGGCAATCGGAGCTGACGAGAAAAGTGATAAAAAGCAATCGTCAGTGTTCTTACATGTCGTGGGTGATGAAGCGCTGGAGGTGTATAATAACTTCACATTCACTGCTGATGGAGACAAAATGAAGCTAGATAAAATAATGGAACAGTTTGAGGCCTACTGCATACCTAAACGTAACGTGACGTTTGAGAGGCATAGATTTTTCACATGTGTACAGAAAACGGGAGAGACTATTGATCAGTATGTGACTGAACTGAGAAACCAAAGCAAAACATATGAATTTGGGGGACTGACAGACTCGCTGATAAAAGACAGACTGGTGTGTGGTATTCCAGATAATGGTCTAAGGGAAAGACTGCTAAGAGAGCAAAATCTAGACCTGGGAAAAGCCATAGCACTGTGTAGGGCTACAGAGACTGTGAAGTCACAAGCAAAGGAGCTGTTCAGTGACAGTAGCTGCACCGTGGATGCAGTGAGAAAGAACGGACATAAGCCGTTTAACAAAAAGCACCAATGTGAAAAAAGAGGCGTGGCCAGCGAACAAAAATGAAAGGGGCAATCGAAAGTCATGTAGTCGATGCGGTACACAGCACACACCAAGAAAGTGTCCAGCATATGGTAAAACATGCAATAGTTGCAACAAAAACAACCATTATGCCCGTTGCTGCAAGAACCAAGCGCAACAAAGCAAGGTCCATACAGTAGATGAAAGCGAGATAGAGGAGTTCTATGTAGATGTTGTGTCTGAAAACAAAGAAGAAAAAAGAGACTGGATGTTGACACTAAAAGTGAATGACATACACATTCCATTTAAATTGGATACTGGAGCACAAGTTAATGTGATATCAGAGACTGATTTTAAGAAAATTAGACCCAGACCAAAGATACATGGAATAAAAGTGAAAGTGACAGGATACTCAGGTACTGATATACCAGTGAAAGGAAGATGCATTGTCAAAGTGACACACAAGGACAGAGAGCACATGCTAGCATTAATCGTGGTGCCAAAGGATGTGCAAGCCATACTAGGTTTAAAAGCCTGTGAGAGACTGAACCTGGTAAAGAGAGTCCTCGTTGTGGAAAGCGAAGGAGAGACAGTCTATGATGAACTCATGAAAGAGTACAACGACCTATTTAAGAGTCATAGAGTCATAGAGTCATGGGCCTAGAAATTCAGTCTGGACACTTTTGGGGCGCTAAAGTCGGGCTCTCGCTAAAGTTAGCGCCCGCCGGAAAGTGTAGGCCACATCGCCGAAATTCAGTAGAGTTGGCCCTAAGTTTGGCCGAGCGCTGAAACTGGCGTTGAAATGCTGTGTTCCGGCGCTAAGCCGGCGATGCGGCCTAATAACGCCGAAGCCGGGCGCAGCGCAGGTGCGGTCATGTTTTGATTGACAGCAGACACCCTGACGCCGGCCAGCTCTTAAAGGGGGAAGGGTCAACTTTGACTGCTGCCACGCCCTGCATACTGGAGCCCTGCAGCTAGGCCTCAGCACTACTGGTGTGCCAAAATAGCGCCTGGAGCAATGGAGAGGGCCCGTGAGCGAGCGCAGCGCTTCTCAGAGCATGCTCTGAGTGTGCTCATTCATGGTGTGGAGAAGAGAAGAGAGATCCTGTGCCCGGACAGTGGCAGGAAGGCTCCCAGGAGCCAGTACAGGAGAGCCTGGGGCAAAATCGCCCGCAGGGTGTCATCCACCTGTGATGTCCCCAGGAGTGCGGACCAATGCCGCAAGAAGTTCAACGACCTCACTCGGATGGTGAAGGTGAGTACCCTTTCCAGTGTCCCCCTCATCCTTGCATGTGCACCTCACATTATGGGCAAAGGGACCTCAAAGGCCTAATGGGCAGCCCTCCTCCCGTCGAGGACCAGGAGGAAGGCGGCACATCGGGGGGAACCCTCCTCGGCGCCAGGGGATGGCAAGGGAGGGGAGATGCCTGGCCTGCAGGAGAGCCAGGGGGAGGTGTTGGAGGGGAGGGCCGAAGCTGGTCCCAGTAGGGTGGACGCACGCGGGAAGGGTCCGGCAGCACGCCGGCCTTCTCCCCAGAGGGGGGAGGTGTTGGAGGGGAGGGCAGAACCTGGCCCAAGTGGGGTCGACGCACGCGGGAAGGGTCGGCCAGCACGGCGACCTTCTCCCCGGAGGGAGAGTCCGCCCTCCAGTCCGGACACGGTCCTCGCCCAGGAGGTGCGCGTCCTCGATGAGATGTCGGCGGCGTCTGAGCGGCGCCACCAAGAGTTCATGGGGGTGGTCGAACAGATGCCTCACGCCATTGAGTCCCTGGCTCAGAGTGTGGTGGCTTTCGGGGAATCACAGGCCAGGGGGTTCGAACAACTCACGGCAGCGCACGACAGGGGTGTCCAGCAACTGGCCGCAGCGCACGACAGGGGTGTGCAGCAACTGGCGGCAGCACAGGACAGGGGTGTGCAGCAACTCGCGGCAGCGCAGGACGCGGGTGTGCAGCAACTGGCGGCAGCGCAGGATGCGACTCGCGAGATGAGTGGTGCCGTCCAGACACTGGCAGAGCTGATGCGGGCACATACCAGGGCAGTTCGGGCACTCACTTCTGCCACACTCGCTGTGGCACGGAGGCATCGCCATGGCAGCCGCCGCCCTGCTGCAGCACAGCGGTCTGGCCTCCCCCAGATTGCTGCGCTTGCTACACTGCCAGCCCGGCCGAGTGCCAGTGTCTCTGGCGAGCAGCGCGCACCTGCCATCAGCCAGCTTGCCCGCAATGGTGCTGCTGACACTGCCACTCCCCCAGCCAAGGTGCGACGAGCTGCTGCTAAGACTGATGCTGCCCAGCCACAGCTGCAGCAGCCAGCAGGCGGCCCCTCCCGGGCCAGGCCTCGTCTAGGCCGACCCCCAAGGGCATCTGCCGACACGCTTTGTGGCCCTCATGAGCCTTCCCCCAGCCTCGCCACACCCGCAGGGCCCAGGTTGAGGCAGAGCAGCAGGTCGGCCAGGGGCCGGAGAAGCCTGTCTAAGGACTCGCCCTCTCGGCACACCCATTAGAGTGTGGTGAGAGCGGTTTCTTTTATATTGGGGGGCTTGTGTTGTGGGGGGCATTATTTTGTTAAGGCCGAGGATCAAGGCATTTTTTGTTTTCATGGGGGTGTCTCTGTTGTGCTGGGGGAGCTTATTTTTGTAAGGCCGCTCTTGAAGGCCTTTTGGATGGGCAAGTTTTGTTAGTCCTCCCCAGGTTTTGGGAGTGACAGATGTTTTTGACTGTTTTTTGGGGGTCTTGTCTGTTTTTCTGTTTCATGTGGGAAGGGCCCTGAGTTTGTGAAATAAAGCTTTTGATTTATTCAGCATGTCCAGGTGTCATGTTTGAAGTGGTTGTTGCGTTAACCGGCTGAGGGCTTGCGGAGCGGCTGCCTCAGGTGCGTTCATTGCCACAGGCCATTCCCTGACAGGGGGCCTAGGAGTGTCGATCAATAAGCCCCCGGCGGACGGCCCTTGGCCCTTGTCGCTCCCTCCTGGGCTGGTCCTCCTCCTCCTCCTCCTCCTCCTCCTCCTCCTGCTCGTCCTCTTGAGGTGGTGGTGCAATGTCAGGTGGCAGTACCTGAGTCCTGCGGATAGCCAGGTTGTGCAGCATGCAGCACACGACGACGAACTGGGAGACTCTATCCGGCGAATACTGAAGAGATCCTCCGGAACGATCCAGGCAGCGGAATCGTTGCTTGAGGACGCCTATCGTTTGCTCGATGATGTTCCTTGTGGCTTGATGGCTTTCGTTGTATGCCTCCTCCGCTGGGGTCCTGCGCGCGCGGAGCGGGGTCATGAGCCATGTACACAAAGGGTAGCCCTTGTCCCCGATAAGCCATCCCCTTGGTGGAGGCTGTGCCTCGAACATGTCAGCCACAGTAGTCTGGCGCAGGATAAATGCATCGTGGCTGCTTCCTGGGAAGCGGGCATTGACAGCTAGGATGCGCTGCCTGTGGTCACACACCAGCTGTACATTTAGGGAATGGTAGCCCTTCCGGTTGCGGTAATCCTCGGCATTGTGGATAGGTGCCCGCATAGCCACATGCGTGCAATCAATGGCGCCCTGCACCATGGGGAAGCCCGCGATCCTGCCAAATCCGACTGCACGCTGCTCCTGCCTCTGTCGGGTCATGGGGAAGGAGATGAATTGGTGTCTCCTCACGTAAAGTGCATCGGTGACCTGCCGGATGCAGCGATGCGCGGCGAACTGGGAGATGTTCGCTATGTCCGCAGCAGCGGCTTGGAAGGAGCCGCTTGCATAAAAGTTCAGAGCCACCGTGACCTTCACTTCCACTGAGAGAGACGTCCTGCACATCAGCTGTGGACGCAGATCTGTGTGAAGCAGCTGGCAGATCTCTGCAACCACCTCCCTTCTGAAGCGCAGCCTCTTCACACAATGCGCCGCAGTCATGGTGAGATAGGACACCTGCTGCCGGTATTGCCTGAGTGGGTAAGGCCTACGTTGCCGACGCCTGATGGCCCCTCTGCGTCTAGGCATGGCTGGCCCTCTCTCACAGCGTCTGCGAGCCCTTCGCACATAATGCTGCAACTGAGGGTTGGCCCCCCATACAGCCCCCATAATAAAGTTGAGAACAGATAAATCACAATGAATCAAATGTCAAAGCACTGGCCAGAAGCCAAAAATACCTCTCCTATGTTGTCCCAAATCAGTAACCTCTGTCCCTTGGTCTCTGTCCAGAAATCCAAAGCAGTGAAGTCATTGCAGCAAAATGGCTGGGCTTTATAGGTCAGTGTAAGTGCCCTTTAATTTGCGCTCCCCGAGGCCCACAGGGCCTCTTTTGCGTTCCACCTCACAGTTCTTAGCAGCGCCACGCCCACATTGGGCGGGCGCCACTGAATTTCCGGTTTGGGGCGCACAAACAGCTTTGCACGACGATATGACGTCATAAGCTGCGCGCGCACCTGAGCGGGCGCAAACACTTTGCGCCGGCGCTAAATGTCAACTGAATTTGGGCGTCGGCGCAGATCGGACTGCGTTCAGGCGCTAAGTGTCTAGCGCCGGAAATATAGCCCTTTTATGGCGTTAGCGGCTGGCGCAACCCACTGAATTTCTAGGCCATAGAGTTTTACAGCACAGAAAGAGGCCCTTCGGCCCATCGTGTCTGCGCCGCCCATCCATCCCTGTCCAGTCTAATCCCATTTTCCAGCATTTGGTCCATAGCCTTGTATGCAATGGCATTTCAAGTGCTCATCCAAATGCTTCTTGAATGTTGTGAGGGTTCCTGCCTCTACCACCCTTTTAGGCATTGAGTTCCACATTCCAACCACCCTCTGGGTGAAAAAGTTCCTCCTCAAATCCCCTCTAAATCTCCTGCCCCTTACCCTGAATCTATGCCCCCTTGATATTGACCCCCCTACTAAGGGGAAAAGTTCCTCTTTGTCTACCCTATCTATGCCCCTCATCATTTTGTACACCTCAATCAGGTCCCCCCTCAGCCTTCTTTGCTCCAAGGAAAACAACCCCAGCCTATTTAGTCTTTCTGCATAGCTGAGGCGCTCCATCCCAGGTAACATCCTGGTGAATCTTCTCTGCACCCTCTCCAAAGCAATCACATCCTTCCTATAGTGAGGTGACCAGAACTGCACACAGTACTCCAGCTGTGGCCTCACCAGCGTTTTGTACAGCTCCATCATAACCTCCCTGCTCTTATATTCTATGCCTCGGCTAATGAAGGCAAGTATCCCATATGCCTTTTTAACCACCTTATCTACCTGTTCCGCTGCCTTCAGGGATCTATGTACATGTACACCAAGGTCCCTCTGACCCTCTGTACTTCCTAGGGTCCTACCACTCATTGTGTATTCCCTTGCCTTATTTGTCCGTCCAAAATGCATCACCTCGCACTTTTCAGGGTTAAATTCCATTTGCCACTTTTCCGCCCATCTGACCAACCCGTTTATATCGTCCTGTAGCCTGAGGCTTTCCTCCTCGCAATTTACCACCCCACCAATTTTCGTGTCATCTGCGAACTTACTGATCATACCTTTTACATTCTCATCCAAATCATTTATGTAGATCACAAACAACAAGGGACCCAGCACCGATCCCTGAGGTACCCCACTGGACACAGGCTTCCAGTCACAAAAGCAACCTTCAACCATCACCCTCTGCCTCCTGCCACTCAGCCAGTTTAGGATCCAACGCGCCAAGGCACCCTGGATCCCATGGGCTCTTACCTTCTTGACCAGTCTCCTATGCGGGACTTTGTCAAAAGCTTTACTGAAGTCCATGTAAACCACATCCACAGCATTTCCCTCATCCACCCCCCTAGTCACCCCCTCGAAAAATTCAATCAGATTTGTCAGACATGATTTACCCTTGACAAAGCCATGCTGCCTGCAGTCTAGGTCTTGGCTGCCTTCCAGGAGAACACACGATCAGAGTAGATAAAAGTATGCCAACGGTCATACATCCATGCAGAAAAGTTCCGTTTGCTCTTCAAAAGCAACTGAAGGCAGAGTTGGACAGGATAGAAAGCCTGAACGTGATTCAGAAGATAGATGAGCCAACTGAATGGGTGAGTTCCCTCGTCGTTGTGGACAAAAAGAATGGAAAGCTCAGAATTTGCCTGGATCCAAGAGATCTAAACAGAGCAATAAAGAGAGAGCACTTCAAGCTTCCTACACGTGAGGAAATCATGGCACAATTTGCAAATGCAAAGTATTTCAGCAAGTTAGATGCTTCATCAGGATTTTGGCAGGTGAAACTGGATGAAGCAAGTTCAAGACTGTGCACGTTCAACAGTCCATTTGGCAGATACAGATTCCTAAGGTTACCATTTGGCATTGCCTCAGCTCCTGAAGTGTATCACAAAACTATCCATATGATCTATGAGCACCTGGAGGGAGTTGATACATCAATGGATGACATCATAGTATGGGGAACCACGAGAACTGAGCATGACGAGAGACTGGAAAAAGTGCTGGAAGCAACAAGGAAAACAAACCTGAAGCTGAATAGAGAGAAATGCCAGCTCGGGGTGACAGAACTGACATTCGTGGGAGATATCCTTGGCAGTGAGGGCATCAGACCAGATCCCAGAAAGGTGTCTGCCATTGAGAATATGCCAAAGCCACAATGCAAAAAGGACGTGCAGAGGTTTAATGGAATGATCAACTACATGGGTAAATTCATATCCAACCTCTCAGAAAAGATGGCGCCACTGAGAAGACTAACTGCAAAGAACATAGAATGGGAATGGAATCATGAGCATAAGAAGTCATGGAGCGATCTAAAGAAACTGCTCACAGAGGAACCAGTTCTGAGGTTTTATGACCCAGCGAGACCCATCAAGTTATCATCAGATGCATCACAGAGTGGGCTCGGTGCCGTTCTTCTGCAAAAATATGACTACTGGCAACCTATTGCATATGCATCATGCTCAATGACAGACGCGGAGACGCGATATGCTCAAATAGAAAAGGAGCTGCTCAGCATCACATACGCCTGTGAAAGATTTCACCAGTTTGTGGCAGGACAAGCAATCAGTGTAGAGACTGACCATAAGCCCTTGATTGCATTGTTCCAAAAGCCACTAAATAGCTGTCCACTTAGAATACAAAGAATGATGATCAGGCTGCAACGCTATACACTGAATGTTGCGTACACACCGGGTAAGCTGATGTATACAGCAGACACGTTGTCCAGAGCTGTTGACCCAAGTGAGCCCGCAAACACCAAAATGGATGAAAAAGTGAACGCCTACGTGGACATGATCACAAGTGCACTGCCAATAGCAGATGCAAAAATGGAGCTCATAAAGACTGAAACAAACAAAGATGAAACAATGAGACGACTGAGGAAAAGCATCTTGGATGGATGGCCCAACATGAAGCAAGACTGCTCACCTGACATGGCAGAGTACTGGAACTGCAGGGCAGAACTATCAGTGGTCGAAGACATCATCTACAAAGGAAGTAAAATAGTTATCCCAAAGAGTCTGAGAAAAGAGATGCAAAAAGGATCCATGGAGGACATCTGGGAATCGAAAAGTGGAAGAAAAGAGCACGAGAGGTGATGTACTGGCCACGAATCAACCAAGATGTGACAAATGAGGTGTCAAACTGCACAATATGCCTGAAATATCGAGCAAGCAATCCGGTAGAACCACTAAAGCCACACCCAGCGCCAGACAGACCTTACCAGAAGGTAGGCGCTGACCTATTCGTATGTCAATGGAAGGACTATCTTGTAGTCACAGACTGTTACTCCCTGTATCCAGAGGTTTGTAGACTGTACACCACCACTGCAGATGCTGTGATAACATGTATGAAAGCCATATTCTCCAGACATGGCATGGCAAGTGAGGTCTTCACAGACAACGGACCCCAGTTTTACAATGCAAGTTTCTGACACTTTGCCAAAGAGTGGGACTTTGTCCATACAACGTCAATTCCTCACTTTCCACAGTCCAATGGACTAGTGGAAAAATCGGTCCAGACAGTGAAAAGACTGATGTACAAGGCAAAAGACGGTGGAACTGACTTCTACCAGAGCATGCTTGTATACCGCACAACGCCGCTCGAGTGTGGTATGTCACCAGCCCAACTCCTTATGGGACGTCTGCTAAGGTCAAACCTACCCATCCCGGAGAACCTCCTGAAAATAAAAGAGGGGGCGAAAGTGAGGAAGTTCAAAGAACAACAGAAAGAAAAGCAAAAGTACTACTATGACAGAGGAACACAAAACCTACCTGAACTCCACACTGGTGACCAAGTAAGGTTCAAAGACAAAACAAACATATGGACTCAGAAGGGAACTGTCCTGAGTGAAGTTCAACCAAGATCATACACCATTCAGACAGATGAGGGTGCTGTTCTGAGAAGAAATCGTCGAGATCTTCTCATGGGACCAGCCACAGCAGGTCAAAAGACTGATACTGTTGAACAACCTGATCACACAGCAGGTCAAAAGACTGATACTGTTGAACAACCTGATCACACAGCTGAGAAACCATCATCTGAGGCAACAACTCAGATTCAAGGACAATCAATCAGAAAATCCTCAAGACACGTGAAGCCTCCTGAGAGACTCATTGAGCAAATTTAAGGACTCTTGTTATAGAAGGAAGTAATGTTATCTTATTCTTTCTTCAAGTTCTAGTGTATTTACATATTTCATGTGAACACACAAAGCAAGGTTAAAAAACCTTGATAATGATAATGATAATGTAAGTTCATTAAATGTTACAGTTAAAATGAAGAGTAATACAAAGAAAACATGTTAGATAAAAGTAAAATACTTTTGTTTTAAGAAAGGGAGATGTAATGATATCAGCAAATAGTGATGGGATATACCTGTTTGATTATGATGCCTTACCAGCATGTTTGCCTGATTGATTACTTATGCCTGACCAGCAGAGGGCTTGTGAGAGACAAGCAGTTTGGTTTTACTCTCGTTTATAGATGGATCTCTAAGATGGTGTCTCCTGTAATGCTGTTAAAAGAGTTGAACAAGCTTTAGATTAAAAGACATTGGCCTAGAAATTCGGTTTTGGCGCAGCGAGGGCTTTAGCGCCGGAAGTTAGTGCCGGCGCTAAGTCCCCCTGCGCGCGCCAAAAATTCAGTAGCGCCGCGCCCAAACGGCTGCCGGCGCTACTGAGGGGTCTCAGCGCCTCAAAACTGGCGTCACGCGCCGCATTGCGGCGCTATTCCAGCGCTGCGGCGCCCGCTGCGGTGCGGCAGGCTCGGGAAGTGCAGGCCTCCTCCTTCCATTAAGGAGGAGCTGCCTGCACCCGGCCACGGCCCGCGATAATCTTTTTAAAAATGAGCCCGGCACCTCGGACAAGTGCCGGGCTTGCTTCTGTTCCGGGGGGGGGGCGGGGGGAAGTCCGGGGAGGGAGCTGCGGCCAGGCGGCCGGCGGGAAAGCGGCCGGCCGCCGCGGGGCCTTTAATGCGCCGGCGCAAAGTTCTGTAAGGCACCTCTGCCAGAACGTTGCTTGCGGCTGCCACGGGCGAGGCGGCCGCAACTCAATTTCCGAGTTCGGGCGGGTTACCATGGCAACCGGGACGCTGCGCACACCGATGATGTCATCGGTGCCGGCACAGCGCTACCGGCCTAACGCCGATTTAGGGCCCCTGTCAATTTCTAAACTGGCCATAACTTCGGCGCTAGGCCCTCTAGCGCCTCAAAAGCGGCGCTAACGCCAGTGAATTTCTAGGCCATTCTCTTTCATAAATGTCTCATCATTGAACCCACAAAGAAATCGATACACATTGTATTTCCATTGTCCTGATGATATCTCCTAGTATGGTTAGGTAAGTCAATGGTGTACTTGGTTGCATTGTATTTCCATTGTCCTGATGATCTCTCCTAGCCTTTTAGATATTAACATATATGTTGTTATGTTTCAGTTAGTCCACCAATATTATTCTCCAGTGAAATGTGAAAAACTTCAGATAGAAAAGGGAAAAGAATGGAAAATATGCCCTAACATTTTTTTTCTTTCAAAGTATCTGATTTGCTTTTTATGAATAATTTTGAATATTTGTGATGAAAATAAATTCTCCCAATAGCTCAATGGATAAACATACTACTCAATGTGCTACTGAGCCATACAGACCAGAAAGATCCCAAATTTGGTTTCTGATTGATGCTAATTTGAGCTGGGTAGTGCTAGAGATGCTATAATTGGCTTCAGGACTTTTGGACCAGGGCGGGAAAAAAAAACAACCAAGGATCTCATCCCATGCCACTATCCATGGGATCCTGCTGGAACTGCATGTCAGTGTGGACCTTGGGCAAGGACAGGATTGATCTTGGCTGTGAAACTGACTTGGGTGAGATATTGGAAGACTGTGCTGCCCATGGACCCATCTCTGCCCCTGCATCAGCCTATCTGCTGCTAAAAATCTCATCCTTGACTCAACTATACCAATGCTCTCCTGATTGCCTCCAATCCTCCAGCCTCCATGAACTTCACCTCATCCAAAACTCTGCTGCTGATATCCTGTCATGTACCAAGTCCTGCTCACCCATCACCTCTGTCCTCATTGACCTACGTTGGCTTTTGGTATCCCAATACCACAAATTTAAAATTCTCATCCTTCTCTGTAAATCCATTCTTGGCATCACACCTCCCTGTCTCTGTTACCTCCTTCAATCTTACAACCCTGCCTTTCCTGAAAACTCTCTGTTCTTCTGACTCTGATCTCTTTTCCTTCTCCCCACCATTGGTGGCCATGCTTTCAACCAGATAGGCCTTATGCTCTGGAATTTCCTCCCTAAACCCCTCCATATATCTACCTCCTTCTACTCAAGACCCTCCTTAAAATCTACCTTTTTAATCAAGCTTTGTTCTCCTGCTTTGGCTCAGCATCCATTTTTTTGATCATGCCTCAAGTTTTGGATAAGTTGAACTATATGGAGGGTGGAAGATGGGAGGCAGGCTAGGAGAGCTTTGGAATATTTGAGTCTGGAGGTGGCTTAGGCATGTTTGGGGTTTTGAGTGGCAGATGGGCTGAGGTAGGAGTGTAGCAGGGCGATGTTATGGAGGTGGACGTAGATCTTTGTGATAGAGAGGACATGGGTTGGAAGCTCACCTTGGGGCACAATAGGACACAGAGGTTGTACACAGTTTGTTTCAGCCTAAGACAGTTACTGGAGAGAGGAATGGAGTCAGTAGCAATAATATGGAGCTTGTGATTGCGGTTGAAGATATTGGATTTGGTCTTCGTAATGTTTAGCTGGAGAAATTGTGGCTCATCCAGTACTAGTCTGACATCACAAAGGCAGTGGAGGAATCAAGAGAGGTAGAACTGGGTGCCAATAGTGTACAAATGGAAGCTGACCCAATGTCTGAGGATGATGTCACCAAGGGTCATCAATACATGCAGAAGAGGAGGGAACCAAAGTTAATTCTTTGGGAAACTCCAGAGGTAACAGTTTGGGCTGGGAAGAGAGGCTATTACTGGGGATGCACTGGCTATGATTGTATAAGTAAGAGTGGAACCAAGCAAGGGCAGTTCCATCAAACTGGACAGTGAAGGAGAGGCTTTGGAGGAGGATGGTTTGGTCAAACATATCATAAGCTGTAGAGAGGTTGAGGAGAATAACGAGGGATAATGCACCATGTTGTAGGTCTTTGGTAGGTCAGAAGTCCCACTATGTCATTGTCATGGTGCTGGAGCAGGATTGTGGGATTTTGGGCCCGTGTAGATTCATTTTCCTGTGTTTTCTCTGCCACGCACAAAAGCTTTATGTAGGTACATTACTCTTTACAGTTGGTAACAACCTCCTGAACATAATTCCATGGATGGTGTCAATACTACTTCTTGGATGAACTGCCAGGAGGCATGCTGGAGTACTGTGGGCAATTTCCTCTCCTTAATTAGGCATCCTTTCTTCTCCTGATTATCCACGTGTGATGCACAAGCTCTCCCAGCTTAAACCTGAAAGTTCAAACTGGGAATGCTTTAAATGTAATTATGGTACAATATGGTGTAGACCTGGTCACAGAGTTTGAATATTTACTGTAAATTGGAACATTTTTACTGAAACAGTTGCCTGAATATTAACAGGGGCGGGTTATATAGGTGGACGGTGAGACGTTTTGGATGGAAAACCTGGAAGTCCACCTGCGTCTTTCATCATTGACAGGTTCCTCGCCTGGAAGTCAGCCTGATTGACAGGCTTGGCTTCCAGTTGGGTGGGGAGGACTCTGGAGCAGGCCGCAAGAGCGGGTAGCTCTGATCCACATCACTAGGGGAGCTCCGATCCCAGGGGGATCTGATCCCCGGCCCTGAGGGGGGAACCGATTCCGGGGACGGTCCAATCCCCGACCCCAGTGTGGGTGCAATCCCTGGGGGGGGGGCGGGGGAGGTCCAAACCCAGGGATCTTTTGTATGGGGAAAGTCTGAAGGGGGAGAGCTTGGGGGTGGGGGAAGCACTCCTGCTCCTCCTAGCCCACAAGCTGTGCTGTAAAAGCACTTACCTACTCCCCAAAGCTCTCCTCGCCTCCCTTCAGCTGCCGGTTTTCCCGAGACCAGGGAAACCCGGCCAGCCACTGTAAAACCTGCAATGCAGGTTAAATCAGAGGCTGCAAGACTCATTAAAATATTTACATTGCCAATGCGGGTTGACTCCCCGTCCCTTGTCCTGTCTCCATTAAACCCGGAAGTGGGCAGGTTGGAGGTGTGTTGTGGCCGGGGTTCACATTTTTTAAATTTTAGCGTCTGTCCTGACTCCAGTCCACTCATGTTTGGATATTAAAATTCAGCCCAGTGATTCTGTGATCCAACTATCTCAGTGGAGAATGCATGCTCACAGAGGGTGAAGGTCAGAGACAGGGCTACTATTATAGCCCCAATTCTCTGACAAATGTGGGCTCGGTTTTCCCAGCCCTGAGGAGGCGGGTTTGGAGGCGTGCGAGTTGTTAAAATCACCAAAACTGGCGGGCGGGCCCGTTCCCGCCTCTGAGCAATTTTCCCAAGTGCGTGTTTTCTGACTCGCTTTCCATCCCGCCTCTTGGAGGCGGGATAGGCCCTTAACAACCACTTAATTGTCTCTATAATCCAATTTTGAGAGGCCTTTCTGATTTTAACACATTTCCCCCATCCTACACACCTCCTCTGGAACACGCCAGGTAATGCTGGTGGCCTCACTAGTGGATTGCTTACGAACAGCTGCAGCTCCACCATTACAAAGGAGTTTTCATCGATGATCATTTGCAGGTGGCAGAACTTTGTTGTTTCAGGTCTGGGGGAACTTTTAGCAGGCATACTCAGTGTTGTGGAAGTTTGGAGTCTGACACCCATCTCCAGTGTGACCTCCTGGGAAACCCCTCTCCCCACCTTGACTAAGCGCTTCTTCAACTGAGGCATATTCCAGAAGCATGATGAACTTTTAATTCCTTTCCTCCTGGACATCAGATTCGGATGCAGACCAGCCACAGCAACAGCAGAACCATGAACAACAGCAGCAGCAACAGCAGGAGCATCAACAGGAGCACCAAGCTGCTGGTCACCCACCTGAAGATGCACAGGCCAGAACGGGCCAGCACGCGACAACATTGCTGCCCGGGATGCAAGGGACACACTCGTGTTGGCCAGATTTGCTTAGCCTGCACAATCAAACACTTTGGTCTCGCTTCTTGCCAGATTATCGACAATGGAGAAGAACCTATGGAATCCTATCACTCTGACCACCATTCTGATAATTGCAAGGTGCCCTAAGCCCTCAATGTGAAAGTCCCTTTTGCGAAATGACACAGGCCACAACTTCAACAGTTTACCATCAAAACACTTTATAATACAATCACAATAATGGCTGGTCCAAAAACAAAACAAAACAGCACCCAAGTGACTACCCTTGTGACTACTTGTGCTTTATCTCCCTCTTACATGTGCTCCTACGTGGTGCTTCCCCTGTGGCTTCAGCAGATGTGGTGGCCCCTTGCTCGCACTCTTGCTGCTCCTGTCTCGATGCCTTTGGCGGGCATCCTCTGGCGTGGTGAACAAGTGCGGGCTCACCAACAGTCTGCTGCTCCTGCGGCTCTGCAGGGGCTGAGACGCCCATCTCATTTGGGTGAGGACTCTGGTGGGGCTCTGACCGAGGGCTTTGCTGTGGTATGGTCATGTGAGTGCTTGGAGAGGAGCCCCCACTTCCTTGTTGTCTGCCACCAACATCCCTCTTAAGGGTCAGCCCCACTTCAGAGGTAGCAAGTGGCTTGACAGCACCTTGCTGCACTGCAGGGGGGCCATGAGGACCCATTTCTGCACTGGAAGTCCTACTCCAGAGGACTTGCATGAAGGTCTGCTTTGTTTGCTCAATAGCTGACCATCGCTCTTCAAGAGATGTCATTCTATTCTGAACAATGACCATGTTTTCAATACCCTTGCGACTAAGCTCCATCGACCATGGAAGGAGTGAGTGTAGTGAATGCATAGCATAGATGCTTAGAAGGAAACAAAGGACCCACCCTTTGTGTTGTAAGTAGTTGTTGTCATGGCATCACTGTGATAGGAAGTGTGAGGGCTGCATGGTCGAATAGTTAAGTGAATGTGACCATACAGAGAGAGGGAATGGGTAAGGGTGCAGGGATGTAAGTGTCAAGTGGGATGTGGAGGAAGAGGTTGGCAAAGCAGAGTGCTGGTGAGGAGAGGCGATGGGGATCAGATTGAGGGTGATGGGAAAGTCATGCTCACTTTTCCGGTGCGGAGAAGTTCATGAAACCTCTTCCTGCATTGTAGCCAGGTTCTGCGGCTCATTGAAATGGAGTTGACAACCTGGGGCACTTGTTGCCACACAGCTTTTGTCTGCTGGGGTGGCTTTTTTCTCCCTGAGGAAGGGAACAGAAGCTCCTTCTTACAGCTGGCTCCGTAGAGCTTGGAGGGAGGGCTCATCAAACTGAGGAGCACACTTTTGCTTGATCATTGACATTTTCCACAATTCAACTCCTTCATATAAATTGCAGAGCCTTTGCAGTCTCCAGAAGAATCAAGGCTGCTTGCAGGCCTTAAATCCAACAGCATTGATGATGTCATCGGAGGTGACTTTCTGTATGAAAAGACTACTTGGGCCAGTGGTTCCCACATGCAGGAAATCAATTGGCGAATTAGGGGAAAATCGCACGTTTTCAACACATCACTTAGGAGTCGGGGCCCTGACACGATTTCCACCTGACACGCCACTGCCCGCTCACACTGACAAAATCCAGCCCCATGATCCCTGTGAGATTGGGAAAGCACAAGATTACGGAATCAATGGGCTAGATCTACCTGTCCCTGCGCCTGGGGGTATTGGATCACCTGGGCATTGGGCACAGAGGGAAATCATTTCGGAAGGATCACATCCCAATTTTCCATCCATTAGTTTACAGGCTCTCTTATGGGCATGCAATCCCCCACATCCACCCAATTCTTCTTCATGCACTGGGCCCACGTGCAATAATGGGAAAATCTCTATTTAAGTGAAGGTGCTGGGAGCCTTTTTACAATATTTCATTCTTATTAACACAAGGCTATTGTTTTGGAATTATTTTCTATTTTAACAGTTCTTTGTATTCCTCCTGTTTTGCTGGTATAATTCCTGGCACCTTGATTTTGTAGCATTATGAATTTGGCATCATATTTGGAGCCTAAGTATCGATTGGATTATCCTGCACTTTGATATGCTTCCTTTCCTTGATTATAGATTCTATATATAACTGCACATTAAGGCCGGAATTTTACCGGCGCTCAGAGTGTGGGTTTGGAGGCGGGTCCGCTGTCAAAATCACAAAGATTGATAGCGGGTCAGTATCACACTGTAAACCCGCCTCCTTGTCAGTTTCCCAAGTGTCTGGTCTGTCATCCCTGAACGGACCCGACACCAAGTGGCAGGTCAGCCAATTTAGATACTTAATACCTTGTTAAAAGATAGCTAAGCACCATTTCCCCATGTACTTACCATTTTACCAGGTTTTTAACGAGGTTCCCGGAGAGCGGGTATCACGTCAGGTATGTCATGTTCTCAATGACTGGGTTGCTGTGAATAGGTGACAGATGCAAAAGTGCTATAAAACCTACCATTTCACAGCTGTTCATTTCTCAATCTTAGAAGCTGGAGCCTTCATGATTTGGAACCCACTTTTGAGCTTTATTGAGTGTCAGCTGTGGCTCAGTTGGTAGCACACTCGCCTCTGAGTCAGAAGGTTGTGGGTTCAAGTCCCACCCCAGGGACTTGATCACATAAAACTAGCCTGACACTCCAGTGCAAAACCGAGGGAGTGCTGCACTGTCAGAAGTGCCATCTTTCAGATGAGACGTGAAACTGAAGCCCTGTCTACTCTCTGAGGTGGACGTAAAAGATCCCATGACACTATTTTGAAGAAGAGCAGGGGAGTTGTCCTGGCCAATACTTATCCCTCAACCAACATAACAAAAACAGATTATCTGGTCATTATCATATTGCTGTTTGTGGGAGCTTGCTGTGTGCAAATTGGCTGCCATGTTTCCCACATTACAATAGTGACTCCACTTCAAAAAGTACTTCATTGGCTGCAAAGTGCTTTGAGCTGTCTGGTGGTCATGAATGGCGCTATATAAATGCAAGTCTTTCTTTCTTTTTATACAGTTTGGAAGTGTTTGGAGTAAACTCTCTATCCACTGTCACTTCCTTGGAGCAACCTCTCTCACCATTGACAGATCGCTTCTGTCATCTCTACTTCAGCTCCCATCTAGTCCAACAGCATCGGTACCCTTGAAAAAATCTCACCTTGGTCCTCAGAATCCCACCACGATCAGCCCCAACACCAACATCACCAGTCACACCAGCAGCACCAACAAGAACACCAACCTTCTCCGCAATCAACTGATGCTGCATAGCACCCGACCACATTGCTGCCCAGGACACCAGGGATGGCCTCACCATGGCCAGATTTACTTCACTTGACACTGTATACCCTGGCTGTCACATGATGCGCCAGGTTGGCACCATCTCACACCAGCACCATAAAGCATCCCTACAATGTCCAAGCCATTGCTTTCACACTCATCACCATTGCGCGGGGTAACGTTATTTCTCACCATTCACTGCAATTCACTAAGCCATTTCCAAAGGTGCACACAAATCTGTCCAAGAAGGCAAAGTGTGGAAAATAAAGATTTCAAAGTTTGGCAACACATCAACAGAAACTTTACATGAACATTGGCGAAAACACGCAAATGCCGACCATTGTGTATTGTTAGTTGGTATGATTGGACAAGGATGAGGGTGAGTGTGTGGGGTGGCTAGTGAGATGGTGATGTGATGATGTATATGTAGAGAGAGGGATGGGTGGAAGTGCAAGGTAAGTTGGTGTGAGTAAGGATGTGCAGGAGTAGGGTAGGAAAGGCAGAATAATGGGGATGTAATGAGTGGCACATCAGGATGAGGTTGAGTGTGGCTTTGCAGTAATGTTTTGTGATCTACTGAGATCATTGAAAGGTTTGCACCACTGCAGCCTGGTCTTCCTGATGATATCCCTGCTTGTGCCCTCCTGTGCAATGTGCAACCAGGCTGCTTTGATGTCTTGGGGAGGCCTCTTCTGCCCATTGGAAGGGAAGAGGACCTCCCTGTGTGCTGTGCCTCCCTTTATAAGCATATGAAGGGAGTCATAGGAGAGCCTGGGTGCAGCCGTGCACCTCTGTGCAGTGCTTGTCAGTGTTTGCAGAACACTGACAGCACAACTGTCAAAATGAATGTGGACATGGCCCCTTTAAGGAAACCGACTGACAATGCATCATCAAATGACGTCATCAGACCCGCTTCCTTTTAATTGGCCGGGAACCTTGCAGGGCGGGCTTAAAAAGCCCAATCAATGGAAAATTCATCTCACACAGCGGGATGGAACCGAGGATGGGGGCACAACCCGCCACCTACCTCGGCCGCACTTAGCCTGCCTCGGTAAGCGAAATTGTGGCATAAGTGTGGAGGATTTGGGGTTCATTTCTGTTGATCAATAGTATTTGTTTCATTAGTCTGTTCAATTTAACCATTTTCTGCCTTCAATGTAGAAGAAATTGTGATAGGATAACTGTTGTCCTTTTTCTTCTTCTTAGGCAGTCCCTCGGAACCGAGGATGACTAGCTTCCAGGCTAAAAATGAGTTCTCAGGTGACTGATGAGTGCAATGTGGCACCTACAGTCTCTGTAACAAATGGGGCAGATGGTGGTTGAAGGGGCAGGCGGGTGGGGTGCTTGGGTTGATGTGCGCTCCTTCTACTGTTTGTGCTTGGCTTCCGCTTGCTCCTGGTGAAGAGATTCGAGGTGTTCGGCGCCTTCCCGGATGCTTCTCCACTTTGTGTGGTCTTGGGCCAGGGATTCCCAGGTGTCAGTGGGGATGTTGCACTTTTTTTTGAGGCTTTGAAGGTGTCCTTGAAGCATTTCCTCTGCCCACCTGGGGCTCTCTTGCCGTGTCAGAGCTCCAAGTAGAGCACTTGTTTTGGGAGTCTCGTGTTGGGCATGCAGACGATGTGGCCCATCCATTGGAGCTGATCGAGCGTGGTCAGAGCTTTGATGCTGGGGATGTTGGCCTGAGTGAAAACACTGATGTTGGTATGCCTACCCTGCCAGTGGAGTTGCAGGATCTTGCAGAGGCAGCATTGGTGGTACCTCTCCAGTGCTTTGAGGTGCCTGCTGTACATGGTCCATGTCGCTGAAGCATACAGGAGGGCGGGTATCACTACTGCTCTGTAGACCATTGGCTTGGTGCCGGGTTTGAGGTCCTGGTCTTCAAACACTCTCTTCCTCAGACGACCGAAGGCTGCACTGGCACACTGAAGGCGGTGTTGGACTTAGTCACCGACATCTGCCCTTGTGAACAGTAGGCTCCTGAGGTATGGAAAGTGGTCCACGTTGTCCAAGGCCTCATCGTGGACTTTGATAATCGGGGAGCAGTACTGTTTTGCGGGGCAGGTTGGTAGAGGACCTTTGTCTTACAGATGTTTCGTGTAAGGCCCATGCTCTCGTATACTTTGGTGAAGGTGTTGACGATGGTTTGGAGATCGACCTCCAAGAGTGCGCAGACGCAAGCGTCATCTGCATACTGTAATTTGATGACAGAGAATGGGACGACCTTGGATCTGGACTGGAGGTGATGGAGGTTGAACAGTTTCCCATTTGTTCTGCAGATTAGTTCCACTCCAGCGGGGAGCATACTGAGTGTGAGATGGAGCATTGCAGCAAGGAAGATTGAGAAGAGCGTCGGTGTGATGACACAGCCTAGCTTGACCCCGGTCCATACATGAATTGGGTCCATTGGTCAGGATCACGTCATCATGAAGCAGGCGGAGGATGGTGACAAACATTTGAGAGCAGCCGAATTTGAGGAGAACACTCCATAATCCCTCATGGTTGACAGTGTCGAAGACCTTTGTGAGGTCAAAGAAGGTGGTCGGTGCTGTTCCCTGCATTTCCCTTGTAATTGACGTGCAGTGAAGATCATGTCCATTGTGCCCCTTAGTGGGTGGAATCCGCATTGTGACTCTGGGAGGAGCTCTTCAGCCACTGGGAGAAGCCGATTGAGGAAGATTCTTGTGATGACTTTCCCTTTGGCAGACAGCAGGGAAACTCCTCTGTAATTACCGCAATCGGATTTGTTACCTTTGTTGAAGATGGTCACGATTATGGCTTCTCTGAGATCCCCTGGTATGCTCTCCTCCTTCCAGATAAGAGAAATAAGTTCATGAATTCGCGCCAATAGTGCTTCTCCACCATGCTTTAGTGCCTCGGCAGGGATTCCATCTGCTCCTGAGGCCTTGTTGTTCCTCAGTTGTCAGATGGCCTTTTCAACCTTATGCCGGGCTGGGGTTGTGCTTCGGTGGTGGCGGGTAGCATGCTGCAGGATGGAGTTGAGGACACTCGCATCGAAGACAGAGTCTCGGTAAAGGAGATCTTCGAAGTGCTCCTTCCAGCGGGCACTGACTGCCTCTCTGTCCTTGATGAGTACCTCTCCGTTCTTGGCTCGCAGTGGGGTAGGACCTTGGGTGCTTGGGTCGTAGGTGATCTTGACTGCGCTAAAGAAGCCACACACGTCATGGTTGTCGGCTAGCTGCTGGATCTCCTGCGCTTTCTCCACCCACCATCTGTTCTTTAGGTCGCGAGTTTTTTGTTGGACCTCAGCCTTCAGGCGCCTGTAGAGCTGCTTTCTTGCTCTTGAGTTGTGTTGCTGTATCCAGATCAGGAATGCCTTGCGCTTGCTGCTTATTAGCTCCTGGATCTCCTGGTCGTTCTCATCGAACCAGTCTTGGTGTTTCCTGGTCGAGTGACCGAGCGTCTCTTCACAGGTGCTGATTATGGAGGCCTTGAGTGCAGACCAGGCACTGTGGACATTCTGTGTCTCTGAATCGCTGGGAGTCGTCAGGTTGGTTGTGAGGCGCAAGCTGAATAGGGCTTTCTTAGCAGGGTCATTAAGTGCTCCAGCATTGATTTTCCTGTGGCATTGCTTCTGTTGCCGCCGCTGTTTTGGGGCTACGTTGATGGAGATGACAGAGCGGATTAGGCGGTGGTCTGTCCAGCAGTCATCTGCTCCTGTCATGCCGCGGGTGATGTGGACGTCCTTGCGGTCCCTCACTCGGACGATGATGTAGTCCAGCAGATGCCAGTGCTTGGAGCGATGGTGTTGCCATGAAGCCTTGCACTTTTCGCTCTGACGGAACAAACTGTTGGTTATGACAAGGCCATGTTCTAAGCATTTCGTCAGCATGAGAGTACCTTTGGAGTTGGCTTTCCCTACCCCCGTCTCTGCTGATCACACCTCCCCAGAGGTCTGTGTCCTTTCCAACTCTGGCGTTAAGGTCGCCAAGGAGGATCAGCTTGTCGCCCGTTGGGACGCAGGACAGAGATTGTTCGAGGCTGGAGTAGAATTCCTCTTTGGTCTCGTCTGTGGCTTCCAGTGTTGGGGCGTACGCACTGATGACTGTAGCGCACTGGTTCTGGGGTAGATTGAGCCGAAGAGTCATGAAGTGTTCGTTTATTCCGCATGGGGAGTCTCTGAGACGTTCTACTAGCTTAGTTTTTATGGTAAAGCCTACCCCATGGAGGGGGCATTCTTCTTCAGGTTTGCCTTTCCAGAAGAAGGTGTAACCACCACCTTGCTCCTTGAGCTGGCCTTCCCCTGCCCACCGGGTCTCGCTTAGGGCAGCGATGTCTATGTCAAAATGTCTGAGCTCCCGGGCAACGATAGCAGTACAGCATTCCGGTCTGTCGCTGTTGGGGTTGTCCATGAGGGTCCTGACGTTCCAGGTCCCAAACTTCATTTCAAAGGGTGGAAGATGCCTGTGCGTGAATTCTTTTAACGTGGGGTGGCCATTGCACACCAGCTACCACACGGGCTTGACAGAGCAAGGTCTTGGTCCAATGGAAAGGGGATCCAAGAAGATTGGAGACCAGGCTCTGCTACATCCGTCTAGCACATACACACAAACATACTCCTACTGTCACAATTCACAATTCAAATCGCTTTATTGGCATGATAAGGTACATCTTATGTTGCCAAAGCATCAAAATACATTTATGGTTGAACACATAAACGCGGTTCTATTCATACAGTTTATAAATATACATTCGCCTTGTTTGTATATATTCTTGTCTTAGTTTACTGGTTGTCCCTCTGTTCATGGCAAGCTGTAACATAGTGTGCCGCCAGTGTTACACAGCTTCTCTCCTCCCCCAGTAGGAAAGGGAGTTTTTGGTTGTCATTCAGATTTCTGAATTCAGGGCATATTTGTGAGAATTTTTGGTAGAAATTCTCCCTGATGTCCTGATATTTTCCACAGGCTGTGAGGAAGTGCATCTCTGTCTCAACTACTCCCAGACTGCAGTGAGAGCATATCCTGTCTTCTCTTGGCAGCCTGGTTTGCCTGTGTCTGCCTTTTTCGATCGCTAGGCTATGTTCGCTAAGTCTGTACCTTGTCAAGGTTCTTCTCAGTTTGTTATCCTTTACCATGGTCAGGTAATCAGCTATGTTGTATTGTCTGTTTAGGGCCAAGTAGCAATTGAGTTTGCTTTGGGTTTTTGTTGTTTCTGCCCAATATGTCAGATATTTTTCCTTTTGCTTAGCGACGAGTGTGTTGGGTCGAATTCTTTGTGTTACCCTGTCACTGTCCTGGGACTGGTTATTGTTAGTGTTGTTAGTAGTTACTTCACTGAGTCCCAGGACTAGTTGACTGAGGGTATTTTTCTTTATGGTCAGCTCTTGGCATTTCAGGGCGTCGTAGTGATAGTATTGGGAGTTGCTCATTTGTAGGTGATTCCAAAAGTTGGTGGCTCTTTTTTGGATAGTGATTATTAATGGATATTGGCCTAGTTCCGCCCTGCATGCATTGTTTACTGTTTTCCTTTGAGTCCGGAGGATACTTTTACAGAATTCTGCATGTAGGATCTCAATTGGGTGTTTGTCCCATTTTGCAAATTCTTGTTGTGTTAGCGGTCCCCATACCTCACTGCCATAGAGTGCAATTGGTTCAATTACTGATTTGAAAATTTTGAGCCAAATGCTAATTGGGATTTCTATTTGGATTGATTTTTTGATGACATAGAAAGCCCTTCTTGCTTTCTCTTTCAGTTCATTCACAGCCAGTTTGAAGTTTCCCGTAGAACTGATTTTTAAGTTGCCTGACCTGCTGAGTTTTTCCAGCATTTTCTGTTGTTATTTCGGATTTCCAACATCTGCAGTATTTTGCTATCGTATGTGTAGTGAGTGGTTTGTTCAATTTTGGTTGTTCCTACTGTGAAATTTATTTTGGGTCCCTGATGTTTGGATCTTTGCTGAAACACAAGGACTTTGGTTTTTTGGGGATTTATTGTCAGGGCCCAAGTCTGGCAGTACGACTCCAGCAGGTCCAGGTTCTGCTGTAGACCCTCCTTAGTTGGTGACAGCAGAACCAGGTCATCTGCATAGAGGAGGAATTTAACCTTGGATTCATATAGGGTGAGGCCAGGTGCTGTAGATTGTTCAAGTAGTTTTGCCAATCCATTAATGTAAATATTAAAGAGTGTCGGTGAGATTGGCGAGCCCTGCGTCACCCCCCGCCCCTGTGGGAAGTATTTTGTTTGTTTGTCTCCAATTTTAACTGCACATTTATTGTTTGTATACATTGATTTAATTACATCATATGTTTTCCCTCCTACCCTGCTTTCGATAAGTTTCAGGAATAAACCGTCATGCCAGATGGAGTCGAAAGCCTTCTGGAAATCTACAAAGCATGCGTAGATTTTGCTTTTGTTATGGTGAACGTGTTTGTCAATTAGGGTCTGTAGGGTGAAGATATGATCGGATGTTCTATAGCTTGGCAGGAATCCAATTTGGCTTTTACTCAAGACATTGTGCTCCTCAAGGAAGTTTATAAGTCTTTTGTTTATGATGCTACAGAATACCTTCCCCAGGTTACTGTTTACACAGATGCCTCGATAGTTGTTTGGGTCGATTATGTCCCCACTTTTGTATATGGGTGTTATGAGTCCTTTGTTCCAGATGTCAGGGAAATAACCGACACTCAGAACCAAGTTGAAGAGTTTTAGGATAGCTAGTTTCATTTTGTCGTCTGCGTGTTTAATCATCTCGTTTAGTATGCCGTCTGTCCCGCAAGCTTTTCCTGGTCGCAGGTCCTTGAGTTTTTCAAGAAGTTCTTTTTCTGTTATTATGGCGTCTAGCGGGTTTTGGTTATCTTTTATGGCCAATTCAAGCTTTTCCAGTTTTTTGCGTATTTGGTGTTGCTCTGGTCTTAGTGTGTTTTTCTGGTATAATTTTTCAAAGTGGTTTACCCATGTGTCCCCATTTTGAATGGACAAATCGTCGTGTTGTTTTTTGTGTAGTGTTTTCAAGTTGTCCCAGAAACAATTGGAATCAATGGATTCCTCCATGGAGCTGAGTGTATTCTTAATAAATTGCTCTTTTTTGGTTCTGAGTGTGTTTCTGTATCGTGTTAGTGTCTGACAATAAGTAAGGCGTAATTCCTCGTTTTCTGGATGTCTGTGTTTTTGGTTTGATATTTTTCTAAGTTTTTTCCTCATGTTATGGCAATCATGGTCAAACCATTTTTCATAGTTTTTTGTTTTGGGTTTGTTCTTGCGAGCTTTCAAGTTTGCATTTGTTGCCAAATTATCAAAAATATTGTTTAGTTTACTAACTGCCCGGTTTACGCCTTCTTTATTGTGAGTGTATATGTTATCCAGAAAGGTGTCTAAGAGAGCTTGAGTTGATGCATTGCTAATTGTTTTCTGGTATTTTTCCGTGTCATTTTTGGCCCATCTGTACGATTTTTTGGTGTTGTACAGTTTACTGGGTTGTGTTTCTATGTTTGTTTCTGTCTTTTTGAGAAACATAGTAATTTGACTGTGATCTGACAGTGTTGTTTGTGGTTTGACTGTGAATGCTCTGAAAGAGGATGGGTCTAAGTCTGTAATCATATAGTCTACTGTGCTGCAGCCAAGAGGTGAGCAATAGGTCGATCTTCCTAGGAGGTCTCCTATGAACCTACCATTGACAATGTACAGACCCAGGTTTCGACAGAGCTGTAGTAGTTGTTTTCCGTTGGTATTTGACTGCTTGTCGCAGTTATGCCTGTATGGAAGGGAAGGGATGTCAAAGTGGTTATTCCCGAATACGTAATTGTTTCCCTGATTATTGGTGAAGTCTGGTTCTTCGCCCGTTCTTGAATTGAGGTCCCCACAGATCAACACGTTCCCCTGGGCCTGGTATTGGATAATTTCCCCCTCCATGTTGGAGAAGGTGTCCTCTTTAAAGTACGGGGAATCGATTGGAGGGATATAAAGTGCGCAAATGTAAACATTTTGGGCGTTTGAGATAATCTCCCTCTCAAGTTTGAGCCACATATGGTTTTCGCCCTTTTTTATAAATTTGATGTAATTCTTAAGTTCTGTTTTAAACCAGATCAGTATGCCTCCGGAGTCTCTGCCTTGGGTTACACTGGTAATTTATTGGAGGGGACCACTAGCTCAGTGTATCCTTGGGGACAGCCAGTGTGTCCTTTTCCTTTATACCAAGTTTCCTGTAAAATGATAATATCTAGATCTTTAGTTTCTTCTATGAACTCTGTGGTCCTACTCTTCACTTCTAGCACTGAAGAGCGTAGACCTTGGATATTCCAGGTCGAAATATATAAGGATTTCATGTTAAGTTTGATCTTTTACTATGATAGGTTAAAGAGTGGTACGTGTTTGTCGTGTCTAAGTGTGGGGAAAAAAAAAGATCACCTCAGTTGTCCATAAAAGTTAATACAACTTGGTTACAGTTCTTTCTATTAATTAGTCCTTGATCCATAAGGCGGAAGTAGATGCTGCTGCACATCTGCTTATTGTCTCTTAATGGATTGTTTCTGTCTGAGGTATTGCGTACGTCCTGTGCATCTCTCCCTCTGTCTGGCTGGGGGCGGTCCTATTCCCCTGTGGGACAGGAGTGGTGCAGGTCTGATATTGTTGATCCTCTCTGGTCTTGGTTGGTGTGGTGGTGGTCTTTGTAGTGTTCCTGATATGTACCCTGCTGATCTCTGGTGGTCGGGGGGGCGGTCCTCTTGGAGTCTGGGTATGGACCCGGTTAAAAGCGACGTCCTTCAGGGCTTTAGCAAAGATCGATATTCTTTGCCTTTGGATGTGGACGTGGTCGTAAAGACATTCCTCATCGAGGGTGGGGTGTTGGGCCAGGTGTACGTTGTGGTTTGATTCGCAGTCTCTTGCTATGCTGGCATTTATCTCATGAATTGTGTTGTTGTTGAAGTCTGTTCTCGGCAATATTGTGGAAACAGTGATTCTAGTGTTTGGAAATGTACTGCTTGCCTTCCTAATCATTGCTCTGAGCGATGTTGCTACCTCTTTCTGTTTGGCCTTTAGGTCATTTGTGCCCGTGTGTATTATTATGTGTTGGGGGGAGCCTAATCTGGCTTTGGTCAGCCATCCCATGGCTCTGTCTGTTGTTGGGCACCAAATCTTTTCTACTTTACTTCTAGGGAAGAGCTTTTTCTCCCACAGAAATTTCCCATTTGAGTCTATGAGTATTACGACGTCAGCCTTGTTTGTGTTTACTGTCTGGTGGCTTTCGCCTGGACTCATAGTGTGTGTGCTGGGCTGGGGTGTCTGGTGTGTGCGTACCTCTTGTGAGCGGCTCGCTTGTGGTTCCATGGTGGTGGGGGAAGATTGCGAATCAGTATGCTGGTCGGTCTGTGTGGCACCCCTTGTATTGTGTGTCTGTTGCTTTTGTTCCGTGTGGGAGTGCAGCCGTTCCGTCCGGCTCTGTCTTGTCTTATCTCTAGCCTCTGGTTGCTGGTCTAATGGTGTTATCTCTCCTCTATGGCTCTCTTCTTTTTCCTGCAGCTCTTTCTCCTGATTCCTAAGTAGATTCACCTGTTTCTCAAGTAGATTCAGCTCTCTCTTGTGTCTCTCCCTCTCCTGCTTTTGTTCGTCATTCAATTTGAGGAACTCCTCTCTAAGTTTCACCATCTCTATCTCTAATTGATTAAATTTATCTTTTGGTTGTATCTGGCTGTGTGATCCCTGGGTATGTGTCTGGTCAGCCCTGGAAGGCTCACTCACTTCCTGGCTAAGCTGGTCGGCCCTGGAAGGCTCACTCACTTCCTGGCTATGCTGCTCTTCTCTGGGTGAGCTGGGAATGGCAGGGGGACTATGTGTGGCTTCCTCCCTGGTAGTTATGCTGGGGTTTGTCAGTTGTATCGTGTGGCTGTGGTTCCCCGGGGTTAGTGTCTGGTTTGAACTGTGTGGCTCGTTCACCTCCTGACCAGGCAGATTTTCTCCTGGTAAGTTGTCAATGTTGGGGAGAGTGCGGGCCACTCTGAGGTTGTTCTTTCCCCTCGTAGTTAATCTTTTCAGTGTCCTGAAGGCCGTTGCAAATTTGTCGAGGTTGCCTTGCACTAATATTGTTCCGGTATTGTACGCGTTGACAGTCGTGGTTGAACTGTCTCCTGGTGTGTTCATTTTCATTATGGACCCATTTGCGGTATTTTCTAGCTTAACACTGGTATAGTGTGATTTTATTGCTGTGATCCAAGCCGTTGGCTGATCTGAGTAGAAAATGAGGTTACTTTTTGTCCCATTGTTGTAACAGTCAGCAAAAAGAGTTTCTGGTTTTTCTCTCATCTGCTCATGCTTGATCCCTCCTTCCCACAGGTCCTCTCTGCCTGGGTTTCATAGGATGCAGTTGGCCCATGCTACA
Organism: Somniosus microcephalus; assembly: GCF_052327205.1. Classification (NCBI taxonomy): domain Eukaryota; kingdom Metazoa; phylum Chordata; class Chondrichthyes; order Squaliformes; family Somniosidae; genus Somniosus; species Somniosus microcephalus. Next base: position 224,792,902 of record NC_140991.1, read on the forward strand.
CCTTCCCTGGGCCCCGACCCTGCTGCTGGTCCACGCTGCACCTGTCCTGGGCCTCGACCTCGTTGCTGGGCTCGTCCTCGCTCCTGGACCCTGTCCTCGCTCCTGGGCCTCGTCCTCGCACCTGGGCCCCATCCTCGCTCCTGGGCCCTGACCTCGTTCCTGGGACCCGATCTCGCTGCTGGGCCTCGTCCTCGCTCCTGGGTCCTGTCCTCACTCCTGGGTCCCAACCTCGCTGCTCCTCCCGCCCCTGCTCCTGGGCCTCGACCTTGCTCCTGGGCCTTGTCCTCGCTCCTGGGTCCCGACCTCGCTCCTGGGTCCTGTCCTCGCTCCTGGGTCCCACCCTCGCTGGGTCCCGTCCTCGCTCCTGGGTCCCGTCCTCGCTCCTGGGTCCTGTCCTCGCTCCTGGGTCCCGACCTCGCTCCTGGGTCCCGACCTCGCTCCTGGGTCCCGACCTCGCTCCTGGGTCCCGTCCTCGCTCCTGGGTCCTGACCTCGTTCCTGGGACCCGATCTCGTTGCTGGGCCTCGTCCTCGCACCTGGGTCCTGTCCTCACTCCTGGGTCCCAACCTCGCTGCTCCTTCCGCCCCTGCTCCTGGGCCTCGACCTTGCTCCTGGGCCTTGTCCTCGCTCCTGGGTCCCGACCTCGCTCCTGGGTCCTGTCCTCGCTCCTGGGTCCCGACCTCGCTCCTGGGTCCCGTCCTCGCTCCTGGGTCCCGTCCTCGCTCCTGGGTCCCGTCCTCGCTCCTGGGTCCCGACCTCGTTCCTGGGACCCGATCTCGCTGCTGGGCCTCGTCCTCACTCCTGGGTCCCAACCTCGCTGCTCCTGGGCCTCGATCTCGCTCCTGGGCCTCGTCCTCGCTCCTGGGCCTTGTCCTCGCTCCTGGGTCCCGCCCTCGCTGGGTCCCGACCTCGCTCCTGGGTCCCGACCTTTCTCCTGGGTCCCGGTTGTAGTGTCCAAGTATAAATAATACACGGACTGCAGGAGAACAATAATAACAGGTATTTACTGAACAGAGGGTACTCTTTTATTTGGACCCAAAAAAAAAACCAATTCGACTGTAAATAAACAAAAGTTCAACTAAAGCTTAACAAATCAAATTAAAATTTGGTTTTCCGTGTTGATGATGCACTCCAGTCCCCGCGGCGCCCACCGGTCGCGGAAATACTCAAGCGCACCGGCGGACACCGCGTGCTCCATCTCCAGGGCCACCCGGGCGCGAACATGGCCGCGGAAGAGATGCAGGCAATCCGGCTGGACGACCCCCTCGACCGCCCGCTGCCTGGACCAATTGATGGCTCTTTTAGCCAGGCCCAGGAGCAGGCCCACAAGGAGGTCCTCCAACCTGTCCGCTCCCCTCCGCACCGGGTGACCGTAGATCAAGAGCGTGGGACTGAAGTGCAACCAAAAATCGAGGAGCAGCCCCTTCAAGTAGTGAAAGAGGGGCTGCAACCTCTCACAATCCATATAAACGTGAAACACGGACTCCTCCAGGCCGCAAAAAATGCAGGCGGCCTGGGAGTCCGTGAACCTACTTAAAACCTTATTGCACGGGACCGCTCCGTGCAACACCCTCCAGGCCAAGTCCCCGATGGAACAAGGGAGGACTCCCGCATAGAGAGCCCTCCATTGGGGACCTCCGCTACCGCCGGTCGGCAAAACGCCACGCCAAGGCGTGTCCGGACGGTAGACGAAGATGGCAAAGTGGAGAGTGTGCAGGAGCAGCCCGTACAGGAAACCCCTCCGCGCGGAATGAAAAGGCACGGAGGGTATTTCCTCGAGACGGCTCAAGTTGTGAGGCGCCGGTTCCCGAGGGGAGTTTCGGGGCCGGGCGCCGATGAGGAATTCCGTCCGAACGGGGGTAAGCTCGGACGGGATCGCCCCACGTGCTTGAGCCGCCTCGATACACCTAGTGGAGTCGGGGCCCAGTGCCGCTTTTACCGATTCGATGGTTTCGACCGCGAGCTGGACGTTGGCCCAGGACAGGCGCCGCGCCAGCTCCTCTGGCGCCATCCAGCCCGCTCCTCCGCCATCGAGCAGGTCCCCGACTCTGGTCACCTTGCCAGCCACAGCCCTACCCTCCGCCAGCCGCCCGAACCCGTGTTCGTGGAGGTGCGGATTCCTGAGCAGCGGCTCCCGAAGGAGAGCCGCCGCTCCTGACGGGGGAGAGCTCCGCCTGGAAGCGACGTAGTTCCAAACCCATAGTAGTTCCTGGTAGAAGACAGGCAGCTCCCGCAGGCCGGCACGCCTGCTGCCCACTTTCGCAAACAGGAGCTGCGTGTCGTAATTGAGGCCATGCAGCTGGCGGAAGAAAAACGTCGCCAGCGCACACCATCTCGGAGGATTCTCGACGTACAGGTATCTCTGCAGCGTCTGAAGACGGAAAGTCGCAGCCTGGGTGCGAAGGCACACCAGCGCCTGACCGCCCTCCCTAAGCGGGAGACACAGAACCGCGGCAGAGACCCAGTGCTTCCTTTTGTCCCAGAAGAAGTCGATGAGCTTCTTCTGAATCTTGGCGACAAACGCAGGGGGAGGGATCAAAGTGACCAACCGGTACCACAACATGGCGGCCACCAGCTGGTTTATGACTAGCGCTCGACCCCTGTAGGACAACACTCGGAGCAGTCCTGTCCAGCGTCCTAGGCGAGCGGTGACTTTGGCCTCCAGCTCTTGCCAGTTCGCCGGCCAAGCGTCCTCGGCAGGGCTAAGGTAGACTCCCAAATAGAGGAGGTGCGTGGTGCTCCAGGCGAAAGGCCTGAACTCCTCCGGCAGGGAGTCCACCCGCCACTGACCCACCAGGAGTCCGGAACATTTCTCCCAGTTGATCTTGGCGGAGGATGCGTCCGAGTAAATCTGCTGGCATTCCCGCATCCTCCGCAAGTCAGCGGGATCCGTGACCGTGAGGAGCACGTCATCGGCGTAAGCCGAGAGGACCACCTCCACGCCCGGCCCTTGCAGAGCCAGTCCCGTCAACCTCTTCCGCAAGAGGCGCAGGAAAGGCTCCACGCAAATGGCATATAACTGACCGGACATGGGGCATCCCTGACGCACCCCCCTCCCGAAGCGAAGGGGCGCCGTCAAGGACCCGTTAACTTTAATCAGACACTCCGCGGCAGTGTACAGAAGTCGGATCCGGGCGACGAAATGCGTCCCGAACCCGAATGCGCGCAGAGTCCCGAAGAGATACTCGTGATCCACCCTGTCGAACGCCTTCTCCTGATCCAGGGAAAGGAAGGCGACCGACAGACCAGCCCTCTGGGAGTGGTGGACCAGGTCCCGGACCAGATGGATGTTATCGTGGATGGTCCGGCCCGGGACCGTGTAGGACTGGTCGGGGTGGATCATGTGGGCCAGCACGGTGCCAAGGCGAGCAGACATGGCCCTGGCAAAGATTTTATAGTCCGTGCTGAGGAGGGAGACCGGGCGCCAGTTCTTAAGGAGGCGGAGATCGCCCTTCTTAGGCAGCAGGACAATGACCGCCCTGCGCCAAGAGAGGGGCATCTCCCCGGTCGCCAAACTTTCCCCCAGGACCCGCGCGTAGTCGCCCCCCAAGACGTCCCAGAACGCCCTGTGGAACTCCACGGTCAGCCCGTCCAGCCCCGGGGACTTTCCCCTAGAGAGCTGGCGGAGGGCGCCGGTCAGCTCCGCCAGACTTAGCGGAGCGTCCAATTTTTCGGCGCCCTCCGGGCCAACCTTCGTCAGGTCCTCCCACAAAACTCTGCGCGCATCCTCGCTGGACGGATCCGGAGAGAACAGAGCCCCGTAATAGGCGCGGGTCTCCGCGTTGATTCCCTCCGGATCCGAGACCAGAGATCCGTCGTCGGCCAGCAGCCCCAAGAGCTGCTTACGGACCCCCCGTCTTTTTTCCAGCGAGTAGAAGAAGGGGGAGCCGCGGTCCAGGTCCCGCAGGAGCTGGATCCGCGACCTCACGTACGCGCCTCGGGACCCGACGAGCTGCAGGTCCTTCAGCGCGCCCTTCTTCTCTTCGTACACCTTCCGCAGGGCCGGGTCCTCGACGACCTGACCGAGACGGGACTCCAGGTCGAGCACCTCCTTCTCCAACCGCCCGACCCGGGCCTCCCGCCTCTTGGTCGACCCCTTCGCGTACTCCTGACAGAAGAGACGGATGTGAGCCTTGCCCACATCCCACCATAGCCTCAAGGAGGGGAAGCCCCCCTGCTTCCTTCTCCAGTCGGCCCAGAATCGACGAAACGAATCCCGGAACCGTGCGTCCTCCAGCAGCAGGTTGTTAAAATGCCAGTACACGGACCCCCCCCGCGTGCGCAGCGGAGCGAGCTCCGCCCACACCAGGTGGTGGTCCGTGCACGGCACCGGCCGCATGGAAGCTGCCGGAACGCAGGAGACGAACGCCCGGGAAATGTAGAGGCGGTCGATTCTGGACCTTCCTCCCCCAGACCTCACGCTAGTGAAGGCGCTGGAGTCGGGGTGGAGATTTCGCCAGACGTCCACCAAGTCGAAGGACCCAACCAGGTCCCTCAACTTCTCCATCGCCGCCGGGCTTCGCGGGGGACCCGAACGGTCCCTCGCCTCGAGGGTGCAGTTAAAATCCCCCCCGAGGATGACGCACTCGCCCACGTCGATGGAGCCCAAGAGAGCGGACACTTCTTCGAAGAAGCGCACTTGCTGCGCACTGGTCTGAGGGGCGTACACGTTCACTAGATGGAGCGGCACGCCCCCCAGGCGAACAGTGACATGGAGCAAGCGGCCCGGCACGTGCTCCTTGACCCCCAAGATCGCCGGCTGAAAATGCGGGGCCAGCAAGATAGCCACCCCGCTGGAATTGTTGGAGAGGTGACTCATGCTGACCCCTCCTTGCCACTCCAGGAGCCACGTGGCTTCGTCTCCCGGAACGGTGTGGGTTTCTTGCAGGAAGCACACCGCATACTTCCCGTCCCGAAGGACCGAGAAGTTATTGAATCTGCGGCGCGCCTCCCTGCTGCCGTTGATGTTGAGGCTGGCTATGGTTATCTTCATGTCAGAAGCATAGTGCAACCTCTACCTACACCTAACGGGGCGAGGAAGCGCAGCCGCTGGTCAGCCGCCACTTCCTCAGCAGCCCAGTGAGAAACGTTGTGAGCCGACGCAGCTCGAGCGGGTTCACACCCTCATCCGCGCCCAAGATCTTAACGGCGGCGCGGACGGAATCGATGAGCAGCGCCAGCTCCGACCACCTGTCGAGGGCCAGCCGGACCTTATTGCGCTGACCCAGGCACGTGGCCATAAAATCCCGGAGTTCCCTTACGGAAATGAGGGGAGACTCGGCAAGGGGCACGAGGTCATCCATCGCCACGTCGGCGCTGGAGTCCGAATCATCCTCCGTGCCCATCACCGAGTCCCCATCCTCCTCCAGGGGGTCGTCACCAGCGGCCGACCCGTCCGCCGCGCAGTGCGAAGCGAACGACTCGGCCGCGCCAGCCAGCCCCGCCTCCGCCCGGATCCCACCCCCAGGATCGGCGGCAGAGGATTTCTCCCTGGGCTCCTCTAGGGGTGCCGGGCCAGAAGACGGCGGCGGTTCAGAGCTCCCCTCCGCCTCAGACGCCGGAACGACCGGAGAAACCGGGGAGAGAACAATTTCCAGCTCCTCCAGTACGTCCGGCACCAGAGACGCAGCCAGGGGGCCATCCTCCTCCCCGCCACCAACCTCCGACCCAGCGGACGGGGGGTTTTGAATTAAAAGCTCCACCAGGACGAGCATCCCCTGGGAGACGTCCGGGTCGCATTGGGCGAGCTCATTATCCTCGAGCTCGCCCGACCCAGCCCCCAGGCTGCCCGACCCGGCGAGGGGTAACGACACCGATAAAAGGTCAACTTCAATTACTGCCGCGGGTTGTTCCGCAACCCCCCCCACGGGCAGGGTCTCATCCCCATCCCCGGGAGGCACGTGCTGGACAGACACATCTGCCTCAGCCTCCCGAGGGACAGGCGACCCCTGCCGATCGCTGGTGATGACGACAGCGCTGGGGGGGCGGGGGGGCGCAGTACCCGCGGCGGGCGACGACTCCCCCTGCTCGGAGGGACCTTCCTCCTCCCGGTCCTCCTCCTCATCCAGGGGGTCGCGCCTTCTTTTTAGCACGGAGGGAGCGAGGGAGACCTCCATGTCTGCAAAGGCCTCCTCCTCGACTCCCTCCGGCGGAGCAGGTTTGTCGGGTTCCTCGGGCCCGAGCCCGGCCGCAGGTATTGGCATTACCGCTGCGGCGGTTGCGGCCACAGGCTCGGGCACGGGGCCCCTCCCGCTCACATCTGCCCTGATCAACTCCGCGAGGAGCGCGGGTGTAAGGGGCTCAAGGGGCAAGGGCTCACCATCCACGGGCGGACCTGCCCTAAGGTGCTTCTTTTTTCCCCGCGCCTTCTTTCCGGCTAGACACGCTCCCTCCCCCCCGCCGGAGGCCTTGGTGGCATCGGCCCCCGACGTCAACCGCGCATCAGACGTACTTGACGCGCGGGCAGATCCGGGGGGAAGGGCGGCGGCGGCGGCGCCAGCCTCGGCCGCACGAGACGGTCCGGCGGCCTTGGAGGCAGGGCAGTTCCTCCTGATGTGCCCCACCTCCCTGCAGGCATGGCACCTCACACCGTCCGACGTCCAAAAGGCGCGGTAGGCGGTCCCCTCGTGGAGGACGACGAACGCCCCTTCAGTGTCCTCCTCCCGCGCCAGCTGGATAAACAGCTGGCGCCGGAAGGAGAAGACGTGGCGAAGGCTGGCCTCCCGGAAGCCGAGCGGGATGGGCGTGATCCCCGACCTCACCTCCCCAAGTTGTCGCAAATGGGGAAGGAGGAGCTCACCAGGAACATAGGGCGGGACGTTGGAAATAATGATCCTCTGCGCGGTGGCCTCGAGAGGATCCACCGGCAGGAAAGTCCCGCCCACGGTGAGCCCCTTGGCGACAGCCAGGGACACCGCCCGCTCCGACCCCAGGAAGAACACAGCCTTCCCATACATTTTCGAGGCCGCGACGATGGCTGAGGGGCCGACAACCCCAGCCATGGCCTTGACGCAGGCCTCGATGGTCATAGTGGGGTGAGTGTAGCTCTTCACCCCAAGCTTTTTTGTTATTAATCGAAAAGGTGACGGGGCAGCAGGAACAGCGGGAGCAGCTGTGGCTGTGGCTACCACTCTCGCATAGGTCCCGGCTGGCCCCGCCACCGGCGAAGATGCAGTCGCCATTCTGGGGTGCTTTTTTTAAGGGCTACACTCACCCCAAGTCACAGGCCTGAAGGTGTTAATGGCCTCGGTGTATATATATATTTTTTTGTCCTCTATTGAGCAGAGGGAGCTGATTAAAATGAGGACACACCTCTCTCCTTATTGATTTAAATTGGGAGAGGAGCCCTCGCCCCTCTGCTTCAATTGGCAATTAATAAAATAGATGAAACTAAGGTGCCTTAGAAAGACAGGCAGAGAGAGACAAAGAGAGAGAGAGAGAGAGGTGGGGGGGGTGGGAAGGAGGGAGGCCGCAAAGGGCAGTGTTGCCACTCAGGATGGTGGGTGGGTGTAGGCAGGGTTGCACTCTCCGATGGAAAAAGTCTTTGGTGATGGTGGTCTTCTGGCAGGGGGAGAAGACGTCTTCACCTGGAAAAGCTGGAGAAGCCCAAGCTTAGTCCTGCAACAGGTCTTAACGAGGTAATTAAATTAAATTAAGGACTTCACCTTGGGCAGCTCCAAGCTCTCCCAGGGCAGGCAATAGAAGGGATGCTAATTAGTGGTGTGTGTGGCCTAGCTTTTAACAAGAGCACACACACTACACCCCTTGATGATCCGGCCTTGCTTCTTCTTTTCTCCCCCCACCTAAAATACAAAGTCTTGGGAGAGTGCCCCAAATAACACCCACCTGTAGATGTTCCGGATGAAGTTTTCTTCCCTCCTTTCAAGCAGTTGGTTTCTCTCCCCTCTCTCCCTCTCCTGAAGTGGAGGCCAAATTGGGGAGGCAGTGATAGAAAGGCCTCTCCCCTGGTTGATGTTGATGTAGGCCTCCTTTCTCCTTCTCCTCCTCTGTCCTCTCTCTCCAGGCACCTCAGTTGATGTAATGATGGTGGAGTTGGTGGTGGTGGTCCAACGTTCTCCTCCTCTTCCTGGTCAGGGGACCACCACTTTAATCCACTCTCCAAAGTCTGGCAGCTCCCTCTACTCGTGCTTGCAGCTGAACAGAGGGTAACTTAAGACTGAAATACAGAAGCCTGCTATGGCTTTATAAACAGGGGTGGTCACTGCCGGTACTGCACTATAGAATCAGTTCTTCTCTTAAAGGTACATACACAACAATTCCTTCCCTTTTAGATAAACAGTACATAACATTCATTTAACAACTAAATAATAACTAATTACAATTACAATTTTCTATGTACTATATACATCAACTGAAATAATCATTTATAAGTTCAGTCTTTGAGGAGGCTTCCTGATCCTGACTGGATAGCGCCTTTCTCGAGTATCCTGTTCTTGTGGCGGAGTTGATTCTGGCTCATTGTCATTGGTTGGTTCGTCAGCTTCCAATACCACTGCTTCTGAGGTAGACGCAATCTGTACTTCGGGTTGATTACCAGGTGCACCTGCTCGTGGTATGGGTTTGGCTTGTTCCTGTGACTCTAGAATCTGGTCAGCATGGCGTCTCACGATGCTCTTTCCAACGTCCACTGTGTACATTAGTGGTCCCTGCTGTGTGCATATCGTTCCTAGCTGCCATTTTTCTGTTAGTTAGTCGCGGGCCAAGACTGGTTGCCCTATCTTGAAGCTCCTGGTTGGCTTCTCATTTTTGTGCTGGAATTGCTTATCCTCAACATCTCGTCTTATGTTTGGTTTGAGCAAGTCCAGGCGACATCTTAACCTTCGGTTGAAGAACATTATGGCTGGAGCTTGGTTGGTGACTGCATGTGTCGCATTCCGGTAAGCAAACAAGAAATTATCCACCTTGTGTTGTAGTGGTATGTCGCCATTATGCATTGCCTTTATGGCCTTTTTAAAGGTCTGAACAAACCTCTCAGCCAATCCATTTGTGGCTGGATGATATGGGGCAGATGTGTAATGCTTCACCCCATTATTCCTCAGAAACCTCCGGAAATCCTCTGACACAAACTGTGGCCCATTGTCGGAGCAAATCTGTTCTGGCAAGCCATTCCTGGCGAAGATGGTCCGTAGGACTGCAATGGTTTTCTCCGTGGTGGTGAAGGACATTTTGATGACCTCTGGCCATTTTGAATGGGCGTCCACAGCGATTAGGAACATTGAGTCCATAAATGGACCAGCAAAATCAATGTACACCCATTGCCATGGAGATGAGGGCCACTCCCATGGATGTAGCGGGGCCTGTGGTGGAGCGTTTTGGACCTTCTGGCATCCTGTGCATCTCTTGGTCATATCCTCGATTTCTTTATCGATTCCCGGCCACCACACAAATGCCCTGGCTAGGCTCTTCATTTTTACCCCTCCCAGATGACCCTCATGAAGCTCATTGAGCACTCTATCTCTCAACTTGGGTGGAATTACCACTCGGGATCCACACATCAAGGTCCCCCGGCACACTGACAGCTGTTCTCTCCTTGGCGAGAATGCTGGCAACAGTGAGTCACCATGTGCTGGCCATCCCTTCACAGTCAAATCATAGACCCGAGAGAGTGTCGGGTCATTTCAGGTTTCCTTCTCTATACTTGAGTTTGTAAAAGGTAGACATTCGACTATGGTCGCATGGAATATCTCAACAGGGTCCACTGCAGGTGCTTCCTCTACTATAGGCAACGGTAGGCACGACAGCCCATCAGCGTTTCCATGCTGTTTCGTACCCTTGTACTCTATGTCGTACTGATGTGCCCCTCGAAAAAGTGAGCATCTTTGCAGCCGTTGCGCCGTCATCACCGGAACGCCCTTCTTTGGGTTAAAAATGGAGACCAGGGGCTGATGATCAGTCAGTAGGGTGAATTTCCGCCCGTGCAGATAGTGATTGAAATTCTTCACCCCCACACCAGGCTGAGGGCCTCCCTGTCAAGCTGAGGTTAATGAGCGCGACGCAAAGGCTATTGGCCTCTCTGAACCGTCAGGGAATTTGTGTGACAGCACCGCTCCGATGCCGTAGGGAGACGCATCACATGCTAACCGAATCGGTAGTGTTGGATTGTAGTGGGCCAATACTTCTTTTGAAGTGATTAGGCATTTACATTTCTGAAAGGCACGCTTACACTCATCACTCCATTTCCATGTTACTCCAGTTTGCAGTAGGGCGTTCAGTGGGTGCAGAATTGTAGATAAATTCGGCAAGAACTTATGGTAGTAGTTCACCAACCCGAGGAACGACCTCAGTTGCGACACATTTTCCGGTGCTGGAGCCTTGACTACAGCCTCAATCTTGTCCGGCGACTTATGCAACCCTTCCTCATCAATCATGTGGCCACAATATGAGATTTGTCTCCTGAAGAACTTGCATTTGGGGCGGTTGGCTCATAGCCCATATTCCTGTAATCTCATGAGCACCTGCTCCAGGTTGCCAAGGTGTTCACTGTCATTTTCGCCCGTAACCAGGATGTCGTCCAAATAACACTGGGTCCCCGGGATCCCTTGCAGGACTTGTTCCATCGCCCTCTGCCAAATAGCCGGGGCTGATGCTACCCCGAATACCAGTCGATTGTACTGGTAAAGGCCTTTGTGAGTGTTTATCATGAGGTATTTCCTAGACGCTTCTTCCACCTCCATTTGTAGATACGCTTGGGCCAGTTCAATCTTTGTAAAGCGTTTCCCTCCAGATAGTGAGGCGAAAATATCTTCTATCCGTGGAAGTGGATATTATACCGTGTGCAGGACTGGGTTCACAGTTACCTTGAAGTCCCCACAGATGCGGACCTTCTTCGGTTCCCCAGGCGTGCTGCTCAATGATTTCTTCATTACAGGAATAATGGGTGTGGCCCACTCGTTCCAGTCCAACTTGGATAGCACACCCAAACGCTCCAGACTCTCCAGCTCTGCTTCAACGGCTGGGCGGATCGCCTTAAAAAATTTTGGGTTCGCGTTATCTTCGATTTTTATCGTTGCCGTTACTCCTTTTAGAGTCCCAAGTCCTTGTTGGAACACCTCTTTCGCGTCAGTTAGAATTTTTGACAGTCGTCCAGGTGTGACGTCATCATCCTTTTTATCAGTCACAGTTAGCGCCTGAATGGAATGCCAATCCAATTGTATTTTTTGGATCCATTCACATCCCAATAATGGTGGTCCTCCGTCTGGTAGTATATATAGATACAGTTTCTGTGTTCCCTTGCCGTTGTATTCAACTGGCACCCTTATTTTTCCTCTGGGTAGACTTTTTGCCCCGTGTATGTCTTCAATACAATGGACGTGTCCTTCAAGGGTATGTGTGAGAATAGCCGCTCATAGTCTCGTCGATTCATGACAGTTAGGGCTGATCCTGTGTCCAATTCCATCTTCACTGGGGACCCTGCTATCATGAGGGTGACCCAAATGGTTCGGTGATCCTCCTTTGTGATCACGTTGTGTAACTTTAGACAACTTAGTCTCCTGCTCCCGGAGTCCTTATCACTCTCCTGATCTTCCGAACTACTGTCTGTCAATTTCTTTAATTTCTTGTACTTTTCCTTAGTAATTCTTGTCGTGTTGGTTTTCTTTCCCAACTTGCAGACTCTTGCTATGTGTCCCATTTTCCCACATTGCCTGCATACTTTGTCCTTAAACCAGCAGTCCTTCTCATCATGGGTTGTTCTGCCGCAGCGATAGCACTTTTCTGCTCCATACGCCATTTCGTTAGCGTTGTATTCTTATGGTTTCTGTTGTATTTCCGCAGCTCCCCGTGCTGCTGCTTCGTAGGATACTGCCACGCTGAAAGCCTGTTCTAGCGTCAGGTCCTTTTCCGAAAGTAGTCGTTTCTGGGTTCCTTCACTCTGGAGCCCGCAGACAAACTTATCCCGTAAGGTGTCTGCCAGTCCTGCTCCGAACTGGCAGTGCTTCGATAACTTGCGTAGTTCCGTAAGATAGTCAGCATTACTCTCATCTTTGTGCTGGTTTCTTTTATGGAACTTGAATCTTTCTGCTATCAGCAGCGGTGTAGGGTTTAGGTGTTCCTGTAAGATATTAACAATCTCTTCAAAACTTTTCTCCATTGGTTTAGCTGGGGTAATTAAATTCCACAATAGGCCGTACGTTCTCGCGCCCATCAAATTCAATAATACCGACGCCTTCTTTCCATCGGCCACCTCATTTGCCTTGCAGTACACTTCAATTCTTTCCACATACGTGGTCCAGTCTTCTACCTCGTTGTCGAAAGCAATGATACTGCCACTTTTCGGCATCTTGGGTGATTTAAAATGGCGCCTCCTGCGCTTTTCCTTCTTCCCCAAGGATTAAAATGGCGCCTCCCGCGCTTTTCCTTCTTCCCCAATGGAATAAATTGGCGCCTCCCGCGCTTTTCCTTCTTCCCCTTGCTGCCACGCTGCTCCTAACGTTCTGCAGGGTAATGGCGGTGACCCGCGGCTTCGGCGCGTTTCACTTTTCCTTCCCCTTGTTTTATTTTCGCTACGCTGCCCAGTTCTTGAGCACCGACCGCGCCCTGTGCGCTCCACCCTCTCTCGCTCTCTCTCTCTTTTCCTCCTGACGACGCTGCACGGCCCCTTTGCAGAGCTGCTCGATCGAGCTCGAGCCCGCCGCAGTCCGGAAGGGTCAGCATGATTTGCTGGAACACCTTGACTGGGGAGCCAAGCCCAGCTCTCCACAGCCTCTCCTGCAACTCTCCGAACTCTGATGGATCCTTGGGCGGTTGCCCGCGGTCGACGCCCGTTGTCCTGACTTCGACCTCCAAGAAGCTTCTTCTCAGGGAAAGATCCCCGTGAGGTGATGCAGTACTGCAGGTGAGTTCGAACCTGTTCGTCGCCAATGTAGTGTCCGACTATAAATAATACACGGACTGCAGGAGAACAATAATAACAGGTATTTACTGAACAGAGGGTAACTTAAGACTGAAATACAGAAGCCTGCTATTGGCTTTATATACAGGGGTGGTCACTGCCGGTACTGCAGTATAGAATCAGTTCTTCTCTTAAAGGTACATACACAACACCGGTCCCGATCTCTATCCTGGGTGCCGACCTCACTCCTGGTTCCCGTCCTCGCTCCTGGGTCCCGACCTCGCTCCTGGGTCCCGACCTCGCTCCTGGGTCCCGTCCTCGCTCCTGGGTCCCGTCCTCGCTCCTGGGTCCCGCCCTCGCTCCTGGGTCCCGACCTCGCTCCTGGGTCCCGTCCTCGCTGGGTCCAGATCTCGCTCCTGGGTCCCATCCTCGCTCCTGGGTCCCGATCTCGATCCTGGGTCCCGTCCTCGCTCCTGGGTCCCGTCCTCGATCCTGGGTCCCGAGCTCGCTCCTGGGTCCCATCCTCGCTCCTGGGTCCCGATCTCGCTCCTGGGTCCCGACCTCGCTCCTGGGTCCCGTCCTCGCTCCTGGGTCCCGTCCTCGATCCTGGGTCCCGAGCTCGCTCCTGGGTCCCATCCTCGCTCCTGGGTCCCGATCTCGCTCCTGGGTCCCGATCTCGCTCCTGGGTCCCGTCCTCGCTCCTGGGTCCCGATCTCGCTCCTGGGTCCCGAACTCGCTCCTGGGTCCCATCCTCGCTCCTGGGTCCCGATCTCGCTCCTGGGTCCCGTCCTCGCTCCTGGGTCCCGATCTCGCTCCTGGGTCCCGATCTCGCTCCTGGGTCCCATCCTCGCTCCTGGGTCCCGATCTCGCTCCTGGGTCCCGTCCTCGCTCCTGGGTCCCGATCTCACTCCTGGGTCCCGATCTCGCTCCTGGGCCCTGTCCTCGCTCCTGGGTCCCATCCTCGCTCCTGGGTCCCGATCTCGCTCCTGGGTCCCGATCTCGCTCCTGGGTCCCGTCCTCGCTCCTGGGTCCCGACCTCGCTCCTGGGTCCCGATCTCGCTCCTGGGTCCCGACCTCGCTCCTGGGTCCCGTCCTCGCTCCTGGGTCCAGATCTCGCTCCTGGGTCCCGTCCTCGCTCCTGGGTCCCGACCTCGCTCCTGGGTCCCGATCTCGCTCCTGGGTCCCCACCTCGCTCCTGGGTCCCGATCTCGCTCCTGGGTCCCGATCTCGCTCCTGGGTCCCATCCTCGCTCCTGGGTCCCGATCTCGCTCCTGGGTCCCGATCTCACTCCTGGGTCCCGACCTCGCTCCTGGGTCCCGATCTCGCTCCTGGGTCCCGTCCTCGCTCCTGGGTCCCGATCTCGCTCCTGGGTCCCGATCTCGCTCCTGGGTCCCGATCTCGCTCCTGGGTCCCGTCCTCGCTCCTGGGTCCCGATCTCGCTCCTGGGTCCCGACCTCGCTCCTGGGCCCTGTCCTCGCTCCTGGGTCCCGTCCTCGATCCTGGGTCCCGATCTCGTTCCTGGGTCCCGACCTCGCTCCTGGGTCCCGTCCTCGCTCCTGGGTCCCGATCTCGCTCCTGGGTCCCATCCTTGCTCCTGCGTCCCGATCTCGCTCCTGGGTCCCGTCCTCGCTCCGGGGTCCCGTCCTCGCTCCGGGGTCCCGACCTCGCTCCTGGGTCCCGACCTCGCTCCTGGGTCCCGTCCTCGCTCCTGGGTCCCGATCTCGCTCCTGGGTCCCGTCCTCGCTCCTGGGTCCCGATCTCGCTCCTGGGTCCCGACCTCGCTCCTGGATCCCGACCTCGCTCCTGGGTCCCGACCTCGCTCCTGGGTCCCGTCCTCGATCCTGGGTCCCGACCTCGCTCCTGGGTCCCGACCTCGCTCCTGGGTCCCGAACTCGCTCCTGGGTCCGTCCTCGCTCCTGGGTCCCGGCCTCGCTCCTGGGTCCCGTCCTCGCTCCTGGGTCCCGATCTCGCTCCTGCGTCCCGACCTCGCTCCTGGATCCCGACCTTGCTCCTGGGTCCCGTCCTCGCTCCTGGGTCCCGATCTCGATCCTGGGTCCCGACCTCGCTCCTGGGTCCCGACCTCGCTCCTGGGTCCCGACCTCGCTCCTGGGTCCCGTCCTCGCTCCTGGGTCCCGTCCTCGCTCCTGGGTCCCGATCTCGCTCCTGGGTCCCGACCTCGCTCCTGGGTCCCGTCCTCGCTCCTGGGTCCCGACCTCGCTCCTGGGTCCCGTCCTCGATCCTGGGTCCCGTCCTCGCTCCTGGGTCCCGTCCTCGCTCCTGGGTCCCGTCCTCGTTCCTGGGTCCCGTCCTCGCTCCTGGGTCCCGTCCTCGCTCCTGGGTCCCGTCCTCGCTCCTGGGTCCCGACCTCGCTCCTGGGTCCCGTCCTCGCTCCTGGTTCCCGACCTCGCTCCTGGGTCCCGTCCTCGCTCCTGGGTCCCGACCTCGCTCCTGGGTCCCGTCCTCGCTCCTGGGTCCCGTCCTCGCTCCTGGGTCCCGTCCTCGCTCCTGGGGCCCGACCTCGCTCCTGGGTCCCGACCTCGCTCCTGGGTCCCGATCTCGCTCCTGGGCCCCGTCCTCGCTCCGGGGTCCCGACCTCGCTCCTGGGTCCCGTCCTCGCTCCTGGGTCCCGTCCTCGCTCCTGGGTCCCGTCCTCGCTCCTGGGTCCCGACCTCGCTCCTGGGTCCCGTCCTCGCTCCTGGGTCCCGTCCTCGCTCCTGGGTCCCGTCCTCGCTCCTGGGTCCCGATCTCGCTCCTGGGTCCCGATCTCGCTCCTGGGTCCCGTCCTCGCTCCTGGGTCCCGATCTCGCTCCTGGGTCCCGACCTCGCTCCTGGGTCCCGACCTCGCTCCTGGGTCCCGACCTCGCTCCTGGGTCCCGATCTCGCTCCTGGGTCCCGATCTCGCTCCTGGGTCCCGTCCTCGCTCCTGGGTCCCGTCCTCGCTCCTGGGTCCCGACCTCGCTCCTGGGTCCCTTCCTCGCTCCTGGGTCCCGACCTCGCTCCTCGGTCCCGATCTCGCTCCTGGGTCCCGACCTCGCTCCTGGGTCCCGACCTCGCTCCTGGGTCCCGATCTCGCTCCTGGATCCCGTCCTCGCTCCTGGGTCCCGATCTCGCTCCTGGGTCCCGATCTCGCTCCTGGGTCCCGATCTCGCTCCTGGGCCTCGTCCTCGCTCCTGGGCCTCGTCCTCGCTCCTGTGTCCCGTCCTCGCTCTTGGGTCCCGTCCTCGCTCCTGGGTCCCGACCTCGCTCCTGGGTCCCGATCTCGCTCCTGGGTCCCGATCTCGCTCCTGGGTCCCGACCTCGCTCCTGGGTCCCTTCCTCGCTCCTGGGTCCCGACCTCGCTCCTGGGTCCCGTCCTCGCTCCTGGGTCCCGATCTCGCTCCTGGGTCCCGTTCTCGCTCCTGGGTCCCGACCTCGCTCCTGGGTTCCGTCCTCGCTCCTGGGCCCCGACCTCGCTCCTGGGTCCCGACCTCGCTCCTGGGTCCCGATCTCGCTCCTGGGTCCCGATCTCGCTCCTGGGTCCCGACCTAGCTCCTGGGTCCCGTTCTCGCTCCTGGGTCCCGTCCTCTCTCCTGGGTCCCGATCTCGCTCCTGGGTCCCGATCTCGCTCCTGGGTCCCGTCCTCGCTCCTGGGTCCAGATCTCGCTCCTGGGTCCCGACCTCGCTCCTGGGTCCCGTCCTCGCTCCTGGGTCCCGATCTCGCTCCTGGGTCCCGACCTCGCTCCTGGTTCCCGATCTCACTCCTGGGTCCCGTCCTCGCTCCTGGGTCCCGTTCTCGCTCCTGGGTACCGATCTCGCTCCTGGGTCCCGTCCTCGCTCCTGGGTCCAGATCTCGCTCTTGGGTCCCGACCTCGCTCCTGGGTCCCGTCCTCGCTCCTGGGTCCCGATCTCGCTCCTGGGTCCCGACCTCGCTCCTGGTTCCCGATCTCGCTCCTGGGTCCCGTCCTCGCTCCTGGGTCCCGTTCTCGCTCCTGGGTACCGATCTCGCTCCTGGGTCCCATCCTCGCTCCTGGGTCCAGATCTCGCTCTTGGGTCCCGACCTCGCTCCTGGGTCCCGTCCTCGCTCCTGGGTCCCGATCTCGCTCCTGGGTCCCGATCTCGCTCCTGGGTCCCGACCTCGATCCTGGGTCCCGACCTCGCTCCTGGGTCCCGTCCTCGCTCCTGGGTCCCGACCTCGCTCCTGGGTCCCGTCCTCGCTCCTGGGTCCCGATCTCGCTCCTGGGTCCCGTCCTCGCTCCTGGGTCCCGTCCTCGCTCCTGGGTCCCGACCTCGCTCCTGGGTCCCGACCTCGCTCCTGGGTCCCGTCCTCGCTTCTGGGTCCCGATCTCGCTCCTGTGTCCCGTCCTCGCTCCTGGGTCCCGTCCTCGCTCCTGGGTCCCGTCCTCGCTCCTGGGTCCCGTCCTCGCTCCTGGGTCCCGATCTCGCTCCTGGGCCCCGTCCTCGCTCCTGGGTCCCGGTCTCGCTCCTGGGTCCCGTCCTCGCTCCTGGGTCCCGTCCTCGCTCCTGGGTCCCGTCCTCGCTCCTGGGTCCCGATCTCGCTCCTGGGTCCCGACCTCGCTCCTGGGTCCCGATCTCGCTCCTTGGTCCCGTCCTCGCTCCTTGGTCCCGTCCTCGCTCCTGGGTCCCGACCTCGCTCCTGGGTCCCGACCTCGCTCCTGGGTCCCATCCTCGCTCCTGGGTCCCGACCTCGCTCCTGGGTCCCGTCCTCGCTCCTGGGTCCCGATCTCGCTCCTGGGTCCCGTCCTCGCTCCTGGGTCCCGTCCTCGCTCCTGTGTCCCGACCTCGCTCCTGGGTCCCGACCTCGCTCCTGGGCCCAGATCTCGCTCCTGGGTCCCGACCTCGCTCCTGGGTCCCGACCTCGCTCTTGGGTCCTGTCCTCGCTCCTGGGTCCCGATCTCGATCCTGGGCCCAGATCTCGCTCCTGTGTCCCATTCTCGATCCTGGGTCCCGACCTCGCTCCTGGGTCCCGACCTCGCTCCTGGGTCCTGTCCTCGCTCCTGGGTCCCGATCTCGATCCTGGGCCCAGATCTCGCTCCTGTGTCCCATTCTCGATCCTGGGTCCCGACCTCGCTCCTGGGTCCTGTCCTCGCTCCTGGGTCCCGATCTCGATCCTGGGCCCAAATCTCACTCCTGGGTCCCATTCTCGATCCTGGGTCCCGACCTCGCTCCTGGGTCCCGACCTCGCTCCTGGGTCCCGACCTCGCTCCTGGGTCCCGATCTCGATCCTGGGTCCCGATCTCGCTCCTGGGTCCCGATCTCGCTCCTGGGTCCCATCCTCGCTCCTGGGTCCCATCCTCGCTCCTGGGGCCCATCCTCGCTCCTGGGTCCCGTCCTCGCTCCTGGGTCCCGATCTCGCTCCTGGGTCCCGATCTCGCTCCTGGGTCCTGTCCTCGCTCCTGGGTCCCGTCCTCGCTCCTGGGTCCCGACCTCGCTCCTGGGTCCCGACCTCGCTCCTGGGTCCCGACCTCGCTCCTGAGTCCCGATCTCGATCCTGGGTCCCGATCTCGCTCCTGGGTCCCGATCTCGCTCCTGGGTACCGATCTCGCTCCTGGGTCCCATTCTCGCTCCTGGGTCCCATTCTCGATCCTGGGTCCCGATCTCGCTCCTGGGTACCGATCTCGCTCCTGGGTCCCGTCCTCGCTCCTGGGTCCCGTCCTCGCTCCTGGGTCCTGATCTCGCTCCAGGGTCCCGACCTCACTCTTGGGTTTCGTCATCACTCCTGGTCCCATCCTCACTCCTGGGTCCCAACCTCGCTGCTCCTCCTGCCCCTGCTCCTGGGCCTCTTCCTCGCTCCTTGGTCCCGTCCTCGCTCCTGGGTCCCGTCCTCGCTCCTGGGTAACGTCCTCGCTCCTGGGTCCCGATCTCGCTCCTGGGTCCCTGCCTCGCTCCTGGGTCCCGGCCTCGCTCCTGGGTCCCGGCCTCGATCCTGGGTCCCGGCCTCGATCCTGGGTCCCGTCCTCGCTCCTGGATCCCGTCCTCGATCCTGGGTCCCATCCTCACTCCTGGGTCCCGACCTCACTGCTCCTCCTGCCCCTGCTCCTTAGCCTCGACCTTACTCCTGGGCCTCGACCTCGCACCTGGGCCTCGACCTTGCTCCTGGGTCCTGGCCTCAGACATGAATGATATTGGCCCCTATTTACCGATCCCTACGGGTATATACGAGGTGTGTACACACCCGTAGGGACATCAGAAATGCCCCTTTGAGGCATGCGAAGCGCATGCACTGAAAACCGGCATTTCCGACCTGTCAAGAATCCTCTTGACAGATCGGACGCCTGCCCTGGCGAAGGGCCTCTGCGGGTGGAGAGTTCCACATTCTGCAGAACCTCTGCCCACTAAAATCCCTCAAAAGTCTTACGCCTGGTAAAAGCAGGCGTAAGGCCTGCTTTTACCAGCATAAGAGTTTAAAAAAGGTTTAAAAAAAACTTTCTCTCAATTATAATTTAAAAATACTTTTAAAAAAAAGTTAGTTTATTTTTAGCCCCATAAAAAACTTTAATTATTTTTTTCAAAAATTAATTTTTTGTTTAAAATATTTAATTTAATGTAATTTTAACTCATTTTAAAACGTGATGGTTTTTAAAATATGTATTTAATATTTTGATGTCTTTTTTCAGTAATTCCCATTCATACTTTTGGCAGGTCTATCTGTCAAAAGTATGAAGGGAGATTCTCTTCTCCCATTGGTTCCCCATGGCCCACGTGATCCCAGGGACTCTTGCGAACCGCATGCGTCCCTGGGATATGTGGGCCCTGCGCATTTTATCATGGTGAGGCCCAGGATCAGAAATGGCCGGACCTCGTGAGCCCTCAGGTAAGGACGGAAATTTTTTCACGATAGGGGGCTTCCTGCGTGCGGATGCCTCCGATCGGAAATTACGAGCAGTTGTCTTTCGCAAGATCAAATTAGCACTATTATTCTGGTGAAGGTTAACCGGGGAGATGTTAGTGGAACCCCATCAGTTTTTTGTATTTGTGGCTGTGAGCCTCGTGACCTCGGGCCCGAGCTCCCCTCGCGATTCCTGACCCCGAGCTCCCCTCGCGATCTCTGGCCCCGAGCTCCCCTCGCGATCTCGGACCCGAGCTCCCCTCGCGATCTCTGGCCCCGAGCTCCCCTCGCAATCTCGGACCCGAGCTCCCCTCGCGATTCCTGACCCCGAGCTCCCCTCGCAATCTCGGGCCCGAGCTCCCCTCGCGATCTCTGACCCCGAGCTTCCCTCGCGATTCCTGACCCCGAGCTCCCCTCGCGATCTCTGACCCCGAGCTTCCCTCGCAATCTCGGGCCCGAGCTCCCCTCGCGATTCCTGACCCCGAGCTCCCCTCGCGATCTCTGGCCCCGAGCTCCCCTCGCAATCTCGGGCCCGAGCTCCCCTCGCGATTCCTGACCCCGAGCTCCCCTCGCGATCTCGGGCCCGAGCTCCCCTCGCGATTCCTGACCCCGAGCTCCCCTCGCGATCTCTGGCCCCGAGCTCCACTCGCAATCTCGGACCCGAGCTCCCCTCACGATTCCTGACCCCGAGCTCCCCTCGCGATCTCGGGCCCGAGCTCCCCTCGCGATTCCTGACCCCGAGCTCCCCTCGCGATCTCTGGCCCCGAGCTCCACTCGCAATCTCGGACCCGAGCTCCCCTCACGATTCCTGACCCCGAGCTCCCCTCGCGATTCCTGACCCCGAGCTCCCCTCGCGATCTCTGGCCCCGAGCTCCCCTCGCAATCTCGGGCCCGAGCTCCCCTCGCGATTCCTGACCCCGAGCTCCCCTCGCGATCTCTGGCCCCGAGCTCCCCTCGCAATCTCGGGCCCGAGCTCCCCTCGCGATTCCTGACCCCGAGCTCCCCTCGCGATCTCTGACCCCGAGCTCCCCTCGCGATTCCTGACCCCGAGCTCCCCTCGCGATCTCTGGCCCCGAGCTCCCCTCGCGATCTCTGGCCCCGAGCTCCCCTCGCGATCTCTGGCCCCGAGCTCCCCTCGCGATCTCTGGCCCCGAGCTCCCCTCGCGATCTCTGGCCCCGAGCTCCCCTCGCGATCTCTGGCCCCGAGCTCCCCTCGTGACCTCGGGCCCGAGCTCCCCTCGCGATTCCTGACCCCGAGCTCCCCTCGCGATCTCTGACCCCGAGCTCCCCTCGCGATTCCTGACCCCGAGCTCCCCTCGCGATCTCTGGCCCCGAGCTCCCCTCGCAATCTCGGGCCCGAGCTCCCCTCGCGATTCCTGACCCCGAGCTCCCCTCGCGATCTCTGGCCCCGAGCTCCCCTCGCGATCTCTGGCCCCGAGCTCCCCTCGCGATCTCTGGCCCCGAGCTCCCCTCGCGATCTCTGGCCCCGAGCTCCCCTCGCGATCTCTGGCCCCGAGCTCCCCTCGCGATTCCTGACCCCGAGCTCCCCTCGCGATCTCTGGCCCCGAGCTCCCCTCGCAATCTCGGACCCGAGCTCCCCTCGCGATTCCTGACCCCGAGCTCCCCTCGCGATCTCTGGCCCCGAGCTCCCCTCGCGATCTCTGGCCCCGAGCTCCCCTCGCGATTCCTGACCCCGAGCTCCCCTCGCGATTCCTGACCCCGAGCTCCCCTCGCGATTCCTGACCCCGAGCTCCCCTCGCGATTCCTGACCCCGAGCTCCCCTCGTGATCTCTGGC
Source organism: Somniosus microcephalus (assembly GCF_052327205.1). Taxonomy (NCBI): domain Eukaryota; kingdom Metazoa; phylum Chordata; class Chondrichthyes; order Squaliformes; family Somniosidae; genus Somniosus; species Somniosus microcephalus. Next base: position 224,814,373 of record NC_140991.1, read on the forward strand.
CCCGAGCTCCCCTCGCAATCTCGGACCCGAGCTCCCCTCGCGATTCCTGACCCCGAGCTTCCCTCGCGATTCCTGACCCCGAGCTCCCCTCGCGATCTCTGGCCCCGAGCTCCCCTCGCAATCTCTGACCCCGAGCTCCCCTCGCGATCTCTGGCCCCGAGCTCCCCTCGCGATCTCTGGCCCCGAGCTCCCCTCGCGATCTCTGACCCCGAGCTCCCCTCGCGATTCCTGACCCCGAGCTCCCCTCGCGATCTCTGGCCCCGAGCTCCCCTCGCAATCTCGGGCCCGAGCTCCCCTCGCGATTCCTGACCCCGAGCTCCCCTCGCGATCTCTGGCCCCGAGCTCCCCTCGCGATCTCTGGCCCCGAGCTCCCCTCGCGATTCCTGACCCCGAGCTCCCCTCGCGATCTCTGGCCCCGAGCTCCCCTCGCAATCTCGGACCCGAGCTCCCCTCGCGATTCCTGACCCCGAGCTTCCCTCGCCAGTCCTGACCCCGAGCTCCCCTCGCGATTCCTGACCCCGAGCTCCCCTCGCCAGTCCTGACCCCGAGCTCCCCTCGCAATCTCGGACCCGAGCTCCCCTCGCGATCTCTGGCCCCGAGCTCCCCTCGCAATCTCGGGCCCGAGCTCCCCTCGCGATTCCTGACCCCGAGCTCCCCTCGCAATCTCGGACCCGAGCTCCCCTCGCGATCTCTGGCCCCGAGCTCCCCTCGCAATCTCAGGCCCGAGCTCCCCTCGCGATCTCTGACCCCGAGCTCCCCTCGCAATCTCGGGCCCGAGCTCCCCTCGCGATCTCTGGCCCCGAGCTCCCCTCACGATCTCGGGCCCGAGCTCCCCTCGCGATCTCTGGCCCCGAGCTCCCCTCGCGATCTCTGACCCCGAGCTCCCCTCGCGTTGAACTTTTGTCCAATAAAGCAAACATAGTAAAGGTATTTTTGAGTATGCTTGGCCAGAACTATATTAACGTGTATATAGGTCACATCTCAGACTTAAGCCTTCCTCCAGAAAAATAAATTACCACTATATAGTCTGCCATCCAACTCAAACTGATTTTTTTGCTTTAAAATGTACAGCCTCGATGCAAGTTAATGCACTATGTTGAATTTTCCCAGATAAAATCCAATTGCAATAAATCTTACTTTGACAGCACCTCCCAGCCTGTGACCTCTACTACTAAGAAGGACAAGAGCAATATCCTGGGAACCCCATCACCTCCAAGTTCCTCTCCAGGTCACATACATTCCTGACTTGGACATATAATCGCCAATTTTTCATTGTCGCTGAGTCAAAATCCTGGAATTCCAATCGTGGGTGCACCATCACCACAAAGCCTGCAGAGGTTCAAGAAGAAGGACCACCAGCAGATCTCAGCGCAACTAGGGATGGGCAATTATTAACCGTGTCCATACTAGCATTGCTCGCATTCAGCAAATGAATTAAAAATCTACATTTAAAACCAAAAATAATTTGATACTTCTGATTTTCTGACACTGTAACAATAACGTTTTTAACAAAGTACAGTTACTTTCCACTTCTAAATGATGTAATGATGCAATTGACTTAAGGAAATGCTTCGCTATATATTAAAATAATTGAAAATCATGATTAAGCTAAAATGCTGATTGGAAAGAATCTTCTACATTTTCATGTCCCAGTAGGAAAGCAATTGTTCCATTTTATTGAGTGCAATTTGACTCAAATCTCCTGATAGCAAGTTAATGTTTTTTTGTGTTGTTTCCAGTAGAAAGCTGTAGCTTTTAATCAATTGCTGCGTAATTTCTCAAGTCACCTTTTCCCCCCCCCTTTCTGTTTGGTCACAGATTCTTTGCTTTCACAGTGCTAACTGTGTGCATTCTTGGAGCAGCTGTTTCCCAGATTGGTTCCTTTTCTCTGTAGATTTTGTGTTGATTTTGATTTACCTTTTGTTTTCCTTTCTTTTCTTTATTTGAAGAATAATAACACCTTAACTATGATAAAGTATTGTTTATATTGTTGGATCATCCTCACTGCGGCGGCGGGGGTGGCGGGGGGGGGGCATTATTTTGACTGTGCGATATTGTACAACAAGCTATAGCGATTTGGCAGCCCATTTTACATTGCTTTCGATTTGTATTTCTATTGAAGTTGTTTGAAATAAAAATCGGGAGAGTTGTGAAACAGGCTGCCGATTCATTATCATCCATTTTACACTATCGCACGAAGTCAAAATCTACCCCCTGCCATTATTCACAATTTATTCCAATAGTTTTAACAGATTAAATATCCCTTTAAGTACTCTGAATATGAGAAACTGCTGATTGACTAATTCATGAAACTGAAGCAGGATCTATTTGAATTGCATGGGTTTATATATAGTAGTAAAAATATTTTGAAATATGAAATAAAGAGGACATAATGAAATAAAGAAAAAACTGAGGTCAGTGCATTTTAATGATGGCTATTCAACTTTTTGAAATTGAAAACATCAGCTGAGATTTAAACGTACCTTCTGCAGGTAGGTGTTAAATTGTGATTGTTTGAACTTTTCAACCTCATGACTGGAATCACTTTGTGTAAGTAATAGAATTTGCCACATAGAACATATTTTCTACATTAATCCAAGAGTAACTTCCCTTAGAAATTGGCTTAATTAGTGGAAGTAACTTCACAGTCAAGTTTAAGTTTGAAAATCATGTCAGTGATTGGGTATTAACCACTATTCTGTTGAAACCTTTGAACTCTGCAAAGGAGAAAGGTTAAAAAGCTCCTTCATAAGAAACACATCCATTTTGTTGAGATGAATGCCCCTGTTGGTGACATCATCCTGATTCTTGCACCAACCTTTCAATTTGCAGCAAATCACATTGATCCACACCCCACAAAAGATTGCTTATCTGGCTGGTAGTCAGGCACAATGCCAAAGCCTTGGCCTACAATCCCCTGACAAAACCCCTTCAGGAAAGCATTGCTTCATCACACACTATGAGAATACAAATGAGAAGCCACAGGTCGTTCCAATAGGACAGCAGTACAAATAAAGTAGAAACATGCTGGAACTCAGCAGCATTAATTATAGAAAAAAAGAAAGGTTCAGCAACTTTTAAAATGTACCTTTTATTGCCACTTACAGAAGAAGGACAGTCTAGATGTACAATATTATTTTCTACTTAGTCTGGTTTGAACACATTCCAAAATCTAATCTAAATAGAAAAATTATGAATGATCCAGTAGGAATGGTTAAGGTTAAAAAAGCTTTAATGGTCCAAGAAGATAAAAGCTAAATACTTTCAACATTGCTTCTAAAGATATTAATTCACTCACATATAGTCTGTTCAAATATTGTTTGAATGAAAGAATACATTAACATATAAAAAACAGGAATTAATCCACTCCATTCACCTTCCCTTTGGTCACAATTCATAATGTGAAGATGAGAACAAAAGCAGAGACTGAGAGGAGCCATTTTGCTTGACCAGTTGACCACAGCATTAACATTTCAGCTGCATTCAAACATTGGGAAACCTTCACCTCTGATGTCCAAAATGCAGAGAGTCAGCCTAGCCTTATGCTTTATGCTTTCTTATCCAAAGGTCTACATTTTTGTGTGGGCAGCTCCACAGACAGAGTGGCACAGACTAACAGTTGAGAAAACTAAAGCCCTATTATCTAAAAAGGCAGTTCATTAGACTGTTGGCATTACTGACCGTGAACTAAGTGACCTTCAATAGGATTAATGAAAAGGTTAAAGCTTTTACTTACTGAGCAGGGTTTTCAAGATAGTTGCAACTGAGTTTAAGCCTTATATTTATATGTTTTCTCTTTAAAATTAGAAATTATATCAGCAATGTGTAATAATTCTGTCGTGAACGCCTTTGATGTTTGGAATCAACTATAATTCATAGATCTGCAAAATAGTGTGATGAGTTCTGAGCTCTGCTAATATTTTAAAAGACTAGGGGCTAGATTTTCAGTATAGACAGTTTTGGGGCGCTAACCTTAGCGCCCGCCCGAAGTTAGCGCCCGCCCCAAAGTGGCGCCCCGTTGCCGGAAATTCAGTGGCTTCGCCCTAAGAGGTTGGTGGAGCGCTAAAAGAGGCGTTCCACTACTATCTTTAGGCGCTAAGCCGGCGGTGCAGAGCGCAGCGCCCGAGCTCGGGCGCAGCGCACGGCAGACACTCTGGTGCCAGTGAGCTCTTAAAGGGGAAGGGTGCATGTGTTTTTTTAGGAGGAGGAGGAGGAGGAGGTGGAGGTGGAGGTGGTGGTGGTGGTAAACATAAATACACCGTTCACAACAACACACTGGATCCTTCCACACAACACATGCAGACTGCCGTTTATAGTGCAGGAGGAGTGCCCTTTAATTTGCGCTCCCCAGGGTGTGTTGCGTTCCATTTTACAAACGCTCTGGACGCCAGCCGCACAATGGGGCGGTCCGACTGAAGTTTGGATTCGGGGCGGCCAAAGGGCGTTGCACGAGGATGTGACGTCATTTTCTGCGCGCGCATCCGGGCGGCCGCTAAACTTTGCGCCGGCGCTAACGGGCAACTTAATTTGGGGCGGGGCGCAAACTGCGCTGCGCCCGGGCGCTACACGAATAGCGCCCGAAAATCACTTCTCTTAAGGTGCTAACTGCTGGCGCAAGCAACTGAAAATCTAGCCCTAAAAACCTTAGTAATGCTCCTATGTATTGTCCAGAGGTATTTATCATCCTTCCGGCATTACAAGCATCAAACAGTAAATACCCAAGTACCTTTAAATGGCTTTGTCTTCCATTTATAAACTCTGGCACATGAAGGCAGATTCTGTTTAGCATTTTTGCAGCATATACTGGTAAAAGAAAAATCTGTCCCATTTACACTTGTCCTTCTTAACTAACTTCCAGTCTCCTGGTGCGGTGCGAGTTTATTTTTTTTCTTTTTTTTTCTTTCATGGGATGTGGGCGTCGCTGGCAAGGCCAGCATTTATTGCCCATCCCTAATTGCCCTTGAGAAAGTGGTGGTGAGCCACCTTCTTGAACCGCTGCAGTTCGTGTGGTGAAGGTACTCTCACAGTGCTATTAGGGAGGGATTTCCAGGATTTTGACGCAGCGATGATGAAGGAATGGATGGTGTTGAGCTTCTTGAGTGTTGTTGGAGCTGCACTCATCCAAGTTTAGAGTATTCCATCACACTCCTCACTTGTGCCTTGTAGATGGTGGAAAGGCTTTGGGGAGTCAGGAGGAGAGACAATCATTGCAGAATACCTAGCCTCTGACCTGCTCTTGTTGCCACAGTATTTATGTGGCTGGTCCAGTTAAGTTTCTGGTCGATGGTGACCCCCCCAGGATGTTGATGGTGGGGGATTCAGCGACGGTAATGCCGTTGAATGTCAAGGGGCGATGGTTAGACTCTCGCTTGTTGGAGATAATCATTGCCTGGCACTTGTGCAGTGCGAATGTTATCTGAGGAGTTGTGAATGGCACTGAACACTGTGCAGTCATCAGCGAACATCCCCACTTCTGACCTTATGTTGGAGGGAAGGTCATTGAAGAAGCAGCTGAAGATGGTTGGGCCTAGGACACTGCCCTGAGGAACTCCTGCAGCGATGCCCTAGGGCTGTGAGGATTGACATCCAACCACCACAACCATCTCCCTTTGTGCTCGGTAAGACTCCAGCCAGTGGAGTGTTTTCCCCCCCGATTCCCATTGACTTGAATTTTACTAGGGCTCCTTGATGCCACACTCTGTCAAATGCTGCCTTGATGTCAAGGGCAGTCACTCTCACCTTGCCTCTGGAATTCAGCTCCTTTGTCCATGTTTGCACCAAGGCTGTAATGAGGTCAGGAGCTGAGTGGTCTTGGCGGAACCCAAACTGGGCATCAGTGAGCAGGTTATTGCTGAGTAAGTGCCGCTTGATAGCACTGTCGATGACACCTTCCATCACTTTGCTGATGATTGAGAGTAGACTGATGGGGCGGTAATTGGCCGGTTGGATTTGCCCTGCTTTTTGTGGACAGGACATACCTGGGTAGTTTTCCACATTGTCAGATAGATGCCAGTGTTGTAGCTGTATTGGAACAGCTTGGCTAGAGGCACAGCTAGTTCTGGAGCACAAGTCTTCAGCACAATAGCCGGGATGTTGTCGGGGCCCATAGCCTTTGCTGTATCCAGTACGCTGAGCCGTTTCTTGATATCACATGGAGTGAATCGAATTGGCTGAAGACTGGCTTCTGTGATGGTGGGGACCTCAGGAGTAGGACGCTATGGATCATCCACTCGGCACTCCTGGCTAATGATGGTTGCAATTGCTTCAGCCTTGTCTTTTGCAATTATGTCAATATTTATGTAATTAGAAGTCTTGCATTAAAGGAGCAATTTTATGAATGCATGGAACCTCATACACAGGGAGTCCATTTTGGGAAATCGCAGGAGTGCCCACCATGATTGCCCAGCCCTTAATTTAATAAACAGAAATACATGGGGTGCACTCCTGCGAATTCCCAGTGCACGTTCTCAGGCATGTTACCGTGCGGGAAACACACATTTGTAAGATTGGCCCTGTATTGATTTCTTTGTGGGTTCAATGACGAGACATTTATGAAAGAGAATGTCTTTTCATCTAAAGTCTGTTCAACTCTTTATACAGCTTTTCAGGAGACACGATGCTAGTGATGCATCTAGAATGAAACTGAAACTAAACTCAAACTACCTTGCTTGTCTCGGTCACATGCCCTCTGCTGGTCAGGCACAAGCAATCAATACATGCAATTATGCTGGTAAGGCATGATAATCAAACAGGCAAATAACATCACTATTTGCTGATATCATTACATCTCCTTTTCTTAAAACAAAAGTATTTTACTTTTAACTAACAACATGTTTTCTTTGTATTAATCTGCATTTTAACTGTAACACTTAATGAACTTACATTATCATTATCATGATCAAGGTTTTTTAACCTTGCTTTGTGTGTTCACATGAAATATGTCAATACACTAGAACTTGAAGAAAGAATAAGATAACATTACTTCCTTATATAACAATAGTCCTTAAATTTGCTCAATGAGTCTCTCAGGAGGCTTCACGTGTCTTGAAGATTTTCTGATTGATTGTCCTTGAATCTGAGTTGTTGCCTCAGGTGATGTTTTCTCAGCTGTGTGATCAGGTTGTTCAACAGTATCAGTCTCTTGACCTGCTGTGGCTGGTCCCATGAGAAGATCTCGACGATTTCTTCTCAGAACAGCACCCTCATCTGTCTGAATGGTGTATGATCTTGGTTGAACTTCACTCAGGACAGTTCCCTTCTGAGTCCATGTGTTTGTTTTGTCTTTCAACCTTACTTGGTCACCAGTGTGGAGTTCAGGTAGGTTTTGTGTTCCTCTGTCATAGTAGTACTTTTGCTTTTCTTTCTGTTGTTCTTTGAACTTCCTCACTTTCTCCCCCTCTTTTGTTTTCAGGAGGTTCTCCGGGATGGGTAGGTTTGACCTTAGCCGACGTCCCATCAGGAGTTGGGCTGGTGACTTACCACACTCGAGCGGCGTTGTGCGGTATACAAGCATGCTTTGGTAGAAGTCAGTTCCACTGTCTTTTGCCTTGTACATCAGTCTTTTCACTGTGTTTGCGGGCTCTCCTGGGCCAACAGCTCTGGACAACGTGTCTGCTGTATACATCAGCTTACCCGGTGTGTACGCAACATTCAGTTCATCCTAGACTGTCTCTCCTTCGCTTTCCACAACGAGGACTCTCTTTACCAGGTTCAGTCTCTCACAGGCTTTTAAACCTAGTATGGCTTGCACATCCTTTGGCACCACGATTAATGCTAGCGTGTGCTCTCTGTCCTTGTGTGTTACTTTGACAATGCATCTTCCTTTCACTGGTATATCAGTACCTGAGTATCCTGTCACTTTCACTTTTATTCCATGTATCTTTGGTCTGGGTCTAATTTTCTTAAAATCAGTCTCTGATATCACATTAATTTGTGCTCCAGTATCCAATTTAAATGGAATGTGTATGTCATTCACTTTTAGTGTCAACATCCAGTCTCTTTCTTCTTTTTTGTTTTCAGACACAACATCTACTTAGAACTCCTCTATGTCGCTTTCATCTACTGCATGGACCTTGCTTTGTTGCACTTGGTTCTTGCAGCAACGGGCATAATGGTTGTTTTTGTTGCATCTATTGCATGTTTTACCATATGCTGGACACCTTTTTGGTGGATGCTGTGTACCGCATCGACTACATGACTTTTGATTGTCCCTTTCATTTTCGTTCGCTGGCCATGCCTCTTTTTTCACATTGGCGCTCTTTTTATTAAATGGTTTGTGTCCGTTCTTTCTCACTGCATCCACGTTGCAGCTATTGTCACCTAACAGCTCCTTTGCCTGCGACTTCACAGTTTCTGTAGCCCTACACAGTGCTATGGCTTTTCCCAGGTCTAGATCTTGCTCTCTTAGCAGTCTTTCCCTTAGACCATTATCTGGAATACCACACACCAGTCTGTCTTTTATCAGCGAGTCTGTCAGTCCCCCAAATTCACACGATTTGCTTCTGTTTCTCAGTTCAGTCACATACTGATCAATAGTCTCACCCATTTTCTGTACACGTGAAAAATCTGTGCCTCTCAAACGTCACGTTACGTTTAGGTATGTAGTAGGCCTCAAACTGTTCCATTATTTTATCTAGCTTCATTTTGTCTCCATCAGCAGCGAATGTGAAGTTATTATACACCTCCAGCGCTTCATCGCCCACGACATGTAAGAACAGTGACGCTTTTATTTTATCACCTTGCTGATAAATACAACCCCAAACATTGTTTGAACCTCCTCCAATTTTCAGCCACATTACCTGTCAACTGAAGTGTCGCCGGTGGGTGTAAACCTTCCATTTTTTCACTTTGTTAGCTATTCTCCAATGGTAAGCAACGATGTTCTCTTTTGGCTTGCTAATTTGTGGAGAGCTGATTTAACTTCAGATTTTTTCTCTTCATCTCTTTCAATCACTTCTGACACCATGTATTGATTTCTTTGTGGGTTCAATGACGAGACATTTATGAAAGAGAATGAGTTTTAATCTAAAGTCTGTTCAACTCTTTATACAGCTTTTCAGGAGACACGATGCTAGTGATGCATCTAGAATGAAACTGAAACTAAACTCAAACTGCCTTGCTTGTCTCGGTCACATGCCCTCTGCTGGTCAGGCACAAGCAATCAATACATGCAATTATGCTGGTAAGGCATGATAATCAAACAGGCAAATAACATCACTATTTGCTGATATCATTACAGGCCCTTAAATATAGAGGGTAGTGTATTAATTCTGTCAGAAGGATAAAAAAAAATCTGCTTTTCTGATTGGTTCAATCATGGAAATTAACCATGATGACTTTCTGAAATATAGACCCAGAGAAAAGTAACCAATTCAAGCACTAGAATTTGAATCCATTATATGGCTCAATTTATCTTTTCAAATTTGGTCCAGTTGCCATCATGGATTTTTGACCCATCCAGTGTGAATATGGCGGTGTGGTGGTTATGGTACTGGACTAGCAACCCGGGTGATGGTGACTTCAATTTCCACCATGCCAAGTTGTGGAAAAAGCTACTGCAGGTGCTAGAAATCTGAACCCAGAGCAGAAAATGCTGGAAATACACAGCAGGTCTATCAGCAACTATGGAGGCAACAGACAAGTTAAAGTTTTGTATGTGGACCCTTCTTCAAAACTGAAAATAATTAAGCGGACTGGCATATTAATACAATCAAATTAAAGCGAGGTGGGGTTGGGAGATCTGGTACATAATTCTACTCATGATTTCTCCCTAGATTTACCTGTACTTTTTAGTATATATTTCCTGCCTCTCCTTTTTCTGATTGTATTAATATGCCTTTTATTTGATCAATTCTGAAGAAGGTCTTGAAATGCCAACTTGTCCATTCTCTCCACACTCGCTGATCAACCTGCTGTGTGTTTCCAGCATTTTCTGTTTTCATGACAAGCTGTGAAATTAGTTATATTGGTTCAATTTGCTGTATCATGACGAGGAATGAGCTGTTGTCATGGTTAGCCTGCCCTGGGACCGTGACAAGCATCAGTTTCAAATCCTGGATTACCCATGAGCAACCCATGGAAGTCAATTCTTTTTAAAAGTTATCAAATTTGTTTACTTGTGCTATAAGCAGAATATGCAGTTAAGAACAATGTGATGCATACTTTAAATCACCTGTGAGTAAAACCTTCTAGCCCCACTGTCTAATCTATAACTGATAGATTATATAAGATATTTCTCACCTCTGAATAAACTGTCTACCGGACTGTTCCACCTTGTGAATCCTGCAACTTTGATATTTAAAAGGAATGCAGAATAGCCAAGATAAAAAAGGATGGCATACAAAAGCAAATGTATGCTTTCAGTTTGAATGTTTAATTCCGAATTTATCACTATTTTTGAAATGTTGTCTTCCTGCTCCTCTTCATTTTTACTTTCTCTTGTTTTCTCTTAATGGTGCACTATAGCCGTGTATCACTCCAGACCAGGGTGTTGGGCAGGCAAGCTGCTCCCATGTCTTTGGCTGTGCTCTACTGTGACTGGCTGCTCGGAGGTTGTAAGAGCAACTCAGGTGACTGTTCCCTCCTATTTTCCTATGGTGGTGTGAATAAGATTGATAATCCATCATGTGAAGAATCACAGCCATAAACTCACATCCCACCATACAGCCCATAAGTATTAATTATTTTCTTTAAGTGATTTACATCCATCACCGCTGTCATAACGAAATTAAGAAAAAGCAGAAATGGGACAGGAAAATAAATCACTGAGTTGAATTATTTTCCCACATCCCAGCACTCCCATGTTGATAATTCTAGTTATACCACTTTTGAGTAGTACACTAACATAATAAATATACAACTCTACCTTGAAAAATGATGGCGATAGTCACAACTGCACATGCCCCAGGTTCGTAGCATATCACATCACTTGCACTACTTCTGAAATGTAAAATAAACAACTACAAATAACTCACTGCGTCACAGACCGCACATGCAGTTTAAAACCATGCATTGTCTTCAGTCCAATTAACATTTATGGTTAGATATATATTTATTTTGATAAAATAATGTCCTTAATGGAATCAATCTTTAAAGTGTTAGTTCTCCCATGGCATATGTCACTTAATTATATTTTACATTATGTGAAATGAAAGACATTTAGGCTTATTTGGCTATTGTGTACCTATTGAAAATATTACAGTGCAATTTTACAGCAACATTCTTACAGTATTTAAATCACATCTGCAACGGTCAGAACAGAGTTTGCTCTCATAAATCTGTGCTTTTTAAAATTGACATAACGGCAATTTAGAAAATATAATAAGTAATCTGAGGAACACAAACCTGAGTAGGCATTGCGCTGTTTTCATTTCATCCACTTTGAAATAAAACTATTTTGAACCCAATTTAAATCAATTTCTTGTTTTAAATGCTCCCTTGTGTTTCTCAATTAAAGATTCTCTAACTGAAAAAGAGCCTGTGGGAAAACGGAATAAATGTTTAGATACTGCTGCCAATATGTTTATTCAGTAAATTAACATTTGGAGAATTGGCATTTTCTTGCTCATGACAGCTGTCACAGTGCATTGTAATCCCATCAATTGTAATTTGCTCTTGTCTTTGGTGACTGAACGAAGAACTGCAGAGCTTCCAATGCACAGCTGTTGTTGCTCCTGAGATTACATTGATAGGATACATTTTCCATGCTTAAATAGGCCTTCAGGAAAACAAATGTTCTGCAGTTAACATAAAGAAAGCCCTGGATGTAAAAATGTTCATTAACCCTCTCGGATTATAGTTTAACTTTATCCATTATGTTTGGAAAGGGAAAAGCAACATTTTAATTTTTGCTCCTTGTTTGCATAATAGAAAATAAGCATTTTTTTAAATTAATGTGAAATTAAGAATGTCTCTAAATATTTAGGAATGTCTCAATTGGTTTATTAGCTGGGGCTAGTGATCGATGATTTCTCTGGAAAGATACAGGTACCAGAGAAATCATAATCATTAGAACCTATAGGGCAAGAAATTTGTCTTGACTGGTAGTACAAAACAGGTGGTATACTCCTCACCCAATACTCAGCTCATTGACGTCAATAGAACTGAATATCAGTGGGCAGTATAACAAGCAGCCCATGCGATACCTCACTACCATTTAGCGCTATTGCTCAAGTTGAATTTCACCCCCATAATAATGTAGGAATGGGAAAAGGCAATTCAGCTTACCTCATTGTTTAAATTCTGCTTTAAGGCTTCTGCTGACTATTTCAATACCTCCCCTGTCCAGGTAAGGATGGCAGGTTTCTTTCCCTAAAGGACGTTTGTGAACCATCTGTGCTTCTACAACAAGCTGACAGCTTTTCATGGTCACTATTGCTGATATCAGTTTTATTATTTCCAGATTTTTTTTAACTGAATTCAAATTCTCAAACTGCAAATTCCCTCCTCTCAGCCCTGAGGACATAACATAGCATAAGAACATAAGAAGAAGGAGCAGGAGTAGGCCATACGGCCCCTCGGGCATGCTCCGCCATTCAATAGGATCATGGCTGATCCGAACTTAGACTCACGTCCACTTCCCTGCCCTCTCCCCGTAACCCCTTATTCCCTTATCAGCTAGGAAACTGTCTATCTCCGTTTTAAATTTATTTAATGTTGCAGCTTCCACAGCTCTCTGAGGTAGCAAATTCCATAGATTTACTACCCTCTGAGTGAAGAAGTTTCTCCTCATCTCAGTTTTGAAAGGGCAGCCCCTTATTCTAAGATTATGCCCCCTAGTTCTAGTCTAGGTTCGGGTGGATGCAGAGTGATAGAAGATTTGAGGTTAGGATCAGATGAGCCATGATCTTATTGAATGGTGGAGCAGGCTCGAGGGGCCGATTGGCCTACTCCTGCTCCTATTTCTTATGTTCTTATGTTCACCCATCAGTGGAAACATCCTCACCGCATCCACCCGATCAAGCTCCCTCACAATCTTATATGTTTCAATAAGATCGCCTCTCATTCTTCTGAATTCCAATGAGTAGAGGCCCAACCTACTCAACCTTTCCTCATAAGCCAACCCCCTCATCTCCAGAACCAAGCGAGTGAACCTTCTCTGAACTGCCTCGAGAGCAAGTATATCTTTTCTTAAATATGGAAACCAAAACTGTACGCAGTATTCCAGGTGTGGCCTCACCAGTACCCTATATAACTGCTGCAAGACGTCCCTGCTTTTATACTTGATGCGCTATCAATTACTCATAAAAGACTGAGAGTTAAGAGAGTAACTAAAGGCTTTTATTAACAAAAGAATGAAGGTCTGCCTCGAGTGGTCGACCGGTCCAGAAATACAAAGGGCTGGGGAGTAGTCACCTTTATACTAGGACTTGTGGGAGGAGTCAGCCGAGGCATGTCCAGGCATGTACACAGTGGAATACAAACAGTGGTTTACCACAATACTCCATCCCCCTTGCAATAAAAGCCAAGATTCCATTGGCCTTCCTGATCACCTGCTGCACCTGCATACTAACCTTCTGTGTTTCATGCGCCAGGACCCCCAGATCCCTTTGTACTGTAGCACTTTGCAGTTTCTCTCCATTTAGATAATAACTTGCTCTTTGATTTTTTCTGCCAAAGTACATAACCTCACACTTTCCAACATTATATTCCATCTGCCAAATTTTTGCCCACGCACTTAGCCTGTCTATGTCCTTCTGCAGGTTTTTTATGTCCTCCTCACTCACTGCTTTCCCTCCAACCTTTGTATCGTCAGCAAATTTAGATACGTTGCACTCGGTCCCTTCCTCCAAATCGTTATTATAGATTGTAAAGAGTTGGGGGTCCCAGCACTGACCCCTGCAGAACACCACTAGTCACTAATTGCCAACCCGAGAATGAACCATTTATCCCAACTCTCTGTTTTCTGTTAGATAGCCAATCTTCCACCCATGCCAGTATATTGCCCCCAATCCCATGATTTTTTATCTTGTGCAGTAATCTTTTGTGTGGCACCTTGTCAAATGCCTTTTGGAAGTCCAAATACACCACATCCACTGGTTCCCCTTTATCCACCCTGTATGTTACATCCTCAAAGAATTCGAGCAAACTTGTCAAACATGACTTCCTCTTGGTAAAACCATGCTGACTCTGTCCGATTAAATTATGCTTATCCAAATGTCCTGTTACTGCTTCCTTAATAATGGACTCCAACATTTTACCAACCACAGATGTTAGGCTTACTGGTCTATAGTTTCCAGCCTTTTGTCTGCCTCCCTTTTTAAATAAGGGTGTTACATTAGCAGTTTTCCAATCTGCTGGGACCTTTCCTGAATCCAGGGAGTTTTGGAAAAGTACCACCAATGCATCCACAATCTCTACCGCTACTTCTCTCAAGACCCTAGGATGTAAGCCATCAGGTTCAGGGGATTTATCCACCCTCAGTCCCATTATCTTACCGAGTACCACCTCCTTAGTGATTTTAATCGTGTTTAGCTCCTCCCCCCTATAGTCCCCTGTTTGTCCAGTGTTGGGATATTTTTAGTGTCCTCTACTGTAAAGACTGATACAAAATATTTGTTCAGCGTTTTTGCCATCTCCATGTTCCCCACCACTAATTTCCCAGTCTCGTCCTCTAAGGGACCAACATTCACTTTAGCCACCCTTTTTCTTTTTAAATAACTGTAGAAACTCTTGCTATCTGTTTTTATATTTTTTGCTAGTTTACTTTCATAATCTATCTTCCCTTTCTTAATTAATCTTTTAGTTATTCTTTGCTGGCTTTTAAGTGCTTCCCAATCTTCTATCCTCCCACTAGATTTGGCTACTTTATATGCCCTTGTTTTCAGTCGGATACTATCCTTTATTACCTTACTTAGCCACGGATGGCTGTCTTTTCTTTTATGCCCCTTTTTCCTCACTGGAATATATTTTTCTTGAAAGTTGTGAAATATCTCCTTGAATGTACACCACTGCTCATGTACCGTCTAACACTTTAATCTATTTTCCCAGTCCACTTTAGTCAACTCTGCTCTCATACCTTCATAGTCTCCTTTATTTAAGCTTAGTACGCTGGTTTGAGATCCAACTCTCTCACCCGCCAACTGAATTTGGAATTCAACCATGTTATGGTCACTCATTCCAAGGGGATCCTTTACTAGGACATTTTTTATTAATCCTGTCTCATTACACAAGACCAGATCTAAGATTGCGTGCCCCCGGTTGGTTCAGTTACATACTGCTCAAGGAACCCATCCCGAATGCACTCTATGAACTCTTCCTCAAGGCTGCCCTGCCCAATTTGATTTGTCCAGTCAATATGAAAGTTAAAATCCCCCATGATTATAGCTGTTCCCTTATTACAAGCCCCAACTATTTCCTGATTTATACTCCGACCAACAGAGTTGCAACTGTTAGGAGGCCTATAGACTACACCCACTAGTGACTTTTTCCCCTTATTATTCCTTATCTCCACCCAAACTGTTTCACTATCCTGATCCTTTGACCCAATATCATTTCTCACTATTGCAGTGATTCCATACTTTATTAACAAAGCCACCTGATACGCTTATCAATTACTTCATAAAAGGTGATGAGTCGAAGAAGAAATGACGAGTCGAAAGAAGAGATGAATAAGGCTTTTATTAGCTAAGAAGAGACCATGCTTCTTCGTGAGTGACTGAACAAGTCTGAACGAAACCCACACAGTGGTGGGTGGAGTCAGCTGAGGCATGCCTCCATACACAGCGCCACCCAGAGGTGGCAATATACAATACAGTGGTTTACCACATTCACCCCTTGTTTAATGTGAAGTCCGGCGGGGTGAAGGGTACTACAAGTTAAGTCTATCAGGAGGCCTTGTCTGACGTCCTGATCATCGTGGTGGCGGCGGTGGTGTTGCAGCATCCGACGTCGGGTCTGGTGTCTGGGTGGTTGGCGAAGATTCCTGGGGCTTTGGCATGCCGTCTGCAGGGGTTGGGTTGGGAGGGGTGGTGGGGGATAACATTGGTAAGGGGGATAACGGTGGTAAGGGGGATAACGGTGGTAATTCAGGGGTACCCGAGGGTGCGAGATCTCGTATGGAGACCGTGTCCTCCCGCCCGTCTGGGTATGTCACCCAGGCATACTGGGGGTTGGCGTGTAGGAGGTGCACCCGCTCGACCAGGGGGTCCGTTTTATGCGTCCTCACGTGCCTCCGCAGTAGGACGGGCCCAGGAGAAGTCAACCATGCCGGTAGCGAGGTTCCCGATGTAGACTTCCGGGGGAAAACGAACATTTTCTCATGAGGGGTCGCATTAGTGGCAGTACAAAGCAGTGACCGAATGGAGTGGAGCGCTGCAGGGAGGACCTCCTGCCAGCGGGAGGTCGGAAGGCCCTTAGATTTTAGTGCTAAGAGGACTGCCTTCCAAACCGTCGCGTTCTCCCTTTCCACCTGGCCGTTCCCCCGGGGGTTGTAACTGGTGGTCCTGCTCGTGGCGATACCTCTTTGCCGAAGTTCGTCGCTCATGAACGATGAGCCCCTGTCGCTATGTATATAGCTGGGGAACCCGAACAGAGCGAAGATGTCATTCAGACACTTGATGACCGTGGTACTGGTCATGTCTGGGCAAGGGATGGCAAAGGGGAAACGGGAGTACTCATCAACTATGTTGAGGAAGTACACATTGCGGTCAGCGGAGGGGAGGGGCCCTTTAAAATCGACGCTCAGGCGTTCGAAGGGGCGGGTGGCCTTGATCAGGCTTGCTCTGTCCGGCCTATAGAAGTGCGGTTTGCACTCGGCGCAGATTTGGCAGCTCTTGGTCATGGTCCTGACCTCCTCGATGGAGTAGGGCAGGTTACGGGATTTGATAAAATGGAAAAACCTGGTGACCCCCGGGTGGCAGAGGTCATTGTGGAGGGACTGCAGCCTATCACTCTGTGCGTTGGCGCATGTACCACGTGATAGGGCATCTGGGGGCTCATTGAGTTTCCCTGGCCGATACAAGATATCATAATTGTAGGTGGAGAGTTCGATTCTCCACCTCAAGATCTTGTCGTTCTTGATTTTACCCCTCTGCTTATTATTAAACATAAAAGCTACTGAACGCTGGTCAGTGAGCAGGGTAAATCGTTTCCCGGCCAGGTAATGCCTCCAGTGACGCACCGCTTCTACAATAGCCTGGGCCTCCTTTTCGACGGAGGAGTGTCTCGTCTCGGGGCCCTGGAGGGTCCTTGAGAAAAAGGCCACGGGTCTGCCCGCCTGGTTAAGGGTCGCGGCTAGGGCGAAGTCGGAGGCATCGCTCTCCACTTGGAAGGGGATGGACTCATCCACCGCGTGCATTGCGGCCTTCGCGATATCGTTCTTGATAAGAGTGAAGGCTGCACACGCCTCTGGTGTCAGGGGGAAGGAGGTGGCTTTGATGAGGGGCCTGGCTTTGTCTGCATAGAGGGGCACCCACTGGGCATAGGAGAAAAACCCCAGGCATCTCTTCAGTGCTTTTTGGCAGTGGGGAAGGGGTAGCTCCATTAGGGGGCGCATTCTGTCGGGGTCGGGCCCGATGACTCCGTTCTCCACCACGCAGCCGAGGATGGCCAGGCGCTTGGTGTGAAACGTACATTTTTCCTTATTGTACGTTAGGTTCAGCCGTTGGGCCGTACGGAGGAAATTTGCTAGATTAACGTCGTGGTCCTGCTGGTCGTGGCCGCAGATGGTGACGTTATCCAAATAGGGGAAGGTTGCCCGCAGCGCGTTCTGGTCAACCATTCGGTCCATCTCCCTTTGGAAGACCGAAACCCCGTTGGTGACGCCGAAGGGGACCCTAAGGAAGTGGTAGAGGCGGCCGTTTGCCTCGAAGGCAGTATACTGGCGGTCCTCATGGCGGATGGGCAGCTGGTGGTACGCTGACTTAAGGTCGATGGTGGAGAATACTTTGTATTGCGCAATCTGATTGACCATATCAGATATGCGAGGGAGGGGGTACGCGTCCAGCTGGGTGTACCGGTTTATGGTTTGGCTGTAGTCGATTACCATGCGGCGTTTTGCAGTGGTTTTAACGACTACAACCTGGGCTCGCCAGGGGCTAGTGCTACCTTCGATAATGCCCTCCTTCAATAGCCGCTCCACCTCAGAGCTGATAAAAGCTCTGTCCCCGGCACTGTACCGCCTGCTTTTGGTAGCGATGGGTTTACAGTCGCGGGTGAGGTTAGCGAACAGGGGAGGGGGGGGGACTTTTAATGTGGAAAGGCTGCAGGTGGTTTGCAGCGGGCGATTTAAAAGTTGTTGGTTGCAGACTGTGAGTGGGGGGAGGGGTCCACCGTATGCTAGTGTGACACTCTTAAGGTGGCACTGAAAATCCAACCCTAGCAGGACGGCAGCGCAAAGACGGGGCAGGACCAGCAGTTTAAATTTTTTATATTCAGTGCCCCCTACTGACAGGGTCACCACACAGTAGCCGCTGATGTCCATTGACTGGGACTTGGACGCCATAGAAATGCGATGGTGCGTTGGCAGAATCGTGAGGGAGTGGCTACGTACCGTGTCGGGGTGGACGAAACTCTCTGTGCTCCCGCTGTCGATCAGGCAACTGGTGGCGCGGCCGTTTACCGCGATATCCATCATGGAGCTGGATAGATGGTGAGGGAGGGCTTGATCCAGCGTCACGGAGGCCAGTATGTGGCTTAGTGAGTCACTATAGTCATCCGCCGAGACGGTGGTCGGTTCCGGTGACGAAATGGCGGTTGAGTGCGTTGGATACGATGGCGGCGGATGCCATGCGGCCGGGGGTACACAAAATGGCGGATAAGATGGCTGCTCCCACGGCCCGCACGCTGCGCTGCTGGCTGGCTTCCCCTTGCAGGCGTTAGCGTAATGGCCTTTCTTCCCGCAGCCCGAGCAGGTAGCTGTCTTAGCTGGGCAGTGCGCTCTGGGATGTTTTAACTGGCCACAGAAATAGCATTTTTGGGCCTGGTTACTGGGCATCGAAGCAGTTCTTACCGGAGGCTGCTGTCTCGGTTGGGTCGCTGCAGCGGTTGGTGCCGGGGGCGGCGGTCCCGTGTCCCACGGTTTCGATTGCCATGTCTCGGCGCCGTTACGGGGGTATGCCTCGAGGTTTCGGTGGGCCTCCTCTAACGAGAGCGCAAGGGCAATGGCCGTCTTCAGGTCGGGTTCCTTGCTTTCTAGCAGTCTCTGCCGGGTGTGGTCTGACTGGAGGCCCCTGACGAAGGCATCACAGGCGAGTCCCTGCGCGTGCTCCACAGCCGTTACCGCTTTACAATCGCAGTCTCTGCAGAGTGCCAGTAGCGCCCGTGCAAATGCCCCTACCGATTCTCCCAGTTGCTGCCTGCAGGATCCCAAGAGGTGTCGGGCGTAAATTGTGTTCACTGGGCGCGTATATTGCCCTTTTAGTAGCTCGAGGGCCGCCACGTACGTATTAGAGTCCCGGATTAGCATATATACTTGATGGCTCACCTGGGCGGTCAAAATTTTCAGTTTGTGATCCTCCTCTGTAACCTGTGAGATTGCGAGGAAGGATTCAAAGCAGCTCAGCCAGTGTTCAAACTTGGCTGATGCACCCACCTCTTGAGGGTCGAGGTCCAGGCGTGGTGGTCTGAGGGCTCTCAGCAATGTCTGCTGTATCCGTTGCTGTTGTTGCTCCTCAGGTGTCGCCATTTAACTTTTAGCTAATAAAATTGATACGCTTATCAATTACTTCATAAAAGGTGATGAGTCGAAGAAGAGATGATGAGTCGAAAGAAGAGATGAATAAGGCTTTTATTAGCTAAGAAGAGACCATGCTTCTTCGTGAGTGACTGAACAAGTCTGAACGAAACCCACACAGTGGTGGGTGGAGTCAGCTGAGGCATGCCTCCATACACAGCGCCACCCAGAGGTGGCAATATACAATACAGTGGTTTACCACACCACCCCACCTCCCTTTCCTTCCTGTCTGTCCTTCCTAATTGTCAAATACCCCTGGATGTTTAGTTCCCAGTCATGGTCACCTTGCAGCCATGTTTCTGTAATGGCCACCAGATCATACTCATGTGTAATTAGTTGTACCGTCAACTCGTCTATTTTGTTACGAATGCTGCGTGCATTCAGATAAAGAACTTTTAAATATGTTTTGTGACAATTTATTCCTGCTTTTACCCCCTTTACTACTCTACCTTTATCTTTATACATTCTGTCCCTTCGTGACACGCTCTGGTTTTTAATTCCCCCACTGCTACCTTGCTCTATTGCCTTTTCCGCTGACATTTTTATTTTTCGCTCTCTTGAAACCTCCCCCCCACTAATTAGTTTAAAGCCCTCTCTACAGCCCTAGTTATTCAATTCACCAGGATTCTAGTCCCAGCACTGACCAAGTGAAGTCCGTCCCAATGGAACAGCTCTCTCCTGTCCCAGTACTGGTGCCAGTGTCCCAAGAAGCAAAACCCATTTCTCCCACACCAGTCTTTGAGCCACGCATTTAACTCTCTGATTTTATTTACCCTAGCCAAATTTGCACGTGGCTCAGGTAGTAATCCAGAGATTATTACCCTTATGGTTCTTCTTTTTAATTTGGTCCCTAGCTGCTCATACTCCCTCAGCAGAACCTCTTTCCTTTTCCTATCTATGTCATTGGTACCAACATGGACCACGACAACTGGATCCTCCCCCTCCCACTCCAAGTTTCTCTCCAGCCCAGAGGAGATGTCCTTAACCCTGACACCGGGCAGGCAACACAGCCTTCGGGACTCTCGCTCTCAACTGCAAAGAACCCTATCTATCCCCCTAATGATACTATCCCCTACCACTACAACATTTCTTTTTACTCCCCTCACTTGAATGGCCCCCCTTCCACGGTGCTGTGGCCAGGTTGTTCATCCTCCCTGCCATCCCTGTTCCTGTCCTCACAGGGAGTAAGAGCCTCGAACCTGTTGGACAAGAGCAAGGGCTGCGGCTCCTCCAACACTGCCTCCTGGATCCCCGTACCTGCCTCACTCATAGTCACACCCTCCTGTCCCTGACCACGGAATACATCTGAATTAGTTTCATCTAATTGGTGTGACTACTTCCTGGAACACAGAGTCCAGGTAACTCTCCCCCTCCCTGATGTGTCGCAGTGTTTGAAGCTCGGACTCCAGCTCATCAACATGGAGCCGGAGTTCCTCGAGCAGCCAACACTTACTGCAAATGTGATCACCGTGAACATCAGTGGTGTCCACCAGCTCCCACATATTGCATTAGTAACACATCACCTGCTCTGCCATTCTATGTAATTAATTAAATTTATTATTATTATTTTTAAATACCCTCTGCCCTGATTCAAAATGAATATCACACCTCTATTTAATTTAACTTACCAACTTATAAAGGTTTAAAAGGGAAGGAAAAGTACTCACCAACCAGCCAATCACCTACCAGCTTGGCTGTGATGTCACTTTTGAATTCTGACCTCCCTTAGGAATGTTGCCTGTTGAGCCTGTTTAGGCTGCCTCGCCTCGCTTCTCCGACTCGACACCCGCTGCTGCTCCTGGCTGCCTCGACTGGGCCTCACCTCGCTGCTCCGCCTCCGCAATGTCTGCTAATCCTCAGACTGGCAGGAAAAACAAGGCAAAAACAAAACACAAACAGCACCTCACACCCCACTTACCCTAAATTTCTCTCACACCCAAACTCTCAAAAGGCACTCTCTGCTGCTAGCACTCCATATTTGGGATGGACAGTGAGCAAGTTTCTGAGCAGTGACTGGGCATTTTCCTGCCAGATATTCCACCTCCGTCCAACCTCCTGCATCTGACTTCTTTCACAGGAACACTGTTGGGATTGAGGAAGTTCAGCACCAATGTATCCCATGTAATTTTTTTCCATGTGAACAGGTTTAGCTCCCTTAGCCTACATCCATCTCTCAGTCTCGCAAATGACAAGGCACAAGCGTTTGAAACCATCTTCAGCCAGAAGAGCCAAGTGGATGATCCATATCAGCCTCCTTCTGAGGTCCCCACCATCACAGAAGCCAGTCTTCAGCCAATTCAATTCACTCTATGTGATATCAAGAAACAGCTGAATGCACTGGATACAGCAAAGACTATGGGCCCCAACAACATCCCAGCTACCGTGCTGAAGACTTGTGCTCCAGAACTAGCCGTGTCTCTAGCCAAGCTGTTCCAGTACAGCTACAACACTGGCATCTACCCAACAATGTGGAAGGCTGCCCAGGCATGTCCTGTCCACAAAAAGCAGGACAAATCCAATCCGGCCAATTACCGCCCCATCAGTCTACTCTCAATCATCAGCAAAGTGACGGAAGGTGTCGTCAAGCGGCACTTACCAAAAACCTGCTCACCGATGCTCAGTCTGGGTTCTGCCAGGACCACTCGGCACCCGACCTCATTACAGCCTTGGTCCAAACATGGACAAAGGAGCTGAATTCCTGAGGTGAGGGGCAAGTGACTGCCCTTGACATCAAGGCAGCATTTGACTGAGTGTGGTATCAAGGAGCCCTAATAAAATTGAAGTCAGGTCCAGAGATTTTCTACAAAGATCATTAGTAGTAATGTTTAAAACTATCCATTTTCTTTTTTATTATGTAAAAATATCGGAATAATTTTAGTTACATTTTCATGTCATGTTTAATTTTGCATCCATTCTGCATTTTAGAATATTTTCTCACTACTAGAACCAGTTATATTTCAAAATAAAAGAGAAAATGGCCACAAAATTCCATGGGCTGTATTCCCAGCAGTTTAATCAGTATCACGCCCGACAGTGCCATCCAACACTTACCCTGCCAGTGTTTGCAGGATAAGTGAAAGGGCATCTCATTGGTATAGGGCAGGCACAAGTATCACTTCCAGATCATCTTTGACACCCAATTGCCCCATGCACATTGAAACTTAGCTCTCCTGTGGTGAGGATTTTCCCAGCCCCTTCCCTGCACACCCCATCAACACCGACAATGGCTCTACTCTTATCGGCCCATGGATGAGGGAGCCAATGCAGGATTTTCTTTCCACTGATGGGGCCCACATGCCCCTTGTGAATGCTGGTATTCCTCACCTCACTGGGTGTACTAGCAGCCACTGCAATGCCAAGTGCCCTTCCATGGTCAGCACTGGGAACTCCCGGCTTAGGGAATCTCTTATCCCTGACCCAATTCCCAGCTTGACATTTACCTTGCAAGGGGCAGGCAGAAGTTCTTAATCTTAGAGAGCTCTTTAGAACCTTCCCGACATAACTGGGTGGCCACTATTTCTATGGCGGTTCTGCCATTTTGCCACTGGAATTACAGCAGATTCCCCAAGGAATTTCAGGGCCAATAATGACTCTATGGAAGCATTTCTACAAGGTAGGTTTTTTTTTATTCGTTTATGGGATGTGGGCGTCGCTGGCAAGGCCAGCATTTTTTGCCCATCCCTAATTGTCCTTGAGAAGGTGGTGGTGAGCCGCCTTCTTGAACCGCTGCAGTCCGTGTGGTGAAGGTACTCCCATAGTGCTGTTAGGTAGGGAGTTCCAGGATACTGACCCAGCGACGATGAAGGATCAGCGATATACTTCTAAGTCAGGATGGTGTGTGACTTGGAGGGGAACTTGGAGGTGGTGCTGTTCCCATGCGCCTGCTGCCATTGTCCTTCTAGGTGGAAGAGGTCGCGGGCTTGGGAGGTGCTGCTGAGAAGCCTTGGTGAGTTGCTGTATTGCATCTTGTAGATGGTACACACTGCAGCCATGGTACGCCGGTGGGCTGCTTTGTCCTGGATGGTGTTGAGCTTCTTGAGTGTTGTTGGAGCTGCACTCATCCAGACAAGTGGAGAGTATTCCATCACACTCTTTACTTATGCCTTGTAGATGATGGAAAGGCTTTGGGGAGTCAGGAGATGAGACACTTGCCACAGAATACCTAGCCTCTGACCTGCTCTTTTTACCACAGTATTTATGCAGCTGGTCCAGTTAAGTTTCTGGTCAATGGTGATCCTAGGATGTTGATGGTGGGGGGATTCAGCAATGGTAATGCCGTTGAATGTCTCCATCCTGCCTCCGAGCAATTTTCCCAGAATCGGTGTTTCAGACCTCGTTTCCATCCCACCTCCAAGTGGTGGTTTAGACTCTTAAGGCCCTTAACAACCACTTAATTGCCTCTATAATCCAATTTTGAGAGGCCTTTCTGATTTTTAGACATTTCCCCCATCCTACACACCTCCTCTGCAACACACCAGGTAATCCTGGTGGCCTCACAAGTGGACTGCTTAGTAACAGCTGCAGCTTCACCATTAAAAAGGAGTTTTCAGCAATCATCATTTGCAGGTGGCAGAACTTTGTTGCCTCAGGTCTGGAGGAATGTTTAGCATGCATACCCATTGTTGTGGAAGTTTGGATTCTGACACCCATCTCCGGTGTGACCTCCTGGGAAACCCCTCTCCCCACCTTGTCTGAGTGCTTCCTCAACTGAGGTATATAGCAGAAGCATGGGAACCATTTATTTCCTTTCCTCCTGGACATCAGATTCGGATGAAGACCAGCTGCAGCAGCAGCAGAGCCATGAACAGCACCAACAACAACAGGAGTGCCAAGCTACTGCTCACCCACCTGAAACTGCACAGGCCAGAAGGCACCAGAGCACGACCACATTGCTGCCCGGGATGCATGTTGGCCAGATTTGCTTAGCCTGCACAATCAAACACTTTGGTCTCGCACCTTCTTACCAGAGCATCGACAATGGACCTGCAGATTCCTATCACTCTGACCATCATAATGACAATTACAAGTCGCTCTAAGCCCTCAATGTGAAAGTCCCATTTGCGAAATGACACAGGCCACAACTTCAACAGTTTGCCATCAAATCTGTCTATGATAGCATGACAAGGATGGCTGGTCCAAATACAATACATCACAGCACCCAAGTGACTGCCCTTATGACTACTTGTGCATTATCTTCCTCTTACGCATGCTGCTATGCGGTGCTTCCCCTGTGGCTTCAGCAGATGTGGAGGCCCCTTGCTCACTTTCTTGCTGCTCCTGTCTCGATGCCTTTGGTGGGCATCCTCTGGGGTTGCGAACCTATGAGGGCTCGGCAACAGTCTGCTGCTCCTGCAGCTGTGCAGGTGCCGAGATGCCGATCTCAGTTGGGTGAGGACTTTGACCGAGGGCTTTGCAGTGGCATGGTTAGGTGAGCACTTGGAGAGGAGCCCCCACTTCCTTGCTGTCTGCCACCAACATCCCTCTCATGGATCAGCCCCATTTCAGAGCTAACAAGTGGCTTGACAGCACCTTGCTGCAATTCAGGGGGGCCATGAGGACCCATTTCTGCACTGGAAGGCCTACTCCAGAGGACTTCCATGAAGGTCTGGTTTCTATGCTCAATAGCTGACCATCACTCCTTAAGAGATGTCATTCTATTCTGAACAATGACCATGTTTTCAAGACCCTGGCAACTAAGCTCCTTCATGGCCATAGCCATCCTCTCCTCTACTGTAGACATCCTATCCTCTATGGTAGCCAGACTTACCACGGAGTTAGCCATACTTTCCATTGAGGTTGCCATCCTTTCGGCGGTGATGCGTTCATGCGCCAATGCCTCCACAAAGGCTCTGCTCATGTTCGCGATGGACTCCTCCATTCGCTCCACACTCACAGCGACCCTGGAGACAAAACCTGCCAGAGACTCCTGCAATTGTTCTTGGAGTTCCAGCACCGCTCTCCTTTTGGATGGACCCGGAGGCACAGGGTCGACATGCAGTGGAGCTGATCTGGCAGTGTCCTGCGCCCTCCAATGAGGACTCTCCACTGCTGTCCCTCTCTCCACCATCTGCTGATGCTCACTTGTGAGCTGTGATACACCAGGTGCCAACACTACTCTATCTCGTGAAGGTCCCACCGAGGTGTGAGTATCTGCACTGGTGCTGGGTGCACTGAATTCTGCTGACGCTGCGCCTTCAGAGGTTGCAGCTTCCTCTGAGGAGTCTGGAAGCTCAGGCTCTTCCTCCTGGACAGTGGGGACGGAGCTATCGATGGTCCTGTGGGGGAGTAAAGGAAAGAGTTAGAGATGTGAGGTAAAGTTTGCATGCACGTTGAATAGTGCAGATGATCATTAGTCAATCTGTTAGAGCATTAGATTCATTATCAGTGACTCATGCAATGTCAGTGAGAGAGATGCCAAACTATTCTGTCACCAGCTTACTGTGATGCACCCGTCTGTCCGTCCCCCACTTGGGAATCCTCCTCGATCGTGGCGATTTCCAGGGCCGCCTCCTCCCAGGCGGTGAGCTGGGCTACTGAGGGTGGCCCTCCTCCTGTCATGGCTCTTTCCCTCTTATTGTCAGCTCTCTTTTCCTGCAATGAGGGACACAAGTGGAGTTTGAGTGAGAATGAAGGAGTGAGTTTAGAGAATGCATAGCATAGATGCTTAGAAGGAGACAAAGTGCCCTCCCTGTGTGTTGAAAGTTGTTGCATCACAGCGATAGGGAGTGTAAGGGCTACATGGTCGAATAGTTAAGTGAATGTGACCATAGAGAGAGGCAATGGGTAAGGGTCAAATGTGATGTGAAGGAAGAGATTGGCAAAGCAGAGTGCTGGTGAGGAGAGGTGATGGGGATCAGATTGAGGGTGATGAGTAAGTCATACTCATTTTTCCTGTGCAGAGAAGGTCACAAAACCTCTTCCTGCATTGCAGCCAGGTTCTGCGGCTCATCGATATGGAGTTGACCTCCTGGGCCACTTGCAGCCACACAGCTTTAGTCTGTTGGGGTGGCATTTTTCTCCCTGAGGTGGGAAGAGCACCTCCTTATTCGATCTTGCTCCCTCCATCAGAGCTTGGAGGGAGGGCTCATCGAAGCGTGGAGCACACTTTTGTCTGCTGGTGGACAGCCGATCAATGAATTCCATAAAGTTTGCAGTCTCCAGAAGAAGCAAGGCTGCTTGCAGACCTTAAATCCAGCAGCATTGATGACGTCATTGGAGGCGACTTTCTGGATGAAAAGACTCATTAGGCCAGGGGTTCCCACACGCTGGAAATCAATTGCCCAATTAGGAGAAAATTGCACTTTTACCCCACTTCACTTCGGATTCGGGGTCCTGACACGAATGCCACCTGACATGCCCCATTCCGCCCACACTGGCAAAATCGAGCTCTTTGCCTTTGGTACCTGCCACAAACTCCATTCCCTAGCTACCGACTCCATCCCTCTCCTTGGCAACTGTCTGAGGCTGAGTCAGACTGTTCGCAACCTTGGTGTCATATTTTATCCCAAGGTGAGCTTCCCATCATATATCTGCCCCATCACTAAGTCCGCCTATTTCCACCTCCATAACATCACCCGACCCTGTCCCTACCTCAGCTCATCCGCAACTGAAACACTCATCCATGTCTTTATTACCTCTTAACTTGACTATTCCAATGCAGTCCTGGCCGGCCTCCCACTTTCTACCCTCCTTAAACTTGAGGTCATCCAAAACTCTGCTGCCCATGTCCTAACTTGCACCACGTCCCATTCACCCATCTCCCCTGTGCTCGCTGATCTACATTGGCTCCTGGTAAAGCACTGCCTTGATTTTAAAATTCTGTTCCTTATTTTCAAATCCCTCTGTGGCCTCTCCCCTCCCTCTGAGATATCTGAGCTCCTCCAATTCTGGCCTCTTGAGCATCCCCGATTGTAATTGATCCACCATTGCCAGCTGTGCCTTCAGCTGCCAAGGCCCTAAGCTCTGGAATTCCCTCCCTAAACCTCTCTGCCTCTCTACCTCTCTTTCCTCCTTTAAGACTCTCTTTAAAACCTACCTGTTTGACCAGCTTTTGGCTATTTGTCCATATATCTCCTTATGTGGCATGGCATCAAATGTTGTTTTTATAACACTCCTGTGAAGTGCCTTGGGATGTTTTACTGTGTTAAAGGCACTATGGCCTGGAAATCCAATAAAGCTCGAAAACGGTTGGTGCCATCTCACGCCCGTAAAACGGTCGGTGCCACTCGCACCCATAAAAAGAGCACAGGCAGCACCGATGCTGCCTGATGATTTAAATTATTGCAGAGCAGAACTTACCATGCAATGAGCTGCTTCAGGTGGTGCGCTCAGCAGGAGGCCCAATGTCACGTTCCTGGAGCAGGGCAGCATTTTCTTAAAGCTAAGTTGCCATTTTAGTAAGCAGTCTCGAGCCCTTAAAGGGGAACTGCCTTCTAAAATAATTTAATAAAATTAAAAATAGACAGTCGTCAGCCCTTAGAGCTCAACTGCTTCTAAAAAAAAATTAAAAATCATTCCAAAATGGCAGTCTTCAGTTGTTAAAGCTGAACTGCCTTCTACATGTAAAAAAATGGTAAAAGTGCTTCAGCACTAACACAAGTGACTCAACAAGCCAGGGAAAGGGCACCCAGGGTCTTGCATGCAACACTCCAGCTTTGTGCAGAGGTTCAACACTGGAAGAGTGGTCCTCTACTCACAAGGGGCCAGGAGGCCCTCCAGAAAGAATTATGTGGGACCAGATCACCGAGGCCATCAATATCGCCCCTAGGACTTGGCTCCAGTGCCCAAAGAAGTTTCATGACCTTAGACCAGTGGTCAAGGTCAGTGAATGCATCTTCAAAAGCCGCCTCCTACCAACTGCACCACTAGACTCACACACACACAATCCCCCCACCCTATCACTCACCTACCAACAATCTCTACCAAACACGAGGCACACCTCACATTACAAAAGCAAAATATTGCGGATGCTGGAAATCTGAAATAAAAACAGAAAATGCTGGAAATACTCAGCAGGTCAGACAGTATCTGTGGCAAGAGAAACAGAGTTTCAGGTCGATGACCTTTCGCCAAAACCCATCAGCCTTCCACCAGCCATGCTGCAGCCACTGGGGTAACACTGCATGGCATCAGTAGGATAGGCAAAGGGACAGACAAGACAGTCATTAAGGGAATTCACAAGGGTGATTAGTTGATTTTTTGATGTAATAGTGGATGCATATATGGATAAAGTTGGATTGGAAAGTTTGCTTTGAGGTGGCTTATATTTCATCATTGTGGCTAAGAGGCCGCTGTGATTGTCAGTAACAGAGGGAAGGTAGGGTGTGGGAAAAATGTTGAAAGAGGAATTGGCGTTATGGTCACTGGTACTGCAAGCAGACGATTACAGCCAGAATATCCCGGCCAGGAAGGGGCTGCCTGGGTTGCATCCTTCTTTCTACTTCCTCCTCTTCTGCTTCTTCCTCTTCTGTTTGCGAGCAGCTTGCCTCCTTTTCTGCCTTTGCTTCATCTCCATGTGCCCCCAGGACTGTGAGCAAGTGGTCTTCTCAGAGGCAAAATACTGCGGATGCTGGAAATCTGAAATAAAAGCAGAAAATGCTGGAAATACTCAGCAGGTCAGACAACATCTCGACCTGAAACCTTAACTGTTTCTCTCTCCTCAGATGCTGCCTGACCTGCTGAGTATTTCC
Source organism: Somniosus microcephalus (assembly GCF_052327205.1). Taxonomy (NCBI): domain Eukaryota; kingdom Metazoa; phylum Chordata; class Chondrichthyes; order Squaliformes; family Somniosidae; genus Somniosus; species Somniosus microcephalus. The sequence continues at coordinate 224,843,734 of NC_140991.1, forward strand.
AGCATTTTCTGTCTTCTCAGAGGCCTTCCTTTACCATCCAAAGCCTTTAAAGCATCCAGCAGTACTTGCTGCACTCCCTGCACACTTTAACAAGTTGTTAAATGTATTGCACCAAGCCACTATTTCAATAAAATATTTTAAAAAACAGTCCAAAAGCTGAAAGATGTCTGTGTCCCTTTATGAAGCATTGACAGCATCTCCACAGGGCTGCTAAATGCACATTCTTCCATGCGTAGTTAGGAGAGGGCATGATGGCATGTGGCGACATCCAAAATAGTAATACTGGCATTAAATCAGGCGTTGCACATGGATTGACGTCACAATCTGCTCATTTAAATTAATGAGAGGCCAACGCTGGCAACGTGTCTCATGCCGGAAGTGGGCAGAAGCTAGGTGCCCGCCATTTTTGATGCAATCCAACGCAAACACGTGGCGCTAAGGTAGAGAATTTCTAGGCCTATATAAGTACAAGTTCTTGTTGTAAGGAAATATTAGGACAGATGACCAAAAGCTTTGTCACAGCGGTAGGTTTTAAGGAGAAGAGAGAGAGTAAGAGAGGCGGAGAGGTTTAGGGAGGAATTTTCGGAGCTTAGGGCCTAGGCAGCTGAAAGCATGTCCCCAGTGGGTGGAGCGGTTAAAATCAGGGATGCTCAAGAGGCCAGAATTGGGAGAGTGCAGAGATTTCGGATGATAGAGGCGGTTACCTGGAAAAAAGGGGTGAGGGATTTGAAAACAATGATGAGAATTTTAACATTGAGGTGGTCAGTGAGCACAGGGATGATGGGTGAACAAGAATTAATGCTAGTTAGGATACGGGCCGCGGAGTTTATGATGAGCTTAAGTTTATGGAGGGTGAAGATGGGAGCCCAGCCAGGAGAGCTTTGGAATAGTCAAGTCTAAAGGTAACAAAGGCATAGATGAGGGTTTCAGCAGCAGATGAGCTGAGGCAGGGGCAGCGTCGGGCGATGTTACAGAGGTGGAATTAGGCGGTCTTAGTGATGGAGCGGATATGTGCTCAGAAGCTCAACTCGGGGTCAAAAATGACACCAAGGTTGCGAATGGTCTGGTTGAGCCTCAGACAGTTGCCAGGAAGAGGGATGGAGTCAGTGGCTAGGGATTGGAATTTGTGGTGGGGACTGAAGACAATGACTTCGGTCTTCCCAATATTTAGTTGGAGGAAATTTCTGCTCATCCAGTACTGGATGTCGGAAAAGCAGTGTGACAAATTAGGGACAGTGGAGGAATTGAGAGAGGTGGTGGTGAGTTAGAGCTGGGTACATGTGGAAATTGACATGTTTTTGGATGATGTCACCGAAGGGCAGCATGTAGGTGAGAAATGGGAGGGGCCAAGGATAGATCCTTGGGAGACTCCAGCGGTAACAGTGCGGGAGCAGGAAAAGAAGCCATTGCAGGTGATTCTCTGGCTACGACTGGATAGATATGAATGGAACCAGACGAGTGAACTCCCATCCGGCTGGACAATGGAATAGAGGTGTTGGAGGAGGATGATGTGGTCAAACATGTCAAAGGCTACAGACAGGTCGAGAAGGATGAGAAGGGATAGTTTATCTTTGTCACAGTCATATAGCATGTCATCTGTGACTTTGATAAGGGCCGTTTCAGTACTGTGGCAGGGGTGGATATCTGATTGGAGGGCTTCAAACATGGAGTTGCAGGAGAGATGGGCACAGATTTGGGAGGCGACAACATGTTCAAGGATTTTGGAGAAGAATGGGAGGTTGGAGATGGGGCAGTAAGGGTCAAGGGTGGATTTTTTAAGGAGAGGGGTGGTGACGGCAGATTTGATGGGGAGGGGGACAATACCTGAGCAAAGAGAACCATCAACAATATCATCGAACATGGGGGCCAGGAAGGGAAGTTTTTTGGTCAGCAGTTTGGTGGGAATAGGGTTGAGGGAGCAGGAGTTGGAATTCATGGACAAAATGAGCCCGGAGAAGGCATGAGGGGAATTCAGAGAGAAACTGGAGAAAGATGTGACTTGAGGGCTAGGGCAGGGGGGAACCTTAGGGGAAGTTTGGTCCAGTGGGCTAGGGGAAAGGAGGGAAGCGGCAGAGGCAGCTGAACGGGTGGTCTCAAACTTAATGACAAAGAAATCCATGAGCTCCTTATACTAAATTTATGGGCTAACTTTTCAAAGACCCAAAGCACTGGCAGGGTCTCTCGCAGTGGGCAATTTATTGGAATATCATGGGTAGCAATAAATCGCCCTCTGCATGCAAGGCTTCACCAGTAACTTGAGGTCTTAGAAAATGTAGTCCTTGATGAATTGTAAGTGCCAGCAGCTGAAGGGCAGGCTTCACTGAAAACTGTAAGTCGAGCACCTTCTGCCAATTGTAATAGGCTCCAACTGCCTGAAACAAACAGATGCATAGAACAGAATTGGAAACATGATTGGCTGGGAGGCAGAATTCTAGCAAAGCAACAATTCTTAAAGGGCCTTTTCTGATAAAAAAAACTGTGGCAGCTACAAAGGAGACCAGGGTAATGTTGGAGAAGATGTATTGGAGAGGCTAATACAGAAGGATTTTACTAAGAAGGGTGGCACTCTTTGAAGTGGAAGGCCATCCTCCACTGAAAGCAGAAGCGCTCATTGGATGGATGGAGTTAGCAAAGTGACTGGATTCGAACAGGTCCATGGGATTTAGATAGAAATTAGGAAAAACATTAAAAGAATCAGGAGGAGTGCCAAAGGAAGTGGCTGTATCTTTGCATATTTTATTAACACTGTGGCATAGTACACATGGAACAAATTAAATGTGCATTTCAGCCCCTTCACAGAGGTACCATGCAAAACATCCAAGTAAGTTTTCCTCTTTTCTACGCAACTGCCAAGAAGCTGCAGGGCACACTTTTTGGATGGCACATAAGCACTGTGATATTTGAATGTTGAAAGCTGTGCTCTGAACCTGCACTCCCACCACAACCTACATGCATTCTGCATTGGATTGTACTCACACAAAGAAGGAAATGGATGGCTGCCTGGCTGCTCTGCCAATTTCTAACATCTGGATGTCTTGTGTGTGCTTCTACCATGAGCACACACATAGCACCAGGGGACTTGCTCATTTGGAGGAGCTATGCAGAGTTGAGTAGATGGTCATTTTGGAATCTGTGGAAGTAGATTTTGAATGTGTGCTGCTGTTACATAGCAAGCATCTTCAATTTATTTGACACATTTTTGCCTTTACTATTCGCAACCTATGGGGGCAATTTTGCCAGCCCTGGGGAGGCGGGACTGCCGGGAAAATGGCTGAATTTGGGGGCGGGTGCCCAACCTGCCCCAACCTGCCTCCATGCCATCTTGCCAGGAGGCGGGTAGCCATCCTGCGCTGGGTCCCGTCTCCTTGGAGGCGGGAAGGGATTAAAGCCTATTAACAGGTAGTTAACAGGCAGAAAATAGGATTATCCCCGTTTTGCCCTCACAAGTGCGGGCTTCCCGAAGGCTCCGAAACCCACTAGGTTACCGAGGCGAGTAGTGGGTCTGCGGGGTACAAAAGTGTGCAGTGGAGGTGAGTGATGGGTGCAAGAGTGGAGAGGTGAGTATCTGAGGTAAGTGCAAAGTGTTAGTAAAAGTGTACTTACCTTTGTTTCTTCCTGCAAGCTTCAATTGGTGCGTATGCGGAGAGTCTCAGACCTCCGTGTTGGAGATGACAGATGGCCATTGCATTCTCAGATGCAACAACCATCTCATTTGTGTAAAAGAAAGATGTTTGATGAAGTCTTGAATTCAAGACCTCATCAAACTACAGAGAATGTCACTGTTGGACAGCTTCACAGAGCTGTCAAACGATAACAATTTATCTGTCAAAATTTTTTGACAGATGACACGTCACACGTTGACATTATCTGCAACTGGCTTTCCCTTAATTGGCCTGCTAAGCCTGCTGGGTGGGCTTAACAAGATCAATCAAGGGAAAATTGCGTGAGTTGTCCACAAATCGATGGAGGTGGGACATCGACTCGCCAAGCAGCAGTCCCGCCTCCAACGTGCCCCCATTGGCAAAATCACCCCCACGGTGTCATATTTGACCCCAATGATGAGCTTCCGACCACATATCCACGCCATCACTAAGACATCCAAATTCTATCTCCATAACATCGCCCGGCTCTGCCCCTGCCACAGCTCATCTGCTGCTGAATCCCTCATCCATGTTAACTCTAGAATTGACAATTCCAAAGCACTCCTGGCCAGCCTCCCACATTTTACTCTCTATAAACTTCATGTTATCCAAAACTCTGCTGCCCATTTCCTAACTTGCACCAAGTCCCATTCATCCATCACCCCTGTGCTCACTGACCTACATTGGCTCCCGGTTAAGCAATGCCTCATTTTTAATATTTTCATCCTTGTTTTCAAATCCTTTCCATGGCCTCACCCCTCCCTATCTCTGTAATCTCCTCCAGCCCTACAACCCCCCAAGATATCTGCACTCCTCCAATTCTGGCCTCTTAAGCATCCCTGATTATAATCGCTCAACCATTGGTGGCCGTGCTTTCAGGTGCCTAGGCCCAAAGCTCTGGAATTCCCTGCCTAAACCTCTCTGCCTCTCTTCTTCTCTTTCCTCCTTTAAAACACTCCTTAAATCCTACCTCTTTGACCAAGCTTTTGGTCATTTGCCCTAATATCTCCTTATGTGGCTCGTTGTCAAATTTTGATTGATAATGCTCCTGTGAAGTGCCTTGTGGCATTTTACTGTGTTAAAGGCGTTATATAAATGTAAGTTGTTGTTGCTCTGTTGTTACTCAATGTCTCACTCGGTAACACAGAGGCAAGCAATGCACAATAGCAGCATGGACACAATACATTAGCATCTTAACTCTGTTAGCAGACCTTTGTCCTGAAACATCGGCTCACATCTTCATTTTCTTCTTCTATAGGATCTTCCCAAGATGAGGTGGAAATAGCTGGTGACAGCCAGGAAAAGAAAACTTCACAGCATATTGTATCACACACACCACCTGCCTCAAGGACGATCACAGAACAAAGCATTTAGATAAAGAATTTGAGGAAGGAGCACTAGGGTATGTGCAGAGCACAAGTGAGGAGGAACATGCAAAGGTGGCATTGAAGAAACAGTTCCTAATCTGAAATGTCCCTTAGATACATGGGTAAGAAATTGGTATCCTACTGGGCCTGCTTTCAAAAGGCAGTTGATTGATGACCAAAAGGTCTTTTGGGGCACCACTGATCACTGAAGTGTTTTTGGCAAACGTGCAAGAGAGCACCTCTGCAGCAATACATGAAAGATTTTCACAACTGCACAGGACCGTGAAACAAGTGACTATTCCACGGGCATCTCCAGGGATCCCCTGAAGACAGAGGGACCAACACTGACACAGGTTCTTTCACAAATGTTGTTACTCACCGATTGAGACCTTGGACAGAGTCCTCAATGATAAAGGAGCTCAGCACGTGAGTGCATAAGACAAGGCGGAAGCATTTGCAAACATCTTCAGCCAGAAGTGACGAGTGGATGATCCATATCAGCCTACTTCTGAGGTCCCCAACATCACAGAAGACAGTTTTCAGCCAATTCGATTCACTCCATGTGATATCAAGAAATGGCTGAGCGCACTGGATACAGCAAAGACTATGGGCCCCGACAACATCCCGGCTATCGTGCTGAAGACTTGTGCTCCAGAACTAGCCGCACCTCGAGCCAAGCTGTTCCAGTACAGCTACAACACTGGCATCTATCCGACAATGTGGAAAACTGCCCAGGTATGTCCTGTCCACAAAAAGAAGGCCAAATTCAACCTGGCCAATTACCGCCCCATCAGTCTACTCTCAATCATCAGCAAAGTGATGGAAGGTGTCATTGACAATGCTATCAAGCAGAACTTACTCACCAAAAACCTGCTCACTGATGCTCAGTTTGGGTTCCACCAAGACCACTCGGCTCCCGATCTTATTACAGCCTTGGTCCAAACATGGACAAAGGAGCTGAATTCCAGAGGTGAGGTGAGAGAGACTGCCCTTGAAATCAAGGTAGCATTTGACCGAGTGTGGCATCAAGTCGGTCTAGTAAAACTGATGTCAATGGGAATCGGGGGGAAACGCTCCACTGGCTGGAGTCATACCTAGCACAAAGGGAGATGGTTGTGGTGGTTGAAGGTCAATCATCACAGCCCCAGGACATTGCTGCAGGAGTTCCTCAGGGCAGTATCGTAAGCCCAACTACCTACAGCTGCTTCATCAATGACCTTCCCTACAAATTAAGGTCAGAAATGGGGATGTTAGCTGATGACTGCACAGTGTTCAGCGCCATTCACAACTCCTCAGATAATGAAGCAGTCCATACCGGCATGCAGCAAGACCTGGACAATGTTCAGTCTTGGGCTGTTAAGTGGCAGGTAACATTCATGCCACAGAAGTGCCAGGCAATGACTATCTCCAACAAGCGAGTGTCTAACCACCTCCCCTTGACATTCAATGGCATTACTATCACAGAATCCCCCACCATCAACATCCTGGTGGTCACCGTTGACCAGAAACTTAACTGGACCAGCCACATAAATACTGTGGCAACAACAGCAGGTCAGAGGCTGGGTATTCTGCAGCGAGTGTCTCACCTCCTGACTCCCCAAAGCCTTTCCACCATCTACAAGGCACAAGTAAGGAATGTGCTGGAATAATCTCCACTTTCCTGGATGAATGCAGATCCAACAACACTCAAGAAGCTCAACACCATCCAGGACAAAGCAGCCCGCTTGACTGGCACCCCATCCACCACCTTAAACATTCACCCCCTCCACCACCGGTGTACCATGGCTGCAGTGTGTACCATCTACAAGATGTACTGCAGCAACTCGCCAAGACTTCTTCAGCAGCACCTCCCAAACCCGCAACCTCCTCCACCTTGAAGGACAAGAGCAGCAGGCACATGGGAGCAGCACCACCTCCAAGTTCCCCTCCAAGTCACACACCATCCTGACTTAGAAGTATATTGCCAATCCTCCATCGTCGCTGGGTCAAAATCCTGCACTTCCCTACCTAACAGCACTATGGGGGTACCTTCACCACACGGACTGCAGCGGTTCAAGAAGGCAGCTGACCACCACATTCTCAAGGGCAATTAGTGATGGGCAATAAATGCTGGCCTTGCCAGCGACGCCCACATCCCATAAACACATTTTTAAAAAGTACTATGGCAAAAACTCCGCCCCCACAAATGGTTGCCAAGAATTTTGTCCATTCCCTTGATGTCAGATGGTAGCCTACTGCCCATTGCTTGTCCTGCACATGAAATGCCAGTGAGTGGGCAGGCCTTCTTTCACTGTTCCATTTTCCTTTCATATCTCAAGGAAATATTGAAAAAATGCTTCATGTCTCCAAGAAACATTGCCACTTTAAAGGCAGAAAGAAGTTGTGGAGGCCATAACTAGAAGATTTTGAATAGTTGTCAGTATACTGTGTTATTTATAGGTATTTGTACTTGAGGAAGAGTAAAATCCTTTCTTGGAAATTAAACCAGGAAAATTATAGTGCCAATTTTAACATTCTTGGAAACATTCAAGAACTATGGTTTTTACACTCAGAAGTCCATAATTCCACTTGCACAAGGGAGAGGCTAAGAAGGGGGAGTGAAAGGAGGAGCCAGGCTAATCTGACACTATAGATATTGCCTAGCCCATAGACGCATATAACTATGCCAGAGAGTATACAGACCAAGGCAGTCTTTCCTGAATTTGTCTGTGAGGAAGTGTCTGAACAGACTGCACTTTACACCTGAGGTGATATTTGAGTTATGCTAGCTGCTGGTAATCTAAACGCTTCGATCTTGAGGCAGGTGGAGTGTGTGATATGATAACCTAAGTTTGAAGCCGATGACATCGCTCAGTGACAGCCTCTTTGGTGAAGTGGAGGCAGTGACGGCATGCCCTGGTAAGAATGTCAAGGCCTATAAATGCACATCCTAGGATAGTGGCGGATGCTGTTAAAATACATCAGGTATTTTTGGAGCTGCAGTTGTTGTCCAATCATTAACTCAGCTTCTTCACGTACATCAGGGAGTGCAATTGCAAATCTTAAGGAATTCCCATCTTCAGTACTTTGTTTGTAGCAAGTTTCTTTACAGCAGAAATCAATAATAATGTTGGAAAAGGTCGGTAAAGAACCTAAGAAAGTATGCAAAAATGGCAGTCTCCATATCAAAATACAGAGAACAAATGGTAACTAAATATCAATGCTTCTATCAAGCACAACTTCAATGTACTTTCAGAATGGAAAGATAACTTTAAGAACCTGATTACACCAAGTCAGATCTACTTACTAATCTGTTCATTCATGCAACAGAGGCACAGCTTACTGAAACAATGTGAATTTTGGCATGGGGCCTAACTCCATGGCTGGCAGTGCCCCCTCCATTTGTCCCACTTTTCCTTCTGCTGGAGCTATAATGTCAACATTATACCCAGTTTACAGTAGAAATAATGCATAGTTTGCATATGTTTCTTTTGCATACTAGGGTGCAACTACAATGAAGCCAGATGTCTCACGACATTGACTCGGTGATTGCTGGAAGAAATCATGCATTTGGAGAATTGACAAGTTTCTTGTCAAGACAGCTGCTGGAATGTATTGGCACCTCATCAGCTGTTCTCTGGTGCCAACGGGCAAGTCAGAGATTTTGCACAGGCCAATGAATGCTCCAACAACACAGGTTCAGCAAGTGAGGGTTCACTCCAAAATTTGAATGTCTGCATATAAATTAGAGAGGCCCAGGTGATGACACTGTTTTGGAGAGATTTCCACAGGCAGGAGCAATGGTGTGTTTAGCTTCATCCTTGCTGTACTAGGCAAGCATTTTGGATTGACAGATTATGTTGAGGTGTCGCTTCAGCAGCTCTTTTGTTACTAGGAGAAACATGGAATTCTGGCTTAAGAGTTAGAGCATTTGTGTTGCTGCTTCAGTTACAATATTGCAGAAAGCTACGATCTGGCATAGAGTAGGTCATATTCATCCAGTCCACATTTTGTGTCTGGATCCAGGAATAAGAGATGAGTTTTCTGTGCAACTTGTTAAAAACGGTTAGAATATTCCATCACAGAATGGAATTTTTTTTTTGAAGAACGCTAAAGCTGCCAATGATGTTGAGCAGCATCAATATTTCTTGAGGACTCCCATTTGCCCACCAGCTTTTCAAAATACCTTTACCAAATGCTGGCTGGCATAATTCGAGACTCCATCCACCACCTTCAACATTCACTCCCTCCACCACCGGCGCACTGTGGCTGCAGTGTGTACCATCTACAAGATGCACTGCAGCAACTCGCCAAAGCTCCTTCAACAGCACCTTCCAAACTCACGACCTCTACCACTTAGAAGGACAAGGGCAGCAGACGCATGGGAACATCACCACCTACAAGTTCCCCTCCAAGCCACACACTTTCCTGACTTGGACCTGTATCGCCATTCCTTCACTGTCGCTGGGCCAAAATCCTGGAACTCCCTTCCTAACAGCATTGTGGGTGTACCTACACCATATGGACTGCAGCGGTTCAAGAAGGCGGTCACCACCATCTTCTCAAGGACAATTAGGGATGGGCACTAAATTCAGGCCTAGCCAGCAACGCCCACATCCCATTAATGAATAAAAAATTTTTTAACTGTGACTACCAAACCAAGGGACTGAACTGGAGACCCACCTACCATTATAGAAGTGGTTAGTTTTTTTTGCAGCAGCTGTTGTTTTAACCCTTTTGGTGCTAAAAATAACATCCGACTACCTACACCATCGGAGAGAAGGAGATGTTTAACTCTCGTGCATTTTAAATCCTTTCTTGCATCATAAATCCTTTCTTAATCAAAACAAGTAAAATGTCTGTTTTTCATTGTAATTTACAACCTACCAATGAAATTGTGGGAACGAGCAATTTTTAGATATGTAATGCAAAAACAGCAACCGATTATGATGCACCTATATCAATGTTCTTTTAATGCTTCTCAGCAGCTAACAACTTATGATGCCGCTTAATCATTATAGATGTTGAAAAGTTAGTTTATTGAATGTGTCATTAAAGATCATTAAAAACAAGGTAAAGTTTCCTCTTTTTTCCACATGTAGCAACACAGTAAATATACTATTTATGCATGTGTTTATGATTTTGCTTACATGAATTAGAAGGGTGTGGCTTCAATCCTCACTTCATGACATGAACACATTAATCCAGGCTAATATTTCAGTGCAGCATGAAGGGAGTGCTGCATTTTCAAAGGATAAACTGTAGCCTTGTCCACATTTTCAGTTGCATGTAAAAGCTCCAAGGACATTGTTCGATAAAGAGCGGGGAGTTCTGACCAGTGGGCAAGGCCAGCATTTATTGCCCATCACTAATTGCCCTTGAGAAGGTTGGTGGTGAGCCATCTTCTTGAACTGCTGCAGCCCGTGTGGTGAAGGCACTCCCACAGTGATGTTAGGGAGGGTGTTCCAGGATTTTGACCCAGCGATGATGAAGGATCGGCGATATACTTCTAAGTCAGGATGGTGTGTGACTTGGAGGGGAACTTGGAGGTGGTGATGTTCCCCTGCACCTGCTGCCCTTGTCCTTCTAGGTGGAAGAGGTCACGGGTTTGGGAGGTGCTGCCGAAGAAGCCTTAGCGAGTTGCTGCAGTGCATCTTGTAGATGGTAGACACTGCAACCACGGTACGATGGTGGTGGAGCGAGTGAATGTGTAAGGTGGTGGATGGGGTGCCAATCAAGCGGGCTGCTTTGTCCTGGATGGCGTCGAGCTTCTTGAGTGTTGTTGGAGCTGCACTCGTCCAGGCAAGTGGAGAGTATTCCATCACACTCCTTACTTGTGCCATGTAGATAGTGGAAAGGCTTTGGGGAGTCATGAGGTGAGAAACTTGCCTCAGAATACCTAGCCTCTGACCTGCTCTTGTTGCCACAGTATTTATGTGGCTGGTCCAGTTAAGTTTCTAGTTAATGGTGACCCCCAGGATGTTGATGGTGGGGGATTCAATGATGGTAAAGCCATTGAATGTCAAGAGGGAGGTGGTTAGACTCTCGCTTGTTGGAGATAGTTATTGCCTGGCACTTTTGTGGCGCAAATGTTACCTGCTACTTAACAGCCCAAGCCTGAACGTCGTCCAGGTCTTGTTGCATGCGGACATGGACTGCTTTATCTGAGGAGTTGTGAATGGCGCTGAACACTGTGCAGTCATCAGTGAACATCCCCATTTCTGACCTTATGTTGGAGGAAAGGTCATTGATGAAGCAGCTGAAGATGGTTGGGCCTAGGACACTGCCCTGAGGAACTCCTGAAGTGATGTCCTGGGGCTGTGATGATTGACCTTCAACCACCACAACCATCTCCCTTTGTGCTAGGTATGACTCCAGCCAGTGGAGAGTTTTCTTCCTGATTCCCATTGACTTCAGTTTTACTAGGGCTCCTTGATGCCACATTCGGTCAAATGCTGCCTTGATGTCAAGGGCAGTCACTCTCACCTCACCTCTGGAATTCAGCTCCTTTGTCCATGTTTGGACCAAGGCTGTAATGAGGTCTGGAGCTGAGCGGTCTTGGCGGAACCCAAACTGTGCATCAGTGGGCAGGTTTTTGGTGAGTAAGTGCCGCTTGATAGCACTGTCGATGACACCCTCCATCACTTTGCTGATGATTGAGAGTAGACTGATGGGGCGGTAATTGGCTGGGTTGGTTTTGTCCTGCTTTTTGTTGACAGGACATACCTGGGCAATTTTCCATATTGTCGCATAGATGCCAGTGTTGTAGCTGTACTAGAACAGCTTGGCTAGAGGCGCGGCTAGTTTTGGAGCACAAGTCTTCAGCACGATAGCTGGGATATTGTTGGGGCCCATAGCCTTTTCTGCATCATGAAACATTCTTAATTATTTTTTATACATATACAGTGGAACCTGTAAATTATGAACATATTAGGGGCTGGCATCAGCTGTCCATATTTTCAAAATGGTCAGTGTATATACTGTAAAATATTTCTGAACAATCTTAAAGAATCAGCTGAGATTCGGATTTGCACCTAATCGGCTGCAACAATTTATAGAATCCACTTCCCACACACCAGTGTTCAGCTCTGTTCACTTCACAGTTTTCATTCTAAATTCCCATCTCATTTCAAACCATTCTCAGTTGAAGCAGAATATAACTTAAATAATGAACTATATTTATCAGTTCTACTTACCAGCATTAGGGCAGTCACAGGACATAAAAAGGAGGAACTGTGATGAAAGGATGTGCCGATATATTGAAGCTTCCAAAGGCAAGTCTTAGAATGGATTGAGAACGTTTGGGAGGGAAAAACACAACAGGCCACGCTATGTTCAGTTTTCTGTTTGGGCAGTGTGTCTACTGGAAGACTGACTCATAGGCCTGCCCATCACTCTATAGAGCAACAAAGAATCTGGGACAGCCATTCACCTTCACTCCCCAAAGCCAAAGCTCCTCAAGGAAGTGGATCCACCATCAGAAGCCAAGGGAAAGAAGACAATGACAGGATCAGGGTCAGGGGAGAGAAGCTGCCAGCAGCCGCTGAAAGAGTGTATGGACATGGCACTGGGGCAGGAAAGGATGGCCCCTCTTGCTGTTTGCATGCACTTTCCTTGATTCACGAAGCTGGTGAGGTCGGTGCATGCAGGTCAGTGCAAAGCAGCAGTGGATTTTGTGAAAGAAACGGCATTTGCTGAATGGGGAGTTCTTTACCCAGCATCCAGTAATTTGAGAGTGTCCATGGTTGCAGAGTGCCTCTTGTATATTTTACCATGTAGGCTATTAGGTCTCTCAATAAGTATCCTTTTTTGGGCATGTTCATTTATACAGATTTCAATGTATTTAAAGATACTCATCAGAACCACTGCTGCTACAATCAATCCCGTAGCCACGCATTGCGTCTACAGACCAAGTTTTGCCACTCTTTCCTGCACAGGTTTCTGTGGTCTTGGGGAGCAAAGTCCTTCTCTAAAAGGTGCTGGTTGAGTGCAATTAACTTCTTGACATTCTCAAGTCTTTATCTGACATCCTTCTAAGAAATTGGACAAGACCTAAAAACGGACGCAGTTACTGTGATGCGTGACTACCAAGCACCCATTCCTTCCAATGCAGGCAGCACGCAAACTTGGTGTTACTTGTTAATTTAAATGACAGCAGCATGCAGCCCAGTGCTAAAGTGCTGTTGAGTGGCTGCACACCTCAGCAGGGGGCCCAAGTTCGTGCAAGGCTAGCACCAATTAAAGCTAGCCTGCACTTCTTAAATCCAGCCTGTGCCTCTTAAAGGGGAGGTGCATTCTGGCTCCACCAGGTACTGGAAGTCGTTGTAGAGGAGTGTGTACAGGAAGAGTGAAGATGGCGCAACATGACAGAGAGAGGGCTCCCAGATTTTTGGATGCAACACTCGATGCCCTGGTGCAGAAGGTGGACAGGAGGAGAGGTATCCTCTATCCACAGGGGGCCAGGAGGCTCTCCAGACACACATTGAGAAGGAAGTGGGAGCAGATAGCCATCACTGTCAATGCAAGTACTGTAGCCCCGAGCAGTGCAGTGCAGGAAGAAGTTTAATGACCTCACATGAGTGGTCAAGGTCAGTGAATTCATATTCAAAAGCCATATCCCACCATCTGCACCATTAGCCTCACACACCGCTCAATGCACCACACTCCATCACTCACCTACCAACAATCTCTATCAAACACAACTCATACCTCACATTCATAGCTTCACCTCACCCTCACACACTTACCACTGCTGCAAGCCTTCATACTACTCACTGCATTTTTGTTCTCCTGTCCTTTTCAAACTATCCTTTCTTCTTTTCTGCATTTGAAGTTTTTGTTCATTTCCTTTTTTTGTGCTTAATTTCTCCACGTTCTTCACTGCAACCATTGACCATGTGTAGAACACAGCTTTAGAATAAGCTGCTGGTAGTATGTGGCTGGACTACCTCAAAGGCCTCTCGCCCAGAGAATAAAATTCTAATATAAACATGTCTGTGGCACTGGAAACTATTGATCTGTGCTGAGAGAAAGTAATATTTGTGTGTCGGTGTATCTTCCAATATAATGAGTGAAACAAGAAAATGCAATTGTCTATCCTGGAATTTTCTTAAGTTAGTCCCATAGTTGAAATGTTTAATACCATTTAAACCCTAAAATGTTTGTAATCTGTGATTGGCTAATTTATCAGTGCTGCCATTTTTTGATTTTATAGAGGAGTTGGTGAACTGAGGTGTGACTTTTTCCCATCCCTCTTCTCATTTATGACTTTCCTGTCCAAAAGAGCTACCTGATGTGACTGCCCCTCCAGAATCTGTAGTTGGCTTTATGGCCTCCCCTCGATGGAGCCAGCATCGTGCTTGACTAACTTGATTGAGTTTTTTGATGAGGTAACAGAGAGGGTGGATGAGTAGAGTACAGTTGATGTTGTGTATATGGACTTTCAAAAGGCATTTGATAAAGTACCACATATTAGGCTTGTTAGCAAAAGAGAAGCCCATGGGATAAAAGGGGCAGCAGCAGCATGGATACAACATTGGCTAAGGGATAGAAAACAGAGAGTTATGGTGAATGGCTGTTTTTCAGACTGGAGGGTGGTATACAGTGGAGTTCCCCAAGGTTCAGTAGTAGGACCACTGCTGTTTTTGAGAAACATTAACAACTTGGGTTTGGGGGTAGAATTATGGAGATTTGCAGCACGGAAGGAGGCAGTTTGGCCCATTTTGTCTGTGCCGGCCGAAAAAGAGCTATCCAGCCCAATTGTACTTTCCACGGCACTTTGCGTGCATATCTAAGTACTTTTTAAATGCGGTGAGGGTTTCTGCCTCTACCACCCTTTCAGGCACTGAGTTCTGACCCCCACCATCCATTGGGTGAAAAAAGTTCTCCTCAACTACCCTCTAATCCTTCTACCAATTACTTTAAATCTATGACCTCTGGTTATTGACCTCTCTGCTAAGAGAAATAGGTCCATCCTGTCCATTCTGTCTAGGCCCCTCATGGTTTTGCAAACTTCAATTAAACGTCCCCTCAGCTTCCTTTGTTCCAGCCTATTCAATCTTTTCTCATAGCTAAAATTTTCCAGTCCTGGCAAAATCCTTGTGAATCTCCTCTGTATCCTCGCTAGTGAAATCACATCTTTACAGGGTACAGGGCACAATTTTGAAATTTACAGATGACAAAACCTGGAAGGGAATCAAGGGCTATGGGGATCAGGCGGGAAAGTGGAGTTGAAGTCGAAGATCAGCCATAATCTTATTGAATGGTGGAGCTGGCTCGAAGGGCCATATGGCCTAATCCTGCATCCAATTTCTTATATTCTTATGTTGTTAAGCCTCACACCCACATCTCACAGCTTGCACACACTGCCAGCTATTCAATCATGATAGGCACATCACCCAAACACATTGCACCACACTAAATGACACACTTCCCTTTCTCTAGAAGGACAAGGTGGCTCACAACCGGCACCAGCAGGACCTAACTGGTGGGGGACAGGCGTGCCTGCATGACCTAACCCCAATGGAGGAGCTGGTGCTGGAGATAATGGGAGCAGCCATCACTAAGCCCGTGGCCAATTGCGGGGCTGAAATAATCCAAGGTGACGGTATCCTCATACCTAATCCTCCTTCGCATATCCCACTTCCCCTCATCTCACAATCTCTTCTGATTTATAAGCTGCAGATCACAGAATCACAGAATCACAGAAACCCCACAGTGCAGATAGAGGCCATTTCGGCCCATCGAGCCTGCACTGACACATATCCCACCCGATCCCTGTAACCGCTACACCAACACATATCCCACCCTATCCCCGTAACCCCACGTATTTAATCCCCCTAACACTAAGGGTCAATTTATCATAGCCAATCAACCTAACCCGCACATCTTTGGACTGTGGGAGGAAACCGGAGCACCCAGAGAAAACCCACGCAAACACGGGGAGAATGTGCAAACTCCACACAGACAGTCACCCGAGGCCGGATTCGAACCCGGGTCCCTAGTGCTGTGAGGCAACAGTGCTAACCACTATGCCACTGTGCTTGAAACTCTGGCTTTCCCTCTTACCTCTCCCCTCACTGCAACCCTACCCTTGTGCCTTTCTCCTTTCAGGTAGCCAAGAACTGCACCTGGCCAGGCAGTGGTGGAGGAGCAGGAAATGCAAGAGGAAGAAGGAAGTGATGCTGAAGATGCACCATCACTCGATTTCAGATTCGCAGCCATCAGCTCAGATATTGACACGCTGCATACTTTAGAGGATAGGTAAGACGCAGGATCTGCATGTGGTAAGACACTGAGCACGAGTGGGCTGCAGCCAGGGCAGGGGTAAGGGCAGCACAGGTGCCAGCTCCCCGGAGGGCGAGGTTGCACATGAATTCTGCTGCACAGGACTCAGATGAAGACTTTGATGGGGTGGCCAACAGAAGAAGGCTGATGGGTATGCACAATGAAATTCTTGGTGCATTGGCAGGCCTGCCAGAAAGCTTGTGTGCAATGTTGAAGGGATAATTATTTGTCCTAGCCCCTTTAGGGCTACCCCGGATCAGGCATATTCCTCAGACGTTCACTTTCAACTAAAGTTTCAGGTAGCTGAATCCTAAAGATGCTTAATTGGGTCTAAAGGTCCGGACTATCTCTCCCTAAAGGAAAGGAACAACCTGAAAATGTTACCGTCCTCCAGGTAGCATTTTTAATAAGTTTAACTAGACTGTAATGTTCCGGATATTATGAGGGTCTGGAAAACTCCCCCAGAATTCTGCAACTCCTCACCAAAGAGTGTACAGAGATTGAGTTCGCGAGTTTGATACAAATTCTAAAAATATATAGATTTATTAAAGAACCGACATGTATTTTACAGTTGGTGAGTCAATCACAACATTAACAGTTCCAAAAAGAGAAAGCTTTACAATCTTATTATCAGAGATCCTTATTCTCAAATCTTAACTTCGCTACAGTTTTACAGTTCTTAGTCTTATTCAGGATATCCACCAAAATCAAATACAGTACAGTACCTTTAATCCCCGAGGTACAAAGAGTTGTAGACTTACAGAGCTTGCCTCTGAAGCTGAGAATTGCTTTGCCCCTTTACAGCGAGTCTAGTATCCTATTTGAGAGTTCAAATATTTATACCCTTTTCCAGTGGTATTCCTTTAAGGTTTTCTGTTGATGTAAGCTAATTATCTCTAGTCATTTTTCTGCTGACTTTTGCAATTCTTAGTCACGTCAGCTGGTAGCAATACAGAATTATGTCTCTCCTCTAGGTATTCTAAGCTTACCATAAAAAACAGTGTAACAGCAGGTGCATTTTATTTGATGACATTTTTACTAAGGCCTTCTGTTTGTGCCTCTTCACGAAGTGTAAATTAGAACACCTTGTACTGGGTGAACCTTTGTTTTTTCCCCAAAGATTCAGACTGTCAAGAGCCCTTAAACTTCTGTTTCAATAAGGCTATTGATTCAGTGTCAACAACCATCCCATCCCCAAAGCCAGAAAGCTTTCACACCCGTTCACAGCCAGGGCTCCAGATTTCCAGACCCAGTTTGTCATGTTTTAATAAGGCCAGAATTCTTTCATAGAACGGTGTATTTTTCTGAATCCGTTATATGGCTTATTCCTTCACAATGTCAAGGAGCATGGAGGAGTCCGGTGCAGTGTCTGATGGTCGATGTCTCAGCTTCCATTGCAACACAAGCAGAAGCCACCAAGGTCTCAGTGCTGCAGTGGAAGCTCAGACTGAAGTCATGCAAGCTCAGCTTGCTGCCACGCAAGCACAGGCTGCTCCACCTTGGCTGCGGTTATCAATGTTGAAAGGGACATGCAAGGTGTCACAGCAGTCCAGCAGTCTGTCCTCTAACAGATTGCTAGGACTGCTGAGGCGCCGCCCCAGGGGAGTGGAAATGGCTCCGTGGAGCACGAACCTGCTGTTCTCTCTCAGGATGACGGTATTCATGCTCCCACCCCTGTCACTCCATCAGTGCTTTTTCTGTTGCTTGTCAGCCAGCCAGCCAGCCAGCTCAGACCGCTGCCTCCCATGCCGAGGTGGCACAGTCTAAAGCTGGGCCTTCTAGGACCAGAACTGCTTGAGGCTGTCCTGCAAGGCCATTTGCAGTGTCCCCCACGGAAAACCAGCAGCCTTCCACCAGCCATGCTGCAGCCACTGGTGTAGTACAATGTTGGAGCACTAGGACAGGCAAAGGCACACAGAAAACAGGCACCAAGGGAATCCACAAGAGTGATTAGTTGACTTTGTTATGTAATGTTGAATGGATTGATGTATACAGTTGGTTTGGAATGTTTGTTTGGTGCAGGCTTTTATTGTAGCATTGTGGTCAAGCGGACGCTGTCATGGTCCATAAATGAGGGAAGGTAAGGTGTGGGACTGTGGGTGAATGGGGAATTGGGATCGCATTCACTGTTACCGCAGTTAAAAAATCAACATTTCATTGTGCAGTACACACGTCTGCTGCATATATGACAAATTTAAAAAAAATTGAATTGTATTGAATTGAATTAGATCAGTTGTTCATGAGCAGCCCAGCCAGAAAGAAGCTGTCTTTGTTGCTTGTACCCTTCCTCCTCCTCCTCCTCCTCCTCCTCTTCTTCCTCTTCCTCCTCATCCTCCTCCTCAGCTCTTCATTGTATACATAGTGGCAAGGGCTGTGCCCTCATGCTGGTGAAGTTGTGCAGCATGCAGCAGACCACAACAAATCTTGAGAGGCACTCTGGTGAGTACTGCAGGGCTCCTTCAGAGTGGCTCAGGCAACTGAAGCATTGTTTAAGTACCCCGATGGTCTGCTCGATCAAATTCCAAGTGGCACCATGTCTTTCGTTATATGAGTGCTGCCCATGTGTGGTTGGTTTGCACACCAGAGTCATGAGCCAGGTGGTCAGCGGATAACCCTGTTTGCCCAGTAGCCACCCTCTGGTTGTTGTGGTGTCTGAAAAGCAGATGATACAGCAGACTGCCGCAGAATGAAATCAGCATTGCTTCTGCCAGGATACCGAGAATTGACTTGAATGATGCGCTGAGTATGGTCACACACCAGCTGGACATTGAGGGAGTGGCATCCTTCTGGTTGTGGTACATCTCCAAGTTCACATGCAGCACCCGCAAAGCAATGTGAGTGCGGTCAATGGCACCCTACACCTTGGGGTAGCCTGCTATCTGGGCAAATCCATGTGCTCACTTCGTCTGCTTCTCTCTGGCAAGAGAGAATCTAGAAATTCATTATAGCCCAGGAATGGCCAGTACCTTTAGAAAAGTTTGAGATTTAGCGCAGGCGCTAATGCTTTAGACTACACGCAAAATTCATTCTCACTGCTCAAAGAAATGATTGGGGCACTAAGTCAAGTCTGAAAGGCCTAGCTGAGTGAGGTTACACTGAAAGGGTGGACCAATATTGGGTACAGTCTAATCTCAACTCATCATTGCCACAGGTGTTTCCCAGTACTTAAAGGGGAGGTTCATTGATACTGCAGCACCTCATTCTCAGCATTGCTGGCTGTACAGCTGCCTCAGCAAGGAGAAGCACAACAAGGAGAAGGAGCCGGAGGACTGAAGTAGGTGTGCTCATGGCAGATCCACCTCAGTCAGGTGGTCAGGGTGATTGAATGCTTCAACAAATGCTACATACCACCCTCTGTACCACAAGCTTCAGACACTGCCCAAAGCACCAGAACCCCAGCACTCACCCACCAACAATCTCTACCTACCAACACCCACACCCACATCTCACGCCTTCAACACAATGACAGCTATTCAACTATGGCAGGCACAAGGGTAATTAGTTATTAGAATGAATGTGATATGTGTGATATGTTTATGCATAAATTTATTAATGGGGTTTGCAATATTTTGTCGTCTAACTCATTTTACCTTTGCGCACAGGAGGACGCTGTGATATGGCATGGCACAGGGATGGTATGATGGGCATGTGGTGAACAAAAGGAACCTAGGGTTTAAGTCATCCTGCTGTGAGGCTGGAGGTCTGTTTGGAGGAGGTGGCAGAGTTCTGTGACCACCACCTTGGTGATGCAGAGCCATCTAATAAACTGCTCCTCACTTAATTGAAGGTAGAAGAAGTGTTGTCAGAATATGCTCGGAGGGTAAGGCCTCCTGGTGCGAGCCCTGATGCCCCTCCTCATTCCTCTGTGCACAAGTTCTGGCTGCCTACACTCCCTCTGCCGTAGATCCTGGAGGGTGAGGTGGCATGCCAGTACAGTCCCCATTAATGTTGCCAAGTGTAGCAGTTTGAATCTTTGAACAATAAATGTGGCCACTTTGCACGTGCCAGAAGACCGCTGATAAAAAAGCTTGAAATTATTCATACAAACTGCCCCACTGGCTGAAACTGACACGAAGCCATTGAAACTAACCTGCCCTGACAGCTGCGAGTGATTAATGCTGATGCCTTTAAATAACGTCACTGGAGCTGGCTTCCATCAATTGTGCGCCTGCTCTCCCTGTCGCTGTCTAGTCGAGGTGCAAAGGTAAGTGGCAAAAACCAGTTTTGCAGATCAGGCGCCCAGTGAGCATTGCACACTCACTGACGTCATGATCTGCCTGGCGTTGAAGCCCCGGTGTTACCTTGGACTGGCGATGCAATGGGGGGGGTCCGGAGTTGCTGTGCGTCGCTGGATTCACCTCGCCATGGTGCTACTACATCAGCGCCCCATTAGCACCAGCTGTTGGTGGTAACGGGAGGCACTAACCAACTGAATTTTTCCTCCAATGAATTGTATTCACCTCTCCTTGCATTTTGAGCCTCAGTGACTCCCTTATGCAATGGTGAATGGCAAACTGTGAGATATTTAAGTGCCGCCTGCTCCAGCCTGGAAGGAGCCCGATGCATAAAAATTCATGCCCATGCTCACCTTCGCAGCCACTGGAAATGCCGTCCTTGCCCTGCTCTGAGGCTGCAGGTCTATCTGCAAAAGGTGGCAGATTTCAGTGAGCACCTCCTTAGTAAAGCGGAGACATTGCATGTACTGTTCTCACTGAGGTTGAGGTAGGAGAAGTGCTCCCTAAAGATCCTGGGTGCATATGGCCTCCTGATAGAGAGCCCTTCTCCCCCTTTTCCCTCTTCGAGCAACTTGTCCTCCTCAGTGTCGCCTCTGCTCATTCTCCCTATCATGCTGCCGGCCAAGGGGATACAAACTACAGCACCCATGTCTGGAAGCAATTTTTCTGAGCAGAAGCCTTGAAGTAACCTGCCACACCACTCCCTTGAAACTTCAGTAACTTTAGATAAAACACCAAACCAAGAAACATCTCTACAAACTCACCATGAGCCAGTTGAATTCAATCAGCAACTAAGGTGAAAGCAGGTGATGATCCCTTTAAATAGCACTGGTGAGGGGGATCCATCCTCCTGCTGAATTCATGTTCCGCTGTGCGTGCTTAAGAGAGGGCATTGGCTGCAGTGCTGAGGTCGAAAATTGCAGCGGGACATCAAATCAGCTTTACACGCTGACTGTCATTACAATCTGTGTACTCTGAATTCTTCTGCTGTACACTCCCCCAGCACTTGGGCTAGTGACCTCAGCAAAATGGCATCTTGCATGGCCTGTACCAGCAGTGTGCATGCACAGTGCGAACACCAATTTGGGCACAAAACGGCACCTGTAGCATCGAAGAAAACGGGCACTACGGAGTCAAATTTCGCTGCAATTGTATTGTGACAGATCACGTTTACCTGCTCATCAACTACATCTCTGGTTAAAACAATTAGCAGAACCAATTGAAAATCTATTTAAAGATTTTACTGAAAGTCAAAAATTGTTTAGCTCCCATTCTGACCCTTAACAAATAGAAACAGTTGTGTCTGTCCGCTTAATCTATTATTGGAAGCCATTAAAATGGGATCGACTTTTTCAATGTCTAAAGATGCACAGTACCAAATACTAATGAATGTTTCACTGGGATTTAGAGGAAACTTCACAGCCAAGTAAGGCGGAATAACTTAAAATGCAGTTCTACTCCAGCTACTGACCGGAGAAGAATATTTGTCAGTTCTGATGCGAGCTTGGCAGACCCTTGTTATACTGCAGACAGATTTCAGTATGACTAGAATCAAGGTACTATGACAACAGAGCTCTGTATATATGTGCTTTGATGTTTGTGGAGAACTCTTGGATGGGACATCTTAGCTACAAGGGCAGGTTGGAGAAGCTGGATTTGTTTTCATTAGAGCAAAGGAGGTTGCGGGGTGATTTGATAGAGGTGTACAAGATTATGACGGGCTTGGATAGGCTAGACAGGGAAAGGATGTTCCCATTAGTTGATGGTACAAGAACTAGGGGACACAGATTTAAGGCTTTGGGCAAGAGATACAGGGAGGATGTGAGGAAAAACTTTTTTACACAGTGAGTGGTGAGGACCTGGAACTCGCTGCCGACGGAAGTGGTGGAAGCGGAGACACTCAGGGGGAAAAATTGGGTATAGCCCCGTTTGGGGCGCTAGTTCTGGTGAAGCGCAAAGCCTAGCGGCAGTTGCAATTTAGCACCTCCTGGCGCGATATTGGGTTGCAGCGCCCCTAAAGGTGATTGCGGCGCTAAATCAGGCACTGCACGCTACTCTTAAGCCACTAACCCGGCGGCGCAACCCAATTTCACGGCGGCGGGGCGCAGCGAGGGTGCTGTCAATAATCACTTTCCCTGAGACACAGTGGCGCCGGCCAGCTCTTAAAGGGGCAGGTCAATTGGCATCACCAGACACACTCACTGCCTTGTAGGCCTTCAAAGCGGTGGGAGCCTACCTGTGGCGCACCAGCCTAGCAAGACATGGAAAGGGTGAGGCAGAGGGTGGAACGACTCACTGATGGGGCATTGGATGCTTTGGTTGGTGCAGTGGAATCAAGGCCAAGGAAGATGGTCGGAATGTGATTTATGTTTTGGACAGTCTACCGGGTGTGAGAGGCAGTTATGTGTCAGTGTATTAGTTTTGCTTTCTGTTGCCATAGCTTTCTCATGTTTGAAGGAACCACATTTTGTTTAATGAAACACTTTCTTCATTTACAATGGCCATGCCTGCTATTTACATGCATCTTGCCCTTCACAGGCTTGGGGGTATCAGACCGGTTCCATTCCTGTTCTTGGAATGGCAGCAAGCATTCCATGAGAGTGGCCTAGAAGCTACTTCTGATCAGCCTCTGACGCGCAGCCTGAGAAGAGCTGCTCGCGTAGAAGTTCAGGCCAGCAGGCATCTTCTCAGCCACCGACAGAGATGTCCTGCGCCTTATCTGAGGCTGCAGATCTGGCTGAAGCAGCTGGCACAGCTCAGTCACCACCTCCTTTCTAAATCGCAGCCTTCTGACACACTGCTCCTCCGGCATGTTCATGTAGGAAAACTGCTGTCAGAAAACCCTGCCAGCGTAAGGTCTGCTGTGGCGACGTCTGTTGGCCCTCCTCCGTCTGGCCATGCCCACCCCCCTCTCCCAGCGTCTCAGTGCCCTTTCCAGATGATTCAGCAGCCGGACGTTCCCTTCCAATGCAGCCCCCATAATAAGTGCCCACAGGAAGGTTCCCCATTGTCAAGGCTCACCAACAGTAAGGTGATGGTCAGAAGGCTGAAGATCGTCTGCCTGCGCTGGCTCAGTGGTCAAATGGCTCTCAGTGTGCAGCTCAGCAACTCTTTGTAGCTCTCGAGGAAGTTGTGCTCCAAAAATGGCTGCCGCTTTTAAACCACACCAGTCCTCTTTAAATAACGCTCCTCCAGCCCGAGAGCAACTTGGTAAGGTCCAGGTAAGCTGTCACTATTAGCGCCAGGCGCTACGGAGGGGGGCGCCACTGAATTTCCGGTCTGGGGCACCCAAAAGGCGTTGCACACTCAAATGATGTCATAATCAGCCTGTGCCCATGAGCGGGCGCTAAAATTTAGCGCCGGCGCTAAATGCATGTACAATATGGGGCGAGGCGCTAGGCGCCTTGCGCCTTCCCGGAAATTGGCTAGCGCCCCACTTCTCAGCCTCTTTAGGCATTAATCGGTGGCGCTAACAACCGAATTTCTCCCCCTCAGGCCTAGAAATTGGGTATAGCCCCGCTTGAGGTGTTAGAACTGGCGATGCGCAAAGTTTATAGCCAGACGAAACTTATCGCCGCCTGGCGCGATATTGGGTTGCATCGCCCCCAAAGGGGATTGAGGCGCTAAATCAGCCATTGCACGGTGCTCTTAAGGCGCTAAAGGTCAGGCGCTACTCAATATCGACGCGGACGGGCGCAGCACAGGTGAACTCAATTACGGGAAAGCACGAGACCTACAGGCGCCGGCCGGCTCTTAAAGGGGCGGGTCAGTCAGACTGAGCTTAAACACCCAACGCCCTGTAGGCCTCAGATTCGGCGCTCGCCCTTGTCTGGCGGTACAAACTCGTTCATCATGGAGAAGGTTAGGCAGAGAGCAGAGCGCTTCAGCACTGAGGCTCTGGACCACTTGGTGGCTGCAGTTGAACACCGTCAAGAGGTCCTGTATCCGGATAATGGCAAGAGGCCAAATCAGAAGGCTTATCGATGATCTTGGAGGGAGGTTGCTGTGAGGGTGAATTCCAGCAGCATGGCGACCAGGACCCCTGTTCAGTGCAGGAAGAAATTCAACGACCTCACACGGATCGTTAGGGTGAGTGATGGTTTACCAAACTTGTGCTTCCCTCCATCTGCAGCTGACTTCGGGCACCCTGCTGCAATGATGCGCCAATGGCCATCTGTCAGTATGCACCCATGGCCCTTTCTGGCCACACACATGGACAGATGTCTCAAGGCCTCATGTAAGGGCTCTTGCACCATGGGGGGCATGTGATGAGGTCTCAAGGCCTCATGTAAGGGCTCTTGCACCATGGGGGGCATGCGATGAGGTCTCAAGGCCTCATGTAACAGAACCTCCCCTTCTTTCCCCTGCAGTCCAAGATGGTACAGATTAGAAAGGAGCAGCGTCGAACCGGTGGCGGACCTGCACAAGTGGTCACTCTCACGGATCTGGAGGAGAGAGTGCACCAGATACTTGGAGGATGTCTGTCTGGTCCAGTGACCACTGCATCTGCCGACCCCATTACTGACAGCGAGGGTAAGACTCTCACCTTTTCCACCTGTTGCCTTCCACTTGGTCCCCCCGCCAGCATGCATCCTCAGTGTGCAGCCATGTCAGAGCCTTGCCGCAATCTGGCATGCCTTTCAGCAAACCTGTGCTTTTGCTGAAGCCACTCTTCCACCTCCCACTTTCAGATGAAGCAGCACCAACTCGGGCTCAACGTGCTGAAGCTGCCAGTGCCAGTGCCACCGGAGGCGAGCACCAGGAGGAATCCAGACCAGCCTTTGCAGAATCCGGGGAGCGGAGACATCTGCAGACTGGGGATAGTAGTCCCATGGAGGGGAGGGGGGGTGGCTCTGAGGATGAACCAGTTGCCGGACCAAGCAGCATGGAGCAACGCAGGGGGGATAGGCAAGTTCGGCCACCGTCTCCCCGCAGGGCAAGGCAGGTCGTCATGACTGCTGCACAGAGTGCAGATGAGGTCCGTCGCCCTCCAAACAAGCTCCCATTCTGATGCCAGTTGGTCAAAAGGCTTTTAGGTGTAGTGGTGCAAGTGCTTCGGACAGGGTTGAAGGTACCAAGTACTGTAAAGCTCAAATCCCAGAACTCCGCTCCACATTAGCTCGCCAACTCTCTCTAGCAGCGAGCGCAATGAGCAGGCCAAGTGACAGAAGATTCTGCAGTAGAGCTGTCCCCTTTAAATAGCACCCCCCTACTCCGAGAAGGGCCTGTTAGCCCTCCCTCGAACTGTCACTAATAGCGCTGGGCGGTAAGGCTCCGGGCGCCACCCAATATGCGCTCAGGCGCTCCTAAAAGGCGTTGCACACTGAAATGACGTCATGAGCTGCTTGCGCTCGCGGGCGCGCGCAAACACTTAGCGCAGGCGCTAAATGTATAGTCAATATCTGAGTTGGCACTATCTTCATAGCGTCCGCCCCAACATAGCGCTTCGCCCCAATTCTAGGTCTCTTTAGGCGCTCAGCGCCGGCGCTACCAACCCAATTTCTAGGCCTATGACTATGACGACTCTTCTCTCTCAGCAGCTAACTTTTAATGTTGTAAGAGCACAGGTTAGAGTGCCCACTTTCCTCTAACTTTATAAATGTTTTGCATAAAGTTTTTAACGTTGCCAGGTGCTTTGTACTTTTAAAACGTGATTTCACACTGGCGTGGAGTTAGACCACAGCAAGTGCAAGCTCAAAATGCTGTGAGATGGCCCCGTGGAGGAATTTCACATCACTTAGCTTCTGTGTGTTTAAGTGTCACATTGGTACCGTACATTAGATATACTGCCATTTATTACAACAATCTGCACCTGAAATGGCCTTGTATTGATGAGAAAGTGCAGATAAACTGTATCCTACTTATTTGACCAATTATTAAATATTAATATTCAACCAATCACAGACAGTTTATTTACTAAAATTCTAATGGCTTTAAAATAAAAGTTGTTTCGCAGTTTCAGTTTTCTGTCAACACTACTGATGTTGAAAAAAACATTTGCCAAAGTCTCACAGTGAGACCTTCTCAAAATCCATTCAAACTTAGAGCTGGCATAAAAATGATGAGGCCTGAAGGTGATTTGTATCCTTTCAAGCTCACTTCAGATCTTCATCTGTCATACTTTCAAGCATATTACAAATGTAATAAGGGTGTCATTGATTTTATAAGTGCACGGAAAATGATAGCATAAGTCAAAACAGCATAAAGAATATATAATATCATTCATGGTTTTACTCCTTTAAGACTTCAAACCACAGGGATAGGAGAGTGACACTACAATCCAATACGTTTTTACAATAATTTGTCATGGCAAACTCAATTAGACCTGATTAATGGGAAAGTATTGGTTATGCTTTTTTAGGCGAACACTAAGATTTTGGTGGATGATGTAATCTCACAGAGGTATCTGTTACCTAATTACCACCCATAAACCCACAGCACTGACAGGTGGTTCATCTGGAGCCTCCCACTGTCAGTTGCCAAAATATAAACCTGTGCATGACTGCACGGACAATCACCATGCTATCAAATGTGCATCACTTGTCACATATGCTCTAACACTCTGCTACTAAGAGAATTTGAGCCTTGTGGGATAGCTGCAGAAAGACAGAGAGGGATATCCCTCGGGTCACTGCGGGATACGGAAAATATTTCATGAGCCATCTTGACCTTGTAATCTATGAGCAATGACATTGCAAGTGAGTTATGCGGGTCAGGATTGTGAGTGAAATATTTTTGTGTATCCCACAGCAACGCTGCTTTTTTTTTATTGGAGGCTGGCAGCCTTTTGATTATTTTACTTTATTTCAATGTTACTCCAGAATTAATGACAGTTACAGCTGATATGAATGCAATCTGAAGCCACAAATTCTTCATAAGCAATCTCCTCAGGATCATAAAGAATACGTAAAATAGCCCGTCTCTCCAAAGAATACTCTGGTGGTATAACTTAACAATGAACTCACTCTCCTTGCAGATCCCAGGATAGCTGTGACTGTAATCTGATCTTTGAATTTAAACTACTTTTAAATCTTAAGGTTGTGATATTTGGTGCTCTGTGTGCTAATGCAATGCAGCTAGTTGTAAAAGTTTATTTATAGGTAGGAAATGTATAGCCTTAAAACCTGACGAGTAAGGACAGAATGATATATTAATCACATCATGCTTATAACATACTGATATAGTTGGGGATGTTGAATGCAAAAGTATTGAATGTGATTGTTTCAGTACAAGAAAATAGGAGAGGATAGAGCTGACCGGGATGGAAGACTGAGGGCAGAACTATACATAGAACAGGTGATGCTGGAGGAAAACTCCCTGAGACAAGAAAGGGCAGATACCTCCCCCAACTTCCAGCAAAGCAAAGTGGTAACAATAGCTTTTCATGATTCCTCTAGTTTGGCTCCATTCTCAAAAACTTTGCCCTTGCATCTCTTGATTTATGCCCAGCTATATGTTGACATTTCCCATTCTGCTCTTGCCCTCTCCTTGTAACTCTTTCTCTATAATTCCAGGTCTTGCCCTTGCAGCATCTCCTTCTCTGCCCTCAGACCCTCAAATCCTCCATCCTGGCCAGTTATGGCATTAGTTTCCTTTGTATTATAAAGAGGTTGTCTGCCTTTAGCAGCTTCTGTATGGTCTCCATACTCACCATTTATCTGCAGGTATTTTATAACATTTTGCATCTAATACTTTTAAAGTATTTTGCATTTAATATGCATCAGTTGGAGATAAAAAATAGGAACTGTACAATTTCCTAGGATACATATTGTAATGTGAAGGAGTGAGGGAGCATTGTGCCTAATTCCCTGGCAGTCCAACTGGCTCATCTAACCAAAACATTCCAGTAGCTAACTGGTGAGGTGTAGGTATTTGAGACAGAAATTAAGGCCGTGATTTCGCCTCAAATACATGCATTAGATATATTCATTAAGTTCTAGAATAGTCCAGTGATGAGCTGGATATTTCATTCCCACATAATATGTGTTGATAATCTCTGGAGTTTTTCCACTTGGATACAGGGTTTACTTTAAATTTGGACTTTGTAATCTAATCATTCTAAATTTCAACTTTGCAAATTTGAGTCTGAATCCAAACCTATTCGACAATGTCTGGGCATGCATCTCATCGAGTGCAGAACACACTACAGAGTGAGGTGGGAACAGAGTGAAAACAATACTTCCATAATGGGAGTTTGACTGGAGTGAGAATTCAGTGTTGAGTAAGGGTAAATAGTTTAGAACTGCTTGTGCGTGTGTTATTTCTTCTTTAACTGAGTTTTAAATTTGTGCAACTGTAATGACTTGACAGGTAGCAGGTAATCATTACTCACAGGCCACATTTTAATTAATCTACTGTGTAGTTGGGCTGACTGAAAAGCTGAAACTGGTTTTGACCTAATTTGTCAGTATGAAAAGAGTGGTAGTTATGAGAGTGCACCATTGAGTGAGCTGGGAACAGAGTGAAAACAGTACTTCTGTGACAGGAATTTGAATAGAGTGAGAGTTTGGAGCAGAGGGGAAAGAAATGGAATAGTTTAATTAGATAAGAATATAAACTTACCTATAACTTAACTGGAATTTACAGTAAGAACAGCAGCACACGAAGGGGCTGTGATGTGCAGTCTCTGCAGGATGTGGGCGTTTCAAGTAACAGATGTTAACTCAGACAAACACATCTCTGGGAAGTGTCTCCAACTGAAGTTATTCAGAACTTGAGGCGGAGTTGGAGACAGACTGACACATCAGGGAGGAAGAAAGATTTACATAGAAACATAGAACATAGGAGCAGGAGTAGGCCATTCGGCCCTTCGAGCCTGCTCCGCCATTCAATGAGATCATGGCTGATCGCCCAAATTCAGTACCCTGTTCCTGCCTTCTCTCCATATCCCTTGATCCCTTTAGCCTTAAGAAATATATCCAACTCCTTCTTGAATATATTTAATGAATTGGCCTCTACTGCCTTCTTTGGTAGAGAATTCCACTGGTTCACCAATCTCTGGGTGAAGAAATTCCTCCTCATCTCTGTCCTAAATGGCTTACACCTTATCCTTAGACTGTGACCTCTGGTTCTGGACTCCCCGACCATCGGGAACATCCTTCCAGCATCTAGTCTGTCTAGTCCTGTTAGAATTTTATACGTTTCGATGAGATCCCCTCTCAATCTTCTAAACTCCAGTGAGTGCAAGCCCAATCGACCCAATCTCTCCTCATACATCATTCCTGCCATCCCAGGTATCAGCCTGGTGAATCTTCGCTGCACTCCTTCCATGGCAAGAACATCCTTCCTCAGATAAGGCGACCAAAACTGCACACAATACTCCAGATGTGGTCTCACCAAGGCCCTGTACAACTGCAGCAAGACATGCTTGTTCCAGTACTCAAACCCTCTCGCTACGAAGGCCAACATACCATTTGCCTTCTTAACCGCCTGCTGCACCTGCATGCTTACTTTCAGCGACTGGTGCACAAGGACACCCAGGTCTCGTTGCACTTCCCCTTCTCCCAATCTATTGCCATTCAGATAGTAATCTGCCTTCCTGTTTTTGACACCAAAGTGGATAACCTCGCATTTATCCACGTTATATTGCAGCTACCATGCTTCTGCCCAATCACCCAACCTGTCCAAATCATACTGGAGTTTCTCGGTAGCCTCCTCACAGCACACACGCCCACCCAGCTTTGTGTCGTCTGCAAACTTGGAGATATTACATCTAGTTCCCTCATCCAGATCATTAATATATATTGTGAATAGCTGGGGTCCAAGGACCGATCCCTGCGGTACCCCACTAGTCACTGCCTGCCACTCGGAAAAAGAGCCGTTTATTCCAACTCTTTGCTTTCTGTCTGCCAACCAGTTCTCTATCCAAGTCAATACCTTGCCCCCAATCCCATGTGCCTTAATTTTACACGCTAATCTCTTATGCGGGACCTTATTGAAAGCCTTTTGAAAATCCAAATACACCACATCCACTGGTTCTCCCTTATCTATTTTACCAGTTACATCCTCAAAAAATTCCAGTAGATTAGTCAAGCACGATTTACCTTTTGTAAATCCATGTTGACTTTGTCCAATGCGGTCACTTTTTTCCAAGTGCTCTGCTATTACATCTTTTATAATGGACCCTAGCATTTTCCCCAATACCGATGTCAGGCTTACCGGTCTGTAATTCCCCGTTTTCTCTCTACCACCCTTTTTGAACAGTGGGGTAACATTAGCTACCCGCCAATCCATGGGTACTGTTCCAGAGTCTATAGAATTTAGGAAGATGACCCGCAATGCTTCTACTATTTCTAGGGCCACTTCCTTAAGTACCCTAGGATGTAGATTATCAGGCCCTGGGGATTTATCGGCCCTCAATCCCATCAATTTCCCTAACACCATTTCCCTACAAATACTGATTTCTATCAGTTACTCCCTGTCATTAGACCCTATGTTCCCCGACATCTTTGGCAGGTTATTTGTGTCCTCCTTTGTGAAGACAGAACCAAAGTATGTATTTAATTGGTCTTCCATTTCTTTGTTCCCCATTATAAATTCCCCTGATTCTGACTGCAAGGGACCTACGCTTGACTTCACCAATCTTTTTCTCTTCACATATCTATTAAAGCTTTTACAGTCAGTTTTTATGTTCCCTGAAAGCTTCCTCTCATACTCTATTTTCCCCCTCTTAATTAATCCCTTTGTCCTCCTTTGTTGAATCCTAAACTGCTCCCAATCCTCAGGTTTACTGCTTTTTCTGGCCAATTTATATGTTCTCTCCTTGGATCTTATGCTATCCCTAATTTCCCTTGTTAGCCACGGTTGAGTCACTCTAGAGCAAGAGTTTCAGAGGGTAGTTCCCTAACTGAGAGGTAAGGAGCTGGTAGTGATAGAGGAAGGAGAGGTGATTATCCACAGGTTAGGGAAAGTGACGAGGGACAGGCTAGAACAGGAAAACTGAGAGCAAATTTCCCTTTCTAATAAATTTGAAGCACAGCCTTCCTGTAGGGTGGATGAGGACTCTGGGCAGGGCAATCAAATGGATTACAATGGCACAATAAAATATGAACTGTCTCATGGGGCAGTGGGGTGGCACATAGCAATTCAGTTAGCAATGCAGCAGAAATAGGAAAGAGTAGTAATAGTAAAAGCAAATAGAAAGAGCAAGTAGAGAGGTAAAAATAAATGAGGTAAATATACAAATAAAGAATTTAGCAAAACAGATAACACACAGAAAGAATAAATGGGGGTAGAGGATGAATATCGAATTGACAAGCTATAAGCAGAGAAAAGATTGATGTAAAGGAACAAGGTGTTAGCTTCCACATGACTAAAGGGAAAAGGACTGGTGTTAAATAGGAACAATCGTCCTCTTGATGACCAACCTTAGAGAGGCATGTGCCTTATTATAACACTCCTCTGCTGCTGTTTGGGTCACTCTTAGTGGATCATTATTCATAGGAACAGGGCATAGACAATGTTATCCACAAACAATCTGCTGAAATGATTTTCTTCCCTAAAGGTGCCAGAGAGGGCTGAATTTTGAGGTATGAATTGTGACAACTTCCAGCATGTCTTGCGTTGACATGTAGGATCCTGTGAGTGTTGTCACACGCAATTTGTACATTCAGGGAGTGGAAGCTCTACCTATTAAGAGAGATGAGGGGGTTTTCTATTGTAGTTCGCAAAGCAACGTAGGTGCTATCGATTGAATTCTGGGAAAGCTAGCAACTCCATAAAACTGCTTCCTTGCTGTGATGCCAAAGGTAATGAATTCCTCAGCTCTTCTGCAAAGTGCATCTGTCACCTGATGAATGCATGCCCATACTGAATTCCTGGTTGATATGACATAGATCCCCTATTGGTGCCTGAAATGAACTTGTGCAATAAAACTTGAATGTATGATATTCATTACCGTAGGGAGAGCAGTGCAGGCAGATAACCATAGTTGCAGTTACCTGTGAGTAAGTGTCAGAGCTGCCCTATTGCCCCTTTGGTAAAGTGTACTCTTCTTATACACATCTCCTCACTAAGGTCCTTAAACAACCTTTGTTGCCTGTATGTTCTATGGGGGGTAATATCTTGTGGTGTCCATTCTCCTAAAATGCTGCCAGACTCTCTAT
The DNA here is from genome assembly GCF_052327205.1 of Somniosus microcephalus. Lineage (NCBI taxonomy): Eukaryota > Metazoa > Chordata > Chondrichthyes > Squaliformes > Somniosidae > Somniosus > Somniosus microcephalus. The sequence continues at coordinate 224,876,346 of NC_140991.1, forward strand.
TGTTCCATCCTGTACTGCTGCTACTCCTCCTACATGATAATAACATACAAGGGTATGGCCATAGTGAATGCCATAACTGCTCCTAAGAAGCCCTCACTTGTGATGTTCTCACAATTTCAGAAGCAAGACTAGGTCTGTGTAGGCAAAATGACAAAAAGATTGCTGCCAAAAATTGTTCCTACCTGCAGAAATTTATATTAAAACTATTCAGGCTCATAAACTCCTCACTTCCACCTGTCTGAGCTGGTCCTGGCAACAGCTACACCGTACAATTCCCATTTTAACTTTACCCGCTTGCATTGCGAGTGTAACAGTGAGCGACTCTCAGCTCCAATGCCACTGGCACTCATTACAATATATGTAAATAAGCTCACTCACTGGTGGACTGATTGTGACAAAGGCTAAAAAACCTGAAGGAATTCGAGGGGGATCTATTTTGGGATATGAAACCAAAGAAAATGGCTTCCACCCCATTTTGCTGCCAAAATATGCTGCTAATCGCAATTATACACTAAAGTTAGGTCAAAAACCTGGTGGGGTATCTAGGCCCAAACTTTCTCAAACATTTTGCATACATCTTTTTCCATAGATCATGTTTATTTTACAGTATCTCATTGGAAGAGAGAATCATCTCTCAAAATGGGCAAGCTTAAGTAGACTTCCAATACCTCAAAATGATACACTTATCTATCATTAGCAAAGTGCTAAGTCGCTGAAGGTAAGCATGCAGGTGCAGCAGGCGGTTAAGAAGGCAAATTGTATGTTGGCCTTCGTAGCAAGAGGGTTCGAGTACAGGAACAAGGATGTCTTGCTGCAGTTGTACAGGGCCTTGGTGAGACCGCACCTTGAGTATTGTGTGCAGTTTTGGTCGCCTTACCTGAGGAAGGACGTTCTTGCCATGGAGGGAGTGCAGCGAAGATTCACCAGGCTGATACCTGGGATGGCAGGAATGACGTATGAGGAGAGATTGTGTCGATTGGGCTTATACTCACTGGAGTTTAGAAGATTGGGAGGGGATCTCATCGAAACCTATAAAATTCTGTCAGGCCTGGACAGACTAGATGCAGGAAGGATGTTTCCGATGGCCGGGGAGTCCAGAACCAGGGGTCATAGTCTAAGGATAAGGGGTAAGCCATTTAGGACTGAAATGAGGAGGAATTTCTTCACCCAGAGAGTGCCAAGGTTAAATTCCTCCTCTATGCAGATGACCTGGTTCTGCTGTCACCAACTAAGGAGGGTCTACAGCAGAACCTGGATCTGCTGGAGTCATACTGCCAGACTTGGGCCATGACAATAAATCCCCAAAAAACCAAAGTCCTTGTGTTCCAGCAAAGATCCAGACATCAGGGACCCAAAATAAATTTCACACTAGGAACAACCAAAATTGAACAAACCACTAACTACACATACTTGGGCTTAAAAATCAGTTCTACGGGAAATTTCAAACTGGCTGTGAATGAACTGAAAGAGAAAGCAAGAAGGGCTTTCTATGCCATTAAAAAATCAATCCAAATAGAAATCCCAATTAGCATTTGGCTCAAAATTTTCAAATCAGTAATTGAACCAATTGCACTCTATGGCAGTGAGGCGTGGGGACCACTAACACAACAAGAATTTGCAAAATGGGACAAACACCCAATTGAGATCCTACATGCAGAATTCTGTAAAAGTATCCTCCGGACTCAAAGGAAAACCGTAAACAATGCATGCAGGGCAGAACTAGGCCAATATCCATTAATAATCACTATCCAAAAAAGAGCCACCAAATTTTGGAAACACCTAGAAATGAGCAACCCCCAATGCTATCATTACGAAGCCCTGAAATGCCAAGAGAGGACCATAAAGAAGAATACCCTCAGTCAACTAGTCCTGGGACTCAGTGAAGTAACTACTAACACTACTAACAATAATCAGCCCCAGGACAGTGACAGTGTAACACAAAGAATTCGACCCAACACAATCGTCGCTAAGCAAAAGGAAAAATATCTGCCATATTGGGCAGAAACAACAAAAACCCAAAGCAAACTCAATTGCTACTTGGCCCTAAACAGACAATACAACATGGCTGATTACCTGACCATGGTAAAGGATAGCAAACTGAGAAAAACTTTGACAATGTACAGACTTAGTGAACATAACCTGGCGATCGAAAAAGGTAGACACAGACAGACCCGGCTACCAAGAGAGGACAGGATATGCTCTCACTGCAGTCAGGGAGTGGTGGAGACAGAGATGCACTTCCTCACAGCATGTAGAAAATATCAGGGCATAAGGGAGAATTTCTACCCAAAATTCACAAAAATATGCCCGGAATTCAGAAATTTGAATGACGACCAAAAACTCCCATACCTACTAGGGGAAGAGAGAAATTGCATAACACTAGCGGCACACTATGTTACAGCTTGCCATAAACAGAGGGACAACCAGTAAATATAAGAAAAGAGTATATATAAATTATATGAAAGTATATATTTATACACTCAGGGATATATCTGTTTATACACTGTATGGATAGATCTGTATTTTTGTGAACAAACATGAATGTTTTCCGATGCTTTGGCAACATAAGATGTAACTTGTCATGCCAATAAAGCGATTTGAATTGAATTGAATTGAATTGAGTGGTGAACCTATGGAATTCTCTGCCACAGAGGGCAGTGGAGGCCAGTTCATTAAATATATTCAAGAAGGAGTTAGATATATTTCTTAAGGCTAAAGGGATCAAGGGATATGGGGAGAAGGCAGGGACAGGGTACTGAATTTAGATGATCAGCCATGATCTCATTGAATGGTGGAGCAGGCTCGAGGGGCCGAATGGCCTACTCCTGCTCCTATCTTCTATGTTTCTAAGTAATCCAATTGAGTTGGAAATAAAGGTTCTGTGAAAGATCAACACTGGTGCTAGTGAAATACTTTGCTTTAAAGTATTTATTAGAGTTTTTTGCATTTTATAGAATCATAGAAACTTACAGCACAAAAGGAGGCCATTCGACCCGTCGTGCCTGTGCAGTCATGCTTAGTCCCACACCCCCACTTTCTGTCCGTAACCCTGCAAGTTGCTCATCCTCAAATACCGGTACAACTCGCTTTTTAAATTATTTGTGGAATCAGCTTCCACCACCTTTTCAGGTAGAGTGTTCCGGATCCCGACGACTCTCTGAGTGAAAAAGATTCCTCATCTTCCCTCTCGATCTTTTGCCAATGAATTTAAATCTATGACCTCTGTTTATTGACCCAATCGCCAGAGGGAAGAGTTTTTCTCTATCTACTCTATCATAGAATCATAAAATAGTACAGCACAGAAGGAGACCATTCGGCCCATCAAGCCTGCACCAGCTCTTTTGAAGAGCAATCCAGTTAGTCCCACTCCCCCCACTCTTTCCCCATATCCCTGCAATTTTTTCACCTTCAAGTATTTATCCAATTCCCTTTTAAAGGCTCCTGTTGAATCTGTTTCCACCACCCGATCAGTCAGTGCATTCCAAATGCTAACCACTTGTTGCATAAAAATGTTTTACCTCATGTCGCCTCTGGTTCTTTTGCCAATCACCTTAAATCTGTGCCCTCTGGTTATCGACCCTTTAGTCATTGGAAACAGTTTCTCTTTATTTACTGTATCTAAGCGCTTCATGATTTAAAAATCTCTGTCATATGTTCTCTTAGCCATCTCTACTCTAAGAACAACCCCAGCTTCTCCAGTCTGTCCACATAACTGTAATCCATCATCGCTAGAACCATTCTAGTAAATCTCTTATGTACCCTCTTTAAAGCCTTCACGTCCTCCCTAAAGTGCAGTGCCCAGAATTGGAAACAATGGGGGGAATTTTAACCCCCAAAAATGGCTGGGTTTGGGTCGGGTGGGAAGTTAATATGTTAAAATTCTGAGTCGCGTCCGCCACATTACAATATGTATCCCAAGAAATTGTACAAAGTTCCTATTTTTTTATTTCCAACTGATGCATGTTAAATTCAAAATACTTTTAAAGTATTAGATGCAACATTTTAAAAACTGCTTGCCTTTAAAGGGTGAATGTGGAAGACCATGCAGAAGCTGCTAGAGACCGACAACCTCCAGATGAAACTAATGTCATAACTTCAACAAAATCTGTCGATCCAAAATGCTTGCCCAAAACACCAAGCTAAAATCACCACTTCTCCTGCCTGTGGAACTCTCTCCAAAACAGTGTCATCACCTGGGCCTCTCATTTTTATGCAATGTTCAAATTTTTGAGTTAACTCTCACTTGCTGAACCTGGGTTGTTGGAGCATTCATTGGTCTGTGCAAAATCTCTGACTTGCCCGTTGGCACCAGAGAACAGCTGATGAGGTTCCAATACATTCCAGCAGCTGTCATGACAAGAAACTTGTCAATTCTCCAAATGCATGATTTCTTCCAGCAATCACCGAGTCAATGTTGTGAGACATCTGGCTTCATTGTAGTTGCACCCTAGTATGCAAAAGAAACATAAGCAAACTATGCATTATTTCTACTGTAAACTGGGTATAATGTTGACATTATAGCTCCAGCAGAAGGAAAAGTGGGACAAATGGACGGGGCACTACCAGCCATAGAGTTAGGCCCCATGCCAAAATTCACATCGGGCTGGATTATGCCCTGAGAAGGTGGGTTTGGAGGTGGGACTGTTGGAAAAAAAAATTTAAATGACAACGGGTTACGATCCCGCCGTGAACCCGCCTCCGCGTAACTTTGCCAGAGGCGGGCTTGCAGAGTCCGTTGCGGTCGTGCCTCCAGGCGGCGGGATAGGCCCTTAAGGCACTTAACTACCACTTACCTACCTCTATAAAGCCATTTTGAGAGGCCTTCACATTTTCCCACATTTCCAGCGTGCTGCACGTCTCTCCTGAAACACGCCAACTAATCCTATTACGATAGCAAAATACTGCGGATGTTGGAAATCCGAAATAACAACAGAAAATGCTGGAAAAACTCAGCAGGTCAGGCAACATCCGTGGACAGAAATTTGAGTTGACGCAGATTGGGTGACCGCTTTGCGGAACACCTCCGCTCAGTCCGTAAGGGTGACCCCGAGCTTCCGGTCGCCTGTCATTTTAATTCACCGCTCCATTCCCACTCGGACCTCACCGTCCTTGGCCTCTTGTATTGTTCCACGGAAGCTCAACGTAAACTCGAGGAACAGCACCTCATCTTCCGATTAGGCACTCTGCAGCCTTCCGGACTCAATATCGAGTTCAACAATTTCAGATCATAACCTTGGCCCCTATTTCATTTTTTCTTGTAATTTTTCCACTCCTTTCCCCCCCCCCTTTCCTTTTGTTTCTCTCTCACACCTGGCAGCTATCTCTTGCCCTGCCAGTACACTTTACACCTAATCTCAGCCTATTACCATCTCGTCTAGCTTCTAATACCTTTTATTGTCTCATTTTTACTTCATTTGTTTCTTTTATTCTTTTGTCCGATCACAGCCCTGCCTCCGATCTATCTTTTCTTTCCAGTTTTGAAGAAGGGTTCGACCCGAAACGTCAACTCAAATTTCTGTCCACGGATGTTGCCTGACCTGCTGAGTTTTTCCAGCATTTTCTGTTGTTATTCCAGCTAATCCTGTTGGGTTCACAAGTGGCTGGCTTCCTAACAGCTGCAGCTCCACCATAAAAACGGAGCTCTCAACAAGGATCAGTTTCAGGTGGCATAACTTTGTTTTGTCGGGTCTTGGAGAACTTTTTGCAGGTCCACTGATTTTGGAAGTGGTGAAGCTGAGATCCATCTCCACTGTGACCTCCTGGGAAAACCCTCTCCCCACATTGACTGAGCGCTTCCTCAACAGAGGTATCTACCAGCAGCATGGGAATCATTTATTTCCTTTGATCCTGGACCTCAGATTCGGATGAAGAGCAGCCGCGGCAGCAGCAGAACCAGGAACAACAGCAGTAGGAGCGCCAACCTGCTGCTCACCCACTTGATGGTGCACAGGGCAGAAGGTGCCAGCACAGGGAAGCACGTCGCCGCAGGAGATACCCCCAAAACAAGGTTTACAGGCTGAGGATGAGCTTCCTCAACATGACTGGGCAGCAGTGCCAAAGGAGACTTTCGCAAGAGGTAGTCGGTAACATCTGTGCAAAGCTGCACCAACACCTGGAGCCCTGAGGAGCGGGTGGACGCCCCTTACCAGTGTCTGTCAAAGTCACCACTGCACTCAAGTTTTTGCTTCAGGGTTCTTCCAGGGATCATCAGCAGGCGTCAGCGGCATCTCCCAGTCATTCACACACTTGCATCACGCAGGTAACCGGTGCCCTCTTTGCAAAGGTGCACAATTACATCCACTTCTCCATGGATCAAGCAAGTATAACCGCGCGTGCAGTTGGCTTTGCAAATATGGCAGGCTTGCCAAGGGTGCAGGGCACCCTTAAGGCACCACATCACAACCCAGCTCTTTTTGTCAACCACAAGGGCTTCTGCTCCTTCAACGTGCAGCTGGTTTGTAACCACAAGAAGGACATTTTGCATGTTTGCACCAAGTGCCCCAGCAGTTGCCATGACTCGTTCATCCTGCGGCAGTCTAGTGTGCCTCCGCACTTCAATCCGCCAGACCAACTTTCGGGATGGCTACTTGGAGACAAGGGCTATCACCTGAAGACGTGGCTAATGACACCATTCAGGAGGCCATCGAACGAAGCTGAGGAGCGCTACAACTCCAGCCACATTTCGACCAGATCCATCATCGAGCAAACCATCAGCTTGCTGAAGATGCAATTCAGATGCCTTGACAGATCAGGTGGAGCCCTGCAGTACTCGGCAGCCAGGGTCTCCAGATTTGTTGCGGTCTGCTGTGCACTGCACAACATCGCACAGCATCATGGCTTGCAGCTGCCTGAGGAATAAGTGGCTCAGCGCATAGCCTCCTTAGACGAGGAGGAGGAGGAAGAGGAGGAGGAGAACGAGAATGAGACCTTGAGGATGCGCAACAGCCAGCTGCAGCAGCACACAAGCACGTTGCTACCCGGGATGCAAGGGATGAACTCATCTTGGCCAGATTTGTTTAAGTTGCCTATTCAAACACATGTGCCTGGCACGTTCTTACCACACCATAGACAATGGACAAGAACCTGTGGCTTCCTACCACTCTGACCACCATCATGACAAATACAATTCACCCTGAGCCCTCAATGTAGAACTTCCATTTCCGAAATGACAGAGTACAGAACTTCAACAGTTTGCCATCACTTTATTTTAATACATTGACGAAAGGATGGCATTTAACAATTAAACACAACAGAACACCCAAGTGACTACTCTTGTGCTTTATCTTCCTCTTACGCATGCTCCTACGTGGTGCTTCCCCTGTGGCTTCAGCAGATGTGGAGGCCCCTTGCTGACTCTCATGCTGCTCCTGCTTCTATACCTTTGGCGGGCGTCCTCTGGGGTTGCGAGTCTATGAGGGCTTGCCAACAGTCTGCTTCTCCTGCGGCTGTGCAGGGGCTGAGACGCCCATCTCAGTTGGGTGAGGACTCTGGTGGGCTCTGACTGAGGGCTCCACAGTGGCATGGGAGTGTGAGCCCTTGGAGAGGAGCCCCCACTTCCTTGTTGTCTGCCATCAACATCACTCTCATGGGTCAGCCCCACTTCAGAGCTAGCAAGTGGCTTGACAGCATCTTGCTGCACATCAGGGGGGCCATGAGGACCCATTTCTGCACTGGCAGCCCTACTCCAGAGGACTTCCATGATGTTCTGGTTTCTCTGATCAATAGCTGTCCATCGCTCCTCCAGAGATGTCAGTCTATTCTGAACATTCACCATGTTTTCCACACTCTGGTGACTTAACTCCTCCATGACCGTAGCCATCTTCTCCTCTACCATAGCCATCCTTTCCATGGAGGTAGCCATCCTTTCCACGGAGGTTGCCATCCTTTCTGCGGTGATGTGTTCATGCGCCAATGCCTCCACAAAGGCTCTGCTCATGTTCGTGATCGACTCCTCCATTCGCTCCACACTCGCAGCGACCCTGGAGACAAAACCTGCCAGAGACTCCTGCATCTGTTCCTGGAGTTCCAGCACTGCTCTCCTTCTGGATGGACCCGGAGGCACAAGGTCGACATGCAGCTGAGCAGAGCTGAGAGCACCCTGCAACCTCCGACAAGGACTCTCCACTGCTGTCCCTGTCTCCACCATCTGCTGATGCTCACTTGTGTGCTGTGATACACCAGGTGACAACACTACTCTATGCCCCGAAGGTCCCAACAAGGTGTGCGTTTCTGTGCTGGTGCTGGGTGCGCTTCATTCTGCTGACACTGCGCCCTCAGAGGTTGCAGGTTCCTCTGAGAAGTCTTCCGGCTCAGCCTCTTCCTCCTGGACAGTGGGGAGGAGGGCTGTCGATGGTCCTGTGGGGGAGTAAAGGCATGAGTTAGACATGTGATATAAATGTAGCATGCACATGGAATAGTGCAGATGATCATAAGTCAACCTGTTTGAGCTTCAGAAGCCATATCAGTCACTCATGCAAGCCAATGAGAGAGATGCAAAACTATTCTGTCACCAGCTTGCTCTGATGTGTCCATCTGTCCGTCCCCCATTTCCACATCCTCCTCGGCACCAACGATCTGTAGGGCCGCCACCTCAGCATTGGTGAGATGGGCTATTGAGGGTGGCCCTCCTCCTGTCTTCGCCCTTTCCCTCTTATTGTGGGCTCCCTTTTCCTGCAATGAGGGACACAAGTGGAGTTTGAGTGAGAATGATCGAGTAAGTGTAGATAATCCATAGCATAGATGCTTAGAAGGACACAAAGATGGAGTGAGGTCCCAATACTAAGGGCCTTCCCTGTGTGTTGTTAGTTGTTGTCATAGCATAACAGTGATAGGGAGTGTGAGGCCAGCATAGTCGAATAGTTAAGTGATTGTGTACATAGAGAGAGGGAATGGTTAAGGGTGCAAGGGATGCAAGGGTAAAGTGGGATGTGTAGGAGTAGGTTGGCAATGCAGAGTGATGGTGCTGAGAGGAGATGGGGAGCAGAATGAGGGTAAAGGTGATGCTATACTCACTTTGCCTGTTTGGACAAGGTCATTGAACCTATTTTGGCACTGCAGCCAGGCTCTGCTGCACATTGATCTGGAACTGACCTCCTGAGCAACTTGCAGCCACAGAGCTTTGGTCTGCTGGGGAGGTTTTTTCCTCCCAGAGGATGGAAACAGCACCTCCTTTTGTGCTCTGGCTCCCTCCACCAGAGCATTGAGCGAGTCATCATTAAAGTGTGGTGAGGCCTTGGGCCTTGAAGTCGACATTCCACTAGCTCCAAACACTATTATGAAGAGAAGCAATCACAAACGTAGAGACTGAAAATGAACCAAGGCCCTTAAATGCAGCTGGAGAAATTACGTCATCAGAGGTGAGTTTCAGACCCAAGAAACTAATTGGGCCAGGGGTGCGCACACGCTGGGAATCAATTGGCCAATTTGGGCAAAATAGCTAAAAAAAGCCCACCTGACAGCAGAGGCGGGAGCGGGACCCGCCGATCACCTGACCCGCCCCCAACCCGCCGCCAATGGCAAAATCCAGCCCACAGTTTCAGTAAGCTGTGCCTCTGCTGCATGAATGAACAAATTAGTAAGAAGATCTGACTTGGTGTAATCAGGTTCTTAAAGTTATCTTTTCATTCTGAAGGTATATTGAAAAGTTGTGCTTGACAGAAGCATTGATACTTAGTTACCATTTGTTCTTTATATTAGGTTATCTACAACCATAGACACTGAAAACACCACATTAATTGCACTGCTCTCATCCACCCTCTCTGTTACCTCATTAAAAACCTCAATGAAGTTAGTCAAAAACGATTTGCCGTAAACAAATCCATGCTGGCTCTCCTTTATTAGTCCATATTTGTCCAAGTGGCTATTAGTTTTTTCCTGGATTATTGTTTCTAAAAGCTTCCCCACCACCGACGTTAAACTGACTGGCCTATAATTGCCAGGTTTATCCTTCTACCCTTTTTTGAACAAAGGTGTAACGTTTGCAATCCTCCAGTCCTCTGGCGCCACCGTTGTATCTAAGGAGGATTGGAAGATTTTGCCCAGCATCTCTGCACTTTCTACCCTTCATCAAAACCTATGTAGAATTCACAAAATTAATATTGTATTATAAGGGTCCTTTGGCAGAAGAGGCCTTGATTTTAAAAGACTGTTTTAAAAGAAGCCCAGGAAAAGGGGCATATAAAATGGCCGCCAGACCCCGTGACCGACTTATTGGGACACTTTAAAATGGTTCCTGCAGTCCCCAGACAGCCTTTGTGGATTCAACCCACAGTAAGTTCTGGAAGCCGTTTCTGAGAAAATGAAACCAGACATGTACGCATACATATAGATTGGATGCAGATCCAGCCAGATCGGCCTGTAGATAAAGGCCAACAAAATGTTTACGCGGATAAAGGGGAACAGTTTCATATTCATGAGAAGAGCATCAATGACACCAAGAAGACATTAAAATATTACCAGGTCATTCCAGACCAGAGATGGCCGTCACTGGCCATCCCGAAAGCAGTTTAAATATAATAACTACCCCGCTGTGCTTTAAGCCCGCCAAAAGTTAAACAAAGACTAACCTTGATTTGGCGGGAGATAAAGGCTTCTCCTGAGAAGTATAATTGAAGACACCCGGGGTAGCAATCGGTAGCCATCGTAGGAGGAAACAGTCATCGTGGTGCTATCATCATATTGGTGGCATCATCGTTTGAAGAAGAAGAAGAAGGTGATTCGAGTCTGCATCCCGCCCCAGGGTAACCATCGGGAGATCGTCGACAAACCCCGGGCCGTTTGATGAGACAAAACTACAGAAGAAACCTATATGAAAGCCGGCTAGAGGCTTCCAACCGTGGTCAAGCAGATGGTCTCTTCCCCCACTTCGACATCCAGGCCCGCTGAGATCCAGCCTGTCCGTGACCTTCACCTCGAGGAAGAGAAGGCGTGTCGCAGCTCGCAGCCCACAGCGCTGACCACGAGGAGACAGGATACCTGAAAGGATCAAAATGCAGACCTGTTTCAAAACCTTGCAATTCCTAGCTGGATTGGTGAGCATGTTTCTGGCCCTACATAATCGGATCTAGATAGGTTAAAGGGGGTGGGCATTTTGGGTATAATTAACATGAGTTGTTGTCCCTCGATGTTCTGTGTGTTTCCCCATTTCATGATGACTTTTGTAAAGTATAATATGCCTATATCTGTTTTAGTCAGTACTGTATTGTTATGATTTATTTTTCCCTCCCATGTACCCTCTTATTTGCTTGCATTTGATTTGTTTTTCCTTATGCAATAAAATTTCATTTCGTTTCATTAAACTTGGTCTATAAGAGTATTCTCTGCATTGTAGTGACTGCACCTAAGTCCAGTGTCTAGAACCTAAGGGGTGAGTGGGTCGAACCACTCAAGGTTTTACTGTGCAAAAGAGAGAGAGAGGCCTCTGGTGAGAGAAACCTCTGCGACCTCAGAGAGAAAACCCCTTACACCTATCAAAACTTCTCATCATCTTGAAAACCTCTATTAGGTCATCTCTTAACCTTCTCTGTTCCAAGAAAAACAGTCCTAACTTTTCCAACCTCTCCTCATTACTGAAGTCCCTCATCCCTGGTAACATCCTGGTAAACCTCCTCTGTACCCTTTCTAAGGCCTTTACATCTTTCCTGAAATGTGGTGACCAAAATTGTCCACAATACTGAGGTCTAACCAATGATTTATAAAGTTCTAGCATGATCTCTTTGCTTTTATATTCTATGCCTCTATTTATAAACCTAAGTAACCATATGCTTTTTTAACCAACTTATCAACTTGCCCTGCCACCTTTAAGAATTTGTGTATATGGACACCAAGGTCTCTGCTCATCTACACCTATCAAAATCATGCCATTTAAAGTATACTGTCTTTCCATATTAGTCCTCCCAAAGTGCATCACTTCTCACTTCTCCGCATTGAACTCCATCTGCCATGCTTCTGCCCATTTCACCATCCTGTCTATATCATCCTGAAGTCTGCAACTATCCTCAGCACTATCTACTGCGTTGCCAAGTTTTGTATCATCTGGAAATTTTATAATGCTGCTCCCTACACTCGAGGCTATGTCGTTTATAAAGATTATAAAAAGAGTAATGGAACCAAAACTGGCACTTGGGGAGCACTACTGCAAACCAACCCCCCTCTGAAAAAATATTGATCCACCACGACCCTCTGCTTCCTGTCACTGAGCCAATTCCATATCCATACCGCCACTTTCTACTTAAATCCATGGGCCCCGATTTTCTGCCAGCCGTTGGGCGGGTTTTCAGGTGGGCGGGGGCCGAAAATCGCCGAAATAGGGGGTCGCGACCCCCCCCCCCCACCTGATTCCCCGCCCCGTCCGACTTTCGGACCGCCGTTTCTCCACGACCCGAATCAGTCCCGCCCGCCGCTGGCGGGACTGGCCGTCGGAACACTAATCACCAATCATTACCATGTTTAAACCTATTTTCAGAGGCCGTTGCGATTTTGTGGCTTTCCCCACGTAAAACCCGCCTGGTGGGAACCCCGCTGATGAGACCTGGTGTGAAAAGAGTTGGCTTGCTTGCTTTCAGCTGCAGGTCAATCAGGACTGAAGAGATTTAAACAGGCAGAATTTGCAGGCTGCAGGACCTTGTTGCTGAAGGCTTGGGGAACTTTTTGAAGGCTTAGGCACAGCTGTGGAAGGTTGGAGCCTCACGCACTTCTCCAGTGTGAGCTCCTGGGAAGTCCCTCTCACCACCCTAACTCAGCGCCTCAACGGAGGCATCTGCCAGAAGCATGGGAGGCCTTTGGTACCTTCCCTTCCTGGCATTAGAGGATCTCCAACAGCAGAGGAGGCTGGAGCAACTCCAGCAACAGCATCACCAGCAACAACAGCAGCACCAGCAGGAGCGGCAGGCTGCGGCTCAGCCACCTGGGGCTGCACAGGCCAGAAGGGGCCAGTGCATGGAAGGCCGTCGGTGCAGGAGATACCCCCCAAACAGGGTCTACAGACACAGGGTGAGCTACCTCAACATGACTGAGCAGCAGTGCCAGAGGCGGCTCCGACTTTCGCGAGCGGTTGTGACTGACATCTGCGCAATGCTGCAGCAAGACCTGGAGCCCAGAGCACCAGGCCCACACTACTTACCAGTGGCCATCAAAGTCACCACCGCACTCAACTGTTATGCCACAGGCTCCTTCCAGAGATCAGCAGCAGACATCAGCGGCATCTCCCAGGCGGCCGCACACACTTGCATCACGCAGGTAACCGATGCCCTCTTTGCCCTCGCGCACAATCACATCCATTTCACCAGGGATCGCGCAAGTGTGACGGCGCGAGCGCGTGGATTAGCTCAGCTGGCAGACTTTCCAAGGGTGCAGGGCGTCATTGACTGCACACATGTGGCCCTTAGGGCACCCCACCGTAATCCAGGAGTTTTTGTCAACCGCAAGGGCTTCCACTCCCTTAACGTTCAGCTGGTGTGTGACCACAAGAAGGTGATTTTGCATGTTTGGGCCAAGTACCCTGACAGCTGCCATGACTCCTTCATACTGCGCCAGTCTACTGTGCCTCCGCTATTCAGGCCGCCAAACGAACTTCAAGGATGGCTACTTGGAGACAAGGGATATCCCCTGCACTCTTGGCTAATGACGCCGCTGAGGAGACCAGCCAACGAAGCTGAGGAGCGCTACAACTCCAGCCACATTACCACCAGATGCATTATCGAGCAAACTATCGGATTGCTGAAGATGCGCTTCAGATGCCTCGATAGATCAGGTGGAGCCCTACAGTACTCATCAGCCAGGGTCTCCAAAATCGTCCTGGTATGCTGTGTGCTTCACAACATGGCACAGCGTCGTGGCTTGCCGATTCCGCAGAACCAAGAGGCTCCTCACAGAGCTGCCTCGGATGAGGATGATGCTGAGGAGGAGGAGGAGGAGGACGGAAACGAGCATCCTGCAGAGGCCCGCCAACCAGCGGCACCAGTGCGCGAGAACATTGCTGGGCGGAATGCAAGGAACGCACTCATCCTGGGCAGATTTGCGTAGCCTGGTACATCAAACACTGCAGCCTCACTGCTTCTTAACTGACCATGGACAGTGCCCCATGCCTACACTTTCCAACATCTTTGACCAGCTTGCTGTCATCTGCAAGTTATCCTAAGGCCTCTATGTGACAGCCCCATTCACCAAATGACAGACGCCATAACTGCAGCAGCTGCCACCAGATTTTTTATGTACAGGAAAATGATGGCATTAAAACTATTTACAAGACTGGATGGTGGAAGAGTTATGTGAATGTGAGCATAGAGAGAGACGGAATGGGTAAGGGTGCATGGATGTGACTGTGAAGTGGGATGCAGAGGAAGAGATTGCTGAAGCTGAGTGCTGTTGGGGAAAGGCAATGGGGATCAGGTTGAGGGTAATGGAAACTTCATACTTGCTTTCCCTGTGCGGTGAAGGTCATGGAAGCGCTTCCTGCACTGCAGCGAGGTGCGACGGGTGACACCCAGAGAGTTTACCTCTGCTGCCACCTCCATCCAGGCAGCTGTGGACACTTTGGGAGGCATCTTCCTCCCTGAGCGAGGGTAGAGGACCTCCCTGTGGGCCCTTACCCCATCCACCAAGGTCTGCAGTGACGTCTCGTTGAATTTGGCCGCAGCTCGGCCTCTGCCGCTGGCAGCAGCTGGTGCAGGCTCCTCTGCCATTGTGCAAGAGTGGTTGAGAAGCCTGCAGAGGTGGAGAAGCTTGCTGGACACTTTGAAAGTGCCACGAATGATGACATCATACTGTGGGGCTTTCTGACTGGAAATGGACAATTAGCAAGGCTGCCCACACGCTGGAAATTAATTGGCCACTTGAGGGAAAATTGCGTGCAGCTGGCTGACCCATTTTTTTGTGGGTCAGAACCCCACATTCGGGGAATCCGACCATTTCCCACACAATCCACAAAATCGGGCCCATGGTCTTCTATCTTCTTAACAAACCTCCTGTGCGGCACTTTGTTGAATGGCTTCCGAGAGTCCATATATACAACATCTACTGCACTACATTGATCAACCTTCTCTGTTACGTCATCAAAGAATTCAATCAAGTTCATCAGACACGATTTGCTTTTAACAAATCCATGCTGGCTCTCCTTGATTAACCCATGCCTTTCCAATTTATTTTGTCCCTGATAATGGTTTCCAATAACTTCCCCACCACTGATGCTGGGCTAACTGGCCTGTGGTTTCCTGGGTTATCCCTTTCTTGAATGGTGGTATAACATTAGCAACCCGCCAGTCCTCCGACACTACTCCTATATCCAATGAGGAATGAAAGATTGTGACCAATGCTTCTGCTATTTCCAACTTTGCTTCTTTCAGTGACCTAGGATGCATTCCATCTGGATCAGGTGACTTCCCAACTTTCAGTAATGCTAATCTTTTTAGTAGGAAGGTTTAGTTAAAAGCGATCAGCTTCCCAAGTGCTATGCCAAACTTTTCTTATTTTTCAGGTAAGTAAAATACATTGGTGGACAAGTAAACTGGAAGAAGCAGGAGTTTGGTATTTCTAGGGGACGGATTTTGATGTAAGCAGAGGTAGGTGTCTAGATAATACGGCTGCTGATTTCAACATACTTGCCCTTACCGTGTTCATGCAATATTTCTATCTTAACATGAGTATTAACCCATTTATTTTAAAAGGGTTAATGCCTCTGGTATAATGACAGAAGAATGTTATATGAGCACATTAAGTATTGCCATCAATAATAATTTCTCGATCACATGTTCTGCTCAGCAATCAGACTAGGGCAGTGTAAACCTGGGGATGGGGTGGGGAATTCTCTTCTTCGGGGTGGAGTTCTGGCAGGATTGAGGGACCTTAAAGGGACAGAACACTCAGTGGAGCCATGGCCTTTCAACAGGTATGACACTGGCGACAAATTGAAAGGGGAGAAGGCTGTTACAAGGCCCTCTCCCTTCAAGGAGAAAATTTAGAGCAGGTACCTATGCTTTACAGGTCCCACTGCCACTTTCCCATCGTGACCCCAGGAAGTGGCAGTAACCCAACACAAAGAAGGAAAATCCACTGGGGCACAGGCCCTGCCTGGGCAGCCACCATTTGCATGTGGCAGAGGGAGAAGGAGCGGGCAGGTGCTAAGGAAGAGAAATCCTAGTTGGAGTGGTGAGGCGACACTAGACCTCACCCCTCAGCCCTATATTTTCCGCCTTTTCTGGGTAGGGTTGAGGAATAGTGCCATCTCCCCTTCCCTCCGTGCTTCAATTAAAAGTTTTTGTCAAATATTGGCCCATAATTTCTGATAGGAGGCTTCCTGCGTGCAGATGCCTCCTATCGGAAAAAAATCTACGAACTTACCTGAGGGCTCCCGAGGTCCGGACACTTCCGCTCCTGGGCCTCTCCAAAGTCGAAATGCGCAGGACCCACGTATCCCAGGGGTTCATGCAGTTCGCAAGCATCCCTGGGATCATATGGGCCATGCCAGCCAATAGGAGAAGGGAATCCCCCTTCATACTTTTGACAGATAGACCTGTCAAATATATGAATGGGGATCACCCCAAAAACACACTAAAACATTAAATATAATTTTTTTTAAATCATGTTTTTAAAATGAGTTAAAATTACAATAAATTAAATACTTTAAACAAAAATTTAATTTTTTGAAAAAAATAATTAAAGTCTTTTACGGGGCTAAAAATAAACATACCTTTTTTTAAAAGTAATTTAAAATTATAAATGAGTGAAATTAAAAAAAAACTTTTTTCAACTCTTATGCTGGTAAAAGCAGGCCTTTCACCTGCTTTTACCAGGCGTAAGATTTTTAAGGGTTTTCAGCGGGCGGAGGTGCTGCAGAAAGCGGAAAACTCCACCCGCAGAGGCCCTTCTCCAGGGCAGACGTCCAATCTGTCAAGAGCATTCTCGGAAAATATGGGTCATTAAATTCTATTGTGATTTTAAGCAGCACTTTAGTTCTCTTCTGGAGAGGTAAATGAAATGTGCTTTATCAGTAACGTCTCACCCTACTGCGCTATCTCTGTAGACTTGAGGCAAAAAGCTATATAACATGGGGTAATTTTATAAATCACCTGCCAGGAGTGCATATCAAGAATTTGGGTGCGCACTCCCATGATTTTTCATCCAATCATTTTAATGTACGGAAAATTGAGGGGTATGAGCCCAAATTTCTGATATGCACTTCTGGCAGGGGTGCCTTTGCACCAGGAACCTAAATTTGTAAAATGACCCCCATATTGCAGGCATTTTTCCCAGTATTTCAGGAGGGTATTCAGCCAAATTCACTCTGTTATGTCAGAAAGCCTGTAATTTATTTTAATTGCTCAAGCAGAGGTGACTCAAAAGCATTCATGTGTTCAATAAGAATGAGATAAGGTACACATTTGACATTTGCCTCTAAGAGCCATTTATTGACACGGAGGGAGGTCATTCTTCTTGTCATTCCCTGCAAGTTTTGTTGAAAGTGCAATTTTCAATAAAGCAACAAAGTTTGTTGCTTTAATGAAAATCCTCTACTTCAAAGACAGGTATTTGTCTGAGTATCAATTTCCTCATATGAGAATAAGTCAATCTAACAGAAAGTACTTTGTTGCCCCCTGCCCTCCCAACTGCTCACGGATCTAGTTTACCTTTTTACCGGACAGGCAAATGGCTATAATCAAAGTCTGCAATAACTTAGCTGTTGACTGCACGTTTATGGCAATTTTTATTAAACTGAAGGCAAGGTTATGAAGCATAAAAAGCTGTGCCCATATCAGGGGATTCATATATGTGTTTTGAGCAGTTAGAATTTGTACGCAAGGAATGGAAATTTATACAGATTTCTAGAGCGAAAATCTATATTGTGGATATGTTCAAAAGTTTAATCCTTGCAGTAAAAACAACAGGTCCAGTTGAGATGGCAACCATGACAGTGTAAAACTTTAACCTAGTTTTTGCTTTGAAACTGATTGTTTTAAAGAAAGACTTGCATTTATATAGCGCCTTTCACGACCACCGGACATCTCAAAGCGCTTTACAGCCAATGAAGTACTTTTGGAGTGTAGTCGCTGTTGTAATGTAGGAAACGCGGCAGCCAATTTGCGCACAGCAAGCTCCCACAAACAGCAATGTGATAATGACCAGATAATCTGTTTTTTTTTTGTTATGTTGACTGAGGAATAAATATTGGCCAGGACACCAGGGATAACTCCCCTGCTCTTCTTCAAAATAGTGCCATGGGATCTTTTACGTCCACCTGCGAGAGTAGACAGGGCCTCGGCTTAACATCTGATCCGAAAGACGGCACCTCCAACAGTGCAGCACTCCCTCAGCACTGCACTGGAGTGTCAGTCTAGTTTTTTGTGCTCAAGTCCCTGGAGTGGGACTTAAACCCACAACCTTCTGACTCCGAGGCGAGGGTGCTACCAACTGAGCCACAGCTGACCCTTTAGCCTGCTCCTGACCCACTGAATTACTTTCCTCTTGTCTTGACTCTTTATTTCCACCCCCATCCCCCACAACCCCCCATTCACTCTTTACCCACCTACATCTGTGACTCTTTGGATGACCTCTGCTATGTTGATGATTTCAGGTTCTCTGGCTTTAATCATCTCCGTTCCAGCATGGAGATGCAGTTTCTCTATGCGTCCATTCCTCAACCAGTACAACCAGCACAAACACTCCAAGCCCCATCCACCTTCCTCTACCCGGCTGAGCTTTTTCTCACCTTGTAAAACTTACCTTTCAACTCCACTCACTTCCTCCTGATAACAGGGGTGACCGTGAGAATCCACATGGGTCTCAACGTTGACTGCCTCATTGTAGGATATTTGGAACACTCTTTCCTTCTGTCCTACTCATGCCTCAGTGTTGCTTCTTGCACTCTCTCTGACCGTAAGAATTTTATTAATTATTCTTCCAGTTCTCACCAATTCCTCACTCTTATGTGGTCTATCTATGGATTTTCTCTTCCATCCCTGGGCTTCCCTCTCTCCATTTCTGACAATAGGATTTCCACAGACATTTCTTAAAAGCTCACAGCTTCCCACGCCTGCCTGGATTATGCATCTTTCCATCCTTAAAAACTCCAACTCTTTCTCCTAGTTTCTCTGTCACTGTCATATCTGTTCCAATGACTTTGCTTTCCATGCTAGAGCTTTTGAAATGTCCTCCCTTTTCTTCCGTCAAGGTTTCCCCATAACAGTGGTTGACAGGAACCCTGACTGCATTTACCCCATTTTTGGTGCCTCTGCACTCAGTCTCTCTCTTCTCTCACTTTAAAATCAGGGATGCTCAAGAAGCCAGAGTAATTATAATCGTTCAGCCATTGGTGGCTGTACCTTCTGTTGCCTAGACCCTAAACTCTGGAATTCCCTGCCTAAACCTCTCCGCCTCGCTACCTCTCTTTCCTCCTTTAAAAAGGTCCTTAAAACCTACCTCTTTGACCAAGCTTTTGGTCACCAGCCCTAATTTCTCCTTATGTGGCTAGGTGTCAAATTTTTTGTCTTATAATACTCCTGTAAAGCACCTTGGGACATTTTACTATGTTAAATGTGCTATATAAATAAAAGTTGATGTTGTGGTGTGATCTGGAGCGAGGGTGCCAAAATACGCAATATTTTAAGACTGATTTTCATCTGTAGGAAGGATATCCGAGTGCAAAGGTGGAAAGTGTAAATTGTAAGGATTATTGGGGCTGATGATGCAGTCTGGATATTGTGTGCATCTGTCGCACAGTAAGTAGACCGCATGCTAGAATGTGAAGTCATCTCATTTAAATAAATTTGTGTCACTCCCATTATTAAGGGGTCCAGGGAATGATCCGAGCCTGAGGCTGCAGGTGGAGTCACTTCTGTATTTATCAGCCTGGTCTTACCTGTCATATGGTCTCTGGGTCTCACTGAGAGCCAGGGAGCACAGTAAATCTGAGCACTGGGAGAATCCCACCCCTCCCCTCCTCTCATGCTGCTAGCCTTGTAAGGGTGGGTGGAGGCTTTACCTCTTACAAGGCCTACATAAATCCTGACATAAGATTGGGAGGCAGTGTATCGGAGCCCCAGTCTAATTTCTACCCCTTCCAAGTTATAGCAAGAGTACGTAATGCTCTGAGGAGGAACCTAAAATTATGCACTAAAACTTGAGATTTTCTGCTGCGTGTTGTTAAAATAGACTACAAGTCTGTGCGTGATTGCAGAAGTGGGATGGAAATGTAAATGAAAGAGTTTAAGCTTCCAGATCATTCAACACTAGAAGGAACTGTTATAGAATATGGAGATAACATAAATTGTGTGTAACAACAATAGGCTTAGTGGATAAAACAGACAAAGTGCAGGCCAGTAATTTACTTGATACTGTGGCAGAGCCACTAAGGGACTCTGAACAACTGTACATAATTCCCTTTAACAATCTGTTAGCTGCAGCCTGAACCTGTATCTTTGTATATACTGTTTGCATGTACAGAGCGCGGTCCCTTTAAGAGCGCTGGCAAATGCGATGACGTCATGCCGTTAATCACGTGATCCTCCAACGGTGGGAAAAACGTGATGACATCATGACGCCATCCACGGGACCGCTCGGGCAGTCCTCGTGGAGCCTTCGAACTGTAAAGACTTGTATCCGTAGTTCTCTTGCATTTGTCTGTTAAACTCAGTTAGTTTTACATTAAACTTCTTTTGATTGATCGCCTGAGTCGACCTCAGTCTCTTGATAGGAATTAGACCATTCCTACATTGGTGACCCCGATTTTTGCGAACAATATTCGCAGAAGGAACGAAGCATGGAAGCAAACTCCGTTGCATTGAAGCTGCCGCAGTTCTGGGAGCAACAGGCGACCTCGTGGTTTATCCAAACCGAAGCCCAGTTCGCACGCGGAACATCGTTGCGGATCAGACCCGTTACTTTTACGTGGTCGCCGCACTCGCCGGCGCCACCACCTCGCGGATCGTCAGCCTGCTTGAGAACCCCCCGGACGACCGCAAGTATGAAACACTCAAGGCGCGGTTGCTACAGGTCTTCGGGCTCACGAAGTTGGAGCGCGCCCGCCGACTGCTCGCTATGCCCGGCCTCGGGGACTCCAAGCCTTCCGAGCTAATGAGCCAAATGCTCATGCTCCTGGGCTCCGAACCGGAATGCTTCCTCTTTAGGGAGCTATTCCTCAGCCAATTACCGGAACAAGTACAAGCTGCCCTGGCCAGGTCCGAAGTCACAGACTGCGCAGCGCTTGCTGCCGAAGTGGACAAGATTTTCGCGGTTACGCAGCAGTACTGCACTGCCACGAGGCGCCCATCCCCCACAGACACTGCCCCAGCTCCTCAACCCATGGGGCTGTGCTTCTACCACGCCCGTTTTGGCGCGAAAGCAAGATGTTGCCGCCCTCCCTGCAGGTTTCCGCCCCAAAAAAAGAAACAGCAACTCTGACAAAAGAGGATCGGGTCTAACGGGTGCCCCGCGGCTGCGATGGCAATCGGAAATTCAGGCAAGCTCCTGTTTATCACCGACTCCCTCTCCGGTCGGCAATTCCTATGCGACTCCGGGGTGCAGTGTAGCATCCTACTCACGTCAGCTCTTGACATACAGGCTGGAAGGCACGGCCTCTCCCTCGAGGCAGCTAATGGCGGGGCTATTCGGACCTTCGGCAGCCGGCGGGTCCGGTGTGCTTCAGCGGCCAGCGGTTTTACTGGGAACTCGTTACGGCCAAGGTCTCTCAAGCCACCCTCGGTGCGGATTTCTTGTGCGCCAAAAGCCTCCTGGTCGATGTAAGGGACTGACGGTTAATCAATGCAGCCACGTTTCACTCCATCCCTTGCCACCGCGGTAACGCCATGTCGCGCACCGTCTCCTGTGCTTTCCCGACTCCGGATGAGTTCACTCGCCTGCTAGGCGAATTCCCAGACCTGACCAGACCCACCTTCTCCTCTACGGCCATGAAACATGGTGTCGAACACCACATCACCACTACTGGCCCCCCCAGTCTACGCACGGGCCCGGCGCCTCAAAACTGGCAAGCTCGCGGCTGCGAAAGCGGAGTTCGCCACAATGGAACAGTTAGGGATTATTCACCGGTCGAATAGCCCCTGGTCTTCGCCTCTCCACATTGTCCTGAAACCTGGCGGCGGATGGCAGCCATGCGGCGACTACCGACGCCTAAACGACGCCACTATTCCTGATCGGTACCCGATCCCTCATATCCAGGATTTCTCTGCCCATTTGGCGGGAAATACCATTTTTTCCAAAGTTGACCTTGTCCGTGGCTGCCACCAGGTCCCGGTGCACCCGCAAGATGTCCAGAAAACTGCAGTCATCACCCCATTCGGCCTTTTCGAATTCCTGCGGATGCCGTTTGAACTGAAGAATGCTGCCCAGACTTTCCAGCGCCTGATGGACTCCGTACTCCGGGACCTCAAATTCATATTCGTCTACCTGGAAGATATTCTCATCGCCAAACCTAACAAGGAGCAGCACATCGGTCACTTACGCACCCTTTTTCGGCGCCTCAGCCAACACGACCTGATCATCAACCCGGCCAAGTGTCAGTTCGGCCTGCAACAAATTGATTTCCTGGGGCATCGCATTACCTCGGAAGGAGCAGTTCCTTTGCAAACGAAGGTGGAGGCAGTATCATCTTTCCCACGCCCACAGAATATTAAGGCCCTGCAAGAATTCCTCGGTATGGTAAACTTCTACCACCGTTTCGTGCCTAAGGCAGCACTGCTCATGCAGCCCCTCTACGAGGCCCTCAAGGGCAAGTCTCCGGTAAGCTGGACTGTCGACATGGACCGTGCTTTCGCTGACACCAAAAGCGCCTTGGCCAGCACGACCATGCTGGCGCACCCGCTGCCAGGAGCCACCATCGCCCTCACCACCGATGTGTCAGACTATGCCATTGGTGCAGTACAAGAACAGTGGGTAAACGGAATGTGGCAACCGCTGGCATTCTTCAGCCGTCAACTACGGTGGAACGAGCGAGCGTACAGTACCTTCGACCGGGAGTTGCTGGCTCCTTTTCTGGCCATCCGCCATTTCCGGTTCTTGTTGGAAGGACCTCCTTTCACCGCTTTTGTGGACCATAAGCCACTAACTTTCGCCATGACCAAGACCGCAGAACCGTGGTCAGCCCAACAACAACGTCAGCTAACGTTTATATCTGAATTCACTACAGATATTCAGCACGTGGCCAGTAAAGACAACCTGGTGGCAGATTGCCTCTCCCGCACGACCGTTCATGCGGTCCAGCTTGGCATCGACTATGCCCTCATGGCCGCAGATCAAGCCTCGGATCCGGAGGTGCAGGCTTACCGAGCCAGCCCCTCTAGACTCCAAGTGGCCGACGTCAAATTCCATGCCGCAGGCACCACGCTACTTTGTGACGTCTCCGTAGGAGATCCTCGCCCTAACGTGCCGGTCGCCTGGCGCCGCAAAAGGTTTGACGCCATACATGGGTTGTCACACCCTGAGATGAAGGCCTCGCAAAGGCTGATGTCGTCCAAGCTCATTTGGCAGGGCATGCATATGGATGTCCGCGACTGGGCCAACACCTGCGTGGTCTGCCAAAAGGTCAAGGTGTCGCGTCACATCAAAGCTCCATTGGCCACCTTCACTGTTCCGGAGCGACGGTTCGATCACGTGAATGTGGGCCTGGTGGGGCCACTTCCACTTTCCCATGGGTTTACACATATCCTAACGATGGTAGACCGCACCACTAGATGGCCAGAGGCAGTTCCCTTGTCATCCACCACTTCGGCAGACGTAGCCAGGGCGTTCATCTCCTCTTGGGTCGCTCGTTTCAGGGTACCTGCGGACATCTCTTCTGGTCGTGGACCGCAGTTTTCCTCTGAGCTCTGGAACACAGTGGCTGAGGGGCTCAGCATCAAGCTACATCGCACCACAGCCTACCATCCACAGGTGAATGGCCTGTGCGAACGATTTCACAGGTCGCTCAAAGCCGCACTGCGGGCCAGCCTCCAAGGCGCTGGATGGGTGGACAGGCTACCAAGGGTCCTGTTGGGTCTTTGCACGGCACCCAAGGAAGATCTTCGCTCGTCCTCGGCAGAGCTCATCTATGGCCAGCCGCTACGCGTACCAGGGGATTTCCTTCCGACTCCAACAGAGCCATGGTCCGCATCCGACCAACTCATCAGCCACCAGGAGGCAGCCAGGTGTTTCGCACCTGTACCAACATCGCAGCACGGCTTTCAGAGCTCACACGTCCCAGCAAAGCTGAAGAACGCCGAATATGTGTTCATCCGCCATGACGCTCATCAGGATCCGCTCAAGGCCCCTTACACTGGTCCTTTCCACGTGCTAGAGGCAGGAGACAAAAGCTTCTCGGTGGATATCGGGGGTAAACCGGACCACATTTCGGTGGACCGTTTGAAACCGGCACACTTGGAACTTGACCGTCCTGTCGAGACTGCACAGCCGCCAAGACGTGGTCGACCGCCCACAGTTGCCATGCCAGGACAAGCGCAACCACCT
Source organism: Somniosus microcephalus (assembly GCF_052327205.1). Lineage (NCBI taxonomy): Eukaryota > Metazoa > Chordata > Chondrichthyes > Squaliformes > Somniosidae > Somniosus > Somniosus microcephalus. Next base: position 224,900,793 of record NC_140991.1, read on the forward strand.
GACAACCCACCCGCCGTCCAGCAGCTTCCACTTCAGGAGTACAGAAGTCGCTCTGACAGGCTTCTCAGGCCTCCTTGCCGTTTGATTTTTTCCGTTAAAGACAATTCTGGGGGGGCGCATGTGGCAGAGCCACTAAGGGACTCTGAACAACTGTACATAATTCCCTTTAACAATCTGTTAGCTACAGCCTGAACCTGTATCTTTGTATATACTGTTTGCATGTACAGAGCGTGGTCCCTTTAAGAGCGCGGTCAAACGCGATGACGTCATGCCGTTAATCATGTGATCCTCCAACGGTGGGAAAAACGTGATGACGTCATGATGCCGTCCACGGGACCGCTCGGGCAGTCCTCGTGGAGCCTTCGAACTGTAAAGACTTGTATCTGTAGTTCTCTTGCATTTGTCTGTTAAACTCAATTAGTTTTACATTACATTTCTTTTGATTGATCGCCTGAGTCGACCTCAGTCTCTTGATAGGAATTAGACCATTCCTACAATACGATCTTGTGGCGGAGCCACCAGGGGGACTCTGATCTAATGTACATAATTATCTTTAACAAATTATTAGCTACAGAATGAATCTGTATCTTTGTTCATATCATTGCATGTACATAGCGCGGTCCCTTTAAGAATGAGACCAAACGCGATGACGTCATCACGTTGATCACGTGATCCTCCAGCGGCGGGAAAATGTGATGATGTCATGACATCAGGCTGGGGAGCCGCCCTAGCCAGTCCTCGTGGAGCCAGCAAAGAGTACAGACCTGTAATGTAGTTCTCCTGTGTTTTCATTTTAAACTCTGTTGATTAGTATTAAACATCATTTGTTTGATAGACTGACTCGACCTCAGTCCTTTAGTTAGGAATCTAGCCATTCCTACAGTGGTGACCCTGAATTTTCGTGAACAATTTTCGCGGAAGAAGCGAAGCGCGACGAAATATGGAAGCAAACTCCGTGGCTTTGAAGCTCCCACAGTTTTAGGAACACCAGGCAGCCTCCTGGTTCATCCAAGCAGAAGCACAATTCGACCTCCGAAACATTGTTGCGGATCAGACCCGTTACCTTTACATGGTCTCCGCACTCGACAGCTCCACGGCCTCACGGATCATCAGCCTGCTCGAAAACCCCCCGGTTGACAGCAAGTATAATACTCTTAAAGCACGGTAAATACAGGTCTTCGGGCTCACGAAGGCGGAGTGTGCCCACCGGCTACTCGCTTTGCCTGGGCTTGGCGATTCCAAGCCATCTGAGTTAATGAGCCAGGTGCTCACGCTCCTTGGCTCAGAACCACAATGTTTCCTCTTTTGGGAGTTATTCCTGAGTCAACTACCCGAGCAGGTTCAGGCTGCCCTCGCCAGATCGGAAGCCACAGATTGCGCAGCACTTGCTGCAGAAGCAGATACGATTTATGCGGTTACGCAGCAATCCTGCACCGCCACGAGGCACCCCTCCCCCGTGAACGCCGCCCCGACGCCTCCATCCCCTGGCTTGTGTTTTTACCACGCCTGTTTCGGCGCGAAAGCCAGAGGCTGCCGCCCTCCCTGCAGTTTCGCACCTAAAAATAACCCGACATCAACACCAGCAGCAACTCCAGAAAAGCAGGACCGAGTCTGAGGTACATTCCGCGGCCGCGATGGCGATTGGAAGTTCCGGGAAGATCCTCTACATTACAGATTCCCTCTCAGGCCAACGCTTTTTATGCGACACCGGGGTGCAGTGTCGCATCCTTCCTGCCTCAGCACTCGATATTCAGTCTGGGATGCATGGCGTCTCCCTCGTGGCAGCTAATGGCGGGGCCATTCGTTCCTTTGGCAAACGGTGGGTCCAGGTGTGCTTCGGCGGGCAACGGTTTCAGTGGGAATTTATTACAGCCAAGGTTTCGCAAGCCATCCTCAGCGTGGATTTCTTATGCGCCAACAGCTTCTTGGTGGATGTAAGAAATCGTCGATTGGTCAACGCGGCCACCTTCCACTCCATCCCTTGCTTCCACAGTTCCGCAACGTCGCACACTGTCTCCTGCGCGTTGTCCTCGCCGGACGAGTTCACTCGCCTATTAGGTGAATTCCCGGAGCTGACCAAGCCCACTTTCTCCTCCTCGGCCACTAAGCATGGTGTCGAACACCACATTACTACAACTGGCTCTCCGGTTTATGCGCGAGCTCGGCGCCTGGAACCCAGCAAGCTTGCGGCTGCGAAGGCAGAGTTTGCCATGATGGAACAGCTGGGGATTATTCGCCGGTCGAATAGTCCCTGGTCCTCGCCTCTCCACATCGTCCCGAAGCCCGGCGGTGGATGGCAGCCATGCGGGGACTACCGACGCCTTAATGACGCCACTACTCCCGATCGGTACCCGATCCCGCATATACAGGATTTCTCCGCCCATTTGGCGGGAAACTCAATCTTCTCCAAGGTCGACCTCGTCCGGGGCTACCACCAAGTTCCCGTACACCCACAGGACGTCCAGAAAACGGCTGTCATCACTCCCTTTGGACTGTTCGAGTTTCTACGGATGCCATTTGGGCTCAAGAACGCCGCACAGGCTTTTCAACGACTAATGGACTCGGTCCTGCGGGATCTTCCCTTTTTATTTGTCTACCTTGACGACATCCTGATAGCCAGCTCTACCAAAGAGGAAAATGTCTGACATCTCCGCACCCTCTTTTGGCGCCTCAGCCAACATGGTCTCATAATCAACCCGGCCAAGTGTCAGTTCAGCCTACAACAGATTGACTTCTTGGGCCACCGCATTACTTCGGAGGGCGCAATTCCGCTGCAGTCAAAGGTCGAAGCAATTACGGCATTCCCAAGGCCGCAGTCCACCAAAGCTCTTCAAGAATTCCTGGGCATGGTGAATTTCTACCACCGCTTTGTGCCCAAGGCAGCACGACTCATGCAGCCCCTCTACGAGGCCCTCAAAGGCAAGGTCGGAAAGGATAAAATAGCCTGGACGGTCGAAATGGACAACGCTTTCCACAACACAAAAACCACTCTAGCCAATGCAACTATGTTGGCGCACCCTCTGCCAGGTGCCACCATCGCCCTTACCACCGACGCTTCCGACTATGCCATAGGCGCGGTGCAGGAACAGTGGGTCAATGGGACGTGGCAACCACTGGCATTTTTCAGCCGCCAACTCCGGCGCAACGAACACAAATACAGCACTTTCGACCGGGAGTTCCTGGCGCTGTTCCTGACTATCCGCCATTTCTGTTTTTTGTTAGAAGGACGTCCCTTCACTGCGTTTGTAGATCACAAACCACTGACCTTCGCCATGGCCAAGACCGCCGAACCGTGGTCGGCTCGACAGCAGCGACAGCTAACTTTCATTTCAGAATTCACGACAGACGTCCAACACGTAGCTGGCAAGGACAACTTGGTAGCTGATTGCCTTTCTCGTGCGACCGTACGGGCGGTCCAGCTGGGCATTGATTATGCCCTCATGGCTACCGATCAGGCATCCGACCCTGAAACACAGGCGTATCGCACCGACACCTCTAGCCTCCAACCGATCGATGTGCAATTCCATGCTGCAGGCACCTCGTTACTCTGTGATGTCTCCATGGGAGATCCCCGCCCGATCGTTCCAGTCGCCTGGCGCCGCAAAGTTTTCGACGCCATACATGGGCTTTCGCATCCTGGCGTGAAGGCATCTCAAAAATTAATGTCGGCTAAGTTCGTCTGGAGAGGAATGCGTAAGGATATCCGTGGCTGGGCTAACACCTGTGTCGTCTGTCAAATGTCTAAGGTGCAACGTCACGTTAAGGCCCCATTGGCCACATTCGCAGTACCAGAACGTCGATTCGACCATGTCAACGTGGACCTCGTCGGGCCGCTTCCACTGTCGCAGGGGTTCACACACATCCTCACCCTGGTCGATCGTACTACTAGATGGCCAGAGGCAGTTCCTCTGGCGTCTACTATGTCTGCTGATGTCGCCAGAGCATTCCTCTCCTCGTGGGTCACACGTTTCGGTGTTCTGGCGGACATTTCTTCAGACCGCGGTCCACAGTTCTCTTCCGAGCTCTGGAACGCTGTGGCCTAGGGTCTCGGCACCAAGCTTCACCGCACCACGGCCTATCACCCGCAAGCAAACGGTTTGTGCGAACGTTTCCACAGATCGTTAAAGGCATCGCTGAGGGCCAGCCTCCAAGGTGCCGGATGGGTGAATAAGCTTCCGTGGGTCATGTTGGGTCTCCGCAAGGCACCCAAAGAGGACCTGCAATCGTCCGCCGCGGAGCTCGTGTACGGCCAGCCGCTCCGCGTACCGGGAGATTTCCTGCCGCTTCCAACTGAGCCGTGGTCCACAGCCAAACAACTCAGCAGCCACCAGGAAACAGCCAGGGCTTTTGTGCCTATCCCAACTTCGTATCATGGCCTTCCATCTTCACATGTACCAGCGGAGCTAAAGAATGCTGAATTTGTATTCATTCGTCATGATGCCCATAGGGATCTGCTCAAGGCCCCTTACACAGGCCCTTTTCATGTACTGGAGACAGGCGACAAGAGTTTCTCTGTAGACATCGGTGGTAAACCCGACCACATATCCATTGACCGTCTCAAACCGGCACACCTGGACATCGACCGGCCAGTAGAGACTGCACAGCCACCACGACGTGGTCGACCTCCCGCTGCATCCACGCCAGACCGAAGGCTTCCATCCGTCAGCCCGCCCGCTGTTCAACAACGTCCACTCCAAGAATACAGGAGTCGCTCTGACAGGCTTGTCAGACCTCCTAGTCGATTGACTTTTACTGTTAAAGACAATTCTGGGGGGGCGCATGTGGCGGAGCCACCAGGGGGACTCTGATCTAATGTACATAATTATCTTTAACAAATTATTAGCTACAGAATGAATCTGTATCTTTGTTCATATCATTGCATGTACATAGCGCGGTCCCTTTAAGAATGAGACCAAACGCGATGACGTCATCACGTTGATCACGTGATCCTCCAGCGGCAGGAAAACGTGATGACGTCATGACGTCAGGCTGGGGAGCCGCCCTAGCCAGTCCTCATGGAGCCAGCAAAGAGTACAGTCCTGTAATGTAGTTCTCCTGTGTTTTCGTTTTAACCTCTGTTGATTAGTATTAAACATCGTTTGTTTGATAGACTGACTCGACCTCAGTCCTTTAGTTAGGAATCTAGCCATTCCTACAATATAATACATTCATATAGAGAGGTGAGAGATAAATGCAAATAGAAGGTATTAACAGGCATGTTTGAGAAATATTTCACACCACAGGCTGGAAATTTCCTCAGGGTTTAAATGAACAGGGGGTTTTATCTGAGTAGGCGCAAGTTAATAGGGGCAGGAATTGGATCAAGGGCTGGTTACACCAGGCGTTTGACAGTTCAGGGGCTTCCAAAGACAAAGCGGTCAGGCTTTTGTAGCACGCAGCCCCTTTCCAGATAATATTTTAAAAAGACACATGACAGGCAGGATGACATCATCCTCCAGAAATCCCACCAGTCCTGTCTGGTGGCTTCAACATACTGTCATTGTGTGCAAGGTGTGTGATGTGGGTGTGAGCGTTGGTAGGTGGAGATTGTTGGTGGGTGAGTGCTGGGGGTGGTGCTTTGGGCAGTGTGTGCAGATTGTGGTTCAGACAATGGTGTGTAGCATTTGTTGAGGCATTGACTCACCCTGACCACCCACGTGAGGTCATCAAATTTCTTCCTACACTGTGTGTGGGACCTGGGGACCACAATGCTGCCCGAGACGTGCAAGGCTACCTCCCTCCACATGGTGCGGAAGACTTGCGGCGAGGGCCTCCTGCTACTTGCCGGGTGGCACACCGCCCTCCATCTTTCCACTGCGAACACCAACACCTCCAATGCATAGTCGCAGAATCTGCAGGCTCTCTCCCTGGGACGTGGATCTGCCATCATTACGGCTGCTTGAGTCGTCCGGCTCCTTCTCTTTGACCTGCTGTTGCTTGCTGAGGCAGCTGCACAGCCAGCAATGATGAGAATGAGGTTCTGCAGCATCAATGAATCTCCCCTTTAAGAACTGGAAAGAGCCTGTGACAATGATGACTTGTGATTAGACTGCACCTGATATTAGTCAGCGCTTTAAGTTTAACACCACTGAGCTAGGCCATTAGTGCTTGATTTAGTGCTCCAATCCTTTCTTTGTGCAATGAATCTGAATTTTGCATGCAGTCTGAATCATTAGTGCCTGGCACTAATTCTCAAACTTTTCAAAAGTTACCGCCCATTCCTGGGCTTTAATGAATTTCTCCCCCCTTGTTTCTTACAATGCCCCACTCTAGAATCTCCAGATCTGTGTGGTGCCTACATGTCCTGTACCCACAGCACAGTATGTACCCATCTTTAACTGTCACAAGATCAACATCTGTTACCCTCATACAATGATTTCAAAACAAGAACAACTTGCATTTATATAGCACCTTTAACTTTTTTAAATGTCTCAAAGCGCATCACAGGAGCGATTATCAGATAAAATTTGACACCGAGCCAAATAAGGAGGTATTAGGACAGATAATGAAAAGCTTGGTCAAACAGTTTTTAGGGAGCGTCTTAAAGCAGGAGAGAGAGGTAGAGAGGCAGTGAGGCAGCTGAAGGCACGGCCACCAATGGTGAAGTGAAGAAAATCGGGGATGCGCAAAAGGCCAGAATTGGAGAAGCAAATAGATCTTGGAGTTTTGTAGGACTGGAGGAGGTTACAGGTTTAGGGAGGTGTGATGCCATGGTGCGAATTGAAAACAGGGATAAGATACTTTTTAAATCACAGTTTTGCCAGAACGGGAGCCAAAGTAGGTCAGCGAGCACAGGGTGATGGTTGTACAGGACTTGGAGCGAATTAGGATGTGGGCGGCAGAGTATTGGATGAGCTCAACTTTAGGGAGAATGCAAGGTGGGAGGCTGGCCAAGAGAGCATTGGAATAGTCAAGCCTAGAGGTAACAAAGGCATGGATGAGGGTTTCAGCAGCAGATCTGCTGAGGCAGGGGCGGGTACGGACGATGTTACGGAGGTGGAAGTAGGCGGTCTTGGTGATGAAGAGGATATGGGGTGGAAGCTCAGCTCAGGGTCACACAGAACAGCAAGGTTGTGAACAGTCTGGTTCAGCTTCAGACAGAGGTCAGGGAGAAGGATGAAATCGGTGGCTAGGGAAAGGAGTTTGTGGTTGGGACTGAAGACAATGGGCTGGATTTTAACGGGGAAGGCGAGTTAGGGGTGGGGGAGCTCCGAGGGGGTCGGGAAATCCAGGAGAACAGGTTTCCCGCAGGCCCTGTCAACTTTAACAGCAGGACCCGATTTGCATGCGAGGCCTCTGTTTCCCACCTGCAGCCAGCCAGATTGAGAGGCTGGCTGGCTGCAGGCGAGTAGGCCTGCGGTACTAGGCCACACAATGGAGGGAGGGAGGGATCACGGTGCACTGGGGTTGGCCAGAAAAGCACGGGGTGGGGGGGGAGGGGCGGGGTTGCTAAGGATCGTGGTGGGGGGTGGTGCGAGGAACCAAAGCAATGGGATCTTGGGCTTCATAAATAGAGGTATTGAGTACAAAAGTAGAGAAGTTATGCTGAACCTTCATAAAGCGCTGGTTAGGCCACAACTGGAGTATTGCGTCCAGTTCTGGTCACCACACTTTAGGAAGGATGTGAAGACCCTTGAGAGTGTGCAGAGGAGATTTACCAGAATGGTTTCAGGGATGGGGGATCTTAGGTACAAGGACAGGTTGGAGAAGCTGGATTTGTTTTCATTAAAACAAAGGAGGTTGAGGGGTGATTTGATAGAGGTGTACAAGATTATGACGGGTTTGGGTAGGCTAGACGGGGAAAGGCTGTTCCCACTAGTTGATGGTACAAGGACTAGGGGACACAGTATTAAGGTTTTGGTCAAGAGATACGGGGGGGATGTGAGGAAAAAAATTTTTACACAGCGAGTGGTGAGGACCTGGAACTCGCTGCCGACGGAAGTGGTGAAAGCGGACAGACTCAATGTTATCAAGGGGAGACTGGATAGGCACTTGAAGGAAATAAACTTGCAGGGCTACGGGGATAGAGCGGGGGAATGGAACTGACTGGATTGCTCTACAGAGAGCAGGCATGGACTCGATGGGCCGAATGGCCTCCTTCTGTACCGTTATGACTCTATGACTCTTTTACTCCAAAACATTTTTATCAACTGAAAAATGAACAGTAAAAGAGTTTCTTGAAAAAAATGGAAGGGAAATACCAAATTAATTAATCATTTTCAGGTCAGCACATCACAGTCAAGGACCCATTAACTATATACAAAGGAAAACATTCTCTCAATACATTTTACCTTATTTCAGCAAAAATTAATAATTCAGCACCAAAAGTAAAGCTTCTTAAAAAAATAGCAGGCGACCGTCTAACTTTTTCAGCAGGATTAGGGCTTGTACTGAGCAAGCAAATGACCCAGTAGTCAGGGCTTGAGGACATACATGGGGCTGAGTCACATGTGAAGAATGAACCAATCAGACATAAATAAAAGAAAATAGGTTCAAAATAGCACATTTTCAAATACACAGGAGTGTCATTACACACAGGTGTGGCAGTCATGTGTGATGGAAATAGTAAGATGGAAATAGGTGTAATAGGAAATTACAGAGAATGTACATATACACAAGACTTTTAATATAGTATAGATAGATATATATGTATTAGGGTGTCATTTTATTCAGCTTTTGGTCTGTGTTTATGTCAACAGTAGCTGTCAGAAACTCGATTAATGGCCAGGGTGCTTCACATCTCAGATGTAACATGCAGTTCATCCGTAAGGATTTGATTCCCTCTGTGTGTGACTTTAACACACTTGCATTTGTGTTGACTTCCTACCTCTGCCAATTTTACAAAAAGTTGTTACCCCTCTTATTTTCCCCAGATTATCCCTTGTGGCATCGCTGACACGTGACAGCCATGAATGGGGAAAGAGGACTCGGGGGGGATTTCATCTGGGTTGAGAGAGAAGCTGGAGCAAATGCTGGTATGTGGACTGAAAACAGAGCTACATGGGTCTATCTCCTATTATTAAAAATGGTAAGCTCATTAGGCCAGAAATTGAACCAAAGTACTTTGGGTGGGCCCGCAGAAAACTGACTTACCATTTTTAATAATATACAAGATAGAATGGCCCACTGCAGAGCTAGTACTCCTTGGGACATGACCAAAGCTCTGATATTGGGAGGCACCCTCCAGCTAAAAGATACAAGCTCCATTAAGAGAAGAGTGATAATGCTGGGCGCAGTGTCAGAGGAAAGATCCATGAGGAATGACTTGATAAACTATGGCTCCAGCCTGATAAAGCTAAATTTCAGGGGAGTACTTACAGAGATACTCAGAAAAATAAAGAAAGTAAACTGGAAACTATAGGTAGATATTTTGGGGTGGCATAGCAAGGCTTGTTGTGAAGGGCAAATTTAGAACAGATGTCAGGAAGAATTTCTTTATAGAAAGGGTGGTCAAAGCTGGGACAGGTTGCCAGGAAGGATTGTAGAATTACTTAAGGAATAGTTGGATGTTATGGTGGGTAGATGGCATTCTGGAAGGATGAGATCAAATGGGATGAAGAACGTTCTCCAATGCACCGACTTCTGGGTTTAACTTGGTCGCATTCAGCAGGTTGTCGTGTATTCCCTCTGGAGAGGTGGGTTATCAATTTAAATATGTTAATCACTCCATTGTAGCGATATTTCTAACCTACATTCAAATTTAATGGCGCATTCACGGGCTTCCCGAACTACCTGAAACTCACCATTGAAACTAAAGCGAGAACACAATGGCAAATCGTGGGGCTCATTAAAAGACCATCAAATACTACAATAAATACTCTGTGCTCACAGCTGCTTCCTTACCGACCACTGGGAAAATATTTGTTCAGAGTACTTGTGGTGAGAGGTTAGTTTCTACACTTTGGTCATTTTGAGACTCAGATCAGGATGGGTGGTGCCTTGGCTGCCTTACATTGGACCTTGGACAAGGTTCAAGATGACCATCAGGAACAGCAGCAGGAGTAGCTAGCTGTGGAGAAACCTAGAGGTGGTAAGTAGAGAGGGGAGCAGCAGAGAGGGGAGCAGCAGAGATGGGAGCAGAGTGATTGAGCTCACAGCAGGCATGACCCGCATAACAGGGTGTACAGGCCTGTCAATCAGGCTGGCTGTCAGCTGGGTAACCTGGAGAAAAAATTTAAAAGATGCCCTACAGTTTTTAACTGTAGGACGTTCGCGAAACTCGTACTTCTGGGTTTACTGACCATAACTCCATCCCCCTGTTGCGAACGCTCGGCCCCATAAATATCGGGGCCCAAATACTCCGAAATACAATTATGGTGAACTCAGCTTGTCATTCTTTTAACCCAAACTCAATCTTAGCATGACAATAAAGTGCAAATCCCTCATTTAAATAAATCGCACTTAAAATTTGGCTGCTGGATCCAGCCTGGACATCTAACACAAATTTGTAAAATAAAAATTTATAATCCTTACTAGTTTCTATTAAAATTGAAATCTCTTATTGTTATTAAGTCACATTTTTTAAACATTTTATATATTTACCAGCTCTGGGACAACTTTAAACGCCTCTTTACTCTGCTGTGTTATCATCAGGAACTGGAAGAAGAAAATTGTGTATATATCCAGCCAGCAATTAATAAATGCAAAAGATTGAATCAGATGCGTCTGCTGGCCCCCAACAAAAGATTTTGTAAATTACTTATAAATCAGAAATTCTTGATGGCAATGGTCCCTGAATATTATGTGCTAACATTTATCGGTGCCAGCGTAGCTTATTTTTTCCACTAATTTAATGAAATTACTGAAGAGCTTTTAATGCATCAGAGTTCTATGTGCTCTGAAGTTAAAATCCAGTCCTTTGACTAAATTTTGTAATTTCTTTAAAAAGTCCAAGATGAACCAATTTGCCATATGTGGATTTATTCACAGAGTGCCAACCGACTCTACAAATATAAACAAAATAGTTGTCAACATTTTTACCATCCCAAAGATATTTTCTTCATAGCTAATGGAAGACGATGTACAGGAAACACCAATATAAAAGTTGAACCAAAAGCCTTTGCACCATGTGGCTGATTGACAAAAAAAGATTGTTTACAGGTTACCAGTAATCATAGCCTGAATGAAGGTTACTTGAAGAATCAAAAATTTTACAGTAAGTTTATAAATAAGCATTCCAGAAGTACTGTTTCTTGCTAATTCATCATCATTTATACTTTCAGCTATGTTAAAGATGTTTCTTTGCATCTATTCTTTATTCAGCCATCATAAAAGAGTACTGGAAGCATTTATATTACATAATTGCATGTTAGAAACTCTATTAACATGCTGCCAGCATCTGAGAAAATTCAGCAGGCAACATAACCTCTGCTAGTGTAATAAATGTTGTGTTGATGATAGGAGTTTCTATTTAAAATAGGTGCAATTTGGGGTGATTTGACCCAGTTAGTAGGTAAGTGACCGAATAATTATTCACAATCACAAATAATTGAATTTGTGACAAAAGGCTCTTGAATTGTGCCATTGGCATGTGTTGGCTCAATTTCAGCTGGAAGAGTCTGGACAGTGAAGGTATCTGTAGTCACACTGTAGCTTTCGCTGTCTGCAAAAACGTTAATAGTGTCCTGACAGATAATACAGAGTTATTGTTCATGTCTTCTGATTGGTCTGTGATGACATCACACTGTGTGATTGAGGATAAGAAAGGTCACTCACAATTACAGTGAGTTTCTGTTTGTGTCTGACCAAAGAAAGCGGCTTTGTTTGGGAAATTATATAAAGCTCGCTGCGATTTTTAGGCACAAAGGCAGCACAATTTTGTTTTATGTGTATAGATTTATTGGATTTATACCTAGAATAGTCTTTTGTATTATTTTCTGTTGCACAAAGGCACCTCACTTGCAAGAGCCTCTTTCAAGTCATACATTTTATTTTTATTATAAAGTGCCAAATCTCATGTCTTGTATTTATTACCTAGACCACAGTATGTTGCAATTTATTCAAATGCTTCTAGCTATGAATACTCATCGAACTTCAATGAACAATTATTTAACAATCATCAAACAGTAAACCATGCAAATATAGTTGCTGATCTCAGTTTGGTGAATGGGCTGAAAGGGTACAAATCTGGCCTCGAAACCCCAAGTTAACATTTCTGCATTAGAGAATTTCAGGTGAGATCAATACTATCAAAGGAACTGTGTTTTATATTTGCATTATTCTCTACTGTTCTCACTGCATTGGCTCCAAAAGACCTATGATGTAATTGTAACCATTTTCTGTTCAAACACCAGCACCCTTACTCATCTGGGCACAAAAGCTCTCTGTAATTGTAAATGACCTTCCATCTTATCCAAAAGTTGAATTAGGGTGGAGTATCCTCCAGCTAATAATGCTCCCCTTGTTATTCATTATTACTATTATGTAATACCTCAGGGATAACCAAAATCTAGCTGCAATCACATTTTCTTCACTGAGATGAATGTATGTTTTCAGCACATTATGATAATCAGAGTTGGATCTCGAGATGGAAGGCAAGCTCTTGCTGTACTCTCATTTACCCCTGATTAAAACATTCCAAAGTCACCAGGTCTTTAGACTTGAATTTTAATCCTGATTCAGTTCTGTCTCCTGTACTTTATCCCTTTTTGGATACCTTGTGACAAACTAGTATTTATACAGACTGACTACAAAGATAAAAACAGATGAGGTCGGTCATTTGATTCATTTAACTCATGCTTCCACAGAAACCTATAGTCTCCCCATCACATCATCTAACTGCCTCTTACATGAGTCCAAAGCTTTTACTTCCACTGTCCTACCGCTAACCCGGAAACCAATTCCAGGTATTGATCACTCATTGTGCGAAGAATTGCATTTTGACACCAGTCCTGAGCTTGTCTTTAGTGCTTTATTTAGAATCATAGGGGGAAAAATGTGTGTTTGCTAGCAAAGATGCCGGTGTCACTGGCAACTGGAGTTAATGGCTGCTGAAAATGGCGGCAACGCTAAAGGAGCAAAATTGGTCTGGGGGCATGAAAATTGGTGCTGCAGTACTTTACTTCCGTGCAACGCCATCCTGGTGGTGTTTTTGGAAGTATCTGAGATGAAGTTCCTGTCCAGGAGCGGCGTTGCAGCTTCCCACAGCCTCTGGAAGCGAGGCTGTGGAGATCGCATGAAATTCTGGGTAATGAAGAGGTCTGAGGATTAAAGGGACGATGCACACTGAAGCAATACAAAATAAAATTAATTGAAACAAAGCAGTATTCAGCTTTTCCTGCCTTTTAAAAAATATTTAACATTAAAAAGAAGTCCCAAATACGAATATTCCGCTCTTAAAGCTGATTTAGCTTCCTAACCTCAACACATGCGAAAACTGCCTCGGGACTAACACAAATGTCTCAGCAAGCCAGGGAAGAGACACCCAGGGCCTCGCACGCAGCACTCCAGCTTTGTGTAGGGGGTCAACACTGCAAAACAGGCCCTCTACCCACAAGGGCCAGGGGCCGTCCAGAAAGAAGGATGTGGGACCACATCACCGAGGCCGTCACTGCTAGCAGTGTCACCCCCTACCGTCTGGCTCCAGTCCCCAAAGAAGCTTCATGACCTCAGACCACTTGTCAAGGTAAGTGAATACAACTTCAAAAGCCGTCTCCTACCAACTGCACCACTGGCCTCACACACTGCTCAATACACGACCCCCAATCACTCACTTACCAACAACCTACACCAATCACGAGGCATATCTCCCATTCCTAGCCTCACCTCACCCCCTTGGGGAAGATGGTGCAGGCCATTCTTGGCAAGGGCATGGTTGAGCCCTTGGCCAGCGGTGGGGCTGAAAGGATACAAGATGCTGATATCCTCATTCGTTACCCTCCTTCTAGCATGCAGCTCAGGCTTTCCCACCCTCCTGTCACCACAACTCCACCCTTGTGCCTTCCTCATTTCACACACCCAAGAAATGCAGCCTGCCCAGCCAGTGGGTGACCAAGAAGAGGGAGAGGAGAGTGAAGAAGAAAAAGAACAGAAGAAGATTGATTTGACACTCCCAGCCACCAGCTCCTCAAGGTCAACCAGCAAAGACATTTGCAGTGTCCCCCACTGAAAGTCAGCAGCCTTCCACCAGCCATGCTGCTGCCACTGGGATAGCACTGCATGACAGCAGTAGGATATACAAAGATACACACAAGACACTCACTAAGAGAATGCATACAGGTGATGAGTTGATTTCTTGATGTCACATTGGATGGATAGACATATATAGGTGGATTGGAAAGTTTGCTTTTTGCTGGTTTTTATTTCAGCATTGTGGCCAAGAGGACGTTGTGATGGTCAGTAACAGAGGGAAGGTAAGGTGTGGGACTAATGTTGAAAGAGGAATTGGGGTTGTGGTCACTGGGACCGCAGGCAGATGATTCCATCCCAGATATCCTGGCCAGAAAGAGGCAGTCTGGGATGCATCCTTCTGTTTGATTCCTCTTCTTCAGCTTCCTCCTCTTCAGCTTCTTCCTCTTCAGCTTCTTCCTCTTCAGCTTCCTCTTCTTCTGTTTCTTCCTCTTCTGTGTCTTCCTCTTCCCTCTGTAAGCGGATGCTGTAAATGTGAAATGACAGCATAAAATGCTGGAAATACTCAGCTGGTCAGGCAGCACCTCGACCTGAGATGTGAACTCTGTTTTTCTCCCAACGGATGTGAGTATTTGCAGCAAGTTCTGTCTTCTCAAAGGCCTCCATTTACCATCCGAGCCCTTGCAAGTGTCCAGCAGTACTCCCTACACAATTAAAAAACTTTTCACATCTATTGCAGCAAGCCACCACTTCAATAAAATCAAAAAGAAATCCAAAACCTTACATTCAAACGTACCTAACGATGTGTGTGTCCCTTTAAGAGGTCCAGGCATTGCCACTGTCAGCCTGCTTGCACATAGATTAGAATTCAGTGCTAGGGTCGAAGGTCGCGCTGGTGACATTAAGTCGGCGTTGCACGCCGAATAACATCACTACCCCGCCAATTTATTTTCCAAGGCACTGCCAGTTATCGGCAGCGCAAAGGGGGAGAGGAATATGGCAGCTACCGTCAGACCCACCACTTGTTGGCGAAACAGTGGCAGCCGCCATTTTATCGCCATTTCATGGTGTTACGGAGTGGTGGTAAATAGATGCATTTCAAGCATATAGGGCTAGAAATTCAGTGGGCTTTGCGCCCAGTTACCGCCCAAATAGGGTTTCTGCGCCAGTGTAAGAGGGTGCGCTGATATTCAGCGCTGCGGTAATGGCGGCGGTAGCCGGTAGCGCTGCGCCGACACCGATGACGTCATCGGTGTGCGCAGTGCCCCGGTTCCGCCCCGCTTCCAGCCCAAACCCCATATTTAGTTGCGGCCGCCTCTTCTGCAGCGGCCGCAAACAGCGATTGAAAAACGGGGCCATACTGCTGCGCTACTGGGGCGCTTTAAGGTGGAGGTGCGGCCGGCCGCTTTTTCGGCGGCCGCCTGCCCGCACCTCCTTCCCCGGCCTCCTCCACCGCCCCCCCGCGGCATTGCCGGCTGCTTTCCGCGAGCCCGGCACTTCTCCGTGGTGCCGGGCTCATTTGCCGGCGCAATCCAGCGGCGATCTCGCTGTTGCAGGCACCTCCCCCTTAAGAGAAGGAGGAGGCCTGCAGTACCGCAGCCTGCCGCTCCGCAGCGGGTGGCGCAGCGGGGCCTACAGCGCAGAAATTCAGTTTCAGCGCCCCGAGCGGGGGCGGGCACACCCTGGAATAGCGCCCGGTTCCGACTTGGGGCGCAAAAGCCGAATATCTGACGGGCGCACCTGGCTCCGCGCGCAGCGCTAACTTTTGGGCGTTAGCCTGCTGGCGGGCCTTAACTGAATTTCTAGGCCATAGAATCTTACAGCACAGAAGTAGGACATTCAGCCCATCATGCCTGTGCTGGCTCTTTGAAAGAGCTGTCCAAATCAGTCCCACACCCCAACGTTTTCCCTATAACCTTGCAAATTAGTCCTCTTCAAGTACATGTCCAATTGCCTTTTGAAAGTTCCTATGGAATCTGATTTCACCACCCTTTCAGGTAGTGTGTTCCAGATCTTAACAACCCTCTATGTGAAAACAAGTCTCCTCATTTCCCTTCTAGCTCTTTTGCCAATTATTTTAAATCTGTGACCTTTGATTACTGATCCAGTTGCCAGAGGAAACAGTTTCTCCTACTTGCCCTATTAAACCCCTCATAATTTTGAATACCTCTGTTAGGACTCCCCTTATCTGCTCTAAGGAGAACAATCGCAGCTTCTCCAATCTCTCCACAAAATTGAAGTCCCTCATCCCTGGCATCATCCTGGTAAACCTCCTCTGTACCCTTTCTGGGGCCTTGACATCTTTCCTGAAGTATGGTGCTCAGAATTGAACACAATACTCCAACTGAGGCCTAACCAGAGATTTGTAAAGGTTTAGCATAACTTCCTTGTTTTTGAATTCAATGCCCCTATTTACAAAGCTAAATATCCCACATACTTTCTTAACTGCTTTATCAACTTGCCCTGCCACCTTCAAAGATTTGTGAAAATGCACCCTCTGTTCTTGCACCCCCCTCAAAATAGTACCATTCAGATTATACTGCCACTCCCTGTTGTTCCTTCCAAAGTGCATAATTTCACACTTGTCCGCATTAAATTGTACCTGCCATGTGTTTGCCCATTTCCCCAGTCTGCCTATGTCCTCCTGAAGTATGCTACTATCCAATGATTTGTATCATCCACAAACTTCAAAATTGTACTCCCTATACCCAAGTCCAGGTCATTTATATATAACAAGAAAAGCAATGATCCTAATATCGATCCCTAGGGGACCCCACTGCATGGTTCTCTCCAGTCAAAAACATATTCATTCACCACTATTCTCTGCTTCCTATTCCTTAGCCAAATACATACCCAAGTTATCACCATCCCTTTAATACCATGTGCTTCTAATTTCTGAATAAGTCTGTTAATTGGTGCTTTATTAAATGCCTTTTGAAAGTAATATATACAACATCTACTGCAATATCTTCATCAACCTTCGCTGTTACTTCATCAAATAAATTAATCAGGTTAGTCAGACATGATTTGCCATTAACAAATCTGTGTTGGCTCTCCCTTATTAACCCATGCTTCTCCAAGTGAGAATTAATTTTGTCCTTGACAATGGTCTCTAGTAGTTATTCCACTACTGACATTAGATGGACTGGTCTGTAGTAACCTGGTTTATCCCTCTCCCCTTTTTTGAATACGTCCCTCAGCAACCTAAGATGCACCCCATCTGGACTAGGTTACTTGTTAATTTTAAGTGATGCCAACCTATTTAGCACCTCCTTTCTATCTATTTTTTTCCTATCCAATATCTCTACTTCCTCCTCCTCTACTGTGACATTGGGAGGAATTTTAATCCCCAAAAATGGATGGATTTGGGCTGGGTGGGAAATAAAAATGTAAAAAATTTCAAACCCAAACCCAACTCACCTCGACCACGCTAACTTTCGATTTTAACAGAGGCAGGACAGGGGGCCAGGTGACCAACCCACTCCCACGAGGTGGACCCACATTTAAATATTTTAATGTGGCTGTGTGCCTCAGATTTATTCTCCATTTCAGCTTTAACTCTGGCCAGCTGGGTTTCCCGGGCCTCAGGAATTCCGGCAGCTAAAGGGAGGCTTGGACTGCTCCATGGAAGAGTTACGTGCTTTCCCAGCACTGCTTGTGGGCCAGGAGGAGCAGGAGTGCTTCCCACCAGCCTCTCAAGGGAACCTGTTAACCTCCCCAACAATTGGACCGATCTCCCCCTGCCCACCCTGCGAAAGTCAGCAGATAAGACTTTACACTCATGCACAAAAAGCAAAAGTGACCAGTGAAGTGGTGATAAATAAAATTCAGTAGTGCTGCTGTGTTGGACATAAGCTGAAAAATGTCATTCTCAGGAATTGTATGCTACATATTGGTTGCAGTACAACTTGCTTTAACATCTGCGACCTTTTAGGAAAAAGTTGAAAATCTCCCTGCAAAACAGATCACAGGTAGACACTCCATGCATTTTCCATTATAGTTACCAATCCCTACTCTGACAGCATTGTCATGTTAGTTATGGTGCAATACTGGAATTTAATAATTCCAATGGATCACCTAGAACTTATATTTCATTTGTAAGAAGTCACACAACACCAGGTTATAGTCCAACAGTTTTATTTGAAATCACAAGCTTTCGGAGCGCTGCTCCTTCATCAGGTGAAGTGGAGAAATGCATAAAGACACAGCTTATATAGTCAGAGAATAATGCCAGATGATTACAGGTAATCTTTCTAACTGCCATTTATCACACCTCGGCAGAGAGATAATCACAGCAATCAAAGGTGTGAATGGTGTCCAAACAGGTCAGTCAGGAAAACATTACATCAAAGAACAATGAGGTGGGGTCACAAGGGGTCAAATGTTGCAGATGCTGGGGTCTGTACGAAAAACAAAAAACAGACAAAAAAACATTTTTTTTGCTGGAAATCACAGCAGGTCCAGCTGCATTTGTGTAGAGAGAACAAGCCAACGATGACCCGAGTCTGGATGACCCTACGTCAGGTGGGGTTACATGTAGCATGAAATGAACCCAAGATCCCGGTTGAGACCGTCCTCATGAGTGCGGAACTTGGCTATCAGTTTCTGCTCTACGATTTTGCATTGTCATGTGTCTCAAAGGCCGCCTTGGAGAATGCTTACCCAAAGATCGGAGGCTGAATGTCCTTTCACACCTTTGATTGCTGTGATTATCTCTCTGCCGAGGTGTGATAAATGGCAGTTAGAAAGATTACCTGTAATCATCTGGCATTATTCTCTGACTATATAAGCTGTGTCTTTATGCATCTCTCCACTTCACCTGACAAAGGAGCAGCGCTCCGAAAGCTTGTGATTTCAAATAAAACTGTTGGACTATAATCTGGTGTTGTGTGACTTCTTACATTTGTCCACCTCAGTCCAACACCGGCATCTCCACACCATGGCTTATATTTCATTGTGGTACTTGGCTATCTTACTCACTGATGTCTGTCAGTGGGTAATTGGCTCTGCTTTATACTCACACAGATCAATTTTGCACAGTGCACAAGGCTGTTACAGCTTTTGAAATTATTACCTCAATTTTAAAGAAGTCAAAATGAATGGTTTGAACTAGTTATTGAGTTATAGTCCATGGCAGTGCTTAACATAATAGTCTACTATTACTGTTGATTATTTTAGCGAATACATGCTTAACTTTTTCATTTGACATTCTTCTGTTTGCTAATTTAGCAGGGACATTGAGCTATTTTAAATAAACAGAATAATGTCTGTGTTAAAATAGCAGAGGAATGTCATATGAACACATTCAACATTCATCCGCTAATATCACTAATAGTAATTCCTAAGCTAATAACACATTCAGGCACATCCAAGCTATCATTTCATTCCATATAAGTTAATAGTAGTGCCGTTTGTGATATACACAGCAAATATTTACAGGTTCAGCCAGAAATGAAGTATTTATGTGGAACCTCAATTGTTGTCCTATTTGTGGGCATAGTTGTATATTTGGAGAATTTTGCTGATGGGGCAAGGTTCTGTGCAAATTAAGTAATTTGAGTCTGTAAAACATGTGGTGCAACAAGACATGGATACAGCAAGGATGAAATAAAGCTTCATTTTGTGCTTCATCATCAATACAGAGTTACTGAGACTGGTCATTTAGATATCACTGTGAGTGAGGAATTGAAATTTTAGAACAAGTAGACTATCACAGATCTCTATATGGGCTCTGAGACTCAAAGCCAACTGGAGAGATTTTGACTTTGTGCGATAGTGTAAATCGGATGAAAATTCAATTCAATGAAAATAAAAATCCGGAGAGATGTGAAACAGGCTGCCAATTCCCTATCAATTGTTTTACACTATCGCACAAATTCAAAATCTACCCCACAATGTTGAGCCTGCTAATTAAGATAAGGATCATTCTGAGTTCATTATTTTTTCATTATAGTAAGCATACATTTCTATCTTGAGCGATGCCATGTCTTTTTTGTCTCATTGGCAAAGTTTTTTTGAACAAAGTGTGAATATGACACAGGACAATACGTATATAACTTCTAAAACGCAATAAAAAAAACTTTGTTAGTTCAGTAATGGCCTAATGGGTAAAGTGTTTCTCCTTCTAGTACTGAGCCATGTAGGCCAGGATGCTTACTGGTCTGTGGTGAGTAATCTGATCTCAACTGGGGCTGCAGTTGGTATAAAATTGGCAGCAGGATCCTGTCAGCTAAAGAAGAGAAAAATCCTGTTTGGATGTCAGTTGAGAACAGGATCAAGTGCAGCTCTGTTGTCCTTGGCAATGAAGTAGCCTGCTGACACTGTCTGGGCTGTCACATCAAGCATGCCCACTTGGATGAGGTACCGAAAGGCTGCCGGAATGGAATCATACCCTAGCTGGCTTCAGGAGGATGGAGAACATTGAAAAAGTAACAGGCCAGTCAATGCTATGGATTTTACTTTTATTGACAGCAGTATTGACCAGACACTAACACTTGATGTGTTCCTAGGAAATAGGCATCATCATCAAGAAATGTTTTTGCTAGTGTTTTGTAAGGCTTTAAAGGAATTTAATTGATTATCAATTACCAATCCTTAAGGATTAACACACTCAAGACAGTGCTTGCTGCTTTCAATTGTGCCTACACAAACAATCAGGCTGAAAAATCATTGGCTCTTCAAATGCTTCCATTGAGTATATTCAAGATAGAGATCGATAGATTTTTGAATATTAAGTGAATCAAAGGATATGGGGGTAGTGCAGGAAAGTGGAGATGAGGTAGAAGATCAGTTATGATATTATTGAATGGCAGAGCAGGCTCGAAGGGCCAAATGGCCTACTCCTGCTCCTATTTCTTATGTTCTTATGTTTTTATGAGACAAGCAGAAGCATCACAAATGAGGTCGGAACCCGGCATAGGAGGAGGTATGACATGGGATGGGTATTCGCAGGCTGGAGATTCCTGGGGAGTCCAGGGCTGGGACATAGCCTGGGAAGTTTGGAAGATCTTGTAAATTTACACCTTTTCTCAGCCCTTTCATAAAGGGAGCCAATAGCCACGGTATTAGAGTGTTTCCCTTGGGGCCCCTGAATACCCCCCACCCCCACAGCCGCTCCCCTGCTAGGGTGGGAACTCAAAACCTAATGTTGCAGCCTTTCCACTGAGCACTTGTGGTGTACCCCTAGTGGTGAGGTGACCTCCCCTGGCAGGCAGATCCCAGCAGTTACACCGGGATCAAAGACCCACAAGTTTTCACTATTTTATCTGTAACATATTAAAATAAATGTTAAGTTTTGCACATAATGCACATTTATTTCCTGTGTTGCAAATGTTGCCAGTGTTACTTCTGCCAGGCTTACCTGTCATGTCTGAGTGTCACGACTCTTTGGCCTAGAAATTCGGTGGCACCGCGTTTGGGGCGCCAAGCTCGCCTGGGCGCCGGAATTTGCGCTCCGGCCAGAGCCGCTTGCGCCCTCCCGATATTCAGTGGGAGCGCCCCAAGAGGGACTCGGGGCGCTGCTCGAGGCTCCCCGCGTCCCGCTTGGGGTGCTCAAACTGAATATCGCCGCGCTACGTGCCACAGCGCCACATGCTGTGGCACGGTGCGCTGCTGTACTGCAGGCTTTCCTCCCCTTCTTAAGGGGGAGGGGCCTGCACCAGCGCGATCACCGATCGCGAGTGCCAGCAAAAGAGCCCGACACCGAGGAGAAGTGCCGGGCTTTTGGGACACAGCCGGCACTGCCCGGGGGGTGGATCAGGAGGCCGGGAAGGGCGGCGTGAGGAGGTGCTGGCAGGCGGCCACCGGAAAAAATGGCCGCCCCGCACCTCCACCTTAATTTGCGCCACTACCGCCACAGGTAGGCCCTGTGAACCGGTCGCGATTTGCGACCGGCGTTACAGAGGCGGGCGCGACCAAATATTGCGATCGGGGCGGGAGCGGGGCGCTGCGCACACCAATGACGTCATCGGTGGCGGCACAGCGCTACAAGCTAACGCCACCATTAGCGCCCCGCTAAATATCGCGGGAGGCGTGGCCAGTGGCGCTAAAGCCACTGAGTGCCCTCTTTGGGCGCTAACTGGTGGCGCAGCCCACTGAATTTCTAGGCCTTTAGGTTTCAATTCTTTTTATGTTTCTTTGATTATGATTACTTCTCATTCATCTAGTCTGCCCATCCCTCCTTGGCCATTCTAACTCTGTCACACAACTCAGTCCAGAACTAGCTTTCCTACCCAGTGACACTACCAATTTTACAGTAAACTATTAAAAAAAATCTAATTTTTATATTCTTCTTTAAACTTTAGGGGTGCGAAATTGGATTAGGCCGGAAAACGGGCACAGGGATCGCGATGCGTGGTCTGCCCATGCCCGTTGGAAGAAGTGCAGGCAGCATACAAAATTCAAGCTGCCTGCTTATTACCATGATTGCAGCACTGTGCCCAGTGCTAAATGCACAGCTGGTTAGCTCAGCGCTCAACAGGGGGCACAATATCGGGTGCACTCTGCTGTCCAATTAAAGTTTGCCTGCAGACTGAAAGGCTGTCTGCACTTCTTAAAAGGGAGGTGCTTTGTTGCAGAAGCACCTCATTGTCACTGTAGCTGCAGCAATGTCACAACATAGTAGAGAAAGGGCACCTCGCTTCTCAGGTGCAGCACTAGTGGCCTTGGTCCAGGGGTATATAGAAGAAGACAGGTCCTCTACTCGCAGGGAGGCTGGCGGCTTTCAAGACAGAATGTCAGAAGGTAGTGGCAGGAGATAGAGCAAGTTGTCTGTGCCACCAGTGTTGCCGCCAGGACCTGGATCCAGTGCCGCAAGAAGTTTAATGACTTCACACGAGTGGTCAAGGTGAGTGAATGCATCTTCAAACGCCATATCCCACCAACTGCATCACTAGCCTCACACACTGCTCAATGCACCACACCCCCATCACTCATCTACCAACAATCTCTAGCAATCACCACTCATATCTCACAATCTTATTTTCACCTCCCCCTCACTTACTTACAACTGCTGCAAGTCTCACACCCACATCTAACGCCTTGAACACAATGTCAGCTATTCAACCATGACAGGCACATTACCCAAACACATTGCACCACACTCACAGACACACTTCCCCTTCTCTTGCAGGCCAAGGTGGCTCAAAACTGGCATGAGCAGCAGCAAATACGGGGTCTGGTAGCATAGTGGCTATGTTACTGGACTAGTAATCCAGAGGCCTGGACTAATAATCTCAGACTGCTCTCATGCAGTCTCAGCTTGCTGCCATGCATGCTCTCACTGCTGCCATCGTGGCTGAGTTTACGAGTGTGGAAATGGGCTTGCAGGGTCTCACATGCAGTCCAGTAATTTGTGCTCCAACAGATGGCTAGGAATACTGAGGCACCGCCCCAGGGGAGTAGCAGTGGCTCTGTGGAGCAAGAACCTGCTGTCCTCTCTCAGGATGACAGCATTCATCCTCCCACCACTGCCACTCCACCAGTGCCCTTGCTGTTGCCTGTCAGCCATCCACCCCAGACTGCTGCCACCCATGCCGAGGTGGTGCAGTCTAAAGCCGGGCCTTCTAGGCCCAGAGCTGCTCGAGGTTGTTCTCCAAGGTCATCTGCAGTCTCCCCCACTGAAAGTCAGCAGCCTTCCACCAGCCAGGCTGCAGCCATTGGGGTAGCACTGCATAGGAGCATTAGAATACACAAAGGAACATGAAAGACTGACACTACGGAAATGCACAGGGGTGATTAGTTAACTTTGTTATGTAAGATTCAAAATAATCATTTATAAATTATGTTTGGAATGTTTGTTTTATGGTGGCTTCCTTTCAGCTTTGTGCCCAGGAGGATGTTGTGACGTTCCGTGACAGAGGGATAGAAAGTTGGGAAGTGTTGCGCAATGGGGATCTGGAGTTCCATTCATTGGAACCGGAGTCTGATGAGGCATTCACGGACAGCCCGTCCGGAACGGGGATTTGCTGCCTGCCTCCTCCCTTCCTCCTCTTCCTCTTGAGGTGGTTGCGGAACCAGTGGTGGCACCCCTCATGATGCCCAAGTTGTGGAGAATCAGCAGACCACCACGAAATGGGACACCCACTCTTGCGTGTACTGGAGGGCTCCTCCCAAGTGGTCAAGACAGCAGAACCATTGCTTCAGCACCCTGATGGTCTGCTTGATGACGTTCCTTGGAGCAGCATGGCTGTCATTATATGATTGCTGGCCACGAATGGTGGGGTTGCAGAGGGGAGTCACAGCTTGGTGTAGAGCTGATAGCCCTTGTCTCCGAGCAGCCACCCTCGGGTTCGACTTGGTAGCTGGAAGATTGCTCTCAAAGCGGACTGGCGCAGGATGAAGGCATCATGACGTCCGTCAGGATATCTGGAATTTATCCATCACAATGTACTGGGTGTGGACGCACGCCAACTATACATTTAGAGAATGGTAGCCTTTGCGGTTGCAGTATATTTCTGGATTGTTATGCGGCGCCCGCAAAGCCACGAGCGTGCAGTCAATGAAGCCCTGCACCAAAGCGAAGTCCAATATCCTGGCGTGCTCCTCCTGCTTCTCTCTGTTCAGAGAGAAGACAATGAAGTCCCTTTTCCTGGAGCACAGAGCTTCTGTGACCTCCCGGATGCAGCAATGGATGGCGAACTGGGAGATGTTGGCTATGTCGCCTGTTCCATCCTGGAAGGATCTGGTGGCGAAAACATTCAGAGCCACGGTCACCTTGAGGGCCACTGGCAGCACCGTCGTCGCCCTGCTGTGAGGCTACAGGTCTAGTTCCAAGAGTTGGCAGAGTTCTGTGACCACCTCCTTGGTGAAGCAGAGCCTCCAAATTCACTGCTCCTGGCTTAAATGCAGGTAGGAGAAGTGCTGTCAGAAGATCCTAGGTGGGTAAGGCCTCCTGCTGAGAGCCCTCCTGCCCCTCCTCCTCCTCCCTCTGTGAGCAGCTTGTCATCTTCTTTGCTGCCTCTGCTCCAACTCCCTGTCATGCTCTAGTGCGAGAGAGACTGCAAGTAGAGCCCCCATGACTGGGAGCAAGTGGTGTAAGCAGAACCCTTGAATTCAGAAGCAAGGCCTTTTTCACTTGCAGCAGCACTCCCTGGCACCTCACTAACTTTTAGAAAGCTCCAAACAGTTCCATGAACATACACAGACCCAGTAGAAATCAAAAATCAAGTTACCTGAAAGTTGTTGATGATCCTTTTAAATATCACTGGTGGGGGGTCCATCCTGCTGCTGAACGCACATTCAGCTGTCCGTGCTTTGGAGTGGGCGTGTAGTCGAGCAGCGACATCCAAAATAGCAGGTCGTGCGTTACATGTTGATTGATGTCACGATCTGCCTCATTTGCATTCTCCTGCCGCACGCAGGCAACCACCGCGCTACCGACCTGCCTAGAACGGCGGCTGCCAGAAGTGGCCGCCATTTTTCTGCGGAAACCAGCCTTAACTACCAGCCTTAAAAGAGGGGGAATTAGCGCCCTCTATTTCGACTGGTTCAGACAGCTTTTGCAGAATAATTAATTTGCGGCAAACCTGCTCCCAATCTCAAGCTTGTGGATATAATTTTCATTCTGAACTTTTAAAAATTAATATAACTTTTAGGGGGGAAAATTCAGTTGGTAGCGCCACCTGATAGCGCCTTAAGAGGGCGCTTAGTGGGGCGCAAACCAAGTAGCGCCCGGGCGCGGCGATATCTGTGCCTTTCACGAAATTGACCGGACATTTTGCAGCGGCGCTAAACAATACCACCTGATCTCCTGTGCACGCAGATCTTGACGTCATTCGAGAGTGCAACGCCCTTGGGGCCCCCCTCCTTTCCGCCTGGCGCTACCAACGACAGGTTGACTGGAACGCATCCCAGTCGCTGTGGGGCTGGGGGGGGGGGGGCGCAAGTTAAAGGGGGCCTCTTCCTGGCTTTTGTGTGGTAGCCATTTTTGCACCACTCGTTCTGAGAGAGAGAGAGAGAGAGAGATTAGGAGAGAGACAAAGAGAAAAAAGAGAGACTTCTGCATTGAGTCAATGCTGTCTGAGGTAGTTTTGGCTTCTGACCATAACTTTGCAGGTACTTTGCTTTTTGACCTTCATAACTTTGATTGCCCAGATACTATGGGGGCTGCAATGGATGGGAACGTCATCCTTCTCCATCACATTCGGAGGGCATAGAGACGCAGAGAGAGAGTGGTGATCATGGCCAGACGGAGGAGGGCCAACAGGCCTCGGTACAGGTGATCTTACCCTCCCAGGGCTTTTCGCCAACAGTTCTCCGACATTAATATGTCTGAGGAGCAGTGTTTGCGAAGGCTGTGATTCAGCAAGGAGGTGGTCACTGAGCTCTGCCACCTGCTTCAGCCAGATCTGCA
This sequence comes from Somniosus microcephalus, assembly GCF_052327205.1. Lineage (NCBI taxonomy): Eukaryota > Metazoa > Chordata > Chondrichthyes > Squaliformes > Somniosidae > Somniosus > Somniosus microcephalus. The sequence continues at coordinate 224,927,212 of NC_140991.1, forward strand.
GCCTCAACTGAGGAGCAGGACATCTCTGTCAGTGGCAGTGAAGATAACAGTGGCTCTCAACTTTTATGACACCGGCTCATTTCAATCAGCTACTGGGGACATCACCAATATCTCCCAGTTCGCGGTGCATTGCTGCATCCATCAGGTAACAAATGCCCTATTTAAAAGGAGACGAGAGTACATCTCTTTCCCCATGACCCCGGACAAGCAGTAAGAACGCGCAACGGGCTTTGCTAGGATAGCGGGCTTCCCCATGGTGCACGGCGCCATTGACTGTATACATGTGGCTTTGCGGGCACCGCAAGAGAATGCCGAGGATTTCCGCAACCGAAAGGGCTTCCATTCCTTAAACATCCAGTTGGTCTGTGACCACAGACAGCTGATACTCTCTGTTCCAGGGAGCAGTGAGGTGAGGAGCCCAGTATAAAAACCGGCGCGAGCACCGAGGCCCGACCAGTTCCAGGGAGCAGTGAGGTGAGGAGCCCGGTATAAAAACCGGCGCGAGCACCGAGGCCTGACCAGTTCCAGGGAGCAGTGAGGCGAGGAGCCTGGTATAAAAACCAGCGCGAGCACTGAGGCCTGACCAGTTCCAGGGAGCAGTGAGGCGAGGAGCCCAGTATAAAAACCGTCGCGAACACCGAGGCCCGACCAGTTCCAGGGAGCAGTGAGGCGAGGAGCCCGGTATAAAAACCGGCGTGAGCACCGAGGCCCGACCACTTCCAGGGAGCAGTGAGGCGAGGAGCCCGGTATAAAAACCGGCACGAGCACCGAGGCCCGACCACTTCCAGGGAGCAGTGAGGCACACCAACTCAGCAGCGGGGAGAGAGGTAAAAAGTAATCACAGTGTGACATCACCAGGGAGCAGGTAAGTGATTGGTTGGTGAGTATTTCTCTTTTTTAAACTTTAACTCTGTGGTTTATAGTTGCTAAGGTCTTTCTGGTGTAGCGGGGACTGTTGGTAAACCATACAAGCACCTTAGAGTTTATCTTTAATTGGTGATAGTGAATTAATTTAAATTAATTAAAGGGTAAGTCATGTCAGGACAGCCCAGACCCGTATTATGCTCCTCTTGCTCTGTGTGGGAATTCAGGGACGCTGCCTGTGTCCCTGATGACCATGTGTGCCAGAAATGCATCCAGCTGCAGCTACTAGCAGACCGCATTGTGGCGCTGGAGCTGCGGATGGATGGGCTTTGGAGCATTCACGATGCTGAGAGGGTCGTGGATAACACGTTTAGTGAGTTGGTCACACCACAGGTAAGGGCTGCACAGGCAGAAGGGAAATGGGTGACCATTAGGCAGAGCAGTAGAGGCAGGCAGGTAGTGCAGGGGACCACTGTGGCCATCCCCCTCTCAAACAGGTATATCGATTTGGATACTGTTGAGGGGGATGACTTACCAGAGGAAGGCAGCAGCAGCCAACTTCCTGGCACCAGGGGTGCTTCTGCTGCTCAGGAAGGGAGGAAAAAGAGTGGGAGAGCAATAGTGGTAGGGGATTCTATCGTAAGGGGAACAGATAGGTGTTTCTGTGACCGTAGACGTGACTCCAGGATGGTTTGTTGCCTCCCTGGTGCCAGGGTCAAGGATGTCACTGAACGGCTGCAGGGCATTCTGAAGGGGGAGGGTGAACAGTCAGAGATCGTGGTTCACATTGGGACCAATGACATGGGTAGGAATAGGGATGAGGTCCTGCAGCAAGAATTTAGGGAGCTAGGTAGCAGATTAAAGATCAGGACCTCAAAGGTTGTAATCTCTGGATTACTCGCGGTGCCACGTGCTAGTGAGTATAGGAATAGGAGGATAGAGCAGATGAATGCGTGGCTAAAGAGTTGGTGCAGGAGGGAGGGCTTTAGTTTCCTGAATCACTGGGCCTGCTTCTGGGGAAGGTGGGACTTGTACAAGTCGGACGGGTTGCACCTGAACCAGAACGAGACAAATATCCTTCCGGGGAGGTTTGCTAGCACTGTTCGGGGGGGTTTAAACTAAAGTGGCAGGGGGTTGGGAACCTGAGCAGGGAGACAGAGGAAAGGGAAACAGGGATAAAAGCAAAAGATAGGAAGGAGAAAACAAAAGTGGCAGTCAGAGAAATCAACAGTTTAAATCAAACGTGGCCACAGTAAATAATAATTCGAATAGGTCTAAGAGCGTTAAAAAAACAAGCCTGAAGGCTTTGGCCTAGAAATTCAGTTTGGGCCCGCCAGCTCGCTTGCGCCCAGAAGTTACCGCTGCGCGCGGAGCCACTTGCGCCCGCCGGAAATTCAGTTTCAACACCCCAAGTCGAAGCCGGCCGCTATTCAAGGGTGTGGCCGCCCCCGCTTGGGGTGCTGAAACTGAATTTCGGGGCGCTAGGTGCCGCAGCGCCACCCGCTGCGGAGCGGCAGGCTGCGGTACTGCAGGCCTTCCTCCCTCTCTTAAGGGGGAGGTGCCTGCAACAGCGAGATCGCCGCTCGCTAGTGCCGGCAAATGAGCCCGGCACCACGGAGAAGTGCCGGGCTCCCGGAAAACAGCCGGCAATGCCGCGGGGGGGGGGGGGGGTGGAGGAGGCTGGGGAAGGAGGTGCGGGCAGGCAGCCGCCGAAAAAGCGGCCGGCCGCACCTCCACCTTAACTCGCCCCACTAAGGCTGCAGGACGGCCCCATTTTCAGATCGCTGTTTGCGGCCGCTGCGGAAGAGGCGGCCGCAACGAAGTATGGCGGTCGGGCCGGTAGCGGGGTGGTAGCGGGGCACTGCGCACACCGATGACGTCATCGGTGGCGGCGCAGCGCTACTGGCTAACGCCGCCATTACCGCAGCGCTGAATATTGGCGCAATCTCAGCAAGTGGCGCAAAAGCCCTCTTTGGGCGAAAACTGGGCGCAAAGCCTACTGAATTTCTAGCTCTTTGTGTCTTAATGCGAGGAGCATTTGTAATAAGGTGGACAAATTGGCTGCGCAAATAGAGGTAAATGAATATGATTTGGTTGGGATTACGGAAACGTGGCTCAAGGATGGCCAAGACTGGGAACTCAACATCCAGGGGTATTCGATATTCAGGAAAGATAGGCAAAAAGGAAAGGGAGGTGGGGTAGCATTACTGGTTAAAGAAGGGATTAATACAATTGTAATGAAGGATATTAGCTCTGATGATGTGGAATCTGTATGGGTAGAATTGAGAAATACAAAGGGAAAAAAACATTAGTGGGAGTGGTATATAGACCTCCCAACAGTAAGGCAGAGGTTGGGGATGGCATTAAAAGGGAAATTAAAGAAGCGTGCAATAAGGGCACAGCAGTCATCATGGGTGACTTTAATCTACATATAGATTGGGCCAACCAAATTAGTAACAATACTGTGGAGGAGGAATTCCTGGAGTCTTTACAGGATGTTTTCCTGGACCAATATGTCGAGGAACCAACCAGAGATCTGGCCATCTTAGACTGGGTATTATGTAATGAGAAAGGATTAATTAGCAATCTTGTTGTACGAGGCCCTTTGGGTCGGAGCGATCATATTATGATCAAATTCTTCATTAAGATGGAGAATGAAGTAGTTGACTCAGAGACTAGGGTCCTCAATTTAAATAAAGGAAGCTACGATGGTCTGAGGAGCGAGTTGGGTAGGATTGATTGGGGAATGTCACTCAAAGGGTCGACGGTGGATAGGCAATGGCAAACATTCAAAGACCGAATGGATGAGCTACAGAATTTGTTCATCCCAGTTTGGCATAAAAATAAAACAAAAAAGGTGACTCAACCGTGGCTAACAAGGGAAATTAGGGATAGCAAACGATCCAAGGAGACGACATATAAATTGGCCAGAAAAAGCAATAATCCTGAGGATTGGGAGCAGTTTAGGATTCAACAAAGGAGGACAAAGGGATTAATTAAGACAGGGAAAATAGAATATGAGAGTAAGCTATCAGGGAACATAAAAACTGACTGTAAAAGCTTTTATAGATATGTGAAGAGAAAAAGATTGGTGAAGTCAAGCATAGGTCCCTTGCAGTCAGAATCAGGGGAATTTATAATGGGAAACAGAGAAATGGCAGACCAACTAAATTCATACTTTGGTTCTGTCTTCACAAAGGAGGACACAAATAACCTCCCAGAGATGCCGGGGAACATAGGGTCTGATGAAAGGGTGGAACTGAAAGAAATCAGTATTTGTAGGGAAATGGTGTTAGGAAAATTATGGGACTGAAGGCTGATAAATCCCCAGGGCCTGATAATCTACATCCCAGGGTACTTAAGGAAGTGGCCCTAGAAATAGTAGATGCATTGCTGGTCATCTTCCAGAACTCGATAGACTCTGGAACAGTACCCATGGATTGGAGGGTAGCTAATGTTACCCCACTATTCAAAAAAGGTGGTAGAGAAAAAGCGGGTAATTATAGGCCGGTAAGCCTGACATCGGTAGTGGGGAAAATGCTAGAGTCTATTATAAAAGATGTAATAGCAGAGCACTTGGAAAGCAGTGACAGGATCGGACAAAGTCAACATGGATTTACAAAAGGTAAATCATGCTTGACTAATCTACTGGAATTTTTTGAGGATGTAACTGGTAAAATAGATAAGGGAGAACCAGTGGATGTGGGTGGTCATATGAGGAGAGGTTGAGTAGATCGGGACTCTACTCATTGGAGTTCAGAAGAATGAGAGGCGATCTTATTGAAACATATAAGATTGTGAAGGGGCTTGATCGGGTGGATGCGGTGAGGATGTTCCCAATGATGGGTGAAACTAGAACTAGGGGGCATAATCTTAGAATAAGGGGCTGCTCTTTCAAAACTGAGATGAGGAGAAACTTCTTCACTCAGAGGGTGGTAGGTTTGTGGAATTTGCTGCCCCAGAAAGCTGTGGAAGCTACATCATTAAATAAATTTAAAACAGAAATAGATAGTTTCCTAGAAGTAAAGGGAATTAAGCGTTACGGGGAGCGGGCATGAAATTGGACATGCGTCTAGGTTCGGAATGGTCATGGCCCTGTGGGTAGTGGAGTGGGCCCAGGGGCCGTGTAGCCTGGTTCTGCTCCTACTGTGTTCTAATTCTGTGTTAGATTTCAGGAGATGGTTTTATTCCTGTTCCTGGCTGGGGCGGAGATCACCTTTACAGAAGGTAAGTATTGTAGAAAATATAGGGACAGAGTGATCTCCTGGACGAGTTTCGATTGCCTAGATGGGTCGGAGAGGAATTTCCCAGATTTTTTTCTCCCAAATTGGCCATTGGGTTTTTTATCTGGTTTTTTGCCTCTCCCGGGAGATCACATGGGTTCGGGTGGATGGAGAGTGATAGAAGGTTTGAGGTTAGGATCAGATCAGCCATGATCTTATTGAATGGTGGAGCAGGCTCGAGGGGCCGATTGGCCTACTCCTACTCCTATTTCTTATGTTCTTATGGTGTATTTGGACTTTCAGAAGGCTTTCGATAAGGTCCCACATAAGAGATTAGCGTGCAAAATTAAGGCACATGGGATTGGGGGCAAGGTATTGACTTGGATAGAGAACTGGTTGGTGGACAGAAAGCAAAGAGTTGGAATAAACGGCTCGTTTTCCGAGTGGCAGGCAGTGACTAGTGGGGTACCGCAAGGATCGGTCCTAGGACCCCTGCTGTTCACTATATATATTAATGATCTGGACGAGGGAATTGGATGTAATATCTCCAAATTTGCAGATGACACAAAGCTGGGTGGGAGGGTAAGCTGTGAGGAGGATGTCGTGAATCTCCAGTACGATTTGGACAGGTTGGGTGATTGGGCAGAAACATGGCAAATGCACTATAATGTGGATAAATGTGAGGTTATCCACTTTGGTGGCAAAAACAGGAAGGCAGATTATTATTTGAATGGCAATAGATTGGGAGAAGGGGAAGTGCAAAGAGACCTGGGTATTCTTGTGCACCAGTCGCTGAAGGTAAGCATGCAGGTGCAGCAGGCGGTTAAGAAGGCAAATGGTCTGTTGGCCTTCGTAGCAAGAGGGTTCGAGTACAGGAACAAGGATGTCTTGCTACAGTTGTACAGGGCCTTGGTGAGACCGCACCTTGAGTATTGTGTGCAGTTTTGGTCGCCTTCCCTGAAGAAGGACGTTCTTGCCATGGAAGGAGTGCAGCGAAGATTCGCCAGGCTGATACCTGGGATGGCAGGAATGACGTATGAGGAGAGATTGTGTCGATTGGGCTTATACTCATTGGAGTTTAGAAGATTGAGAGGGGATCTCATCGAAACCTATAAAATTCTGTCAGGCCTGGACAGACTAGATGCAGGAAGGATGTTTCTGATGGCCGGTGAGTCCAGAACAGGGGTCATAGTCTAAGGATAAGGGGTAAGCCATTTAGGACTGAAATGAGGAGGAATTTCTTCACCCAGAGAGTGGTGAACCTGTGGAATTCTCTGCCACAGAGGGCGGTGGAGGTCAGTTCATTAAATATATTCAAGAAAGAGTTGGATATATTTCTTAAGGCTAAAGGGATCAAGGGGTATGGGGAGAAGGCAGGGACAGGATACTGAATTTGGATGATCAGCCATGATCTCATTGAATGGCGGAGCAGGCTCAAAGTGCCGAAAGGCCTACTCCTGCTCCTATCTTCTATGTTTCTAATGCCCACTTTCCAGGCACCAGCAACGATGCCTTCATCCAGAGCCAGACTTCTGTGGCAGACCTTTTCCAGGCACTGCATCACCCAGGAGTTTGGCTTCTCTGGGACAAGGGATATCCTCTGTGCACCTGGCTGATGACACCGCTCCATACGCCCAGCACCCCTGCTGAGCTGTGATACAATGAGAGCCATCAAGCTACCAGGAACACCATTGAGCACACAATCGGTGTGCTCAAGCAACGGTTCCGCTGTCTGGGCCATTCTGGAGGAGCCCTGCAGTACTCGCCTGAGCGAGTCTCCCACTTCGTTGTTGTGTGCTGCATGCTACATAACCTGGCAATCCTAAGGACCCAGCCAATGCCACCAGACATTGGAGCACCACCAGAGGAGGAGGAGGAGGAGGAGGAGGAGGAAGATGAGGAGGATGATCATCAACAGCACCAAGGCGGGAGGGTGGCACAAAGTGGAAGGGCCGTCCGTCAAAGGCTCATAGCAAGTCGCTTTTAGGCCCCCTCTGAAGGAATGGCTTCTGCCATTCAAATAACCTGAATGAAAGCATCCCACAACCCCTAAGCCGGCCAACGCAACAATGAGTGCAAAGACCAAACATGTACATTTTGAATACAGACACTTCTTTATTTCACAAACTCTGTGTGTCTCATTTCCGCATGACAAAGTAATAGAAAGAAGCACAAAAAAAAGCAGTCATTCACATAACTGGCTCTCACAACCTGGAGACAATGTCCGAAACAGTTTCAAAAATTTGACCACGAACCTCGGCCTTCAATAAAACAATGAAAATCATGTTGCCACACCTCCTACTTTTTGCCCTTTGAGGGTGATCTGCTTCCCTTGCGAAATTACTCCCTTCCCACCCTGCAGCTCCTCCATAATGGGACCCCAGTGGCTGGAGCAAGGCTGGGGGAAGGCTGCCGAGTGTCAGAAACTGAGACTGCAGATGCCCTTGAGGGACGGCCTGGACCAGCTCTGGGCCTGGAGGGCCCAGCTGCTGGCAGCACGAACTCTGCATGTGTAGTGTATGTACCCATCTACCTTTAAGAGAATTATTGTATGTAACTGTCCACCTTTAAGAGAACTACTTTAGGTGTTGCACTACTTTGTTGGCTTCTGTATACTGTAATACCGACGGTGACCACACCGGTATATAAGTGCTGTGTCAGGAGTTATTGGGCAGATTCGCCCTGACCTTCGAATAGTAAAGTCCTGTTTTAAGTTACTCTTGGAGTCTGTGTATTAATTAACTAAACAACCCACAGACTTTACAGTGGTGACGAGTCCGATCGTACCCTGCGGCAAATACTTCCGAAGCAGTTAACGAGCGTCGAGAAGAGGCAACCGCCCTCGTCGTTCTGCTGGAAAAAAAAACTCGAGGCTGCAGAACTAGAAAGGAGGAAGAATTTAGAGACAAAGACTTCCATCAGCAACAGGCACTGACTGTCCCTTCTGCCATGGTGAGGAGTGAGCCGATCAGCACGAGAAGCAAGGCGGCCACGGTGACTGTGAGTAAGGGAAAGTAAAAAGAATAACCGGAGGATAAGGGCGGTGCACTCGACCACGGTCGAGGGGGAAAGGAGCCGGACAGAAGTCGGGCCCAGAGGCGCTGAGACTGGGGCAGCGTGGAGCAAGGAAGCCGCGGTACAGACAGGCTGGGGACGCAACGGCGTCATGAGACCGCTAGACCGCGACCGGCGAAAAAGGCCGGGCAGCGACCGAAGCCACGAAGCACTGCGACCGGGAGCATAGGCGCGGGAAGATATAAAAACTCAGCCGCAGCCGGGGAGGGAAGCACCGGACTGCGAGAGGGCTGGGAGGCGCGATTGGGAGCCGAGCGAGCGGGAGAGGCAGAGCCGACCAAGGGAGACTGAGCGAGAGCCAATCCAGCGGCTGAAACTATTCGCCGTCAACGGGGTGTACCCAGCGCCGGTAGAGCCGAGCGAGCGGGAGAGAGACAGAGCCCGAGCAAGGGGAACTGAGCGAGAGCCAGCCCAGCGGCTGAAACTGTTCGCCGTCAACGGGGTGTACCCAGCGCCGGTTGCCCTGCCAAAAAAAAGGGAAAGCACTGAAGCCGACGCGCAGGCTGTGAACCTGAAAGCCAGCGGCCGTCGCCCGTGGGGAAAGTGTACCCCTCCCGCCAGGGGAAGAAACGCGGGAAGCCGCCATTAGGCAGAGAAGAAGACAGAAGCGGGAAACCGCCATTGAAGTGGGCGGGGAGAGAAGATAAGCGCGGGAAACCGCCATCTTGGAAAAAAAAAGAAAATTTAAAGAAATAATACATGGTGTTATCAGGAAGAGAGGAAGATGCCTAAGCGTGGTAACATCAACGATTTTAATTCCGAGGTAGAAGACTGGGCCACGTATGTGGAACGCATTGAGATCTATTGTGAGGCCAATAAAATAGAAGAAGATGACAAAGCTATAACCTTGCTAAACTCGATGGGCGCGAAGACATACGAGCTCTTGAAGCATCTACTAGCACCAGCTAAACCGGCGGATCAGACTTTCGATGATATTGTGACTGTTCTGAAGGATCACTTGAACCCCACACCATTGATGTTGGAGGAACGATTCAAATTCTATGCGAGAACGCAAAGGAAAGACGAAAGCAACGCAGAATACTTGGTCGAACTGCGTAGACTAGCGAAACACTGCCAGTTTGGAGGGAATCTGACAGAGGCGTTGCGAGACAAATTCGTGTGCGGAATGTCGAAGGAAGAAACACAAAAAGGACTGCTCGAAGAGAACGATCTTACACTTGAGAAGGCTGTCCTTATTGCTGCATCGAACGAAGCCGCAGCGAAAGGAACGGCGGAAATGCAGCTAAAGGCAGCGGCACTCAGGGTGCAGCAAATTACTTCAGGTACAACGAAATGCTATCGTTGTGGGAAGACAACACACGACCAGAACCAATGCTGGTTTAAAAACCAGGAATGTAGGAAATGTGGCAAGCTCGGTCACATAGCTAAGGTATGCCGGTCAGGGAAGAAGACCAACAATAATGAGTCACCACAAAAGAGGTACAGGAAGGTACATGAGGTGACTAGGAAGAGTCCGGAAGAACAGAATTCGGACTCACACTCCAACTGCAAGGAACTGGATAGTCTGAGAATTCACAATGTGAGTAATGAAGCTGACCGACAAGCTATCTGGATCACACTACAGATTGCAAAAGTCCAAGTGAAAATGGAAGTGGACACCGGGTCGGCGTTGACGGTCATGAATAAGCATGATTATAAAAAGTTATTCAAGCATATTCCCCTACGGGATACGGAACTAGTATTGAAGACATACACGGGGCACAAAGTATACCCCATCGGAGAGATAGAAGTCAAGGTGAGATACAAGGACAAAGAGCACCAAAGGATGGATCTGTATGTGTTGCCTGAGGGAGGTCCACCACTTCTGGGACGGGAGTGGATCAGGAAAATAAAGATAGACTGGCATTCACTAAACACCATGACGGTAGATTCCAGAAAGGAAGATGTCAAACCTGAACGGTTGTCCAGAATATTAGACGAAGCTAAAGAGGTATTCCAGCAAGGAGTGGGAACACTGCAAGGAATTAAAGCAAAGGTTAAGATTGCAGAACATGCAAGCCCAAAAATTTTCAAAGCCAGATCGGTACCTTACGCGATACGACCTGCTGTGGAGGCAGAACTGGAAGAACTTGAATGATCAGGGGTACTGTCAAAAGTGGACTGGAGTGAGTGGGCCACGCCCATTGTTCCCGTCATGAAGTCTTCACCAAGTAACAAGCCAGGGGGACCGGGGAAGGTCCGCATCTGCGGAGACTTCAAGATCACAGTGAATCCAGTGCTTCACACGGTACAATACCCGCTTCCGCGGATTGAAGATATCTTTGCTTCGTTGGCTGGAGGGAAACACTTCACCAAGATAGACCTGGCACAGGCATACTTACAAATGGAAGTCGAGGAAGAGTCGCGTCAGTACCTCACCATCAACACACACAGAGGCTTGTATCATTATAATAGACTGGTTTTTGGGGTAGCTTCGGCTCCAGCAATTTGGCAGAGGGCCATGGAGCAGGCATTACAAGGAATGCCAAGCACGCAGTGTTACTTAGACGATATCCTGATTACGGGAGAGGACGAGGAAGAACACCTCACAAATTTGAAACTGGTGCTCACTAGGTTGAAGGAATATGGCCTTCGAGTTAATCGCAAGAAATGTGAGTTCTTCCAAAAACGGATCTCGTACTGCGGTCATGTCATTGACCGAGAGGGGCTGCACAAGTCACCTGACAAGATAAAAGCTGTCGTGAAGGCCCCCGCTCCGGAAAACGTATCACAGTTAAGATCATTCTTGGGGTTGATTAATTATTATCACAAGTTTCTGCCGAATCTATCCACGGTGCTGCATCCGCTGAATGCTCTGTTGCGGAAAGAAGTACCATGGAAGTGGAGTGTGGAATGTAAAAAGGCCTTTCGCAGAAGCAAGGCGTTGATTACCTCTGAAGAAGTGTTGGCTCATTTCAACCCAACGTTACCTCTTCGTCTAGCTTGTGATGCTTCCCCCTATGGAATTGGAGCAGTACTTTCACACAAGTTACCAAATGGCTCGGAAAGGCCAGTGGCATTCGCGTCCCGATCATTGACCTCCGCGGAGCGAAATTATGCTCAAATAGATAGGGAGGCCCTCAGCCTTGTGTGGGGCGTAAAGAAATTCAATCATTACCTGCAGGGCAAGAAGTTCACATTACTGACAGACCACCAGCCGTTGGTGTCCATATTCAACCCTAACAAGGCCGTTTCCACCATGACAGCGCAAAGGTTACAGAGGTGGTCCGTGTTACTTGGGGCACACCAATATGACATCAAATACAACAGGTCCAAACAGCATGGAAATGCTGATGGGTTATCGCGCTTGCCATTGCCGATAGTAGAAGAAGCGACTACAGTGGACCCGGGAGAGCTGTTCCACTCATCCATAGTGGAATGTCTACCAGTAACAAATTCGATGATCGAAAACGAAACCAGAAATGACCCGACTCTCTCACGAGTCTATGATTTAATGGTGGAGGGATGGCCAGCACAGGGCGAACCAACGCTGCCAGCATTTTCGCAGAGAAAAGAACAGCTGTCAGTGTGTCGAGGAACCCTGATGTGTGGATCTAGAGTGGTGATTCCGCCCAAACTTCAACAGAAGGTGTTAAAGGAGCTGCACGAGGGACATCTGGGTGGAGTGAAAATGAAGAACCTAGCAAGAGCGTTCGTGTGGTGGCCAGGCATTGATGGGGACATCGAAGAAATCACTAAGAGCTGTCTAGGATGTCAGAAGGTCCAAAACGCGCCACCACAGGCTCCTCTGCATCCATGGGAGTGGCCCTCATCTCCTTGGCAAAGGGTACACATCGACTTTGCTGGTCCATTTATGGACTCAATGTTTCTAATAGCGGTGGATGCACACTCCAAGTGGCCGGAGGTAATAAAGATGTCCACCACCACCACGAAAAAACCATCACAGTGTTAAGGACCATGTTTGCTAGGAATGGGCTGCCGGAACAGATCTGTTCTGATAATGGACCGCAATTTGTGTCCGAAGAATTCAAGAAATTCTTAAAGAGCAATGGGGTTAAGCACTACACGTCAGCCCCATACCATCCCGCCTCCAATGGATTGGCTGAAAGGTTTGTCCAGACCTTCAAGAAGGCCATAAAGGCCATGGGTAATGAAGCCATTAACTTACAACATAAGGTGGATAGCTTCTTGTTGGCGTACAGGAATGCAACACATGCGGTCACAAATCAAACTCCCGCCATGATGATTTTTAATAGACGACTAAGATGCCGGCTGGATTTGCTTAAGCCAAACGTCAGAAGGGACGTAGAGAACCGGCAATTCCAGGGCATGAATGAAAGGCCAACTAGATCTTTTCAGATAGGTCAACAAGTTTTGGCCCGGGACTACCGTACCGAGAAATGGCAGCCTGGAACTATTGGAAAAAGGCTAGGGCCGTTGATGTATACGGTGGACATTGGGGACAGTATAATAAGGCGCCATGTTGACCAGATCATAGGGTCAGCCACAAATGGCCAACCTACTCCACCACCTTACACGGTTAATGTTGAGACAGAGATACCCAGAACACCTACCTCCGATCTGGTAATACTGGAATCAGATGAACCTGACACTGTCCTTCAAGCCGAATCGACCTTGCCAGAAGCACCTGCTACCCCGCCGGGAGTTACGACACCACCGAGGCGTTATCCGGACAGAGTCCGGAAACCTCCAGAGAGACTGAATCTGTGAACTGTCTTGCATAAAGTTGTATATATGTTATAATGTATGTTTAATGGGGAATCAGTATGTTGTAAGCTAAAAAGGGAGGATTGTAGTGTATGTACCCGTCTACCTTTAAGAGAATTATTGTATGTAACCGTCCACCTTTAAGAGAACTACTTTAGGTGTTGCACTACTTTGTTGGCTTCTGTATACTGTAATACCGACGGTGACCACACCGGTATATAAGTGCTGTGTCAGGAGTTATTGGGCAGATTCGCCCTGACCTTCGAATAGTAAAGTCCTGTTTTAAGTTACTCTTGGAGTCTGTGTATTAATTAACTAAACAACAAACAGACTTTACAGCATGGGTGGCAGCAGTCTGTCCTACAGGTGGTGGCAACTGCAGTGGAGAAGTGCCAGTGGTGGCAGCGGGAATGCTGTCATCTTGAGAGAAGACAGCAACTCCCTGCTTGACCGACACACAGGCACTCCCACGGGGCAGCACTTCAGCATCCGGAGCAATCAGATGGAGCACAGATTGCTGGCCAGCTGCGGCGCGGTGAGAGCCCTGGGGAAATCTGCCCGATCCAGCGAGGGTGGCAGCAGTCAGTGCTCGCGTGGCCTCAATCTGCGTCTGCATGAGACCAGCCACTGACTGCATTGCAGCACTTAGCATTTGCGTGGCAGCCGCCTGTGCTACAGCGAAATGCTCCACACTCCTTGCCAGTGACTCAATGGATTCGGGCAACCGTGCCACTGCAGCCATGAGCTCAGTGTGCCTTTGCTCCGCCTGGGCACTCATTTCAGCGAGGATCCGCTCCTCGTCTGCGTCCAGTGCAGCAGGACTCGAGGCCATACTCTCCCTCCGGGGAGAAAGCCCTCAAGCTTCCCTACCCCCATCGCATTGCTGCAGCCCGCTGGGTCCTGGAGCTTCACCCTCATCAGACCATTCCCCCCTGCTCCTCTCCAGGGAAGGTGTATCCCCAGTATGGGCATGGGCTGCCTCGGTTGAGGGTGGCGCTGATGGTCCGGCTTCCTCTTCCTCCTCACCTTCAGCTTCACTCTCACTGGCAGCTTGAGGGCCCGTCTCCTCATCTGGTGAATCACCATCTGAAAGCAGGGAGGTACAAGAGTGGCTTTAGCGTGAGGACAGGGTGGCAGCAAGGGAGGCATGAGTGCAGCAATTTAGTGAATTATTTGAAAGTGTCAAAGGCTGCTGTTGTGATGAACAAGTGGAAGGAGAGAGGACAAAAAGGTGATGGCCTTACCATTGCTGTCCAGAACGGGGTCGGCGTCTCCAGTGGCGACGGGACCAATCACCCGGCTTGCCACAATCCTGTGGACGCGCTCAAGATCGCTGAGGGGTTGAAGCTGAGGCCGCCCTCCACCGGTGCATTGCTGCTGTCTCCTGTTATGAGACAGCTTGGCCTGCAAGAAAAAGGACGGCGTCTGAGTAAATATACAGCCATAGTCTTGCCTGATTTGCCTCCCATAGTTGAATAGCCCTTACTGTATGCAGCCATGGTCTTGCCTGATATGCTTCCCATAGTTAAATAGCCCTTACTGTATGCAGCCATGGTCTTGCCTGATGTGCCTCCCATAGTTGAATAGCCCTTACTGTATGCAGCCATGGTCTTGCCTGATGTGCCTCCCATAGTTGAATAGCCCTTACTGTATGCAAAGTGTAGAACGTGCGTGTGTGTTTGATGAAAGGGCCATAGGTGTTGGATGAGTGTTGGGCATTGGGGCTTTCAAGACCCTCTGGCCATAAAGTGAGGTTAAGATGGAGGGATGAAGAGGTTTTGAAAAAAAAAGGCACTCACCCTGACGACCCGAGTGAGGTCGTTGAACTTTTTCCTACATTGCACATGGGTCCTAGGCACCATGCTGCTTGAGGAAACGCTTTGAGCCACCTCCCTCCACACTCTTCTGTACTCGCGTGGCAAAGGCCTCCTGCCACTCTCTGGGTACAGAATGGATCTTCTGCGCTCTACCCCGCGAACCAGAGCCTCCAAAGCCCGCTCGCAGAAGCGCTGTGCTCGCTTCCTGGCCATTCCCATAGTGTCTGGCTGCTAAATTTAGCCACAGGTCTGCCCAGGCCGAGATTCAAGGCTCCAGTGAGCAGGGTGTGGCTGCAGAGCAAGATCGACCCTCCCCTTTAAGAACTGACTGGCGCCATTGTGTCTGTGTTCAATCGCTAACTGACAACACCTGCGCTGCGCCCGCCCTCTGAGGTAGCGCCTCGCTCCTCGGCGTTAGTGCCTTAAGAAAGTTGTGTAGCGCCTGATTTAGCACTCCAATCACCGCCAGGGGCGATAAAAGCCAAGTTTGCAGGCGGAGGCGATAATTAGTGCCAGACGCTAATCTTTGCGCCTGGCCGATAATTGCGCCCCAAATGGGGCAATACCAAATTTCTCCCCCTTAATTTCTTCTATTACTTGTATTGCCTTCTTTTTCAGCCCTCTTTCATTTAATTAATTAATTTGTGGAAACAGCTGTGGTAATTTGTTCAACTCCCTTACATGGCATGACAAAAGGTCGCAATGCAGCATCTGTTGATCAGGAATTTTGCCAGCAACCAAACTGATGACTTTGGAACAAAAGGTTTGAGGCAAACTTTCCCATCTGTTCCCCGAACTGTATCTGTCTGTGAACTCTCTGAAAGAACCACCTTTATCCATTGATATTTTAATTTGTTCAATTCCTTCTACAAGGGAGCACACCAAGGGCTAAAATTTCGGGGGCTTTAATGCCACCCGTTACTGGCAAAATGTAACAAAAGATGGTGGCCGCCGTTCTTTCACCAGCTGGTGGCGGGTCCCACGGCATCCATCGTTTTCTGAGGTCCGGCAGCGCTGCCGGTAAGAGCGATGGCCCTGCAAATTTAAATTAGGGAGAGGTGCCGTCAGTCGACGTACAACGCCGACTTAACGTCACCTCAGCGAGCTTGGACCTTAGCGCTGAGTTCACCAGTGGGTCCTAAGCTCGCCATGAAAATCCGGCATTCAGCAGACTGACAGAGGCACTGTCAGCACCTCTTAAAGGGACACACACATCTTTCAGGTAAATTTGCATTTAAGCTTTTGGACTGGATTATTTTGATTTTATTCAAGTAGTGGCTACAATACATGTTAAAAGTTTTAAAAATGTGCTAAGAATGCTGCTGGAGGCTTGCATGAACTCAGCTGGTAAAGGAAGGCCTCTGGGAAGACAGAACATTTTGCGAATACTCAGGAGATCAGGCAACATTCATGGAGAGAGAAACAGAGTTCACGTCTCAGGTCAAGATGCTGTCTGATCTGCTGAGTATTTCAAGCGCTTTATGCTTTCATTTCAGATTTACAATATCTGCTTGTAGAGGGAAGAGGGAGACACAGAAGAGCAGGAAGCGGAAGGAAGGTTGCAATCCAGACAGTCTCTTTCTGGCCGGGATATCCAGGATGGAATGATCCACCTGCTGTACCAGTGATCACAAGGCCAATATCGCTTTCGACATTTGTTCCACACCTTACCTTCCCTCTGTTACTGACCAACACAGCATCCTCTTGGCCACACTGCTGAAACAAAAGCCACCACAAAGCAAACTTTCCAATCCAACTTTATACATCTATCCATCCAATATGACATCAAGAAATCAATTCATCCCTCTTATGCATTCCCTTAGTGACTGTCTTCTATGTGCCTTTGCCTATCCAACTGAGGTCATGCAGTGCTACACCAGTGGCTGCAGCATGGCTGGTGGAAGGCTGCTGACTTTCATAGAAACATAGAAGAAACGAGCAGGAGTAGGCCATTTGGCCCCTTGAGCCTGTTCCACCATTTAATGAGATCATGGCTGATCATCCAAATTCAGTACCCTGTCCCTGCTTTCTCCCCATATCCCTTGATCCCTTTAGCCTTAAGAAATGTATCTAACTCCTTCTTGAATATATTTAATAAGTTGGCCTCAACTGCCTTCTGTGGTAGAGAATTCCACGGGTTCACCACTCTCTGGGTGAAGAAGTTCCTCCTCATCTCAGTCATAAATGGCTTACCCCTTATCCTTAGACTGTAGCCCCTGGTTCTGGAATCCCCCGCCATCGGGAACATCCTTCCTGCATCTAGTCTGTCTAGTCCTATTAGAATTTTATAAGTTTCAATGAGATCCCCTCTCATTCTTCTAAACTCTAGCGAATATAAGCCTAATCGACTCAATCTCTCTTCATACGTCATTCCTGCCATCCCAGGTATCAGTCTGGCGAATCTTCGCTGCACTCCCTCCATGGCAAGAACATCCTTCCTCAGGTAAGGCGACTAAAACTGTACACAATACTCAAGGTGTGGTCTCACCAAGGCCTATACAACTGCAGCAAGACATCCTTGCTCCTGTACTCGAATCCTCTCGCTATGAAGGCCAACATACCATTTGCCTTCTTAACCGCCTGCTGCACCTACATGCTTACCTTCAGTGACTAGTGCACAAGGACACCCAGGTCTCGTTGCACTTCCCCTTTTCCCAATCTATTGCCGTTCAGACAATAATCTGCCTTCCTGTTTTTGCCACCAAAATGGATAACCTCGCATTTAACCACATTATACTGCATCTGCCCCAATCACCCAACCTATCCAAATCATACTGGAGTTTCTCTGCATCCTCCTCACAGCACACACGCCCACCCAGCTTTGTGTCATCTGCAAACTTGGAGATATTACATCTAGTTCCCTCGTCTAGATCATTAATATATATTGTGAATTACTGGGGTCCTAGCACCGATCCTTGCGGTACCCCACGAGTCACTGCCTGCCACTCGGAAAAAAAACATTTATTCCAACTCTTTGCTTCCTGTCTGCCAACCAGTTCTCCATCCAAGTCAGTACCTTACCCCCAATTCCATGTGCCTTAACTTTGCACGCCAATCTCTTATGCGGGACCTTATCGAAAGCCTTGTGAAAGTCCAAATGCACCACATCCACTGCTTCTCCCTTATCTATTCTACCAGTTACATCCTCAAAAAATTCCAGTAGATTAGTCAAGCATGATTTACCTCTTGTAAATCCATGTTGACTTTGTCCGATCCTGTCACTGTTTTCCAAGTGCTTTGCTATTACATCTTTTATAATGGACTCTAGCATTTTCCCCACTACCAATGTCAGGCTTACCGGTCTATAATCCCCCATTTTCTCTCTACCACCTTTTTCAAATAGTGGGGTTACATTAGCTACCCCCCAATCCATGGGAACTATTCCAGAGTCTATCGAATTTTGGAAGATGACCAGCAATGCATCTACTATTTCTAGGGCCACTTCCTTAAGTACCCTGGGATGTAGATTATCAGGCCCTGGGGATTTATAGGCCTTCAATCCCATCAATTTCACTAACACCATTTCCCTACAAATACTGATTTAATTCAATTCCTCCCTCTCATTAGACCCTATGTTCCCTGAAATCTCTGGAAGGTTATTTGTATCGTCCTTTGTGAAGACAGAACCAAAGTATGTATTTAATTGGTCAGACATTTCTTTGTTCCCCATTACAAATTCCCATGATTCTGACTGCAAGGGACCTACACTTGACCTCACCAATCTTTTTCTCTTCACATATCTATAGAAGTTTTTACAGTCAGTTTTTATGTTCCCTGGAAGCTTACTCTCATATTCTATTTCCCCCCTCTTAATTAATCCCTTTGTCCTCCTTTGCTGAATCCTAAACTGCTCCCAATCCTCAGTTTTGCTGCTTTTTCTGGCCAATTTATATGTCTTCTCCTTGGATATTATGCTATCCCTAAATTCTCTTGTTAGGCACAGTTGAGTCACCTTTTTTGTTTTATTTTTATGCCAAACAGGGATGAACAAATTCTGTAGTTCATCCATGCGATCTTTAAATGTTTGCCATTGCCTATCCACCGTCAACCCTTTAAATAACGTTCCCCAATCCATCCTAGCCAACTCGTGCCTCATACCATCGTAGTTTCCTTTATTTAAATTCATGTACCCAACTCTCTGAGTCAACTACTTCACTCTCCATCTTAATGAAGAATTCTATCATATTATGATCACTCCTCCCCAAGAGGCCTTGCACAACAATATTGCTAATTAATCCTTTCTCATTACTTAATACCCAGTCTAAGATGGCCTGATCTCTAGTTGGTTCCTCGACATATTGTTACAGGAAACCATCCCGTATACACTCTAGGAATTCCTCCTCCACGGTATTGTTACTAATTTGGTTTGCCCAATCTATATGTAGATTAAAGTCACCCATGATATCTCCTGTGCCCTTATTGCATGCATCTCTAATTTCCTGTTTAATGCCATCCCCAACCTCAGCATTACTGTTTGGGGGTCTGTATACACTAACATTTTCTGCCCCATGGCATTTCTCAGCTCTACCCATACAGATTCCACATCATCAGAGCTAATATCCTTCCTTACTATTGTGTTAATCTCCTCTTTAACCAGCAATGCTACCCCACCTTCTTTTCCTTTTTGCCTGTCCTTCCTGAATATTGAATACCCCTGGATATTGAATTCTCAGCCATGGTCACCCTGGTGCCATATCTCCGTAATTCTAGTTACATCATATCCGTTTACATCTATTTGCGCAGCTAATTCATCCACCTTATTATGAATGCTCCTCACATTAAGACACAAAGCCTTCAGGTGTGTTTTTTTTAACACTCTAAGTCCTTTTAGAATTATTATTTACTGTAGCCCTGTTTGATTTACAACCTTGATTTCTCTGCCTTCCACTTTTGCTTTTCACCTTCCTGTCTTTTGTTTCTATCCTTGCTTCCCTTTCCTCTGTTTCTCTGCACAGGTTCCCAACAGTAAGATTTGCAAAATTTCTACATTTCCCCAAAGGTGATTATTAATAAAAGGGACCCTGCGTGGACATTTTAAATGAAAAAAAAGGTACCCAAATTGGCGTCCACGCCTCGTGGCAGAAAGCCTGTGAGATTTTTAAAACTTGGACTCTGCGGCACAGGCAGTTCGTGGAGAAATCTGTTTCTGTGAAGAGAGAGAGTTTGCATTTTTAAAACCAAACAGGACTTTGAATTATGTATTAGACCAAATCGGAGACAGATCAAACCCAGTTAGGCCTATAGTTAAGGCCATCAAGCAGTTTGCATAAATAATCGGGAACAGCTTAAGGAAGCCATCAAGGCAGGACAGGCCCATTAAGAGGTATTAATAATAAAACAAGTCAATTATCAGGCCAGTAGATGTGATTACCGGCCATCTAAAAACAGTTAGAGTAGATTGCTACTGTTATTTAAAATAGCCCGCCAAGATTGGGACAAAGAACTAATCTGATTTGGCGCGCAGATAAGGGTTTTTGAAAGGAGTATAATTGAAGGCCCCAGGTAGCAATCGCTCTCCTCTCTTCTCTCTGGCCTCTCCTTGCTTCTCACTCTCGTGGCTGCTGCTCTTTCCCCATCCCGCGCTTATCCCCTGGCCTTTGCCTGTGCCTTACCCCACTCCATCTGGAATCGCCCAGGCACTGCATCGGGCGGACACGGACAATTCAGGCCAGGCAAGGCGGGATGAACTGAGGAAGACAACTGAGGAGACGAACGGAGGAGACGAACTGAGGAAGACGACTGAAGACAGGCTTCGAATCATCGAGCCTGCAGTCTCAGCTGACTTGTGACTATCTTCATATAAACTCAAACTGTCGGCCAAGGAAGAGGAAACGTCATCCCTGCAAGGTAACGTACCCAAACAGAGACTTTAACTTTGGGGTACTTGTACCTAGACAACGCCCTTGCAGCACCCGGAGACCACGTGACGACAGCAGGCTCCAGAGAGCACCAAGAGCGAACCCCGAACGCCACCGCTCTTTTGAGTTCAGCAGACCCCTTTTGATTGGTGAGCATAAATTCTGGCCCCTCATAGCTTAATCTAGTTTGGTATAGGGGGTGGGATAAGGATAAGGGGATTGTTAAGATAATTGTTTTCCCTCGATGTGCCGTGTGTTCCCCATTCCCGGTATAAGTATAGTTATTTTGTATTTTGTCTGTAAAAGTGTATATTAGTAACTTTTTCACTTTTTCATAAGATTGTGTTAATTTCCTCTTCAATAAAAATCTTGGTTTTTGCTTACATCCAACCACCTGTCTACTCGAGTCTTTTCTGTATCGCCGCCTTGTACCTAAGTCTAGAACCCAGGGGCATGGGAGCGATTCGAACCGCTCATAAACAGTCAGAGGCATAACTGACTGGGCATACGTGCCACCCCAAACCACACCCTACAGAAATGGCGACCACGGCAACCAGGTTGCGATGCAGTAGACAGTGGTTCAGATGAGCGAACCATGATGGAGGGAATGATTTCTGATTACATGTTTAGCAATGTGAATATCACTAAGAAGTGGATCACCATTCTGTTAAAGGCTGGGCGTCCGGTAGATGCAGCAGCTAAGTGGACAGAGGGAAAGGAACACAAGACGTCCTTAGAGAAGGCAGTTTGGCTGATGTGTTTTAAGAAGCAGGTCCAGCTCTTGGACGGGCTCGTTGCAGCACAGGCAGTTGAGTTAAGGGAGTCAGCCCTGGAGATCCAGGATAAGGCTCTCGCAGGGGAGAAGTTATTAGTAGCTTTGCAGGCTCTGAATCAGAAGAGAGTGCATTTAATGGGAGAACACAAGGCCCAGTTGGAATACTTACAGTGCCAAGTCACTGAGGCCAAGGGAAATGAGTTAAGGTTGCGGGAGAAGAACGCCCGCTTGGCAAGGCAGATTAGGGAATAGGAAGAGAAAGTACAGGAGGTAAAGGCAGCGTATAAGCTAGCGAGTGAACAGGGGTTTGAGGAGGCAGATCACGGCCCCTGTAAAGAGAGGGTAGAAAATCTGAGCCGGGCCCTCCGGAAGGCAAAAGGCATGGTGTGCCTCATAAGCCCAAAGGCAGGCCAGGCAGATTTTATGGGGAACGAGGGGAGGACAGTTCCAACGTCACCGGTAGTGTCTAGGGATGACCCGATTGAGAGAGAGGAGACCTCACGACCACCACCCGTAGCGCCAAGTTTCAGCGAGGTTTGGCAGCAAGGTGGGGTGGAGCCCGGAGTGGAGCCAGTGGTGGAGGCGGAGGTAGAGCAACCCCCACCAGAGAGGTTGGAGCCGGGACCGATGTGCCCAGCACGGCATCGGTGGTTCGGCCCACCCGCCAATGGCGACATTGAGGGACCCCTCCAAAATTAGTTCGTATTACCCTTTAACACCCAACAGCTTAGGGCTATGGTCAGCCATCTCCCGAGGCTCTCTGAAAAGGGAGACCCCTCGATCCACTTCAGGGAAGTAGAGCAGGCAGCCAGCGTCAACGACTGCGATGACACTGAGAAGGCCAAAATGCTGCTATTCTCCCTGGAGAGTAGTCTCCTCCAATCCCTCTCTGCCGAGTTTAAAAGAGGGCAGAGCGGGTACGAGGAGCTTAGAGATGCGGTTCTGGAGGCCATGGGGATGGATGAGGGAAGTCCTTTCTCCCGTGTGGAGAAGACGATCCAGCTCTCAGGGAAACCCCGCAGGCTTTTGTGGACCGGCTGTGGCCGGTGTACCGGAGGGCCTGTCAGGGGACGCCGGACCGGGCGTTCCTGAACTGGGATTCCCTGACACATTGGCTCCATTGTCTGGTGGTGAACAGCTTGCCACAGGTCCGGGCCAAGGCAGAAGCCTGGTTCAATCCCAAAAATCCCCAGACCACCGAACTTACGGTAATTAGGCAGCTCACTCTGGCTTACAAAAACGGTAGGGGAGCCGATGCACACCCACCCAAGGGGAAGGTGCATGAGGTAATACCCGGACCGGGTAGGAAAGAGTGGCACCAGGAAGGGATTAACCCCCCCCCCCAACACCAAGACCAATTGTTACGGGTGTGGGAAGGATGGTCACTGGCGGAAGGAGTGCAAAAACCCTTGGAAAGATAACAAGGGAAAGCATCCCACAGCCCCAGCCCAAAAGGCGGGGGCAGGGACCCATTCCGCAGAGGTCGAGTCACTTTTCGACGCCATGAGGTCCTTACTGACTGGCCAGGGGAGAGTAGCAGCCGCCACCGGTGCTCTCACCCCATCCGCCCCATCCAACCCACAGCCGTGACTAGAGCCGTGTCTATCTGTGTTCTCTCCGATATGATGAGTGGAAAAGACCCCTTTTGGAGATGGAGGTGGAGAAGGTGACAAGGACCTATCTGTTAGACACGGGGGCATCGCGCACCGTGATCTACTCAACTAACCCCACCACCTCACCTCTCTCCAGCGGGGTCCCATACAGTCTATCGTGGTTCACGGATAGGGAACAGGCTGGCTCGTTTTCCATCCTGCTCACCATTCGGTTAGGACCGCTCCGCTCCAAGTGGACCTGTGTCCTGATGAAATGGGACATGGAGGGTGGAAGAGGGGTCCTGGGTGCCAACTTTATCGTAGGCCATGGGATATTAGTTGATTTGAGGAATCACTGCCTTTGGGGGGCAGGTAAAGTAAAGAACGGAGAGATCGTAGTAATCCCGGGAAAGGAAGGGAAGGGGACCCTCTGCACCATGAAGCCCAAAGAGGATTATAACCTTGGGCTCATGGTCAGCAACACCACACCAGAGTTCCAGGCATTTGTGCAGGCCCACCTGGCCACATTTGCCACTCACAAACACGACTGCGGGAGGGTCACAGGGTTTGAGGTCAGCGTAGACGGGGACCCCATGGCCCGACCACAGAAACAGTATAACTTCCCCAGGGAAGCAGAACCGGACATGGAAGCAGCCATGTCCTCGTTAGTACAGCAGGGAGTTCTGAGACCGATAGCTACCCACGTGAATTCTCCATTATGGCCAGTCAGAAAGCCGGACAATTCATGGAGGGCCACGGTGGACTATCGGGTGCTCAAAAGTAACATCCCAGCCTGCGCACCCACAGTAGCAGCAGTTGCCGACCTCATCGGGAGTATTCCAGCATCCGCGACCACTTTCACGGTGCTGGATATTTCCAACGGGTTTTGGTCCATCCCTTTGATGAGGGAGGATCAGTATAAGTTTGCCTTTACGTTTAAAGGGCAGCAGTACACGTGGAACTGCTTGCCTCAGGGCTTCCACAACAGCCCCAGCATTTTCCATCAGTGCATGGCCAACAGTTTGAAGGATTTTAGCCAGCCCAGACAGTTGGTTCAATATGTGGATGACCTGCTCCTGTTCACTGATTCGAAAGAGGAGCATGGCCCGCTATTGGCTGAACTGTTGGAGCTGTTAGGGCAGAAGGGTTTCAAGGTAAATCCCAAGAAAGCGCAGATTGGCCAGCAGGAGGTGAAATTCCTCGGTCTGATCGTGCACGCTGGAGAAAGGGCCATAGATAAGGCTAGGAGGGAGGCGGTACAAGAACTACCAGTCCCTAACACAGTAATGGGTGTGAGGTCGTTTCTGGGGCTGACTGGGTACTGTAGAGATTTCATTGAGGACTATGCGTAGACGTGAATCCAGGATGGTTTGTTGCCTCCCTGGTGCCAGGGTCAAGGATATCACTGAGCGGCTGCAGGGCATTCTGGAGGGGGAGGGTGAACAGCCAGAGGTCGTGGTCCACATTGGTACCAACGACATAGGTAAAAAGAGGGATGAGGTCCTGCAGCAAGAATTTAGGGAGCTAGGTGAAGGATTAAAGAGCAGGACCTCAAAGGTTGTAATCTCTGGATTACTCCCGGTGCCACGTGCTAGTGGGTATAGGAATAGGAAGATAGAACAGATGAATGCGTGGCTAAAGGGATGGTGCAGGGGGGAGGGCTTTAGTTTCCTGGATCACTGGGTCTGCTTCTGGGAAAGGTGGGACTTGTACAAGTCGGACGGTTTACACCTGAACCAGAGGGGAACCAATATCCTTGCGGGGAGGTTTGCTAGCACTGCTGGGGGGGGTTTAAACTAAATTGGCAGGGGGATGGGGTACAGAGTGGAGCTATAGTAGGGGGTGA
This sequence comes from Somniosus microcephalus, assembly GCF_052327205.1. Taxonomy (NCBI): domain Eukaryota; kingdom Metazoa; phylum Chordata; class Chondrichthyes; order Squaliformes; family Somniosidae; genus Somniosus; species Somniosus microcephalus. The sequence goes on from NC_140991.1 coordinate 224,951,951, forward strand.
TTTACAGCCAAATACAGAGGAAAAAACAAGTCAGCTGGGAAGGCAGAGCAAATATGTGAAGGCAAAAGGGAATATGGCAGGGCTGGAAGGCATTTATTTTAATGCAAGGAGTCTTGCAAATAAGGTGGATGAACTGAAGTTGTTGTTGAGCACATGGGAGTACGATATTGTTGCTATCACGGAGACATGGTTGAGGGAGGGTCAGGACTGGCAGCTCAATATTCCGGGGTATAGAATCTTCAGGCGAGACAGAGGGGGGTGTAAAAGGGGAGGGGGTGTTGCAATATTAATTAAGGAGTCAATTACTGCTGTAAGGAGGGATGATATATTAGCGGCTTCCTCTAATGAGGCCTTATGGGTAGAACTTAAAAACAAAAAGGGGGCAAGCACTTTGCTGGGAGTGTACTATAGGCCCCCAAACAGTCAGGGGGAGATAGAGGAACAGATATGTAGGCAAATCTCAGAGAAGTGTGAAAATAATAGGGTAATAATAGTGGGGGATTTCAACTTCCCCAATATAAATTGGGATAGTCAGAGTGTGAAAGGCTTAGAGGGTGCAGAATTCTTAAAGTGCATCCAGGAGAGCTTTCTGAGCCAACATGTAGAAAGTCCTACAAGAGAGGGGGCGGTACTGGACCTAATTCTGGGGAATGTAGCCGGGCAAGTGGTGGAAGTATCAGTAGGAGAGCATTTTGGCGACAGTGACCATAATTCGGTGAGATTTAAGGTGGTCATGGAAAAAGACAAAGACGGCCCGGAAATAAGGGTTCTAAATTGGGGGAAGGCCGATTTTAATATGATAAGGCAGGATCTGGCCAAAGTGGACTGGGAGCAGCTACTTATAGGAAAATCCACATCAAAACAGTGGGAGACTTTCAGAAGGGAAATAGAGAGAGTACAACGCCAACATGTTCCTGTAAAGGTCAAGGGTGGGACCAACAAGCAAAGGGAACCTTGGATGACAAGGGATATACAAAAATGCATTAGAAATAAAAGGGGGGCTTTTGGCAGTTACAAAAGACTAAAGACGGAAGAAGCCCTAGAGGAGTATAAAAAGTGCAGGGGCATACTTAAAAAAGAAATTAGGAGGGCGAGGAGGGGCCATGAAATAACACTGGCGAGCAAAATAAAGGAAAATCCTAAGATGTTTTATAAGTATATTAAGGGCAAGAGGATAACCAGGGAACGGGTAGGGCCCATTAGGGACCAAAGTGGCAATCTGTGTGTAGAGCCAGATGATGTAGGCGGGGTTTTAAATGAATTTTTTGCATCTGTGTTCACTATGGAGAAAGACGATGCGGACATAGAAATCGGGCAAGGGGACTGTGACATACTTGAACATATTAGCATCGAGAGGGAGGAGGTGCTAGCGGTTTTAGCAGGCGAAAAAGTGGATAAATCCCCAGGCCCGGACGAGATGTATCCCAGGCTGCTGTGTGAGGCAAAGGAGGAGATTGCAGGGGCTCTGACACAAATTTTCAGAACCTCTCTGGCCACAGGGGATGTACCAGAGGACTGGAAAACAGCTAATGTAGTACCATTATACAAGAAGGGTAGCAGGGATAAACCAGGGAATTACAGGCCAGTGAGCCTAACATCTGTGGTAGGGAAATTATTGGAAAAAATTCTGAGGGACAAAATTAGTCTCCACTTGGAGAGGCAAGGATTAATCGGGGATAGTCAGCATGGCTTTGTCAAGGGTAAATCATGTCTGACAAATCTGATTGAATTTTTCGAGGGGGTGACTAGGGGGGTGGATGAGGGAAATGCTGTGGATGTGGTTTACATGGACTTCAGTAAAGCTTTTGGCAAAGTCCCGCATAGGAGACTGGTCAAGAAGGTAAGAGCCCATGGGATCCAGGGTGCCTTGGCGCGTTGGATCCTAAACTGGCTGAGTGGCAGGAGGCAGAGGGTGATGGTCGAAGGTTGCTTTTGTGACTGGAAGCCTGTGTCCAGTGGGGTACCTCAGGGATCGGTGCTGGGTCCCTTGTTGTTTGTGATCTACATAAATGATTTGGATGAGAATGTAAAAGGTATGATCAGTAAGTTCGCAGATGACATGAAAATTGGTGGGGTGGTAAATTGCGAGGAGGAAAGCCTCAGGCTACAGGACGATATAAACGGGTTGGTCAGATGGGCGGAAAAGTGGCAAATGGAATTTAACCCTGAAAAGTGCGAGGTGATGCATTTTGGACGGACAAATAAGGCAAGGGAATACACAATGAGTGGTAGGACCCTAGGAAGTACAGAGGGTCAGAGGGACCTTGGTGTACATGTACATAGATCCCTGAAGGCAGCGGAACAGGTAGATAAGGTGGTTAAAAAGGCATATGGGATACTTGCCTTCATTAGCCGAGGCATAGAATATAAGAGCAGGGAGGTTATGATGGAGCTGTACAAAACGCTGGTGAGGCCACAGCTGGAGTACTGTGTGCAGTTCTGGTCGCCTCACTATAGGAAGGATGTGATTGTTTTGGAGAGGGTGCAGAGAAGATTCACCAGGATGTTACCTGGGATGGAGCGCCTCAGCTATGAAGAAAGACTAAACAGGCTGGGGTTGTTTTCCTTGGAGCAAAGAAGGCTGAGGGGGGACCTGATTGAGGTGTACAAAATGATGAGGGGCATAGATAGGGTAGACAAAGAGGAACTTTTCCCCTTAGTAGGGGGGTCAATAACAAGGGGGCATAGATTCAGGGTAAGGGGCAGGAGATTTAGAGGGGATTTGAGGAGGAACTTTTTCACCCAGAGGGTGGTTGGAATGTGGAACTCAATGCCTAAAAGGGTGGTAGAGGCAGGAACCCTCACAACATTCAAGAAGCATTTGGATGAGCACTTGAAATGCCATTGCATACAAGGCTATGGACCAAATGCTGGAAAATGGGATTAGACTGGACAGGGATGGATGGGCGGCGCAGACACGATGGGCCGAAGGGCCTCTTTCTGTGCTGTAAAACTCTATGACTCTATGCAGCCACCGCAGCCCCTCTGCTCCGAATCCTGCACAAGGGAGTGGAGTGGCTTTGGGATGAGGGTTGCCAGGCAGCATTTGTCAGGCTCAATAAAGACTTGCAGACCACGCCAGCTCTCAGGGCCATAGATGGGGGGAAAGAGTTTTCCTGGAGGTTGCAGCCAGCGGGGACAGCCTGAGTGCTGTGCTGCTCCAAGAGCGGTGGTGGTCTACACCTCCAGGATACTCACAGATGTGAAAAGGAGCTATTTCAATTGTGAGCGGCATCTTTTGGCCACACATTGGGCTGTGAAAAGATCATTGATCTTCACAGGCACCTCTCCCATCACCCTCCTCACCCATCACACACCCACCCAGTTGCTTCTGGATGGGAGGATCAAGGATGGAACAGTGAGCAGTGCCCGCATTGCCCGCTGGATCTTGCTCCTCTCACAGATGCATCTGAAGGTGAAGGGTCTCTGTGAGCCAAAGCTCGCAGCCAACCTGGTATATCCTGGAACAGCCCACCGGTGTTCCATTGAAGGGGTTTGGGAAGTAAACATAGGTTTACGGGCCAGGGTACATCCCACAGGCCGCGAGATCTATGTCGACGGTTCCAGCACGGTATCTGCTGGTGAGCGTCTCACGGGGTGTGGAGTTTACGACCCAGCGGCAAACATTGCCCTGGCGATTAAGCTCCCCAGCACCATGCGCGCCCAGCAGGCAGAACTGTCCGCGGTGGTGTACGTTGTTACACACCCCGAAATCTTCCCCACCCCCTACACAACTTGCTCGGACAGCATGTTCACGTGCAATTCGTGTACGGAGTACCTGGCCATCTGGTCCCGCCGCGGATACACCTCCGCTGACGGGAGACCCCTCACAGTAAAACCCCTGCTGGAAAAGATCCTGGCAGCAGTGGGGGAGGAAGGGGAGGTTTTCATTCACAAGGTGAAGACCCATTCCTCCACAGAACCCCGCGGCCAAGGCAACCAGCAGGCTGACTTGCTCGCCAAGGAGGGTGCCCGCGCAGGCACTTTCTGGGACCCATTTGGGACCAGACCCATGGTGGCGGTCAGAGGTAGGGACGGGACCCAAGGGAGTGTAGGGTTAGCGTTAACCCCAGACCTTAAGACGGTCCAAGCCCAAGACCCCGTCTTAAAAGCAGTCCTCAGCGCAGTTGCTGAGGGAAAGGGAATAGAGGGTCCTTACGGCACAGCGACTCCCCCCGTTGAAGAGGGCATGCTGTTCCAGGGGGAACAGTGGGTTGTGCCGCAGCAGCACCGGAGGGGATTCCTTCAACTGGCCCATGAGGGTCCAGCAGCGGGACACCCCGGGCATGAGACCACCTGGCAGCGGGTGGAACAGGCGGGATGTTGGCCGGGACTCAGGGACGATGTCCGCGAGTTCTGTGCAGGCTGTCTTGTGTGCGCTGCGAACAACTCTGACCCCCACAAAAGGAAGGTCCCTATGGGACACGTCAGGAGGGTAGAGGGACCATGGCAGTCGATACAAGTCGACTACATCGGGCCCCTGCCCACCGCCCAGGGAGGCTATAAGTACTGCCTAGTCCTGGTGGACGTGTTTACCAAATGGGTAGAAGCCTTTCCCTGCAGAGCAGCCACAGCTCTGTGTACTGCCAGGATCCTGGTCCGGGAAGTGTTCTCACGGTGGGGACTACTACAGTTTGTGGAGTCTGACCAAGGGAGTCACTTCACCAGACAGGTGATGCAGAACACCCTTATGCTGTTAGGCATCGAGGGGAATTGGCACGTGGCCCACAACCCGCAGTCATCAGGGATTGTGGAACGTATGAATCGGACCCTCAAATAAAGGTTAAGAAAGGAGACGGTGGACTCGCCCCGTAAATGGGCCGAGGTCCTACCGTTGGTGTTGATGGGGATCCGGGCCAGCCAATCTAAAAGCACAGGGTATTCCCCGTAGGAGCTAATGACTGGCAGGGTTATGCGGACCCCCACCCATGTACTAGCCCCGGTGCTCACGGAGGGTCAGCTCAGAGAGGTCAACCGGGACAGGTTTGCCCGAAAATCTTTGAACACCTGAAGCAGGTCCGCGAGCAGGTGGCTGGGAACATGGGGAGGCAGCATCGGAGTAACCGATTGCTGCTCGAACCGAGAAAGCACCACGAGTGGGAGGTAGGAGATCAGGTCATGGTAAGAAACTATGCCCGAGTAGGGAGTTTGGAGCCATTGTACATTGGGCCCTACAGTATTGTAGATAAAGCCAGCCCCTTGGTTTACGCTGTGAAGATGCTCCGGCGTACAAAATGCTTTCATATCAACCAGTGTAAGCTGTTTACACCTGAAAGGGAAAAGCAGCCAGTTGAGAAAAGGTCTGAGGATAAAGATCCTCAGCCTGCAGCAGGAGCGAGTTCACAGACTGCACAGGTAGGCGCTGTGGCTTGCTTAAAGGGAGGGGCCATCCCGCCCATCGATTGGGACACTCCCCAACTCTTCTGGGATCCAGATGAGGGGGAGGGACCTGAGGGCGAAAACCCAGCCCCTAACCCAGGTGTAGAGAGGGAGGGACCTGAGGTCGAAAACCCCACCCCGGACCCAGCCATTGGACCTGGGGGCGGAGACTCTCAGCTCGCAGCAGCAGGCAACGAAAGGTTACCTGGCCCCAGCCCAGGTTCGGGAGGGGTCAATCCTGGGGGAGCAGCGGTTCGGGTTAAAGGCCCAGCGGCCAAGAAAGCCCCACCCGTCAAGGCCCCTAGAATGTCCCCACGGACGCCCCAGCCGAGAAAGCCATGGTCACCAGCCCTCCAGTTACCAAGGGCCGCCCCTCGAGTCAGGGAGAGGTCCAAGGACACAGGTCCTCAGCTAGCAGCCACGGGCTGCGAGGGACCAACAGTGAAGGACGGTGCGGTCACGCCGGGGGTGGCGGCGAGACGCAGTCCGACCAGGGATTAGCCTGGCTGCCCGGAGACGGGCGGCGGATGTATATAGTTTTAGTTTAAGTTTTAGTTCAAGTAAAGTTTAATTATTTAGCTTAAGTTTGGGTGTTTTTGATTTAAGTTAAATAAGGTGATGGGTAGTTTTAAATAAGCAGTCTGCTAAGAGAGTGTATATTTGGGGTCGAGGTCGCGGGACCCGACCATGCTTCACCAAGCCAGAGAATCTCTTGGGGACCTGGCTGTATGTTTTTGTATCTTTTGCAGAAAGATTTTCAGGATGAAGGGGATCGTAATCCTTTTCGCCCTGATTGGGATGAGCTTCGAAAGACGGGGCGACGTCCAAGACTCCCACATCTACGGGTGCTCGGGAGACAAGGCGCCCACAGCGATCGATGGAAGCGGTGAACGGGATGCGGAGGAGGAGACCGCCGTCTACTTCCACGAGAGAAGGTGGCCAGGATGGCTGGGGTCCAATTCGTCTCAGTACTCCAACCAAACCGGATTCACGTACGGGGAAACCTCCCTCCTGTGCCCCAGGGTACGAGTCGTTACCACGAGGGTCAGCATCACCGTTGGAAAGTGAATATGTTTGACGTGTAAAGGACACATTCCACTGGATAGATGGTGGTGGCTCAGGAAGCTGAGCAAGGACATGAGGAACCCCAAAGTCGAGTGGGAACGGTTGGGGAACAACACCCACCAGACGATCACAGGGACTCATGGAGGATTAAGTGTGTGTTGGGACAAGTGGTGGGAACCGGATCAAGGGATTTATATCTGTATGTGGGGGTCAGAAGAGGTCTGCCCCACAGGCATCTCCATCGTTTCCACCGGCAGTGGCACGACACCGGGGAGGGGATGTAGTGGGATACCAGCCTGAAGGTGTGTGCGGTCGCTTACATCCCGATCCCAGTCAACACCACTGAGCTTGTGCCCCAACCAGGAGGTACACTACGCGGTAGCCTCCGTGATTTTAAATCTCACCGAGGTACATTTGCCGGAGTGGTGTCCCAAAGAAACAGAGCAGCTATACCAGGCCCTGTTAAAAGACATGTTGAAGAAGTTTTACGAGTTCGATTTCGCCCACGTGGACAAAACCGAACTCTACACCACACACCGAGAGTTTTTGGGTAATGCAGGGAAGCAAAGAAGAGGATTATGGAATGATGTTTTTATTGCGTTTAATACTGGGTCCTCTGTCATCAACAGTTTAGATGACATAGAGTTGCAGACCCAGATAAACGGTTTAAAAACACAGTTCAAAAGTACGTAGCCCACTTTGGCTACAAAATTCCCCCTCTCCCTGAACACCTTACAAAATGCTCAAAGCCGTCATAGTTTCGCAGAAATATATTTACACTCTGGAGCAGAAAACAGTAGAGATAGGGACTAAGATATTGGATGTTGTGATTCCACCCTGGTGGGACATTTTCAGTAACATAGAGGTCCCTTCGTGGATCAGACTGGCTTCCCACATTCTCGTGGTTTGCCAGTTAGGGATAGTGTTGTATCTAGTTTGCATTCAATGTAAGGGAAAAGTCAGTTGTTAGAATTCCATAACCAGAAGATCTGGAAGGAACATTATGTAAAGGTGGAGGGAGATGTGTTCGTTTAAGTCTTTTTCTTGTATTTTGATTAAAGGTTGTTTTTTTTTGTGTTTTGTTATTTTTAATAAATGTTTTTCTGTTGTTTTTTTGTGACGCGGTTAAAAAGATGTATGTGTACCAAGTGGTGCAGGGGTGTTGGACCCCCTCCATGCTTGGATATGTGTAAAGTCTGTAGTTTTACTCTCTGTATGCTGATGTACACTACATTTTCGCGGAATGGGAAGTGTATGTATCGTGGGTATATTTAGATAGGTAATTAAAGGGGAAGGTTGACTATGGAGGGTCAGAAATATTTGCTCACTTTGTAAAAGTATGATACTTCAAGCAAGTTTTAGTATCACAAGGGGGAGTGTAAGATTTGCAAAATTTCTACATTTCCCCAAAGGTTATTATTAATAAAAGGGACCCTGCGTGGACATTTTAAATTTTAAAAAGGGTACCCAAAATGGCGCCCGCGCCTCGTGGCAGAAAGCCTGTGAGATTTTTAAAACTTGGACTCTGCGGCACAGGCAGCTTGTGGAGAAATCGAAACCAAAGCTGCAGTTTCTGTGAAGAGAGAGACTTTGTATTTTTAAAACCAAACAGGACTTTGAATTATGTATTAGACCAAATTGGAGACAAATCAAACCCAGTTAGGCCTATAGTTAAGGCCATCAAGCAGTTTGCATAAATAATCAGGAACAGCTTAAGGAAGCCATCGAGGCTGGACCGGCCCATTAAGAGGTATTAATAACAAAACAGGTCAATTATCAGGCCAGTAGATGCGATTACCGGCCATCTAATAACAGTTAGAGTAGATTGCTACCGTTATTTAAAATAGCCCGCCAAGATTGGGACAAAGAACTAACCTGATTTGGCGCGCAGATAAGGATTTTTGAAAGGAGTATAATTGAAGGCCCTGGGTAGCAATCGCTCTCTTCTCTTCTCTCTGGCCTCTCCTTGCTCCTCACCCTCGTGGCTGCTGCTCTTTTCCCATCCCACGCTTACCCACTGGCCTTTGCCCGTGCCTTTCCCCACTCCATCTGGAGTTGCCCAGGCACTGCATCGGGCGGACATGGGCAATTCAGGCCAGGCGAGGCGGGACGCGACGAGGTGAAGAGGCAAGACGAACTGAGGAAGACAACTGAGGAGGCGAACTGAGGAGACGAACTGAGGAAGACGACTGAAGACTGGCTTCGAATCATCGGGCCTTCAGTCTCAGCTGACCTGCGACTATCTTCATATAAACTCAAACTGTCGGCCGAGGAAGAGGAACCGTCATCCCTGCAAGGTAAAGTAGCCAAGCAGAGACTTTAACTTTGGGGTATTTGTACCTGGACAACGTCCTTGCAGCACCCAGAGACCACGTGATGACGGCAGGCTCCAGAGAGCACCAAGAGCGAACCCCACCGCTGTTTTGAGTTCAGCAGACCCCTTTTGATTGGTGAGCATAAATTCTGGCCCCTCATAGCTTAATCTAGTTTGGTGTAGGGGGTGAGATAAGGATAAGGGGATTGTTAAGATACTTGTTTTCCCTCAATGTGCCGTGTGTTCCCCATTCCCTGTATAAGTATAGTTATTTTGTATTTTGCCTGTAAAAGTGTATACTAGTAACTTTTTCATAAGATTGTGTTAATTTCCTCTTCAATAAAAATCTTGGTTTTTGCTTACATCCAACCAGCTGTCTACTCGAGTCTTTTCTGTATTGCCGCCTTGTACCTAAGTCCGGTGTCCAGAACCCAGGGGCGTGGGAGCAATTCGAACCGCTCATAAACAGTCAGAGGCATAACTGACTGGGCGTACATGCCACCCCCTACACAACCTCCTGTCATTTTAGTTTAAACCCTCCCCAACAGCACTAGCAAACACTCCCCCAGGACATCAGTCCCGGTCCCGCCCAGGTGCAAACTGTCCAGTTTGTACTGGTCCGACCTCCCCCAGAACTGGTTTCAATGTCCCAGGAATTTGAATCTCTCCCTCTTGCACCATTCCTCTAGCCACGTACTATTCTTCTATTTCTACTCTGACTAACATGTGGCACTGGTTGCAATCCTGAGATTACTACCTTTGATGTCCTATTTTTTAATTTACCTCCTAACTCCCTATATTCAGCTTTCAGGGCCTCATCCCATTTTTTACCTATATCGTTGGTACGTATATGCACCACGACAACTGGCTGTTCACCCTGCCCCTCCAGAATGCCCTGCAGCCGCCCGCGACATCCTTGACCCTTGCACCAGGGAGGCAACATACCATCCTGGAGTCTCATTTGCGGCCCCGCCCATATTTACATTGGACGTCTTGATGCAGCTCGCTGGATTAAGGCAGGTGTGGTGTATGTGCCTTTAAGAGCCCCCTGTGTACTGTAATGCCGGTAATGGCCACTCGGGCTATATAAGCCTGTATAGTGTCTTGTATCTGTTAGTTCACCTCCAGGCTTTGTTCAGTAAACACCTGTGAAACCAACCCCTGCATTCTGTGTCTCCATTAACACACAGATACAACAGTGGCGGCGAATTCGAAACGGACTTACCTGCAATTCGGCAGCACCTCAAGGAGATCGATTCCTCAGATGAAAGTCGAAGAAAAACAAGAAAGAAAAGAAAAAAAAAAAACTGTGGTTTCACCAGCTAGCCGAGCTGGTGGCAGGTACTGCAATAATCCTTCCTGGGCGGCGGGCTGGGGCTCCATCGGCTGGCTCTGCAGCAGGGCCGAGCAGCGAAGGCGGAGGCAAACACAGACAGAGGGGGGGAGCACGCGGGAGACGGCCGGCGCTGCAAAGCATGTCGGTGTTCGGACCAAGCAGAGGGAGGGTAAAGTCCCAGAGAGTCCGGCGGGAACGAGTCTCCACCTATTGAAAAAAAAAACCTATGTAAATAAAAACCGCGGAGAACAGCGTTGTCAGCAGCAGCGGTGGCGGGAAAGCACTGGAAGCGCCATATTCTTTTGCAGGGAAGAAAGGAAAGTGCGGGAGGCGCCATTATTTTTTCAGGATGCCTAAGGCTGGCAATATTAATGCTTTCGATAGCGATATAGAGGATTGGACCACATATTTGGAAAGAGTGGAGGTATATTGCACAGCAAATGAAATAGATGATAAAAAGGCATCAGTACTTCTAAATCTAATGGGCGCAAGGACATACGGGCTGTTAAGAAACTTAATCACTCCAGCCAAACCAAAGGACAAGAATTTTAAGGAAATTGTTGATACCTTACAGGAGCACTTAAACCCAACACCGCTGCTGATAGCGGAACGATTCAAATTCTTCAAGAGGAATCAGCACAAGAATGAAAGTAACGCTGATTACCTCACTGAATTAAGGAAGCTGTCAAAGCACTGCCAATTCAGGGCAGGACTGGCAGATTCTCTTCGAGACAAATTCGTCTGCGGTCTCCTAAGTGAAGGAACACAGAAAAGGCTACTTTCTGAGAAAGATTTGACACTGGACAAGGCTTTCAGTATGGCTGTATCATATGAAGCAGCCTCAAGAGGAGCTGCAGAGATACAGCAAAAGCCACAGGACTTCGGCACCCATGAAATGACACAGGGTTTCGAGAGATGCTATCGCTGCGGCAGATCCACCCATGACCAGAGGGACTGCTGGTTCAAGGACAAAGCATGCAGGCAATGCGGAAAGATTGGACACATTGCACGTGTATGCCGATCTGGACAAAAAAAATCCACGGACAGGAAAAAAATCAATAAAGAAAAGTACAGAAAGGTACAAATGATGACGGACAGTAGCTCAGAAGACCAGAAGAGCGATAGCAACTCTGGAAACAAGAGACTGAGCTGTCTCAAATTACATAATGTAATTGCCAAAGAAGATTACCAGACCATTTGGGTGACCCTCACGATAGCGGGGTCCCCAGTTAAAATGGAGCTAGATACAGGATCAGCTCTGACCGTCATAAGTCGACGGGATTACGAGCGGCTATTTCCGCATATACCTTTGAAAGACACATCCATTATCTTGAAAACCTATACGGGGCAGAAAGTATACCCCAAAGGGAAAATAAAAGGTGCCTGTTGTATACAACGGCAAGGAAATACAGAAGTTGTATTTATACGTTCTGCAAGATGGTGGTCCACCGCTGTTGGGACGTGAATGGATCAGGAAGATACGTTTAGACTGGCACTCCATTCAGGCACTGACGGTGACCAGTAAGAAAAAAAATGATGATGACGTCATACCTGAACGATTAAAAGACATCTTGGCCAACGCCAAGGAAGTGTTTCAACAGGTACTAGGAACCTTGAAAGGCATCACCACCTCAGTAAAAGTGGAAGATGCGGCAATTCCCAAATTATTTAAGGCAAGGCCGGTGCCATACGCAATTCGTCCAGCAGTCGAGGCAGAGCTGGAGAATTTGGAAAAGGCAGGCGTATTATCCAAGATAGATTGGAGCGAGTGGGCAACACCCATCGTCCCGGTCATGAAGAAAACATTGAATAATGATAAATCTGAAGAACAGAGAAAAATTCGCATCTGTGGGGACTTCAAGGTGACTGTAAACCCGGTCCTTCACACGGTACAGTATCCTCTTCCGAGGATAGAAGGTATTTTCGCCTCACTATCCGGAGGGAAACGTTTCACCAAAATTGACTTGGCACAGGCATATCTACAGATGGAGGTTGAAGAGGCCTCTAAAAAGTATCTCACGATAAATACACACAAAGGCCTGTACCAGTACAATCGACTGGTTTTCGGAGTAGCATCAGATCCAGCTATCTGGCAAAGAGCTATGGAGCAAGTCCTCCAAGGGATTCCGGGGACTCAATGCTACCTAGATGACATCCTTGTAACAGGAGAAAATGACAACGAGCACCTTGCCAATTTGGAGCAGGTGCTCACTGTATTGATTTATTTGTGGGTTCAATGACGAGACATTTATGAAAGAGAATGTCTTTTAATCTAAAGCTTGTTCAACTCTTTATACAGCATTACAGGAGACACCATCTTAGTGATCCATCTAAAATGAAAGTAAAACTAAACTGCTTGTCTCTGTCACATGCCCTCTGCTGGTCAGGCATAAGTAATCAATCAGGCAACTATGCTGGTAAGGCATCATAATCAAACAGGCAAATACCATCACTATTTGCTGATATCATTACATCTCCCTTTCTTAAAACAAAAGTATTTTACTTTTAACTAACAACATGTTTTCTTTGTATTAATCTGCATTTTAACTGTAACACTTAATGAACTTACATTATTATCATTATCAAGGTTTTTTAACCTTGCTTTGTGTGTTCACATGAAATATGTAAATACACTAGAACTTGAAGAAAGAATAAGATAACATTACTTCCTTCTATAACAATAGTCCTTAAATTTGCTCAATGAGTCTCTCAGGAGGCTTCACGTGTCTTGAGGATTTTCTGATTGATTGTCCTTGAATCTGAGTTGTTGCCTCAGATGATGGTTTCTCAGCTGTGTGATCAGGTTGTTCAACAGTATCAGTCTTTTGACGTGCTGTGTGATCAGGTTGTTCAACAGTATCAGACTTTTGACTTGCTGTGGCTGGTTCCATGAGAAGATCTCGATGATTTCTTCGCAGAACAGCACCCTCCATCTGTCTGAATGGTGCATGATCTTGGTTGAACTTCACTCAGGACAGTTCCCTTCTGAGACCATGGCCTAGAAATTCGGTTGGGCTAGCGCCCAATTAGGGGCGTTGGAGTGGCTTGCGCCGGCGGTATCGCTGCGCCCGAAATTGCGATGGGCCCTAACATCGGCGTTACCCGGTAGCGCTGCGCTGGCACTGATGACGTCATCGGTGTGCGCAGCGCCCCGGTTGCAGTGGTAATCCGGCCCGATGGCCAAATTCAGTTGCGGCCGCCTCGCCCGTGGCAGCCGCAAACATTGTGGAACGGGATGTTGCAGCACCGTAAGGCCGGCGTATAAAGGTGGAGCGGCGGCCGGCCGCTTTCCCGGCGGCCGCCTGCCCGCACCTCCCTCCCCGGACTCCTGCACCACCCCCCCGCGGCACTGATGTGTGTGTCCCGCGAGCCCGGCACTTCTCCAAGGTGCCGGGCTCATTTGTCGGGGGAATCCACCGGTCAGCTGTCGGCTGCACGCAGCTCCTCCTTAAGCGAAGGAGGCCTGCAGTACCCCAGCCTGCCGCACCGCATCGGGTGCCGCAGCGGGGGATTAGCGTCTGAAACCTGCATTCAACACCCATAGCGAGGCGCTAAAACTGAATTTTAGGCGGGCGCAGCGACAATTATGGCGGGCGCAAAATTTCGGGCGCTAAAGCCCTGGCGGACTCGAACCGAATTTCTAGGCCCATATGTTTGTTTTGTCTTTGAACCTTACTTGGTCACCAGTGTAGAGTTCAGGTAGGTTTTGTGTTCCTCTGTCATAGTAGTACTTTTGCTTTTCTTTCTGTTGTTCTTTGAACTTCCTCACTTTCTCCCCCTCTTTTGTTTTCAGGAGGTTCTCCGGAATGGGTAGGTTTGACCTTAGCCGACGTCCCATGAGGAGTTGGGCTGGTGACATACCACACTCGAGCGGCGTTGTGCGGTATACAAGCATGCTTTGGTAGAAATCAGTTCCACTGTCTTTTGCCTTGTACATCAGTCTTTTCACTGTCTGGACTGATTTTTCCACTAGTCCATTGGACTGTGGAAAGTGAGGACTTGACGTTGTGTGGACAAAGTCCCACTCTTTGGCAAAGTGTCGGAAATTTGTATTGTAAAACTGGGGTCCGTTGTCTGTGAAGACCTCGCTTGCCACGCCATGTCTGGAGAATATGGCTATCATACATCTTATCACAGCATCTGCAGTGGTGGTGTACAGTCTACAAACCTCTGGATACAGGGAGTAATAGTCTGTGACTACAAGATAGTCCTTCCATTGACATACGAATAGGTCAGCGCCTACCTTCTGGTAAGGTCTGTCTGGCGCTGGGTGTGGCTTTAGTGGTTCTGCAGGATTGCTTGCTTGATATTTCAGGCATATTGTGCAGTTTGACACCTCATTTGTCACATCTTGGTTGATTCGTGGCCAGTACATCACCTCTCGTGCTCTTTTCTTACACTTTTCAATTCCCAGATGTCCTCCATGGATTCTTTTTAGCATCTCACTTCTCAGACTCTTTGGGATAACTATTTTACTTCCTTTGTAGATGATGTCTTCGACCACTGATAGTTCCGCCCTGCAGTTCCAGTACTCCGCCATGTCAGGTGAGCAGTCTTGCTTCATGTTGGGCCATCCATCCAAAATGCTTTTCCTCAGTCGTCTCATTGTTTCATCTTTGTTTGTCTCAGTCTTTTTGAGCTCCATTTTTGCATCTGCTATGGGCAGTGCACTTGTGATCATGTCCACGTAGGCGTTCACTTTTTCATCCATTTTGGTGTTTGCGGGCTCACTTGGGTCAACAGCTCTGGACAACGTGTCTGCTGTATACATCAGCTTACCCGGTGTGTATGCAACATTCAGTGTATAGCGTTGCAGCCTGATCATCATTCTTTGTATTCTAAGTGGACAGCTATTTAGTGGCTTTTGGAACAATGCAATCAAGGGCTTATGGTCTCTACACTGATTGCTTGTCCTGCCACAAACTGGTGAAATCTTTCACAGGCGTATGTGATGCTGAGCAGCTCCTTTTTTATTTGAGCATATCGTGTCTCCGCGTCTGTCATTGAGCGCGATGCATATGCAATAGGTTGCCAGTAGTCATATTTTTGCAGAAGAACGGCACCGAGCCCACTCTGTGATGCATCTGATGATATCTTGATGGGTCTCGCTGGGTCATAAAACCTTAGCACTGGTTCCTCTGTGAGCAGTTTCTCTAGATCGCTCCATGACTTCTCATGCTCATGATTCCATTCCCATACTATGTTCTTTTCAGTTAGTCGTCTCAGTGGTGCCATCTTTTCTGAGAGGTTGGATATGAATTTACCCATGCAGTTGATCATTCCATTAAACCTCTGCACGTCTTTTTTGCATTGTGGCTTTGGCATATTCTCAATGGCGGACACCTTTCTGGGATCTGGTCTGATGCCCTCACTGCTAAGGATATCTCCCACGAATGTCAGTTCTGGCACCCCGAGCTGGCATTTCTCTCTATTCAGCTTCAGGTTTGTTTTCCTTGTTGCTTCCAGCACTTTTTTCAGTCTCTCGCCATGCTCAGTTCTCGTGGTTCCCCATACTATGATGTCATCCATTGATGTATCAACTCCCTCCAGGTGCTCATAGATCATATGGATAGTTTTGTGATACACTTCAGGAGCTGAGGCAATGCCAAATGGTAACCTTCGGAATCTGTATCTGCCAAATGGACTGTTGAACGTGCACAGTTTTGAACTTGCTTCGTCCAATTTCATCTGCCAAAATCCTGATGATGCATCTAACTTGCTGAAATACTTTGCATTTGCAAACTGTGACATGATTTCCTCTCATGTAGGAAGCTTGAAGTGCTCTCTCTTTATTGCTCTGTTTCGATCTCTTGGATCCAGGCAAATTCTGAGCTTTCCATTCTTTTTGTCCACAACGACGAGGGAACTCACCCACTCAGTTGGCTCATCTATCTTCTGAATCACGTTCAGGCTTCCCATCCTGTCCAACTCTGCCTTCAGTTGCTTTTGAAGAGCAAACGGAACTTTTCTGCATGGATGTATGACCGTTGGCATACTTTTATCTACTCTGATCGTGTGTTCTCCTGGAAGGCAGCCTAGACCCTTAAATAGGTCGTCGTACTCTTTCATGAGTTCATCATAGACTGTCTCTCCTTCGCTTTCCACAATGAGGACTCTCTTTACCAGGTTCAGTCTCTCACAGTCTATTAAACCTAGTATGGCTTGCACATCCTTTGGCACCACGATTAATGCTAGCGTGTGCTCTCTGTCCTTGTGTGTTACTTTGACAATGCATCTTCCTTTCACTGGTATATCAGTACCTGAGTATCCTGTCACTTTCACTTTTATTCCATATATCTTTGGTCTGGGTCTAATTTTCTTAAAATCAGTCTCTGATATCACATTAACTTGTGCTCCAGTATCCAATTTAAATGGAATGTGTATGTCATTCACTTTTAGTGTCAACATCCAGTCTCTTTTTTCTTTTATGTTTTCAGATACAACATCTGCATAGAACTCCTCTATCGCGCTTTCATCTACTGTATGGACCTTGCTTTGTTGCACTTGGTTCTTACAACAATGGGCATGGTTGTTTTTGTTGCAACTATTGCATTTTTTACCATATGCTGGACACTTTTTTGGTGGATGCTGTGTACCGCATCGACTACATGACTTTCGATTGCCCCTTTCATTTTTGTTCGCTGGCCACGCCTCTTTTTTCACATTGGCGCTCTTTTTGTTAAACGGTTTGTGTCCGTTCTTTCTCACTGCATCCACGTTGCAGCTACTGTCACTGAACAGTTCCTTTGCCTGCGACTTCACAGTCTCTGTGGCCCTACACAGTGCTATGGCTTTTCCCAGGTCTAGATTTTGCTCTCTTAGCAGTCTTTCCCTTAATCCATTATCTGGAATACCACACACCAGTCTGTCTTTTAACAGCGAGTCTGTCAGTCCCCCAAATTCACACGTTTTGCTTCTGTTTCTCAGTTCAGTCACATACTGATCAATAGTCTCACCCGTTTTCTGTACACATGTGAAAAATCTGTGCCTCTCAAATGTCACGTTACGTTTACATATGCAGTAGGCCTCAAACTGTTCCTTTATTTTATCTAGCTTCATTTTGTCTCCATCAGCAGCGAATGTGAAGTTATTATACACCTCCAGCGCTTCATCACCCACGACATGTAAGAACACTGACGATTTCTTTTTATCACTTTTCTCGTCAGCTCCGATTGCCGCTAAATACAACTGCAAACGTTGTTTGAACCTTCTCCAATTTTCAGCCACATTACCTGTCAACTGAAGCTTCGCCGGTGGGTGTAATCCTACCATTTTTTCACTTCATTAGCTATTCTCCAATGGTAAGCGACGATGTTCTCTTTTGGCTTGCTAATCTGTGGAGAGCTGATTTAACTTCAGATTTTTCCTCTTCATCTCTTTCAATCACTTCTGACACCATGTATTGATTTCTTTGTGGGTTCAATGACGAGACATTTATGGAAGAGAATGTCTTTTAATCTAAAGCTTGTTCAACTCTTTATACAGCATTACAGGAGACACCATCTTAGTGATCCATCTAAAATGAAAGTAAAACTAAACTGCTTGTCTCGGTCACATGCCCTCTGCTGGTCAGGCATAAGTAATCAATCAGGCAACTATGCTGGTAAGGCATCATAATCAAACAGGCAAATACCATCACTATTTGCTGATATCATTACACTCACTAGGCTGAGAGAACGGGGCCTACGAGCAAATCGCCCCAAGTGCAAATTTTTCCAGAAACAAATATCATATTGTGGCCACATAATTAATGAGGAAGGGTTGCATAAGTCACCTGAAAAAATTGAAGCGGTCAGAAAAGCCCCAGCACCTGAAAATGTCTCACAATTAATGTCGTTCCTGGGATTGATAAATTACTATCATAAATTTTTACCGAACTTGTCAACTCTTCTGCACCCTCTTAACGAACTGCTACAAACGGGAGTAATTTGGAAATGGAGCGAAGACTGTGAACGTGCCTTCCATAAATGCAAAGGCTTGATCACGTCCAAGGAAGTTTTGGCTCATTACAACCCATCACTGCCAATCAGACTGGCGTGCGATGCATCCCCTTACAGCGTAGGAGCGGTATTATCGCATAGATTCCCTGATGGCTCGGACCGGCTGATAGCTTTTGCGTCACGCTCATTGAACTCAGCTGAGCGTAACTATGCCCAGATCGACAGGGAAGCACTCAGCCTGGTATGGGGAGTGAAGAAATTCAACCATTACCTACACGGACAAATATTTACCTTGTTGACTGACCATCAACCCTTCGTCTCCATATTCAAACCTAAAAACGGTGTTCCCATTATGACAGCGCAAAGGCTACAGAGGTGGTCCCTTTTCCTAGGGGCACACCAATATGACATAGAATACAAAGGATCAAAACAGCATGGGAATGCTGACGGTTTATCGTGCCTACCGTTGCCAACGGTAGAAGAGGCACCTACAGTAGACCCAGTGGAGATGTTCCACTCAACCATAGTGGAATGTCTACCAGTAACAAATTCTGCCATTGAAAAGGAAACGAAAAATGACCCGACTCTCTCATGAGTCTACGATTTAACGGTGAAGGGATGGCCAGCACATGGTGAACCACTGTTGCCAGCATTCTCGCAAAGAAGAGAACAGCTGCCAATGTGCCGAGGAACCTTGATGTGTGGATCCAGAGCAGTGATTCCACCCAAACTCCAGGATAAAGTGCTAAAGGAGCTTCACGAGGGGCATCTGGGTGGAGTGAAAATGAAGAACCTAGCCAGAGCGTTTGTGTGGTGGCCAGGTATCGATGGAGACGTCGAATAAATGACCAAGAGCTGCCTAGGATGCCAGAAGGTCCAAAACGCCCCACCACAAGCCCCTCTACATCCATGGGAGTGGCCCTCATCTCCATGGCAAAGGGTACACATCGACTTTGCTGGTCCATTTATGGACTCAATGTTCTTAATCGCGGTTGATGCACACTCCAAGTGGCCGGAGGTAATAAAGATGTCCTCCACCACCACGGAAAAAACCATCACAGTATTAAGGACCATATTTGCCAGGAATGGGCTGCCTGAACAGATCTGTTCTGATAATGGACCGCAATTTGTGTCCGAAGAATTCAGGAAGTTCTTAAAAAACAATGGGGTTAAGCACTACACGTCCGCCCCATACCATCCCGCCACCAATGGATTGGCTGAAAGGTTTGTCCAGACCTTCAAGAAGGCCATAAAGGCCATGGGTAATGAAGACATAAATCTTCAGCATAAGGTAGATAACTTCTTGTTTGCATACAGGAATGCAACACATGTGGTTACAAACCAAATTCCCGCCATGATGTTCTTCAATAGAAGCCTAAGATGCCGGCTGGATTTGATCAAGCCAAACATCAGAAGGGACGTGGAGAACCGGCAATTTCAAGGCATGAATGAAAGGCCAACTAGAACCTTCCAGATAGGTCAACAAGTTTTGGCCCGGGACTACCGTACCGAGAAATGGCAGCCTGGAACTATTTGCACATGACTAGGACCGCTGATGTATACTGTGGACATTGGAGAAAGCATAATAAGGCGCCATGCTGACCAGATCATAGAGTCATCCGAAAAGGGACAACCTACACCACAACTCTATACGCCTAATGATGAAGTAGAGATACCCATAGTATCTACCTCCGATCCGGTGACACTGGAACCAGATGAACCCGACACTGGCATTCAAGCCGAATTGACCTTGCCAAAAGAACCTACTACACCACCAAGAACTACTACACCACCGAGGCGTTATCCGGACCGAGTCAGGAAGCCTCCAGAGAGACTGACTTATAATTGATTAACTGCAGCAAATGTGTAGATTATTGTTCTTGTAATATGTTAATTAATGATTACTTAAAATGTTATGTACTGGTTGTCTAAAAGGGGAGGAATTGTGGTGTATGTGCCTTTAAGAGCCCCCTGTGTACTGTAATGCCGGTAATGGCCACTCGGGCTATATAAGCCTGTATAGTGTCTTGTATCTGTTAGTTCACCTCCAGACTTTGTTCAGTAAACACCTGTGAAACCAACCCCTGCATTCCATGTCTCCATTAACACATGGAGACAACAGCAGGTAACTCGCTCGAGAGTGCTGTTGGCATTCATCCTCTTTACTCTCTCCTGCTCCTTGACGCACAAGAGGGAATTTTAACATTGAGGGGTGCGTGGGTTTAGGTGCGAAAGGGGATTAAATTTGGTGAAAATGTCAGCGCCTCTGAAAGCCGGCTCCAATGCGCTGACTTCCAGGTTTAACTCAGACACGTTCGGCTGCGTGTGTGTAACATGTTCCGGAGAAGTGGGTTAGCAATTTCAATATATAAATCAGTATATTCCAACAATATTTTAACTGGCATTTAAATTTAACGGTGCATGCATGGATTTCCCAGGCAACCTGAAACTCACCATTGAAAGGAAGGCAAGAAGATTGTACGACAATTCATGGGGCTCATTAAATGTCAGGCAAATACTGCAATAAATACTCAGTGCTCACAGCTTCTTTCTTACCTCCCACTGGGAAAGGGTTTGGTGATAGCACTTGTGGTGAGAGGCTAATTTCCGCACTTTGGAGGTTTTGAGACTCAAGCTCAGGATGGGTGGTGCCATGGCTGCCTTCGGTTGGACTTTGAGCGAGGAGCAAGATGACCTTCAGCAGCAGCAACAGGCTGCCGCAGAGAGACCTGCAGGTGGTCAGCAGAGAGGGAAGCAGCAGAGGGATCGAGCTCACCAGAAGCACTACCCATGTAACAGAATGTACAGGCAGAGGCTCAGCTTCCTTGACTGCTCGGAAGAGCAGTGCATCCGGAGGCTCAGATTGTCGCATCAGGTGGTGGTTTAGACATCGGCAGCCTCCGAGAAGATGACTTGCTCCATGCAGGTGACCACGCTTTACTAATGGCTGTGAAAGTCACCACCGCCCTCAACTTTTTTGCCTCTGGATCCTTCCAGGACACTACCGGAGACATATCCAGGATCTCCCAGTCGGCTGCATATAAATGCATAAAGCAGGTCACTGATCAGTTGTTTGCCAGGGCCAACAATTATGTTAAATTCACAATTGATGGTGCCAGTCAGAATGAGCAGCTGGTCGGCTTTGCATCTCCGGCTAGCTTCCCACAAGTGCATGGCATCATGAACTGCACACACATGGCAATCCGGGCACCCCGCAGATCAACCAAGAGTATTTGTCAACCGCAAGGAATTTCATTCCATCAATGTTCAGCTGGTGTGCAACCACAAGAAAATCTTTATGCAGCTGCATGCCAGATTCCCAAGGAGCTGCCATGATGCTTTCATCCTGCTGTAGTCCAAGGTCCCCAACCTCTTTGGACCTGCAAACAGACTAAGGGGTGGCTGCTAGGAGTCAAAGAATACCCCATTCAAATGTAGTTAATGACATCTGTGGGAAACCACAGCAATGAAACTCAAGACCGGTAAAACAACAGCCATATGACCACCAGGTGTGTCATCGAGCAAGCCATCAGCATGCTCATTTGCAGTTCAGGTGCCTGGACAAATTTGGAGGCACCCTTCAGCATTCGTCAGCCAAGGTGCCCAGAATGATTGTGGTGTGCTGTGCTCTGCATAACATTGCACAGCAGCAAGGATTGGAGCTGAAAGAGGAACAAGGCGCGGAGCACACATCATCTGCGGAGCACTCCAAAGAAGAGGAGGAGGGGGTACATGGCGACCCCAATGCAGCTCCAACCGCTCACATTATTATGTCCGTGTGTAATTGAGACACGGACTGCAGGAGTTGGTTATAACAGGTCTTTACTGAATGGAGGCAAACTGGAACTAACTATGCAAAGTTACTACACAGGCTTATATACGGGGTGGTCACTACTGGTACTGCAGTATACAGGGGCTGCAGAACATAGTTCCTTCTGCGAAGTACATACACTACAATTCCTCCCCTTTTAGCTAAACAGTACATAACATTCGATTCATAATTAAATAACATATTTACAATTACTGTAGTGGCGCTTCTTAGTTTCCAAACAGGCAGGCCACTGAGCTGTGGGGCCTTTAACAACGAGTAGACGCGTGTCGAAATAAAACGTTCCCAAACGTAGCTTTGTCTTTTAAACTGTTTACTATAACACTTAACAAGCAGAATTACAAAGCAAACACGTATAAACGAACACGGTCAAAAACTGTACTGCTCCAAACCTCACAGCTTCTGCCTCTTTCACCACGTGCAGTTTAAACTGTGAAAAGGCTGCACCCAATGTGTGGCTTAGGGACTGTTCCATTGTGGCAAGAATGAAGGGGGTGTCGGACTATACCACTGGAGCAAGAAAATAGGGGGTTTCTTAATACAATAAGTCGTTCAGGTAAATTAACTGTATTATGCCATTTAGCCACTAATTTAAAGTATTTTCTTAAGCTTTTATGGCTCTTACATTCCGGCCCCTAATTGACTAGGCACATGAAGCATATCAATTACTCAAACATTAAGAGTCATAAACTAATGAGTTCAACATATTTACAATATAAATGTCCACTTTTTTCGTTCAGGAACCTTTCACGCTACTTCTTGTAGCAGGCAGAGCTTTGTGACCGGTCTTTCCAGGGTCGTGTAACCGTCTGCAAACAATGCATTCAGAGAGTATTTTTCTTATTACGGAATTAGCTCCTGGAATCCAGTATCTTTGTCTTAGCTTCACAAGCACGTGATTCCTCCCACTGTGTCCAATACTCTGGTGTATATGCTGAAGAATGAGTAGCAGCAACCCGGAGGTCCTTAGAAAGGATAGCAGGATGCTTGGCCTCCTCTGGCATAGCAGATTTGTTTAGTCTCCCTCCCACCCTCAGTACTCCATCTTGCAGTGTAGGGTCCAGCTTGTGGATATGACTACCTTTCTTGATTGGAGTATTTCGCTGCAGAGCTTCGATTTCTTCTGGGTATCTTTGTCTTTGACTGAAGCAAACTATCTCCTTCTCAGCCTTGGCCAAATCCTCCACGGTCAATGAATTCTTGCTCAATGTGGTCTTGTGCTGATGCACATACTGCTGTAGAAGCATTCTCTGCTTATCAGGGTTACTTTCAGACTGACTGATAGTGGCTCGGTACTCTTTTCTCTTACCGTTCAGGTGTAGCAGCAACTCTTTCAACCTTAGAAACCATGCAACTGCTTTCCTCAACTGGTGCCATCCTGAGAAATGGTTAACAAGCTTGTTCACTGTGTTAAAGTTCTCTTTCGTAGTTATGAAATTTACTGTGACTGATCTCTTGACTTCGACGTCGTCTTCAGTAATCTGGCTTGGCATATCTGGTCTTTCTGGCCATGATCTCTCTGTTTCCAGCAGATAACTTGGGCCTTGTATCCAAGTTTCACTCCTCATGAAGTTTTCAGCCTTCAATCCCCGTGAGGCTTGATCTGCTGGGTTTAATGAGGTGTTTACATACCTCCATTGAGATGGTTGTGTAGCTTCTCTAATGGATGAGATTCTGTTTGCTACGAAGGTCTTGAAGCGTATCTTCTCATTCTCTATATACTTCAGCACCGTCGTGCTATCCGTCCAGAAGACAGATTCTTCTAATGGGAGCTGTAACTCTTTACGCATCACCTGGTCAACTTTAACTGCAACAACCGCTGCCGTCAATTCCAGTCTCGGGATGGTGACCTGCTTCAGCGGAGCCACCCTGGATTTTCCCATGAGGAAGGCACAATGTTTCTGGCCCTGTTGATTTGTCAGCAAGAGGTAGGTAGCCGTGCCATAGCCGTCCTCACTGGCGTCCGAGAAATGATGTAGTTGAGCCGTCTTTGTAACTCCAAAACTCGCGGGCTTGATGCATCTACTGACGTTGAAGCTAGAAAGTTGTTGCAAATCTGTCAGCCATCTGTGCCATCTCTGAGCTTGACCTTCTGGGATATCTTCATCCCATCCTCTCTTGTCTCTACACAGCTCTCGTAGCATCAGCTTCACCGGCAGAATGAGTGATGCCAGGAATCCGAGAGGGTCGTAGATGGAACTGACCACGGAGAGAATCCCTCGTCTTGTGGATGGTCTTTCGTTCACCATTATCCTGAAGTTGAACGTGTCTGACTCGATGCACCATTGTACACCAAGAGCTCTCTCGATAGGAAGGACATCGTGGCTCAGGTCCAGATCTTTGACTTCAGTGGCTCTTTCCTTTTCTGGGATAGAAGCTAGAACTGCTCTGCTGTTGCTTATCCACTTAGTCAGATAGAATCCTCCATTCGAACACAGAGTTCTAAGGTCTCTTGACAGTGCGATGGCATCATCTTCTGTTGACACGGACTTCAGACAGTCATCGACATAAAAGTTTCTGAAGATTGTCTCCACAGCCTCGGATGGTGCTTTGCCCTTGCCATCTTCTGCAGTTTTTTTGAGAGCGTAGCTTGCACAGCTGGGAGATGATGTGGCTCCAAACAGGTGTACGGCCATTCTACATTCCATCGCTTCACTAACGTCGCCATCTGGCCACCAAAGGAAACGCAGAAGATCAGCATCTTCGTCAGGGATTCTGACTTGGTAGAACATTGATTCTATGTCTGCCATCATGGCAACGAGCTCTTGTCTAAACCTAGTCAAGACGCCAATGAGGGTATTAGTAAGATCAGGACCTTGAAGCAGCTGGTCATTCAATGAAGTTCCTCTGAATGAGGCGGCGCAGTCAAACACTACACGGATCTTTTTCTTCTTTGGGTGATACACCCCGTGATGAGGAATGTACCAGACCCTTCCATCGTCTCTGTTCAACTGTTCTTCGGGCACTTTTACAGCATAGCCTTTCGCTATGATGTTTCTCATGAAGTCTTTGTAGTCTTCGTGAAAGTCGGGGTTCTTGTTCAGCTTTCTCTTTAGACTGATGGCGCGTTGCTCTGCTATGCAGCGATTGTTCGGCATCTTCGCGGTCTGTCTTCTCAGTGGCAAACCAATGTGATAGTGGCCATCAATGAACTGTGTAGACCTTGTCATCAAACCCATGAACTGATGGTCTTCTTGTGACATCTCTGTCTTTTCCTCACAGCTGCGTTCTGAGAAGTCTGCGTTGAACTGCTGTATCAACAGCTCTTCAATGCTTGCGATAGAGATGCGATTAACTGTGACGTTTTGTCGTTCCTCCTTGTTCGACTTGTGGCCATCATCTCTCCTTACCGGTCCATTGATTACCCATCCAAGGGCTGTCCTGACGGCGTAGGGTCCGTCATCCTTGCTGTTTATCACTTGCCATGGCTCCATAGTTTTGTAGGCATTGGTTCCAATTAATAGGCCAATTTCTGCTTCAATGTATGGGAGACGCACCTTTTCTAGATAGGGCCATCTATCCACATCCTTCTGCAGGGCTAGGTTCCCTATTCTAACAGGAATCTCCCTCTGTGTGAAAACATTAGGCAGGTCTATGAAGTCCTTCTCTTCAAGTCCACACACTTCTAGGTCTGACAGGATATAGCTTTGCATTGACTTCTCATGACCCATGGTGCGTAATAGGATTTCTGTTCTTCTGCCTCTAACGTTCAGCTGTCGCATGAGTGATTCTGTGCAGAACGTTGCTGAACTACCTGGATCCATGAAGGCGTAAGTCTCCACAACCTTCTCACTCCTCTTAGACTTGATCCTTACTGGTACGATGGCAAGAATACAGTCACTGTCACCGGCCCCAGTGAGTCCACAAGTCTCTGGTTCTAGCGACACCAGAGCACTTGAAACAACCTTCTCGTCAGTATTGTTTTCTTCACTCTTCTTAGAGACTTGTTCTTCTTTATGGATATGCAGCAGACTGGGATGTTTCCGAGTGCACTCTCTGCATGTTGTTCTTTGCTTACAGTTTCTACTCAGGTGCCCCTGAGAGAGACATCCAAAACATAGGCCGTTGTACTTCAGGAATTCGATTCTGTCCTTATGTGGCTGTGCTTTGATGTTGCTGCAGAAATCCAATGTATGATTCTTCTGGCAGAATAAGCATGGCTTCTGAAAGGCATTAGCAGGCGTCACTGTGCTGCTCTTTTTGGGAGATGAGTTCTGGGGCCTTTCTTCCTCGGCCTGAGTGACGATAGTTGCAAAGCTGCTTCCCCTGGAACCACCTT
The DNA here is from genome assembly GCF_052327205.1 of Somniosus microcephalus. Lineage (NCBI taxonomy): Eukaryota > Metazoa > Chordata > Chondrichthyes > Squaliformes > Somniosidae > Somniosus > Somniosus microcephalus. The sequence goes on from NC_140991.1 coordinate 224,978,093, forward strand.
TCCTGAGAGTCTTTGATTCAGCAGGCTTGGCTTTCACTCTTCCATCGGTGGTCGGGCTGACATCCTGGATGTTTCCAAACAATGGGTCCCTAGCAATTTTAGCCTGTTTGTCTATGAAATTCACTAAGTCTGCAAACCTGGCTCTACTTTTCCGTCTCTCCATTATCTCAAAGGCTGTTCTTCTCCATTGTTCTCTCATCCTGTAAGGAAGCTTAGAGATGACGATTCTCATAGTCGTAGGATTGTCCATCTCTTCCATGAATTCAACATCCTCCATGGTGTTGCGACATCCTATGAGGAAGAGAACATATGCGTTCAATGCCTCTCCGTCTTCCGATCTGATCTGTGGCCACTTGGTAGCCTTTTCGATATATGCAGTGGCTATCTTCAGCTCGTTACCATAGTGCTCCTGCAGCAACTTCCTGGCTTCTATGTATCCCCGGTCCGGTCTCATGTGTTCACAGCTTCTGACCAGGTCTTGTGGTTTACCACTGGTGTACTGTCCCAGGTAGTACAACTTATCACTGCTGCTCTCTGTCTTGGAGTCAATGGCTTGTTCAAAGGATCTGATGAAGGGCTTATACTTGAGTGGGTCGCCTTGGAACACTGGTATGTCTCTTTGAGGGAGTCGAAACAGATTCTGTTGTTTTACAAGCATCTCTGTAATTTCGTTCTGACGTTGCATCACTCGGTATAGGCTTCTCCCTGTGTCTTCAGGCCTCTGGTGGTCATCAGCAGGGTCTAGTCTAGACCGTCTGATGTCTGGGGTAGCATCACGTGCTCCTGTTAGTGGAGAAGCCACTCTTCCACGCTGTAATGCCGGGGAATTGCTTTCGGGCTCTGTTGTAACTCTTGAAGGTGCCCTGGATCCAACTCTATGTGGCAACGTTGACTGGCAGTGGCTCCCGCTGTCCCGTGAGCCTTCATAATCTTCGTACGCACTCAACCTGGCATCTGAGACCTCGATAGCTGTTTTCATCTCCAGCCGTTCTTTCTTTGCCTGCACCTGGGCCCGCTGGGCCTGCACTTGGGCCTGTTGGGCCTGCAGTTGGGCCTGTTGGGCTTGCAGTTGGGCCTCTTGGACCTGCAGTTGGGCCTCTTGGACCTGCAGTTGGGCCTCTTCCCGTTCAAGAGCTTGCTTCTCATCTAAAGATGCTGCGCGCGCCATCAACGCCGCCCGTTCAGCCTCCGCTCTCATGCGTCGCGCCGGGCTTGTGGTAGAAGCGACTGACCTGCGTCCAGAAACAGAGCTACCTTCTTTTCGATTTTTGCTCGGTCTGGCGGAAGTCTCTGAAATGCTATCGTCTGGTCCGACTTCATCGTCAACCTTATCTTTCTCTGCTGTATCAGCATCTTGACGAATTTTTAACATCCACTGCTCCGTGGCCTTGATATAGTCCTTAATGCTGGTTGATTTAGGATCAAACCAGTCGTGCTGATCAGTGTTTCCCTCTTCTTCAGACAAAAGTGCTAATACATCTTCATTGAGTATATTAAATTCTTCATGCAGCTTGGAGAAATCGTAGTACATCATGTCTTCAGCTTTCTTAATATTAGCATTATCTTCCATGAGACGATCAATTATCTTCATTTTTCCAGTTATCTGAACTAATTTAGCTTTCCTTGCACCTATGCTTCTATGTAACTTCTCTTCCCTTGCCTTTGGGGTGAGCTTTATTTCCCTCTTTTGGCCAGCAATCCTTCTGGCTGGGGGAAGCTCCTGGCTCCTTAAGGCCTCGGCCATTTTACCCGCAGCTCTTATTTAGCTTCTCAACAGAATGAACAAAGCAAGTAACAGTCACTGTACCTTCGCTTTCTTAAATTGTCGTCTGGCTCCGTGACCATTCATGTATACGTTCGCCGACGATTCCGTCCCTTCCTTCTTAGGGAGCTAGTTTTTGACTAATGTAGTGGCGCTTCTTAGTTTCCAAACAGGCAGGCCACTGAGCTGTGGGGCCTTTAACAACGAGTAGACGCGTGTCGAAATAAAACGTTCCAAAACGTAGCTTTGTCTTTTAAACTGTTTACTATAACACTTAACAAGCAGAATTACAAAGCAAACACGTATAAACGAACACGGTCAAAAACTGTACTGCTCCAAACCTCACAGCTTCTGCCTCTTTCACCACGTGCAGTTTAAACTGTGAAAAGGCTGCACCCAATGTGTGGCTTAGCGACTGTTCCATTGTGGCAAGAATGAAGGGGGTGTCGGACTATACCACTGGAGCAAGAAAATAGGGGGTTTCTTAATACAATAAGTCGGTCAGGTAAATTAACTGTATTATGCCATTTAGCCACTAATTTAAAGTATTTTCTTAAGCTTTTATGGCTCTTACAATTACAGCTGTCATATACATTAGCTGAAGTTAAGCAATTATAAGTTCAGTCTTTGAGGAGGCTTCCTGATTCTGTCTGGATAATGCCTCTTTGGGGTATCAGGTTCTTCTGGCAGAGTTGATTCGGAATCAACGTCGTTGTTGGGTTCGTCTGCTTCCAATATTCCCGATTCTGAGGTAGATGCAATTGGTACTTCGGTTTCATCACCAGGTGTATCGGATTGTGGTGTGGAATTGACGTTTTCCAGTGACTCTAGAATCTGGTAGGCATGGCGTCTTACAATGCTCTCTCCAACGTCCACGGTATACATTAGAGGTCCTTGCCGTGTACAGATCGTTCCTGGCTACCATTTCTCTATGCGGTAGTCCCGGGCCAAAACTGGTTGACCTATCTTAAAACTCCTGGTCGGCCTTTCATTCATATTCTGAAACTGCCTGTTCTCCACATCTCTTCTGATGTTTGGCTTAACCAAATCCAAGCGGCATCGTAGTCTTTGATTGAAGAACATCATGGCTGGAGTTTGGTTGGTAACCGCATGTGTCGCATTCCGGTAGGCAAACAAGAAGTTATCCACCTTGTGTTGTAGGGGTATGCCTTCATTACACATTGCCTTGATAGCCTTCTTGAATGTTTGAACGAACCTCTCAGCCAATCCATTGGTGGCTGGATGATATGGGGCGGATGTGTAATGCTTAACACCATTGTCCTTTAAGAACCTCCGGAACTCTTCAGACACAAACTGTGGTCCAGTGTCGGAGCAAATCTGTTCAGGCAGCCCATTTCTGGCGAATATGGTTCGTAAGACTGTGATAGTTTTTTCTGTGGTGGTTGAGGACATTTTTATTACCTCTGGCCACTTTGAATGTGCATCCACCGCAATTAGAAACATTGAGTTCATAAATGGACCAGCAAAATCAATGTGCACCCTTTTCCATGGAGATGAGGGCCACTCCCATGGATGTAGAGGGGCTTGTGGTGGGGCGTTTTGGACCTTCTGGCATCCAGTACAGCTCTTGGTCATCTCTTCGATTTCTCTATCGATTCCCGGCCACCACACAAACGCTCTGGCTAAGTTCTTCATTTTTACCCCTCCCAGATGACGCTCATGAAGCTCATTGAGCACTCTATCCTTCAATTTGGGTGGAATTACTACTCTGGATCCACACATCAAGGTTCCTCTGCACACTGACAGCTGTTCTCTTCTCGGCGAGAATGATGGCAACAGTGGTTCGCCATGTGCTGGCCATCCCTTCACTGTTAAATCATAGACCCAGGAGAGTGTCGGGTCATTTCGTGTTTCCTTTTCTATGTTTGCATTCGTCACAGGGAGACATTCAACTATAGTCGAGTGGAATAACTCCACTGGATCCACTGCCAGTTCTTCTTCCACCGTCGGCAACGGTAGGCGCGACAATCCATCAGCATCCCCATGCTGTTTAGTTCTTTTGTACTCGATGTCATATTGGTGTGCCCCTAGGAAAAGGGACCACCTCTGTAGCTGTTGTGCTGTCATTATTGGGACGCCCTTCTGAGGGTTGAAAATGGAGACAAGAGGTTGATGATCAGTTAGTAGACTAAATTTCTGACTGTGCAGGTAGTGATTGAACTTCTTCACCCCCCACACCAGGCTGAGGGCCTCTCTGTCAATCTGGGCGTAGTTATGCTCGGCTGAAGTTAACGAGCGTGACACAAAAGCTATCGGCCTCTCTGAACCATCAAGGAATTTATGTGACAGTACCGTTCCAATGCCGTAGGGAGACGCATCACACGCCAGTCTTATCGGTAGTGATGGGTTGTAGTGAGCCAATACTTCTCTTGAAGTGATTAGGTCTTTACTCTTCTGAAAGGCCCGCTTACATTCATCGCTCCATTTCCATGCTACTCCAATTTGTAGTAGGGCGTTCAGTGGGTGCAGAATTGTGGACAAATTCGGCAAAAACTTATGGTAGTAATTCACCAATCCGAGGAATGACCTCAGTTGCGACACATTTTCAGGCGCTGGAGCCTTAACTACCGCTTCAATTTTGTCAGGGGACTTATGTAACCCCTCTTCATCAGTCACGTGGCCACAATACAATATCTGTTTCTTAAAAAACTCGCACTTGGGGCGATTGGCTCGTAGCCCATATTCTCTTAGTCTAGTGAGCACCTGCTCTAGGTTGGCAAGGTGTTCACTGTCATCTTCACCTGTCACTAGGATGTCGTCCAAGTAACACTGAGTCCCCGGAATCCCTTGCAGGACTTGTTCCATCGCTCTTTGCCATATCGCCGGAGCTGATGCTACTCCGAATACCAGTCGATTATACTGGTAAAGACCTTTGTGAGTGTTTATCGTGAGATACTTCCTAGAGGATTCTTCAACCTCCATCTGCAAATATGCTTGTGCTAGGTCAATTTTTGTAAAACGCTTCCCTCCAGATAGTGAGGCGAAAATATCTTCTATCCTCGGGAGAGGATATTGTACTGTGTGAAGGACTGGGTTCACCGTCACCTTGAAGTCCCCACAGATGCGAACCTTCCTTGGCTCCTCAGACTTATTGTTTAACGTTTTCTTCATGACAGGAACGATGGGTGTCGCCCACTCGCTCCAGTCTTCCTTAGATAACACGCCTGCATTCTCCAGATTCTCCAGCTCTGCCTCGACAGCTGGGCGAATTGCATATGGTACGGTCTTGCTTTGAAAAACTTGGGAATTGCATTCTCTTCTATTTTTATCGAGGCGGTTACGCCTTTAAGAGTTCCCAGTTCTTGTTGAAATACCTCTTTGGCGTCAGCTAAGATTTTTGACAATCGGCCAGGTGTGACGTCATCATCCTTTTTACCAGCCACCGTCAGTGCCTGAATGGAGTGCCAGTCTAAACTTATCTTTCTGATCCATTCACGTCCCACTAATGGTGGTCCACCATCTTGCAGTATGTACAGATACAATTTCTGTATTTCCTTGCCGTTGTATTCGACAGGCACCCTTATTTTCCCTCTGGGGTATACTTTTTGCCCCGTATACGTCTTCAAGACAATGGATGTCTCTTTCAAGTGTATGTGTGAGAATAGCCACTCGTAGTCTCGTCGATTCATGACGGTCAGGGCTGATCCTGTATCCAATTCCATTTTGACTTGGGACCCTGCTATCGTGAGGGTGACCCAAATGGTTCGGTGATCCTCTTTTGCGATTACGTTGTGAAGTTTGAGACAGCTTAGTCTCTTGTTCCTGGATTCACTATCGCTCATCTGGTCTTCGGAACCACTGTCCATCATCTTTTGTACTTTCCTGTACTGTTCCTTTGTAGCCTTTCTGTTGTCGTTGGTCTTCTTCCCAGACCTGCAAACTCGTGCAATGTGTCCCATCTTTCCACATTGCCTGCATATTTTGTCCTTGGACCAGCAGTCCTTCTGGTCATGGGTTGTTCTGCTGCAGTGATAACATTTAGCAAATCCCCGTGTCATTTCATGGGTGCCGTATTCCTGTGGCTTTTGTTGTATTTCCGCAGCTCCCCTTGCTGCTGCTTCGTACGATACTGCCATGCTGAAAGCCTTATCTAGCGTCAGCTCTTTCTCTGAGAGTAATTTCTTCTGGGTTCCTTCACTCAGGAGTCCACAGACAAATTTGTCCCGTAGAGTATCTGTCAGTCCTGCTCCGAACTGGCAGTGCTTTGATAGCTTGCGTAGTTCCGTAAGATAATCAGCATTGCTCTCATCTTTATGCTGATTTCTCCTGTGGAATTTAAATCTTTCTGCTATCAGCAGCGGTGTAGGATTTAGGTGTCCCTGTAGGATATCAACAATTTCGTTCAAACTCTTCGCCTTCGGTTTGGCTGGAGTAATCAGGTTCCGCAATAGGCCGTACGTTCTTGCGCCCATTATGTTTAGTAGTACCGATGCCTTTTTCTCATCGGCTACTTCGTTTGCCTCGCAATACACTTCGACTCTTTCCACATACGTGGTCCAGTCTTCTATTGCATTATCGAAGGCAGTGATATTGCCAGTCTTCGGCATCTTGGAAATCTAAGATAGCGCCTCCTGCGCTTTGCCTTCTTCCCCGATTTAACAAAATGGTGCCTCCCGCGCTTTCCGTCTTCTCCGCTGCTGCTAGCGCTGTTTCTGGCATTTTATGCCTTGATGGCGACGCCCTATGGCATTCGCGCACTTCCCCCCGCGCTGCTGCTAACGCCGCTCTCCGCGGTTCTCGTGGCAAACTGCAGCTCCTCGCGGCTTTCTGCGCTTCTAATTTCTTTTATTTCCCCGTCGTCGGAGCAACCCTACGGGACAATTTCCTCCCTCTTCTCGGATCTGTACGCTGCCCGGCTTCGTAGCACCGGCCGCGCCCTGTGTGCTCCACCCTCTCTCTCTCCTCTTCCCGACAACGCTGCTCGGCCCCATTGAAAAGCCATCCGATCGAGCTCTAGCCTGCCGCAGCCAAGGAAGGATCAGTGTACTACCTGCCACCAGCCTGCTTAGCTGGAACACCATCGACAGGATAACCAAGCCCCGCTCTTGACAGCCTCTCCTGCAAATCTTCAACTCCGATGAATCAGAGGCGGTTGCCCATGGTCGACGCCCGTTTCTTCTGTTTGTTTGTTTTTTTTTCTTTCTTCCTTCTGGCCTCGACCTCTGACAACTTCGCTTCAGGGATGGATCCCCATGAGGTGGTGCAGACTGTAGGTAAGTTCGGATCTGCTCGTCGCCAGTATTATGTCCGTGTGTAATTGAGACACGGACTGCAAGAGTTGGTTATAACAGGTCTTTACTGAGTGGAGACAAACTGGAACTAACTATGCAAAGTTACTACACAGGCTTATATACAGGGGTGGTCACTACTGGTACTGCAGTATACAGGGGCTGCAGAATATTGTTCCTTCTGCAAAGTACATACACTACACACATTGCTGCCCGATTGCCAAGAATTCCCTTGTAGTTGTAAGGTTCTGTTAGTTACTCCCACTAGACCAATGTAACAATCACATTAAACGGCTACTCTTCCCCAACACCCCCACCCCACCACTCCCGCCCCCCCCACCCCACCAATCCCACTGACACAAAGCAGTCCTGTAACCAACCAACCATCCATTGCACAACCTCCCATTGGCCCCCGTCAATTCATATCTTCCCATTCATCAACAAACAACTGAAAAGGTGAGTTGCCACCCAGCACCCAAGAATGGGCAACATGGAAAAGTGATGCAAAGTTAATACATTTTATATGATTGTATGAACAAGATAGCATTTTCTCAAACACTAATTTGCACAACCTTTGGCAACTATTGTAGGATTCGCAAAATTGGATTTAATATTAATAAGGGTTAAATGGCAGAAGAGGCCGTGATTCTAAAGACTGTTTTAAAAGAAGCCCAGAAAAAGGGGCATACAAAATGGCCACCGTATCATGTGACCAGCTTATTGGGACACTTTAAAATGGTTCCTGCGCAACCTCAGACAGCTATGTGGATTGAACCTTAGTAAGTTCTGGAAGCCGTTTCTGAGAGAACGAGACCAGACCCATAGGCATGCATATGGATTAGATGCAGATCCACTCAAGATCGGCCTGGAGACAGAGGCCATCAAGATGCTGCCCCAGACAAAAGGGGACAATTTCATATTCATGAGAACAGCACCCAGGACTAGATAACGAGATCAGCAGGACATTCAAAACAATGAAAGCCATTTCCAACCAGAGATGGGCCTGTTACCAGCCGCTTAAAATGATTTTCAATATAATAACTGCCCCGCTGTGCTCAAAGCCCGCCAAAATTAAAACAAAGACTAACCTGATTTTGGGCGGGAAGTGAGGCCTCGGGAAGAAAGATATAACTGAAGAGACCTTTCAGCAGTTGAGGGCACGGAGCGCAGCACCCCGGACATGCAGCTTAAGGAGGAAGAAACAGCTTGGAAGAAGACGCTAGAGGAAGCTTGAATCAACAAGCTCGGGCAGTCACAAAGAGAGCCGAGAAAAAAAGGACAGTTTAAAATCGGACAGTCGTTGCAGCCCCAGCAGCCTGTCCAGCTTTTGAGCTGGGCAAAGAGGAGCTGGCTTGGGGAAAGATCAGCGGACTCTGCTCCACCGTTGGAGAAATCAGAAGGACAATTCTGACTGTATAAAGAGTCATTTCGGAACCAGCGTCCCGCCCCGGGGAAGACCATCGGGAGATCATCGACCATCCCCGGGCCGTAGCTGAAGGTAGAAGGGGCCACACCAGCCCAAGGCTCCCCTGACCAGGGTCGAGCCGACGATCCTCGACCTCGCCGACATCCAGGCCTGCCGGTGTCCAGCCGCCCCCGACCCCCACCTCAGGAGAGAGGTGTGGCGCTGTTCGCAGGGGCTCCACGATCCACGTCGAGACGAAACGCTTGAAAGGACCAAACACAGGCTCGTTTTCAAAACCTTGCACTTCCTAGTGGGATTGGTGAGCATGTTTCTGGCCCTTCACAATCAGATCTAGATAGGTTTAATAAGGGGGTGGATTTAAGGGTACAATTAACATGAGTTGTTGTCCCTCGATGTTCCGTGTGTTTCCTTATTTCATGATGATTTTTGTAGAATATAAGATGCCTGTATTTGCCTTAGTTAGTATAATGTCGTTATGATTTGTTTGTGTTTGTTTTTCCCTCCCATGTACCGTACTCTTATCTGTGTTGCATTTGATTTGATATATTTTTCCATTTGCAATAAAATTTCATTTTGATTCATCAAACTTGGTCTATAAGAGTTTTCTCTACATTGTAGTTCCTGCCCCAAAGTCCAGAGTACAGAATCTAAGGGGCGAGTGGGTCGAACCACTCACGGTTTACTGTGCAAGAGAGAGAGGCCTCGAGAGAGAGAAACCTCTGGGAAACCTCTCGAGGATGAAAACCCCTTACACTATGAATCTTTACTCTTCCTTTTCCATTACTCCTACATGATGCAACCCCTGTGGCTTCAGCAGATAGAGGCAGGCTGCTCAGATCCCTGCTCTGACTGCTGAGATGCTCTTGGCCAATGACCTGTGGGTGTTGGAGCCCATGAGGGCCCCATCAAAGACTACTCACTTGCAGCTGTGCAGGGAAAGATTCAGCCATCGGGAGAGGAGGCAGTATGTCGGGTACTGACTGAGGGTGGGGCAACGCACGAGACGTGGAAGCGCTTTGAGCGGAATTTTCACTTCCATGTTCCCTTTCGCCATCATCCCTCTCATGGGTCAGCTGCATTTCACTCCTTCCACTCTGCTGGAGAGCAGCTTGATGCAGATCAGTGACGAGCAGTAAGGCCAATCTAAGGTGTCTGTCATCCTATTCAAGGCCCCAGAGTCTGCATGGCTGTGGTCAAGGCCTGCATGGACTCATTTGATTGCTGCCATTGATATTCCATGGAGCTAGCCACTCTATCCATGGACAAAGACATCCTCGTAATGCCCTGCGACGTCAACACACTCATGTATGAGGTGGACTACTCCATTGTCTCTGCAATCATGGTCAGTGTGCATGTGTGTGGAAGGCCTGTCAGTATCTTGCAAATTTTCTGCTGCCCCACAATGATTATCCTTTTCATATATGGCTCCCACAGTAGAGCATCTGTGTCCAGCTGAGCAGAGTTTCGAGAGGGCTGCGCATTCTGACGCGGACTCTCCAGTGCTGTCCCCACAACCACCATCTGCTCGTGCTCACTTGTGAACTGTGAGTAACCAGGAGAAATCACAACTAGCTGCCTAACTGGACCATCGAAATGCGAGTATCTGCGCTGGTGCCCGGTAAGCATGAGTTCTGTGATGGTGCACCCTCAGAAGGGATCAGCTCCTCTGAGGAATCGTCATCCAGGAGGTCCACCGACTGCTGCTGTACACGCGAAGACCTTGTCAGAGAGAAAAGTTACGAATTAGTCCTGGCAAGCAACGCTCCCATTAAGTTGCGTGTCCGCACAGCTGTCTCGAGGTCTCGCGGAGCTGGTGAGCCGGCTTCCCAATGCAAAAAAACACACGTGCACGGAAGTTTGAATGGGCCGCACAGCCCATTAAAGGAGCTGTGCAGCCCCCCAAAAATTTGGGGGAACATTGCTGACAAGGTAAGAATGTTGCAACTTAGTATTATGAAGATCATCATATTTCACTCACTGCCAAAATCAAGTCAACATGACTGAGTGTTGTATGACATGTGAGTCGCTGATATTTAATTCAGTGACCAGACAGCTGGGTGGTCCCAATCTCTCCACTTCTGATGGTCAGAGACACCGAAACACCGCTGATCTCCATCACTTCCTCCTCTGCAGCTATCAACTGCACAATCTGTGGAGGACCACCTCTGGCCCTCTCACTCTCCTTAATGTTCTGTGCTCTCTTCTCCTGCAACAGGGGAAAGAACAGACCTATGAGTGACTGTAATGGTATGTGTCACCCGATGGATGCAGTGCATTTGGCGAGGATGTCTATGTGGGAGAGGCATGAAATTGCATAAGGATGAGGGTGAGTGGGAGTGGTGGATGAATAAATGGAGATGGGAGGATGTTCATAGAAAGAGAAGGATGGGTGCGCTTGCATGGTAAGTTGGTGTGAGGAGTGATGTGATGGAGTAGGCTTGACAAGGCAGAGTGAGTGTGGGGTGATGTGTATAACAGGATGCAGGTGAATGTGCAACTTCACTTACCTTTCCTGACCTGGTTAGATCATTAAAGTGCTTCCTGGACTGAATCCAGGAGCATGGCACAATGCTCCTGCTGCTCACCTCCTGGGCAATCTCTAGCCCTGCCTTCTATGGTTTCTTCCTCCCGTTGCTGGGGAAGAGTATCTCTCTCAGACTCCTCATTGCAGCCAGCAGTGCATCAAGCGATGTATCGTTAAATCGAGGCACGGAGAAGAGTCAGGAAACTGTGTAATTCCTCATTACATAGTAGACCAGACCATGGCCCCAAATAGCCCCACAAAAAATACGGTATCATACTGATGTCATGCTCCTGAGATCACAACCATTGTACAAACTGTATTCCAACAGCTGATTTTATGTTTCAAGCACTTAAAATTGTTTCCCACATTACAACAGTGATTCCACTTCAAAAAGTACTTCATTGGCTGTAAAGTGCTTTGAGGTCATGAAAGGTGCTATATAAATGCAAGTGTTTCTTTACTGCGAATCTTGAATCACAAGGATATTTTGTCATTCAAGTGCCTGGAGCACAGCATAATTTATATACAGGCTCCAAATTGATCTGCAAGATAAATTTAATTGACCATCTATGCATTGACTTTAAATGGAACATTACATTTAGAAATGTTTTGGGTCAGCTGTAATATTATTAGAATATACTGGCAATGTACATAGGGCATTGTGAAAGCACTTCTGCAATTACAGCTTTTTAGGAAACAAGGCTGTACTTTATATCATTTATTTGTCATGAACAGTTGGAGCCAGGTTACCATTCGGGCCCAGGATGGCGAGTGCTGGGTCAACGAAAAGATCTATTTTCTCACTGGTGAGCTTGTAATAAACTTAGAAAGGAAATTGCTCAATGGTTCAATAATATGGCAGCAATTTTGAACTGACTTAAGCATGGTGGCATAGTGGTTAGCACTGTTGCCTCACAGCGCCAGAGACCCGGGTTCGAATCCAGCCTCGGGCGACTGTCTGTGTGGAGTTTGCACATTCTCCCCGTGTTTGCGTGGGTTTTCTCCGGGTGCTCCGGTTTCCTCCCACAGTCCAAAGATGTGCGGGTTAGGTTGATTGGCTATGATAAATTGACCCTTAGTGTTAGGGGGATTAAATACGTGGGGTTACAGGGATAGGGTGGGATACGTGTTGGTGTAGGGGTTACGGGGATCGGGTGGGATATGTGTCGGTGCAGGCTCGATGGGCCGAAATGGCCTCTATCTGCACTGTGGGGTTTCTGTGATTCTGTGATTCTGTGATTCTTGATGGTTATCATGAAAGCTCTGGCATATTTTATGTTGGAATAGGAAAACTCCAGTAGATTAAGTACCTCACACTCTAATCAGCTAGCGTCACTAATTCCAGAATAAAATACGCTGGAACATTCATTACAACTATATTATTGGGCCAAGTGTGTTATTATTTAAAGTAAAGTTGGTTGACTGTCTATGTTAAGAAAGTTTTAGCACTAAACTGCAATTAGAATGACAAGTGGGAGAAATCACATATGACCTGTAACAAAGTTACGGAATTATATATTAAAATAATACACTGTGGCAGTTTCATTCTGGCTAGACTTTCCAAAATGGGATCATAGTAATCATGCTTGTGTTGGAAAGAATACAAGGATAGCAACATAATTAATGCTATATAGCTTCTGACAGTGTCAATGTCCATCAGACTCCTTCACATTTCAAACCAGATGATGGGGAGATTTCAGAAGAAGCCACTACTGCATTTTTAGGCTGCCCAGCTCTCACCTTCTACAGAAGAGGTAGTGAACATGAGTATGACCAAATTGGCAGACCAAAGAATCTCCAGATATATGTATTTGGCTGACATAGCCATGGATACACTCTGACCCTTACAAAAATTACATAGCTGCAAGAAGATCATGGTAATAAAACATGGTACCCTTTGCCAGGTACAGCTTCCTCCACTGCTAACGCCTGATTTACTGCCTCCAGCAGCCAGGTGATGACACGGAATAACAGATGTTCCTGGCTCAAGGCTCTAAGATCTATTATGGCGCCTGAGGTCAACTACCTTCATATATACAGAGCACTGCTATTGGAGAATTCCTGCAATAAGCCTGGTTACCTTAGGTACAAGTTTAACCCAGCTGAAACTGGGTGGGTGCGCAGTTAAAATTGTCCAGGTTACTTACCCGGCCTAGAGCCACTGGGAGCTGAGCCGTTGCGATTCCAACCTGCCCCACTGAGCAGACAGCAAGGACATCCACCCAAACACAATGGGGTTTGTAGTGTCCGTGTGTTGATAAAGACACTGAAGACAGGAGTTGGTTCATAGGTATTTACTAAGCAAAGTCTGGGGCGGGGGGGGTTCTAACGGATATACACAATATACAGGCTTATATAGCCCGAGTGGCAATTACCGGCATTACAGCACACCTGGGGCTCTTAAAGGCACATACACCATAATTCCTCCCCTTTTAGCTAACCAGTACATCATATTTTAAGTAATTATTAATTACATGTTATAAGCAAAATAATATACATTGCTGCAGTTAATTAATTATAAGTTAGTCTCTCAGGAGGCTTCCTGACTCAGTCCGGATAACGCCTCGGGGGTGTAGTAGTTTCTGGTGGTGTAGTAGGTTCTTCTGGCAAGGCTGATTCGGCTTGAATGCCAGTGTCGGGTTCATCGGGTTCCAGTATCACCGGATTGGAGGTAGATATGGGTATCTCTACTTCATCGTTAGATGTATAGAGTTGTGGTGTAGGTTGTCCCTTTTCGGATGACTTTATGATTTGGTCAGCATGGCGCCTTATTATGCTTTCTCCGATGTCCACGGTATACATCAGTGGTCCTAGTCGTGTGCAGATAGTTCCAGGCTGCCATTCCTCGGTACGGTAGTCCCGGGCTAAAACCTGTTGACCTATCTGGAAGGCCCTAGTTGGCCTTTCATTCATGCCTTGAAACTGCCAGTTCTCCACGTCCCTTCTGATGTTGGGCTTGACCAAATCCAGCCGGCATCTTAGGTTTCTATTGAAGAACATCATGGCGGGAGTTTGGTTGGTAACCATATGTGTTGCATTCCTGTATGCGAATAAGAAGTTATCCACCTTGTGCTGAAGTTTTATGTCTTCATTACCCATGGCCTTTATGGCCTTCTTGAAGGTCTGGACAAACCTTTCAGCCAATCCATTGGTGGCGGGATGGTATGGGGCGGACGTGTAGTGCTTAACCCCATTGTTTTTTAAGAACTTTCTGAATTCTTCGGACACAAATTGCGGTCCATTATCAGAACATATCTGTTCCGGCAGCCCATTCCTGGCAAATATGGTCCTTACTACTGTGATGGTTTTTTCCGTGGTGGTGGAGGACATCTTTATTACCTCCGGCCACTTGGAGTGTGCATCAACCGCGATTAAGAACATTGAGTCTATAAATGGACCAGCAAAGTCGATGAGCACCCTTTGCCAGGGAGATGAGGGCCACTCCCACGGATGTAGAGGGGCTTGTGGTGGAGCGTTTTGGACCTTCTGGCATCCTAGGCAGCTCTTGATAATTTCTTCGATGTCTCCATCGATACCTGGCCACCATACAAACGCCCTAGCTAGGTTCTTCATTTTCACTCCACCCAGATGCCCCTCATGAAGCTCCTTTAGCACTTTATCCTGGAGTTTGGGTGGAATCACCACTCTGGATCCACACTGACAGCTGTTCTCTTCTTTGCGAGAATGCTGGCAACAGTGGTTCGCCATGTGCTGGCCATCCCTTCACTGTTAAATCGTAGACCTGTGAGAGAGTCGGGTCATTTCTCGTCTCCCTTTCAATGGCAGAATTTGTCATTGGTAGACATTCCACTATGGTAGAGTGGAACATCTCTACTGGGTCTACTGTAGGTGCCTCTTCTACCGTTGACAACGGTAAGCGCGATAAACCGTCAGCATTCCCATGCTGTTTTGACCCTTTGTATTCTATGTTGTATTGGTGTGCCCCTAGAAAAAGGGACCACCTCTGTAGCCTTTGCGCTGTCATAATGGGAACACCTTTTTTAGGGTTGAATATGGAGATGAGGGGTTGATGGCCAGTCAACAAGGTAAATTTTTGTCCGTGTAGGTAATGGTTGAATTTCTTCACTCCCCATACCAGGCTGAGTGCTTCCCTGTCGATTTGGGCATAGTTACGCTCAGCTGAGTTTAATGAGCGTGACGCAAAAGCTATCGGCCGTTCTGAGCCATCAGGGAATTTATGGGATAAGACTGCTCCTATGCCGTAAGGGGATGCATCGCATGCCAGTCTGATTGGCAGTGATGGGTTGTAATGAGCCAAAACGTCTTCGGATGTGATTAAGTCTTAGCATTTATGGAAGGCACGTTTACAGTCTTCGTTCCATTTCCAAATCACTCCTGTTTGTAGAAGTTCATTAAGAGGGTGTAGAAGAGTTGATAAGTTCGGTAAAAATTTATGATAGTAATTTATTAATCCCAGGAACGACCTTAATTGTGAAATATTTTCAGGTGCTGGGGCTTTTATAACCGCTTCAATTTTTTCAGGTGACTTATGCAACCCTGCATTATTAATTATGTAGCCACAATATGATATCTGATTTTGGAAAAATTCGCACTTGGGGTGATTCACTCATAGGCCCCGTTCTTTCAGCCTAATGAGCACCTGCTCCAAATTGGCAAGGTGCTCGTTGTTGTTTTCTCCTGTTATAAGGATGTTGTCTAGGTAGCATTGAGTCACCGGAATTCCTTGCAGGACTTGCTCCATAGCTCTTTACCAGATAGCTGGAGTTATGCTCCTCCAAAAACCAGTCGATTGTACTGGTACAGGCCTTTGTGTGTGTTTATCGTGAGATACTTTTTAGAGGCCTCCTCAACCTCCATCTGTAGATATGCCTGTGCCAAGTCAATTTTGGTGAAACGTATCCCTCCGGATAGTGAGGCGAAAATATCTTCTATCCTCGGAAGAGGATACTGTACTGTGTCACCTTGAAGTCACCACAGATGCGAATTTTTCTCTGTTCTTCAGATTTATCTTTATTCAATGCTTTTTTCATGACTGGAACGATGGGTGTTGCCCATTCGCTCCAATCTATTTTGGATAATACGCCTGCTTTTTCCAAATTCTCCAGCTCTGCCTCGACTGCTGGACGTATTGCGTATGGCACCGGTCTTGCCTTAAAAAATTTGGGAATTGCTGCATCTTCCACTTTTATTGAGGCGGTGATGCCTTTCAAGGTTCCTAGTTTCTCTTGAAACACTTCTTTGGCGTTGGCCAAGATGTCTTTTAATCGTTCAGGTATGATGTCATCATTGTTTTTTTCCTTACTGGTCACCGTCAGTGCCTGAATGGAGTGCCAGTCTAAACGTATCTTCCTGATCCATTCACGTCCCAACAACGGTGGACCAGCATCTTGTAGAATGTATAAATACAACTTTTATATTTCTTTGCCGTTGTATACAACAGGCACCCTTATTTTTCCTTTGGGTTATACTTTCTGCCCCGTATATGTTTTTAAGATAATGGATGTGTCTTTTAGAGGTATATGCGAAAATAGCCTCTCGTAATCCCGTCGATTTATTACGGTTAGAGCTGATCCTGTATCTAGCTTCATTTTAACTGGGGACCCTGCTATTGTGAGGGTAACCCAAATGGTTTGGTAATCATCTTTGGCAAGTACATTATGTAATTTGAGACAGCTTAGACTCTTGTTTTCGAAGTCGCTATCGCTCTTCTGGTCTTCGGAGCTACTGTCCGTCATCATTTGTACCTTCCTGTACTTTTCTTTATTGATATTTTTTTTCCTGTCAGTGGATGTATTTTGTCCAGATCGGCATACCCGTGCAATGTGTCCAATCTTCCCGCATTGCCTGCATGCTTTGTCCTTGAACCAGCAGTCCCTCTGGTTATGGGTGGATCTGCCGCAGCGATAACATCTTTTGAAACCCTGTGTCATTTCATGGGTGCCGAAGTCCTGTGTCTTTTGTTGTATCTCTGCAGCTCCTTTTGCTGCTGCTTCGTATGATACAGCCATACTGAAAGCTTTGTCCAATGTTAAATCTTTTTCAGAAAGCAGTCTTTTTTGTGTTCCTTCACTTAAGAGACCGCAAACGAATTTGTCTCGAAGATAATCTGATAGTCCTGCCCCGAATTGGCAGTACTTTGATAGCTTTCTTAATTCGGTTAGGTAATCAGCGTTACTTTCATTCTTGTGTTGATTTCTCTTGAAGAACTTGAATCGTTCCGCTATCAGCAGCAGTGTTGGGTTTAAGTGCTCCTGCAGGGTATCAACAATTTCTTTAAAATTCTTGTCCTTTGGTTTGGCTGGAGTGATTAAATTTCGTAACAGCCTGTATGTCTTTGCGCCCATTAAGTTCAGAAGTACTGAAGCTTTTTTTTCATCTTCTATTCCATTTGCAGTGCAATATACCTCCACTCTTTCCACATATGTGGTCCAATCCTCTATCTCGCTATCAAAAGCATCAATATTACCAGATTTAGGCATTTCAGAAAAGATATGGTGCTTCCCGCGCTTTTTTTTCTTTTCTGTAGCAAAGATATGGCGCTTCCCGCGCTTTCCCGCCGCTGCTGCCGATAACAATGCTGTTTACTGCGGTTTCCGTTCTCTTTTTTTAAATTTACTGTTGGAGACTTGTTCCCGCCGGAGGTCTGAATGCTGACCTGCTTGCCGCGCTGGCCGTCTCCCGAGTGCTCCCCCCCAGTCCGCCACTGTAGTGTCCGTGTGTTGATAAAGACACTGAAGACAGGAGTTGGTTCATAGGTATTTACTAAGCAAAGTCTGGGGGTGGGGTTCTAACGGATATACACAATATACAGGCTTATATAGCCCGAGTGGCAATTACCAGCATTACAGCACACCTGGGGCTCTTAAAGGCACAAACACCACAGGGTTCATTTTAACATATGCATAATCGCTTCCTGATGTCAATGGGACCTGACTGCAGTTTTTACTAGATGGCCTGAATGGGAAGTAGCATTGTGTTTTCCACCAGGCCAACCAAGAGGATTGGGGCCAGAAGAGGCCCAAAAGGGTAAGCCAACATCCCAGACTCCTCCATCACTATCCCTGGCTATGTCCTGTCCCACTGGCACAGTGGTATACAGTAGAGATGAAGTGGCCCTGGGAGTCCTCAACATTGACTCTAGACCCATGAAGTCCATGACAGTAATGGTAGAAGTGACTGCCGCACATTCCCTTTGTGGAGAAGTCCTGTCTTCACACTGAGAACACCATCCACCGTGTTGTGTGGCACTACCACCGTGCTAAATGGGATAGATTCAGAACAGATCTAGCAGCTCAAAATTGGGCATCCATGAGATGCTGTGGGCCATCAGCAGCAGCAGAATTGTACTCCACCACAATCTGTAACCTCATGGCCCGGCATATCCCTCACTCTACCATTACCATAAAGCCAGGGGGCCAACCCTGGTTCAATGAGGAGTGTAGAAGGGCATGCCAGGATATATTACCTATAAATGAGGTGCCAACCTGGGAAAGCTGCAACACAGGACTACATGAAAGAAAAGACTTGCATTTATATAGCGCCTTTCACGACTACCGGACATCTCAAAGTGCTTTACAGCCAATGAAGTACTTTTGGAGTGTAGTCACTGTTTTAATGTGGGAAACGCGGCAGCCAATTTATGCACAGCAAGCTCCCACAAACAGCAATGTGATAATGACCATATAATCTGTTTTTTGTTATGTTGATTGAGGGATAAATATTGGCCAGGACACCAGGGATAACTCCCCTGCTCTTCTTCGAAATAGCGCCATGGGATCTTTTACGTCCACTTGAGAGAGCAGATGCATGCTAATTAGCAGCATGCTATAGACAGAGCAAAGTGATCCCACAACCAATGATCAGGTCAAAGTTCTGCAGTCCTGTCACATCCAGTCGTGAATGGTGGTGGACAATTAAACAAATAATGAGAAGAGGAGGCTCCATGAACATCCCCATCCTCAATGATAGTGGAGCCCAGCACATGAGTGCAAAAGACAAGACTGAAGAATTTGCAACCATCTTCAGCCAGAAGTGCCGAGTGGATGATCCATCTCGGCCTCCTCCTGAGGTCCCCACCATCACAGATGCCAGTCTTCAGCCAATTCAATTCACTCCAAGTGATATCAAGAAACGGCTGAGTGCACTGGATACAGCAAAGGCCCCAACAACATGCCGGCTATAGTGCTGAAGACTTGTCATCCAGAACTAGCCGCGCCTCTAGCCAAGCTGTTCCAGTACAGCAACAACACTGGCATCTATCCGCCAAAGTGGAAAACTGCCCAGGTATGTCCTGTCCACAAAAATCAGGATAAATCCAATCCATCCAATTACCGCCCCATCGGTCTACTCTCAATCATCAGCAAAGTGATGAAGGTGTCGTCAACAGTGCTATTGAGTGGCACTTACTTACCAATAGCCTGCTCACTGATGCTCAGTTTGGGTTCCGCCAAGATCACCTGGCTCCAGACCTCATTACAGCCTTGTCCAAGCATGGACAAAAGAGCTGAATTCTAGAAGTGAGGTGAGAGTGACTGCCCTTGACATCAAGGCATCATTTAACCGAGTGTGGCATCAATCAGCCTTAGTAAAATTGAAGTCAAAGTGAATCAGGGGGAAAACACTCCACTGGCTAGAGTCATACCTAGAACAAAGAATGATGGTTGTGGTTGTTGGAGGCCAATCATCTCAACCCCAGGATATCGTTGCAGGAGCTTCTCAGGGCAGTGTCCTAGGCCCAACCATATTTAGCTGCTTCATCAATGACCTTCCCTCCATCATAGGGTTAGAAGCGAGAATGTTCGCTGATGATTGCACAGTGTTCAGTTAAATTCGCAACTCCTCAGATAATGAAGCAGTCCGTGTCCACATGCAGCAAAACCTGGACGGCATTCAGGCTTGGGCTGATAAGTAGCAAGTAACATTCGCACCACACAAGTGCCAGGCAATGACCATCTCCAACAAGCGAGAATCTAGCCACCACCCCTTGACATTCAACGGGACTACCATCGCCGAATCCCCCACCATCAACAATCTGGGGGTCATCATTGACCAGAAACTTAACTGGACCAGCTATATAAATAATGTGGCAACAAGAGCAGGTCAGAGGCAGCTCCAACAACGCTCAAGTAGCTTGACAGCATCCAGGACAAAGCAGCCTGATTGATTGGCACCCTATCCACCACCTTAAACATTCACTCCCTCCACCACCAATGCACCGTGGCTGCAGTGTGTACCATCTACAAGATGCACTGCAGCAACTCGCCAAGGCTTCTTCGACAGCAGCTCCCAAACCCGGGACATCTACCACCTAGAAGGACAAGGGCAGCAGGCACATGGGAACACCACCACCTCCAAGTTCCCCTCCATGTCACTCACTATCATGATTTGGAAATATATCGCCGTTCCTTCATTGTCGCTGGGTCAGAATTCTGGAACTCCCTTAGTTACCAAGTTACAACCCATAAATATACGAAGGAATATTTTTTAAAGCAACTTTTTTTTAAATTACGTTTTCAAACGCTGCCCGATTGTGCGGGTTCATGGCAGATTGTGCATTTGGCAATATGCAAATGTGTTTGTGCAGAAACTCAGGGGGAAAATACACTTCTCAAAATGGACGCAATTTTGGACACAATTTACGCCTGAATCGCTGATTGCGCCCAAAACAGAAACTCTACCTCTACCAGTTTAAACTGGCAAGTGTAGTAGAACTAGTGCTAGAGCTGTAACATATGGAATAGACTGCCACTTAAAGCAGCGAATGTGGGCTTGATTGAAATATTCGGAAAATAAATGACAGATTTCTGATTCAAGGATACGGTTTCAGTGCCAAGGCAGGAGACAGATGGAAATAGTCTGGGTAGGTAATGAAGATAGACCTGTGTGATGAAAAGGACTGGATGCCCATTTCATCAACTTTTCTGCTTCTTGCTTATGTGTGATACAGAGGTGAGTGAACACTAGTGTTAGCCATGCTCACATACGGTGGATGTAATTTAACACAATCACGCTGCCATTCCTTCCAAAATAAATTTGAATCAATTTGCACGGTACTTGATTTTGTAAATGTTATTGGTCCCAGTAGATTATTGTATTTATTTAACTGAGTCAGCTGCAGTGCGGTTGCCATGGTGGTGGAATTATTTCTTTCTTTTGGCCAATTTCTTTCCCCCTGTTCTCCCCTCCTCCCCTGACTCTTGCTGAGACATAGTTCCATAGGCACTGGTTATCCTCCCTCCAGTACCTTGCACAAGAGAACAGTCTGCACGTGTTGAACCCAGAATGCTATTGTCAACAAACTACCATCACAGCTGATTTACATCCTATCCTCTGTAACTCTGGTCCCAATATTAATGCAGAGATGGGAACCGAGTGGAGTAGGATGGGTTCAGGGTGTGGGGTCATAGCGGGTGACGAACGTGCAACGTCATGGGAATGTTCGATTTCAACGGGGGTGCCTAATTATCCTTTTACCTCTGGGTTTCCCATCTCTAATGTGCATGAGAAGGCGTGACATGGACCCGCAGGATGCGATTTCACCTCAACTATTGAAAGGCTCAGTTCAGAGATGGAATGGAGGAGGATGTTTGGAGATTGGAAGAGTAGTGTTTGAACCATAAAAATGAGTGCCATGTCTGCAAAGAGAGCAAAGGCTGCACCCAGATTCAACGAGTCATTGCTGGATGTTCTGCTGGGTGCAGTAAAGGCGAGGGAGGTTCTGTTTCCCACCAATGGGGAAAGAAACCTGCTGCCACCACAAAGCAGGACTGGCTGGAGGTGGCACAGGAGGCAAGCAGCAGGAGCTCCACCATGAAAACCTGGATCCAGTGCAGAAAATGTTTCAATGACCTGACCAGGTCAGGAAAGGTGAGCAAAGTTACAGATGTACCCACATTCTGTCGTGCATCCTCGCTCGCTCTGCCCTGTATTCTATTCACAACACTCCACACTTGCACATCACTTTCAACAGCAACTTTGCCTGTTTACAAGCACATCCTCTCATCCTCACTCCCCTCACATCCTCACTTCTCCCTTCCTCCATCCACCACTGTCACACACCCCAAACCTCATGTAGTCTGATACCACCTTCGTCAGCCCACCTGATTCTGAGCACACATTCCTCAAATGCATGCCAGTGCCACTCGTCATGCATCTGCCTGATTGTCACCCTCATCGAATACATAGAACTACATAGAATCTACACCACAGAAACAAGCCATTTAGCCCAATTGGTCTGTGCCAGCATTTATGCTCCACACGAGCCTCCGCCCACCCCTCTTCATCTAACCCTATCAGCATTTCAGAATGCACTGCATCCATTGGATGCACAAATGCCACAGAGCCACTCATAGGCCTGTTGTGCCACCCTTGCAGGTGCAGAGAGCACAGAATGTCAGTGAGAGGGCAAGGGCTGGAGGCGGATCCCCCCAGATAGTGGAGCTTTACGCGGTAGAGGAGGAGGCTTTGGAGATTAGTGGCATTTCTGCACCCCTAAGCATCAGAGATGGCGTGATTGGTAGTACATTGCAGCAGGATGACAGCATTAACCTATCAGACCCATATCTCCAACAAGACAAAATCATCTTGAGTTGACTTCAGCATTTTATCAGATATGATCACTTTAATCATGTGTTTTTCAACATTTGTAAAGTACCACGTCTAAACCTTATCCATCACTTCTCCTCTCCAGGACCATCATGCGAAGAAAACAAGGCCCCACCCGGAGATGACGAGGATTCCTCAAAGGAGCTCATTCCTGCTAAAGGCGCACTGCCACAGGACACAAACGTTGTCGGCACCAGCACAAATATGAGCACATCGGTGGGTCCTCTTAGACAGTTAGGTGGGATGTCACCTGGTGAATCGCATAGCACAAGTAAGCATGAGCAGGGAGTAGTGGCAAGGAAAGCTGTGGAGATTCCTCATCGGAATGTGCCGCCCTCTCCAAGCTCTGCTCAGCTGAACACAGATGCTGAACCCGGGGAGTGCGGGCCATCAATTAAAAGGAGAATGATGGAGCGTCAGCAGCAATTGTGTGAGGTACTGGCAGTCCTGCTAGGCACACTTTCCACAATGGCACAGAGGATGGAGGAGTCCAGCTCGAACATTTGTGGAGTGATATCACGGGCCCTTTCAAAGATACAATCTTCCATTAAGAGTCTGGCCTTCTCTATGGAAGTTGTATTAGGCACAAAAATGCGTCCTGCAGGCCCAGACGGCAGCCTTGTAAACTCTGAATGCCAACATGTCTACTGGCATCCATATGCTGGCAGATAGATTAGACATGGGCTTTCAAGGCGTCACTGACCTCCTCCAAGTTGCTCTCCTGCAGAGGTGCTTGACCGCAGGCCCGGGGAGGGAGGATGATGATAAGGGACATGAAAGTGCGCACTCTTCTGAAAGTGTCAGCAAGTCTATGCCATTGCCCCCCACCCTGCTCCCATCCAGTACCTGATCCGCTGCCTCATCTCCCGCTGGCCCAGTCAGCCCTTGCACATGTACAGTTGGAGCAGTCATTGCCAGAGCCCTCGCAGGCTCCAACACTTGGAGGTGATTGACTATGAGCATCTCAAAAGACAGAGCAAGGAACAGAGCAACCTGCCACTACCTGTGCTGAAGCCACAGGGAATGCGTCCTGTAGAAGTGCCAGAGATAGGAAAATAAAAGCTTTACAGTTCACCAAGGGTAAGCACATTGGTGTTTTTGAATATATGTTATTGAAAATCTTAAGTTGTATGACATTAAATGTATTAATTTGCTCCACTTTTCCATATGCTCTGTTAATGAATGCCCATTCTTCTTACAATTCGTTTGGTGCTGAAGGTGGACAGATGAATTGACTGATGTTGTGTCTGTGTATAATAAGACACAGACTGCAGGAGAACGGTACAACAGGTGTTTACTCAACGTGGCTCACACGGGAACTGATCTGCACAGATTACTACTCAGTGCAATATACAGGTGTGGTCACTGCCAGTACTGCAGTATACATGAGCTGTAAAAGATAGATCCCCCCTTAAAGCTATATACATTACAATTCCTCCCATTTTAGATTAACAGTACCATAACACTCATTTAACAATTAAATATCAAACTAAATACAATTAACACTTTTAACATGCAACATTAGCTGAAAATAGTCTATTTATATATTCAGTCTTTGGGGAGGCTTCCTGATCATTTCTGGATAGCGCCTTTCCCGAGTGTCTTGCTCTTGGTGCGGAGGCGATTCTGGCCCCCTGTCGTCAGTTGGTTCATCAGCTTCCGATGCTACTGTTTCTGGGGTAGATGCGACCTGTACATCGGGTTCATCACCAGGTACATATGGGCGAGGCATGGGGTTGACTTGTTCCTGTGATTCTAGGATCTGGTCAGCATGGCATCTCACGATGCTCTCCCCAACGTCCACTGTGTACATTAGTGGGCCCTGCCGTGTGCATATTGTTCCTGGCTGCCATTTTTCTGTTCGGTAGTCGCGCCAAGACTGGTTGCCCTACATTGAAGCTCCTTGTTGGCTTCTCATGGATGTGCTGGAATTGCTTACTCTCAACATCTCTTCGTACGTTTGGTCTGAGCAAATCCAGGCGCGATCTTAACCTTCAGTTAAAGAACATCGTGGCTGGGGCCTGGTTGGTGACTGCATGTGTCGCATTCCGGTAGGCGAACAGGAAATTGTCCACCTTATGCTGCAGTGGAATTTTGTCATTGTACATAGCCTTTATTGCCTTCTTAAAGGTTTGTACAAACCTCTCAGCCAATCCATTTGTGGCTGGATGATACGGGGCGGATGTGTAATGCCTTACCCCATTCTTTTTCAAGAACCTCCGGAACTCTTCGGACACAAACTGTGGTCCGTTGTTGGAGCAAATCTGTTCTGGCAAGCCATTCCTGGCAAAAATGGTCTGTAGGACTGCAATACTTTTCTCCGTGGTGGTGGAGGACATTTTGATGACCTCAGGCCATTTCGAGTGCGCATCCACGGCTATTAAAAACATTGAGTCCATAAATTGTCCAGCAAAATCAATATGCACCCGTTGCCATGGAGATGAGGGCCACTCCCATGGGTGTAGAGGGGCCTGTGGTGGTGCATTTTGGACTTTCTGGCATCCTGAGCAACTCTTGGTCAGGTCCTCGATTTGTTTATTGATTCCCAGCCACCACACATAAGCCCTGGCTAGGCTTTTCATTTTTACCCCTCCCAGATGACCCTCATGAAGCTCATTGAGCACTCTATCCCTTAACTTGGGTGGAATTACCACTCGGGATCCACACATCAAGGTCCCCCGGCACACTGACAGCTGTTCTCTCCTTCACTGTCAAATTATATACCCGAGACAGTGTCGGGTCATTTCGGGTTTCCTTTTCGATACAAGCGTTAGTTACTGGTAGGTATTCAACTATAGTCGAATGGAATATTTCAACAGGATCCACTGCTGGTGCTTCCTCCGCAGTAGGCAGTGGCAGGCGTGATAGCCCATCAGCATTTCCAGGCTGTTTCGTGCCCTTATATTCAATCTCATAGTGGTGCGCCCATAGAAAAAGTGACCATCTTTGTCGTCGTTGCGCAGTCAACACCGGAACGCCCTTCTTCGGATTAAAAATGGAGACAAGAGGCTGGTGATCAGTCAGCAAGGTGAATTTCTGCCCGTGCAGATAGTGATTGAACTTTTTCACTCCCCACACTAGGCTGAGGGCTTCCCTGTCAATCTGGGCGTAGTTACGCTCGGCTGAGGTTAGTGATCGTGACGCAAAGGCTATTGGCCTCTCTGAGCCGTCCGAGAATTTGTGCGACAGCACCGCTCCAATGCCGTAGGGTGACGCATCACATGCCAACCGAATTGGTAATGCTGGGTTGTAATGGGCCAATACCTCTTTCGATGTGATTAGTGTTTTGCTCTTCTGGAAATCTCGTCTACATTCGTCACTCCACTTCCATGGCACCCCAGTTTGCAGTAGGGTGTTCAGTGGGTGTAGTATTGTAGACAAATTTGGCAAGAACTTACGGTAGTAGTTTACCAGCCCGAGGAACGACCTCAGTTGTGACACATTTTCCGGTGCTGGAGCCTTGACTACTGCCTCAATCTTCTCTGGGGACTTATGTAACCCCTCTTTATCGATAAGGTGGCCACAATACGAGATCTGTTTACTAAAAAACTCGCATTTGGGGTGGTTAGCTTGGAGCCCATATTCCTGCAATCTAGTGAGCACCTGCTCCAGGTTGGCAAGGTGATCACTGTCATTATCGCCCGTGACCAGGATGTCGTCCAAATAACACTGGGTCCCTGCGATCCCTTGCAGGACTTGTTCCATTGCCCTCTGCCAAATAGCCGGAGCTGATGCTACCCCGAATACCAGCCGGTTGTATTGGTAGAGACCTTTATGGGTGTTGATTGTGAGGTATTTTTTTGATGCTTCTTCTACCTCCATTTGCAGATACGCCTGGGCCAGATCAATCTTAGTGAAGCGTTTCCCTCCAGATAGCGAGGCGAAAATATCTTCAATCCGCGGAAGTGGATATTGTATGGTGTGAAGGACCGGGTTCACTGTTACCTTAAAGTCCCCACAGATGCAAACCTTCCTTGGTTCCCCAGGCGTGCTGCTCAACGACTTTTTCATCACAGGGACGATGGGTGTAGCCCACTCGCTCCAGTCTACCTTGTACAGTACACCTGAACGTTCCAGACTCTCCAGCTCTGCTTCGACGGCTGGGCGGATCGCAAAAGGTACCGGTCTGGCCTTAAAAATTTTGGGCTTGCGTTTTCTTCAATTTTAATCATCGCTGTCATGCCTTTTAGTGTTCCGAGTCCTTGCTGGAACACTTCTTTCACGTCAGTTAGGATCTTTGACAGTCGCCCAGGTGTGACGTCGTCATCCTTTTTGTCAGCCACAGTCAGTGCCTGTATGGAATGCCAATCCAGTTGTATTTTCCGGATCCATTCACGTCCCAGTAATGGTGGTCCTCCATCTTGTAGTACATACAGGTCTAGTTTTGGTGTTTCCTTACCGTTATATATAACGGGCACCCTTATTTTTATTTTGGGGTAAACTTTTTGCCCCGTGTACGTCTTCAAAATAATTTTTGTGACTCTCAAGGGTGTGTGAGAGTATAGCCGCTCATAGTCCCGTCGGTTTATGACAGTCCCGCTCCAAACTGGCAGTGTTTCGATAGTTTGCGCAGTTCTGTTAAATAATCAGCATTGCTTTCATCCTTATGCTGATTCCGTTTGTGAAACTTGAATCTTTCTGCTATCGGCAGCGGTGTGGGGTTTAAATGTTCCTGTAGTATCGTTGCTATGTCTTCAAAACTCTTTTCCATTGGCTTCTTTGGGGTTACTAGATTTCGCAATAAACCATACGTCTTTGCACCCATTAAATTTAACAATACCGACGCTTTCTTGTCATCTGACACCTCATTTGCCTTGCAGTACACCTCTATTCGTTCGACATATGTAGTCCAATCTTCGACTTCATTGTCAAATGCGGTGATACTGCCACTCTTCGGCATTTTGGGTGTGGTTTAAAATGGCATCTCCCAATGGCTTAAAATGGCATCTCCCGCACTTTCCTTCCTCCCCCGCTGCTGCCAACGCCGCTCCCGGCGGTTCTCGTGGCAATGGCGGCGCCCTGTAGGTTTCACGTGCTTCTCCTGCGCTGATGCCAACGCCACTCTCGGCGGTCCTCGTGGCAATGGCGGCGCCTCACGGGTTTCTGCACGTCTCTCTCTCCCTCTCTTAGATGCTGCTCGGCCCCTGAACACCGGCTACGCCCTGTGCGCTCTGCCCTCTCTCTCTTTCCCCCATCGACGCTGCTCGGCCCTTTGCTGTGCCGCTCGGTCGGGCCCTAGCCCGCCGCTGTCCAGGAAGGGTCTGCGCACTACCTGTTGCCAGCCCGTTTCGCTGGTCCACCTCGACTGGAAAGCCAAGCCTGGCTTTCGACAGCCTCCCCCGCATTTCTCGAGTCTCTGCTGGATGACTGGGCGGTTGCCCGTTTTCGACACCCGAATCTCTGGCCTTGACCTCCAATCCACTGATGTCCAGGAACGAATCCCCGGGAGGTGATGCAGAGTTGCAGGTAGGTTCGAACTTGCCTCGTCGCCAATGTTGTGTCCGTGTATAATAAGACACAGACTGCAGGAGAACGGTATAACAGGTGTTTACTCAACGTGGCTCACACGGGAACCGATCTGTACAGATCACTACTCAGTGCTATATACAGGTGTGGTCACTGCCAGTACTGCAGTACACATGAGCTGTAAAAGATAGTTCCCCCCTTAAAGGTATATACATTACAACTGACACCAATTGATAGTGGTCCAGTGTGAGTAACTGATTGAACCTTCAAGCTATCAGGGCATCCCCGGAATCTCGAGCAGCAATGTGGTCAGCTGGTCTTGTGCCCCATCTTCCTTCTCACTATTGAAATCCTCATCAGATGAAAAGTCCTGAGTGGTTCTTTCCTCTTGCACCTCTAGTCCTCACTGCTGTGCTATGTTGTGCAGAACGCAGCACACAACGATTATCCTGGAGACCCTCACTGGTGAGTGCTGAAACGTGCCTCCAGACCGGCCCAGGCACTGGAAGCGCAACTTCAGCATGTTGATGGTTTGCTTGATGACACATCTGGTTGTCACATGGCTCGCTTTGTGGTGTTCATCGGTGCCCTGTACCCATGGGAAGCCAGCCAGAGATGCAAATCCATGTGCTCACTCATTCTGACTATTGTTATCACAGGAGAAGCTTACAGAACTGCCAGCCCTGACAAACAATCCATCCATCACCTGCCTTATGCATTTATGCATAGCCAACCCCCAACACTCTCGCTATGTCTTTGGTGGCAGCCAGGAAGGAATCAGACGCAAAACAAATTGAGGGCGGTGGTACTGGTACTGACGGCCACTGGTAATGCATGGCCGCCAGGTCCAGCAGGGAGCTCGTCTTCTTGTAGGAGGCTACAAATGTCTGTGAGCAACTAACATGACACTCTCGGCCTCTGGAAGCACTGCTCCTCTGACAGGTCAAGAAAGCTGAGCCTCTGTCTACATACCCTGTTAATTGGTTAGGGCCATCCATGAGCTCAACCCCTCTGTTGCTCCCTTTTCTGCTGGCCACCTGCTACTCCCTCCACAGCACGACCTTGCTACTAATGGTCCTCATTCTCCTCCTCTTCCTCAGTAAAATTGTCCATGCCTTTGTTATCTCTAGACTTGACTATTCCAATGCACTCCTGGCTGGCCTCCCACATTCCACCCTACATAAACTTGAGGTCATCCACGGCTGCCCATGTCCTAAATCACACCAAGCCCCATTCGCCCATCACCCCTGTGCTCGCTGACCTACATTGACTCCCGGTTAAGCAGCACCTCGATTTCAAAATTCTCATCCTTGTTTTCAAATCCCTCCATGGCCTCACCCCTCCTTATCTCTGTAATCTCCTCCAGCCCCACAACCCCCCGAGATATCTGCACTCCTTTAATTCTGCCCTCTTGAGCATCCCTGATTATAATCGCTCAACCTTTGGTGGCCGTGCCTTCTGTTGCCTAGGCCCTAAGCTCTGGAATTCCCTGCCTAAACCTGTCCGCCTTGCTCCACGTGATATCAAGAAACGGCTGAGCACACGGGATACAGCAAAGGCTATGGGCCCTGACAAAATCCCAGCTATCGTGCTGAAGACTTGTGCTCCAGAACTAGCCGCACCTCGAGCCAAACTGTTCCAGTACAGCTACAACACTGGCATCTATCCGACAAAGTGGAAAATTGCCCAGGTATGTCCAGTCTACAAAAAGCAGGATAAATCCAATCCAGCCAATTACCACCCCATCCGTCTACTCTCAATCATCAGCAAAGTGATGGAAGGTGTCGTCGACAATGCTATCAAGCAGCACTTACTCGCCAATAGCCTGCTCACTGATGCCCAGTTTGGGTTCCACCAGGACCGCTCAGCTCCAGACCTCATTACAGCCTTTGTCCAAACATGGACAAAAGAGCTGAATTCCAGAGGTGAGGTAAGAGTGACTGCCCTTGACATCAAGGCAGCATTTGACTGAGTGTGGCATCAAGGAGCACTAATAAAACTGAAGTCAATGGGAATCGGGGGAAAACTCTCCACTGGCTGGAGTCATACCTAGCACAAAGGTGGTTGCTGTTGTTGGAGGCCAATCATCTCAGCCCCAGGACATCACTGCAGGAGTTTCTCAGGGCAGTGTCCTAGGCCCAACCATATTCAAGTGCTTCATCAATGACCTTCCCTCCATCATAAGGTCAGATGTGGGGATGTTTGCTGATGATTGCACAGTGTTCAGTTCCATTCGCAACTCCTCAGTTAATGAAACAGTCCGTGTCCAGCAAGACCTGGACAACATTCAGGCTTGGGCTGACCATTCGGTTAGGACCACTCCGCTCCAAGTGGACCTATGTCCTGATGAAATGGGAAGTGGAGGGTGGAAGAGGGATCCTGGGGGCCGACTTTATGGTAGGCCACGGGATCCGAGTAGATTTGAGGAATAATTGCTTATGGGTGGCAGGTAAAGTAAAGATCGGTGAGATCGTAGTGATCCCAGGAAAGGAAGGGAAGGGGACCCTCTGCACCATGAAGCCCAAAGAGGGTTATAACCTCGAGCTTATGGTCAGTAACACCCCACAGGAGTTCCAGGCATTTGTGCAGGCCCACGTGGCCATATTTGCCGCTCACAAACACGACTGCGGGAGGGTCAATGGGTTTGAGGTCAGCGTAGACGGAGACCCCATGGCCCGACCACAGAAACAGTATAACTTCCCCAGGGAAGCAGAGCCAGACATGGAAGCAGCCATGTCCTCGTTAGGACAGCAGGGAGTTCTGAGACCGATAGCTACCCATGTGAATTCTCCATTATGGCCGGTCAGAAAGCCGGACAATTCCTGGAGGACCACGGTGGACTATCGAGTGCTCAATAGTAACATCCCAGCCTGTGCACAGTAGCAGCAGTTGCCGACCTGATAGGAAGTATTCCAGCATCCGCCACCACTTTCACGGTGCTGGATATTTCCAACGGGTTTTGTTCCATCCCTTTAAGGAGGGAGGATCAGTACAAGTTCGCCTTTATGTTTAAAAGGCAACAGTACACGTGGAACTGCTTGCCTCAGGGCTTCCACAACAGTCCCAGCATTTTCCATTAGTGCATGGCAAACAGTTTAAAGGATTTCAGTGAGCCCAGACAGTTGGTCCAATATCTGGATGACCTGCTCCTGTTCACCGATTCGAAAGAGGAGCATGGCCCGCTATTGGCCGAACTGCTGGAGCTGATAGGGCAGAAGGGTTTCAAGGTAAACCCCAAGAAAGTGCAGATCGGCCAGCAGGAGGTGAAATTCCTTGACCTGACCGTGCGCGCTGGAGAAAGGGCCATAGATAAGGCTAGGAGAGAAGCGGTACAAGAACTGCCTGTCCCCAACACAGTAACAGGTGTGAGGTCATTTCTAGGGCTAACCGGGTCCTGCAGAGACTTTATTGAGGACTATGCAGCCACCGCAGCCTTTCTGCTCCGACTCCTACACAAGGGAGTGGAGTGGCTCTGGGATGAGG
Organism: Somniosus microcephalus; assembly: GCF_052327205.1. NCBI lineage: Eukaryota > Metazoa > Chordata > Chondrichthyes > Squaliformes > Somniosidae > Somniosus > Somniosus microcephalus. Next base: position 225,009,589 of record NC_140991.1, read on the forward strand.
GCTGCCAGGCAGCATTTGTCAGGCTTAAGAAAGACTTGCAGGCCGCACCAGCTCTAGGGGCCATAGATGGGGGGAAAGAGTTTTTCCTGGAGGTAGCAGCCAGTGAGGACAGCCTGAGTGCTGTGCTGCTCCAAGCGCGGCACGGCCGGCTGCAGCCGGTGGTCTACTCCTCCAGGATACTGACGGATGTGGAGAGGAGCTACTCCAACTGTGAGCGGCACCTTTTGGCCACACATTGGGCTGTGAAAAGATCACTGATCTTCACAGGCACCTCTCCCATCACCCTCCTCACCCATCACACACCCGCCCAAATGCTTCTGGACGGGAGGATCAAGGATGGGACAGTGAGCAGTGCCTGCATTGCCCACTGGACCTTGCTCCCCTCGCAGATGGATTTAAGAGTGAAGGGTCTCTGCGAGCCAAAGCTCGCAGCCAACCTGGTATATCCTGGAACAGACCACCAGTCTTCCATTGAAGGGGTTTGGGAAGTAAACATAGGTTTACGGGCCGGGATACATCCCACAGGCCGCGAGATCTATGTAGACGGTTCCAGCATGGTATCTGCTGGCGAGCGTCTCACGGGGTGTGCAGTTCACGACCCAGCGGCAAACATTGCCCTGGCGATTAAGCTCCCCAGCACCATGAGCACCCAGCAGGCTGAACTGTCCGCGGTGGTGTACGTTGTTACACACCCTGAAACCTTCACCACCCCCTACACGATTTGCTCGGACAGCATGTTCACGTGCAATTCGTGTATGGAGTACCTGGCCATCTGGTCCCGCCGCGGATACACCTCCGCTGATGAGAGACCCCTCACAGTAAAACCCCTGCTGGAAAAGATCCTGGCAGCAGTGGGGGAGGAAGGGGAAGTTTTCATCCACAAGGTGAAGGCCCATTCCTCCACAGAACCCCGCGGCCAAGGCAACCAGCAGGCTGACTTGCTCGCCAAGGAGGGTGCCCGCACAGGCACTTTCTGGGAACCATTTGGGTCCAGACCCATGGCGACGGTCAGAGGTAGGGACGGGACCCAAGGGAGTGCAGGGGTAGCATTAGCCCCGGACTTTAAGATGGTCCAAGCCCAGGACCCCGTCCTAAAAGCAGTCCTCGGTGCAGTAACCGAGTGAAAAAGGGTAGAGGGTCCGTACGGCACAGCAACCCTCTCCGTAAAAGGAGGCATGCTGTTCTGGGGGGAACAGTGGGTTGTGCCGCAGCAGCACCGGAGGGACTTCCTTCAACTGTCCCATGAGGGTCCAGGAGCGGGACACCCCGGGCCTGAGACCACCTGGCAGCAGGTGGAACAGGCGGGATGGTGGCAGGGACTCAGGGACGATATCCGTGAGTTCTGTGCAGGCTGTCTTGTGTGCGCTGCAAATAACCCCGACCCCCTCAAAAGGAAGGTACCTATGGGACACGTCAGAAGGGTAGAGGGACCATGGCAGTCGATACAAGTTGACTACAACGGGCCCCTGCCCACCGCCCAGGGAGGCTATAAGTACTGCCTAGTCCTGGTGGATGTGTTCACCAAATGGGTAGAGGCCTTCCCTGCAGATCAGCCACAGCTCTGGGTACTGCCAGGATCCTGGTCCGGGAAGTGTTCTCACGGTGGGGACTACCACAGTATGTGGAGTTCGACCAAGGGAGCCACTTCACCGGACAGGTGATGCAGAACACCCTTATGCTGTTAGGCGTCGAGGGGAAATGGCACGTGGCCCACAACCCCCAGTCATCAGGGATTGTGGAACGTATGAATCGGACCCTGAAGGAAAGGTTGAGGAAGGAGACGGGGGACTCGGCCCGTAAATGGGCCGAGGTCCTACCACTGGTTTTGATGGGGATCCGGGCCAGCCAGTCTAAAAGCATGGGGTACTCCCCGTACAAGCTAATGACCGGCAGGTTTATGAGGACCCCCACCCATGTACTAGCCCCGGTGCTCACGGAGGGTCAGCTCAGAGAGGTAAACCGGGACAGGTTTGCCTGAAACCTCTTTGAGCACCTGAAGCAGGTCCACGAGCAGGCGGCTGGGAACATGGGAAGGCGGCATCGGAGTAACCGATTGCTGCTCGAACCGAGAAAGCACCACGAGTGGGAGGTAGGAGATCAGGTCATGGTAAGAAATTATGCCCGAGTGAGGAGTTTGGAACCATTATACATGGGGCCCTACAGCATTGTAGATAAAGCCAGCCCCATGGTATACGCCGTTAAGGTGCCCCGGCGTACAAAATGGTTTCATATCAACCAGTGCAAGCTGTTCAAACCTGAAAGGGGAAAACAGCCAGTTGGGGTAAGGTCTGAGGATAAAGATACTCGGCCTGCAGCAGGAGCGAGTTCACAGACTGCACAGGCAGGTGCTGTGGCTTGCTTGAAGGGAGGGGCCATCCCGCCCATCGATTGGGACACTCCCTCACTCTTCTGGGATCCAGATGAGGGGGAGGGACCTGAGGACGAAAACCCCGCCCCTAACCCAGGTGTAGAGAGGGAGGGATCTGAGGTTGAAAACCCCGCCCCAGACCCAGCCATGTGACTTGGGGGCGGAGACTCTCAGCTCGCAGCAGCCGGCTGCGAAGAGTTACCTGCCCCTAGCCCAGGTTCGGGAGAGGTCAAGCCTGAGGGAGCAGCGGTCGGGTTAAAGGCCCATCGGCCAAGAAAGCCCCACCCGCCAAGGCCCCTAGAAGATCCCCACGGACGCCCCAGCCGAGAAAGCCATGGTCACCAGCTCTCCAGTTACCAAGGGCTGCCCCTCGAGTCAGGGGGAGGTCCAAGGACAGAGGTCCTCAGCCAGCAGCCACGGGCTGCGTGGGAGCAACGGTGCAGGACGGTGCAGCCCTGCCAGAGGTAGCGGTGTGCCACAGTCCAACCAGGAATTAGCCTGGCCACCTGGAGACTTGCGGCGGATGTACATAGTTTAGGTAATTTTAAATTTTGGTTATTGTTGAGTTAGGTATTTAGAAGTTTAAGTATTTAGCTTAAGTTCAGGTGTTTTAGCTTAAGTTAAGTAAGGTGATGGGTAGTTTTTTATTAAGTAAGGAATCTGCTAAGAGTGTGTAATTGAGTTGAGGTCGCGGGACCCGACTATGCTTCACCAAGCCAGAGAATCTCTTGGGGACCTGGCTGCATTTTTTTGTATCTTTTTGCAGAAAGACTTTCAGGATGAAGGGGATCACAATCCTATTCACCCTGATTGGGATGAGCGTCGGAAGTCGAGGCGATGTGGAAGACTCCCACATCTACGGGTGCTCGGGAGAAAAGGCTCCAGTGGTGACTGCTGGGAACAACGAACAAGGCACGGAGGGACCTGCCGTCTACGCCCATGAGGGAAGATGGCCAGGGTGGTTGGGATCCAACTCCACCCGGTACTCCAGCCAGACCGGATTCACCTATGGGGAAGCCCCCCTCCCCTGCCCCAGCGTACAGGTTGTGGCCTCACGGATCGGGGTCACTGAAGGGGAATGCGTGTGCCTGACTTGCACAGGACAGATTCCCCTGGGAAGATGGTGGTGGCTCAGGAAGCTGAGCACAGACATGGGGGATCGCACCGCCGACTGGGAACGGATGGGAAACGATACCCACCGAACGGTCACCGGGACCCAAGAAGGGACGAGTGTATGTTGGGACAAGTGGTGGGAATCGGAACAGGGGATCTATGTCTGTATGTGGGGGTCAAAAAGGGCCTGCCCTACGGGCGTATCTATCATCTTCTCTGCATCCTGGCAGGATAAGGGGAAGGGGGTAGAATGGGATTCCCACCTACACACATGCATAGTCCCACGGTACCCAACCCCAGTTAAAGCCACTGAGCTAGTGACACGCGCCCGAAAGCCCCTGCCCACGGTGCAGGCGGTGAGGTTACCCATGGAAGGGTGCCCCACCACCAACAAGGGACCAGGGAATGGGTTGGTACTAGTACATACCGATCAGATGCTGTCCCAGGGGGTACACTACGCGGTAGCCTCCGTGATTTTAAATCTCACCGAGGTACATCTGCCGGAGTGGTGCCCCAAAGAAACAGAGCAGCTATACCAGGCCCTATTAAAGGACATGTTCAAGAAGTTTTATGAGTTCAATTTCGCCCATGTTGACAAAACCGAACTGTACACCACACACCGAGAGTTTTTGGGTAACCCAGGGAGACAAAGAAGGGGTGTATGGAAAGATGTTTTTACTGCGTTTAATACTGGGTCCTCTGTCATCAACACTTTGGATGACATAGAGCTGCAGACCCAGATAAACGGTTTAAAAACACAGTTAAGAAAGATATTACTGGATGAGAACAAGGTAGTGGGCTCGGAGCTGCATGAGGACCAGGCCATGACGGTCCATTTAAAAGAGATTATAGCCGAGTTGGAAAAACACGCAAAGACGGTAAATGCCCTCATAAGGGAGGACAGAAATGCTTCTGACCAGGCTGCGCAGAACGAGGTGTGCGTGTTATATGGGGCGTGGTTACTGGGCGAGGGCCGCAGTAATCTGGAGGATTTAAAACAGGGTTTAGTCCCCTCCTGGATCAGCAACAAGCACCTCGCAGCCCTCCACCTGTTTGAGAATGCATTAAACCCGTGCCAACTCCGGCTAGCTTCCGAAGCCTACCCAGTCCCCGTGGATTGTGGGCGGTCCAGCCACATCATCATGGGAGTAGTAGTTAGGATGCCGGTCATGGGTAGGACAGCCCGACCCGCACTGGTATACAGGGTTGAGAACATTGGAGTCATTCAAGAGGGTGCACACATTTGTTTCACAGCAGTCCCACCTTACGTCATAAAGTGGGAGCACGCTATGACAGGTACTGACCTCTCAGGGTGCCGGAGCTGGGGAGCACACATAATCCTATGTCCCCAGCACTTGAATGCCTATTCAAAACCGCAGTGTGGGTTCAGAGCTGCTGGCGCGAAACCGATAAATTGTACCATGGAGGCAATGGCACAAGGCCATGTTCCCCCGCAGGTAGCATATATAGGAGGTGTGACATATTGTGTCACCACAGGCGCGTCCCACTACCAGCATGGACAGCATAGCTGGTGTCCGGTCAGTGACAGCAGTTTCTGTTTAAAACCCGAGGCAGAAGTTCAAGTGGCCCAGGAGTGAATTGTCCCCATTCCTGAACCCTCCACTGTTCACCTCACTGTGAAGGAGAATTTTATGAATTTGCAAAAGTACGTAGCGCACTTCGGATACGAAATTCCCCCTCTCCCTGAACACCTTACCAAAATACTCAAAGCTGTTATAGTTTCGTTGAAACATTTTTGCACTCTAGAGCAGAAAACAGTACAGATAGGGGCTAAGATATTGGATATTGTGATTCCACCCTGGTGGGACATTTTCAATAACATAGAGGTTCCTTCGTGGCTCAGACTAGCTTCCCACATTCTTGTGGTTTGTCAGTTAGGGATAGTGTTGTATCTAGTTTGCATTCAATGTAAGGGAAAGGTCAGTTATTAGAATTCTGAAACCAGAAGATCTGGAAGGAACATTATGTGAAGGTGGAGGGAGATACGCCTGTTTAAGTCTTTTCCTTGTATTTTGATTAAAGATTTTTTTTTTGTGTTTGTTGTTTTTAATAAAGTTTTTTGTTTTTTTGCGACGCGGTTAATAAAGATGTATGTGTACCAAGTGGTGCAGGGCTGTTGGACCCCTCCATGCTTGGATGTGTGTAAAAGTCTGTAATTTATCCTATGTATGCTTATGTACACTACATTTTCGCGGAATGGGAAGTGCATGTGTCGTGGGTATATTAGATAGGTAATTACAGGGGAAGGTTGACTATGGAGGGTCAGAAAAATGTTGCTCACCTTGTAAAAATTATACTTCAAGCAAGTTTTAGTATCACAGGGGGGAGTGTAAGATTCGCAAAATTCCCATATTCCCCCAAAGTTATTAATAAAAGGGACCCTGCATGGGCATTTTAAAAAGGGCACCCAAAAGATGGCGTCCGCACCTCGTGACCAAAAGCCTGCAAGATTTTAAAAGCTTGGGCTCTGTGGCACAAGCAGCTTTTGGGGAAATCGAAACCTAAAATGCAGTTTCTGTGAAAACGGACTTTGTATTTTGGAAAACAGACAGCAAACATTGAATATGCATTAAGCCAGATCATAGATAGATCAGAACCAGTTAGGCCTATACTTGAGGCCATCAATTTGTCTGCATAAATAATTGGAAACAGCTTATGGGAGCCGTCAAGGCTGGACAGGCTGATTAGAAAGCAATAATAACAATACAGCTCGGACATCAGGCCATTAGGTGTGATAAACGGCCATCTAAAAACAGTTAGTTTAGATTGCTACAATCATTTAAACCAGCCCGCCAAAATTGGAACAATGAACTAACCTGATTTGGCGTGCAGATAAGGGGCTTCAAAAGGAGTATAACTGCAGGCCCCGGGTAGCAATCCCTTGTCTTGCTCTTGCCCTTGTTCCTGCTCTCGTGGCTCCGGCCTCTTGGGCTGCCGCTGTTCGTACTCATGCCCTGGCCTTGTGGTGGGTTCTCTCCTCGCTCCCCGTAGCAGAGTTTTCAGCAACCAATTACACCATACCAATCGCGTGGAAGGGGAACGAGACCCAAGTCCATAGCCATCCAGGACGCCCAGGCCGCAAAAGGGGGCGAGACGAAAGTGAGTAGGCAGTCCAGGACTTGTATAGTAACCGAACGAGACGAGACGAAAAGAGATGAAGAAGACGGTAACAATTCGATAAGAGCAGAGCAGGGCAGCGAAAAACATATTGATGAGGCCAAGCGTCTAGTTATAAGCTGGTGCTTGGTGAGACGAACATCTTGTTGAACACTGCGAAAACGCAGGTGTCCACGCCACGATGAGTATACTGGTGTTCTCACGCTTGGGTAGGAAAATCTAGGCAGTAAAAACTGCCAACTGCCCTTTAGGCACAACGTTGCCGCTGACGACCACCCAAGGGAGAAGAAGAGGAGAACCAATCGCGACGAGACGACGACGGCAGCGGAGGGGAAGAAGATTTGTCGCAGCAGCAGCTTCAGCACCGCGCCCCTGAAGACCATATGGCGATGGGGTACCTAAGAGGACAGAGAACCAAACCTCAAAACCTGCACTCGTTAACAGTTGGCTTTGCTTTGGATTGGTGAGCATGAATTCTGGCCCCTCATAGATTAATCTAGTTAGGTATAGGGGGTGGGATAAGGATAAGGGGATTGTTAATGTAGTTTGTTTTCCCTCAATGTTCCGTGTGTTCCCCATTCCCTGTATAAGTATAGTCATTTTGTATTTGCCTGCAATTTTATACTAGTAACTTCTCATAAGACTGTTTTATTTTCTGTTTCAATAAAATCCTGGTTTTCTCACATCCAAACAACTTGTCTACTCGAGTTTTCCTGTATCGTCACCTGTACCTAAGTCCGGTGTCTATAACCCAGGGGCGTGGGAGTGATTCGAACCGCTCACCAACAGTCAGGGTCAGAACTGACTGGGCGCACGCGCCACACCCGCCACCCCCTACAGAAGTATATCACCATTCCTTCATCATCACTGGGTCAAAATCTTGGAACTCCCTCCCTAACAGCACTATGGCAGTACATTCACCACACAGACTGCAGCAGTTCAAGAAGGCGGCTCACCACCAGCTTCTCAAGGGTAATTAGGGATGGGGAATAAATGCTGGTCTTGCCAATAACAACAACATCCTGTGAATGAATTAAAAAATGCTTGTATTCCACCCGTTTGTTGGTGGTGCAGCTTTTCAATTCCAGGGTATTAAAGGAAGTTGGTGAGAACATTGCAAATGCCCTAACTATAATCTTCCAAAGTTCTCTCTATTCAGGAACCATTCCTTTAGATTGGAAAATTGCACATGTAGGAATTAAACAAGTGGGGTTGGGGTTATTGTCTCTGGCCGGTCAGAAGCCTCTGAGCTGCTCCAGGGACCCCAGTGTAGTTTTGAAGCGTTCCCCTGTTCCTGTTTCTGACTGCTGGACTTATTCGGTAGCGATGTAGACAGAAAACGTGACTCGTGGTTTGGGTGCAAAACAGACCAGCATTTATTGAAACAAAAAGAAAGAAACAACTTAAAATAATCGATACAGCACACCTGTGCCTGGTACAGCACTTTTGCTTAACGCAGTACACTTAGTGTCCACTAGAGCGCTCTTTCCTCAGTGCAACACTCCTTTATTTAAATACAGCACTTTTAAATACAGCTACTTAGTGTCCACTGAAGCACCTCTCTGCTTAGTGCAACACCCTTTTAATAGCACTTCCAATATAGAAACACCTTGCTCACTACAGCACCTTTGCTTAGTGGCTTTTACTTGAAATCAGCACTTTAAATACAGCTACTTAGTGTCCACTGAAGCACCTTTCTGCTTAGTGCAACACCCTTTTAATAGCACTTTCAATATAGAACTCTTAGCGTTCACTACAGCACTTATCTGCTAGTGCAACACTGTTACTTAGATAGGGGAGGAGAAAACGGACACAACGAGGGAAAATCGACTAAAATCACAGTTCTAACAAAATTCCCACTTAATTCCCACCCCTATACCTATTCTAAGTTGCCTTGTAATGGGCCAGAAAAATATATGCTCACCAATGAAAACTGCCTGCTCCGTGCCCTGCAATCTTTGATCTTCACTGCCCCGAAGTAAAAAACACCCCAGTATTTTAAATGTAAACTGCTGGTATTCCACTCCTTTAGGCCAGCTCCCACGTTGCAGAGGGCACAGAGGCAAGGCCACAGAGAGAGAGAGGCTTCTGAGAAGCTATCTTTTATACCCCATTTGGGGCCAAAACCTTCCCGCCAAAATCCGGATGTATCTGGGCTAAACAAAAGGGATCCAAACTGCCCCCATTGTCTGTAATGGGTTTGGATGAATTACCCATTCGTTTAAACTGGGTTTTTTTTCAGTTTAAATGTATCCTCATTGTCTGTGATGGGCTTTGAATAAAGCTGCAGTTTAAATGTGTCCTCATTGTCTGTGATGGGCTTTGAATAAAGCTGTCGTGGTTTGAAAAAAAAGCATGTCTATTTCCTTGATTGCTTGAGTAAACAGCCTTGGAGGTTAGTCATTGTCCTGTGGTCAGACTGAAACCACAGTCTCAAGTGGTTAATCCTTTGGGTAAACATTGTAGCAGTTTCTGTAAACACATCGATTGTCTGCTGCAGGGAGGGGAACTCCCTGAACTGCCATTGATTGGCAGTTTGACTGCTCCATTGAACCTTTTTCACAGACACAGCAGGCTGCCTTTTCAAGTCCTTTTTGTCTTCTGCCATGCAGTCTGGTGGCCATTTTGATCCCTGGATTTTTAAATGTATATTACCCAGGTATTCTTTAATCAAAATTCAATCTTCGGAACTGTAGGAAATCTTGAAATTATTGCAAAATCCCTACAGACATGCCACGCCGCTATTTAAGAATGGTGAGAGAGGGAAACCAGGGAGTTATAGACCAGTTGGCCTAACATCTGTTGTCAGGAAATTACAAGAGTCTATAATTAAAGATAGGGTGACTGAACACCTTGAAAATTTTCAGCTGATCAGAAATAGCCAGCATGAACTTGTAAATGGTAGGTCATGCCTGATGAACCTGATTGCATTTTTTGAGAAGGTGACTAATGTAGTGGACAGGGGAATGTCTATGGAAGATATTTATATGGACTTTCAGAAGGCATTTGATAAAGTCCCTCATAAGAGATTGTTCACTAAAGATGAAGTTCATAGAATTGAATGCAAATTAGTGAACTGGTTAGGAAATTAGCTGAGCAGCAGGAGACAAAGTGTAGGGATAATGGGCAGGTGCTCTAATTGGCAGGATGTGACTAGTGGTGTCCCACAGGGATCTGTGTTGGGGCCTCAACTATTCACTGTATTTATTAACGACTTAAATGATGGGATAGAAAGCCACATATCCAATTTTGCCGATGACACAAAGGTAGGCAGCATTATAAGCAGTGCAGATGGAAGCATAAAATTACAAAACAATATTGATAGATTAAGCGAATGGGCAAAACTGTGGCAAATAGATTTCAATGTAGGCAAATGTGAGGTCATCCACTTGACCTAAAAAGGATAGAAAAGGGTGTGATAGAGCCACCTGGTGGACTACTGATGTATATAATAATAAAACCATATGCAGTACAGTTCTTACTGGTAGCCATGTTGTGCTGTTGCGTATATATATGCTGTGTCCCAAGATATCACAGAATTGGCGATGAGGATGCGATTGCAGATTCCCTAGCTGAAATTTTTGTTGGAGGATAATCCTGCCAACCAAAGGAGGGACTGTTAAAGGTTCTTTGTTTTGCTGAAAATCTTAAAAATCTGAGGAAAATTTCGAGCAGACGTGGCTGAACTGTTGACGTTGCCAGAGTCCAGATGGCCGCGCCTATGGGAAGAATAGGGTGCTTGGGTGAGTTCCATCGTGACCAAGAGAATTTCGGAGCATATGTGGAGCAGCTAGAAATGTTTATGTCGAATAGTATTGTCGAAGTCCCCGATGATGTAAACTGTAACTGGGTGGTTTTAGAAATGAAACGGGCTATTTTTTTGACTGAAGCAGACCCCGAGGTGTATGAAACGCGGAAAAATGTGCTTGTTCCCGCCAAGCCAAAGGACACACCACTGAAGAAGATCCTAACCAAGTTAGAACAGCACTACAGTCTTGAGCCCCTGGAAATTGCTGAAAGTTATCATTTTGGAACACGTGAACAATTAAATGACAAGGGCATCAGTGAGTACATTGTAGCTTTAAAAAAGCTATCCATTCACTATCATTTCAGAAACTTTCAGGACCGAGCTTTGCATGACCACTTTGTTTGTGGGTTGAAAAATGAACGTATCAGAAGTAAATTGTTGACAACCTCTAACTTGACTTTTGGCTTAGCTTTTCAGACAGCTATGTCGATGGATATGGCCAATCAATACTCCCGAGAGTCAGCGCCATTTCCAGTTGTCAGACAACTGAGGTGAATCGGCTGCAGGCTAAAAGTAAAAGGCAGTTGGGCCCCAAGGCCTCAGCAACTGGCCAAGGTAACAGTGCATTGAAGTCATGCTATCGGTGCCTGGGACAACACATCGCTCAAAGCTGTCCATATGTGAAGGCAGGGTGTTTCTACTGCAAAAAAACTGGGCATCTTGCGAGAGTGTGCCAACAGAAGAGTAAACCGACTGGCAATGCTAGAAGTAGAAATCGCCAGACATTACATACTGTTGAAGAGAAGCAGCAGGACAAGGAGTTTCTGGAGATTCACGTCATCAGGAGCACGAAGGTACCTAACAGATATTCGCGAGGTATCATAGATATCGCAGGAACCAGGATACACATGGAAATCGACACTGGTGCATTCGTGAGCATAGTACCGGAATCACTATATCGCGACAAGTTGTGAGATTATCGACTAGAGAAATCGAAGGTAGAGCTGCAAGGCTACTCAGGAGAGCAAATCCCTGTAGTAGGGAGTGTCACAATACCAGTGAAATATAAGGATCAGTGTCAGAGTTCGCCTCTCATAGCAGTGGCAGGAGACAAGCCTGCCTTGATAGGTAGAAATTGGTTGGGATCACTGAAGCTAGATTGGAATGAGATTTTTCGTGTGGCAGTGAAATTTGCATTGAAAGATGATGTCATCAAGCAGAAGCCGAAGGTGTTCAGCGAAATGGGCAGTCTGTGCCAAGACTTCAAGGTGAGTGTCAGAATGCAGAAGGACGCAAGACCAGTTTACTGCAAGCCACGTCCCATACCATACGCACTCAAGGAGAAAGTTGAGCAAGAACTCAAAATACTAGAAACTGAGAACATTATCTCTAAGGTAGATCTGAGTAATTAGGCTACACCCATTTTTGTTGTACCTAAGTCCAATGGTAAGGTAAGGTTGTGTGGTGATTATAATGTAACCATAAACCAGGTTTTAGAGTGTAATCTACCCAATTCGTTGCCAAATGTGAAAGATTTGTTCACAACGCTGACAGGTGGCCAGATCTTTTCGAAGTTAGCTCCAACAAACGCCTACCTACAACTTGAGTTAGATGAAGAGTCCAAGTCATGCTTGACTATAAATACTCACCGAGGCCTATGTCAGTTCAATAGGCTACCATTTGGAGTGTCTTCTGCCCCTGACATATTCCTGGGGGTGATGAACCAAAGTTTGCAAGGGATTGAAGGGGTAGTGTGTTATTTGGATGACAAACTCATTTCAGCACCAAACAGGCAATCCCTGATGAGGTTTTGAATGAAGTGCTCAAACAGCTATAGAAGCACAGAGTATGAGTGACAGCTCACAAGTGTGAGTTTTTTCAAAACTGAGTGGAGTACTTAGGGCACAGAGTAGACAAAGATCGTTTACATCCAACCAAGGGATGCTTGATAGCTGGATACACCCATTTCCAAGAATGTCTCTGAACTTTGATCATTTTTGGGTCTTTTGAATTATTACTGAAAGTTCCTCCTAAACTTGGCTACATTGTTACATCCACTGAATGAGCTGTTGAGAAAACAGGTCCTTTGGAAGTGGTCAAAAGAATGTGACACAGCATTCAAAGAGTGTAAAAGCCAGTTAGTAGAGAGTACCATGTTATTTCACTATGATGTATCTAAGGAGATCAAGCTAGCGTGTGATGCATCTCCATACGGAGTTGGGGCAGTGATCTCTCATGTACTAGATAGTGGGGAGGAGAGACCAATTGCTTTTGCTTCATGCACTCTCAGTGCCAGTGAGCGGAATTATGCGCAGATCGAAAGGGAAGCTTTGTCATTGAATTTTGGGGTCAAGAAATTTCACAAATACTTGTTTGGTCATTGTTACTGACCATAAGCCCCTGACAGCTAACCTCCATCCAAAGTCCCCAGTTCCAACCTTAGCTGCAGCCCGAATGCAGAGATGGGCTTTGATTTTGTCAGCATATACGTATGCCATTGAGTACAGATGATCAGCTGATCACAGTAATGCTGATACTATGTCCAGATTGCCATCCCTATCAAAAGTTACACCCAATAAGGAAGAAGTGTTCTCTTTCTCATACATTGATGAGCTGCCAGTCACAGCTGAAGAGATTGGTAGGGCAACCAAATGTGACCCAATTATGTCAAAGGTGTATGATTACAAAGCAAATAGATGGCCAAACCAGGTATCAGAGGAAGATATCCATTCATACTTCGTTCGTAGGAATGAATTGTCAGTGGATAATGGTTGTATCATGTGGGGAGCAAGAGTCATTATCCCAAATAGGTTCAGGCCTAAATTTTAGGAGATCTTTATGACCAGCACCTGGAAATGTGCTTGACCAAGAGCTTTGTATGCAGTTACTTATGGTGACCAGATTTAGATAAAGAGATAGAGTACATAGTCAGTCAGTGTACAACATGACAATCGGTGAGCAAGAAACCACCATCAGTACCATTACAGCCATGGAAATGGCCTCCCAGAGTGTGGCAAAGGTTACATGTAGATTTTGCTGAGCTAGAAGGACAGCAATTGTTCATAGTGATAGATAGTCACTCAAAGTGGGTAGAGGTGTTTCTGATGTGGATAATAACAACAAGCAAAACACTAGACAATTTGCGAAGATTGTTTTCTTCATATGGCCTCCCAGAAGAAATTGTGTCTGATAATGGGCTGCAATTTTGTTCAGAAGAGTTCACACAGTTCATGAGCAGAAATGGTGTGAAACATACCAAAGTTCCACTGTACCACCCTGCTTCAAATGGTGCAGCAGAGCGCACAATACAAATTGTCAAACGTGCCCTCATCAAGCAAATGTTGGATCCAAATCCAAAGAAACATCAGTTGTCGATGGACCACAAACTGACAAATTTTCTGATTACCTATCGGAATAATCCTCATACCAGAAAACCAGTAGAGTTGTTCCTCAAACGACAGCCACAAACCAGGTTCTCATTGTTAAAGCCAAACTTGGTGCAGTCTATAGAAGAGAATCAATCAAGGCAGAAATAGAGTCACGATAAAGGTAGAGTTAGAGAGAGAAGTGTGAAGTTGAACCAGAAGGTTAGAGTGAAGAACCATCACCATAAATGGTTAAAATGGTTACCAGGAAGAGTAGTGAAGTTATGTGGCCCTCGCACATATTTGGTCAAGATGTTTGATCATGGAAAGGTTAGGTTTGTTCACATGGATCATATCTTACCTACAGATGTAGAAAGAGTTGAAAGCTGGGATAATTCAATTTATTCTGATGAGTCAGATAGTCTTGTTACAAGTAGAGACCCAGTAGCAAATCCTACATCAAACGTACCAGAAACAAGTCCAAGACAAAGTCAAAATTTAAGTCTGAGCCCGAGTCAGGCAGACAAACAGTCTGAAAGTGTAGAGAGTCCAAAAGTAGATCAAGGTCAGGCCATGGAGAAAAATTCTCTGTAGGCTCAGACTAGAATGAGTCAAAGTTCTACAAGATCTGAAAGTTCTGTTCAAGAAAGAATGTATCTTTTTCAAAACAGAAAACCAGTGGTTAAGTTTAATCTGTAAATATGGAAAATAAGTTCATAGCTTTTGTTTGTGTTACAGAATTCTATAGTAGAATTTAGAAACATAAAATGTGTTTCATTTGAGAAATGTGTACCAAGAGTTGTGTACACCATGCAAGCCATGTACAATGATTATTTGCTATGATTAACTTCTTCAATAAGGAGGGTGGACTACTGATGTATATAATAATAATGTGCAGTACAGTTCTTACCGGAAGCCATGTTGTGCTGTTGTATATATATGCTGTGTCCCAAGATATCACACAGGGTACTTTCTAAATGGTGAAAAGCTAAAAATAGTGGAGGTCCAAAAAGATTTGAGGGTCCAGGTACATAGATCATTAAAATGTCATGAACAGGTACAGAAAATAATCAAAAAGTATAATGGAATGCTCGCCTTTATATTTAGAGGAGTAGAATACAGTACAAGGAGATAGAAGTTATGCTTCACCTATACAAAGCCCTAGTTAGACCACACCTGGAGGATTGTGAGCAGTTCTACACACCACACCTTAGGAAGGATATATTGTCCTTGGAGGGAGGGCAGCGTAGGTTAACCAGAATGATGCCTGGACTCCAAGAGTTTAATTATGAGGAGAGATTACACAAACTAGAGTTGTATTCCCTGGAATTTATAATGTTAATGGGTGATTTGATTGAAGTTTTCAAGATATTAATGGGAACTGATAGGGTAGATAGAGAGAAACTATTTCTACTGCTTAGTGCATCTAGGACTAGGGGGCATAGTCTAAAAATTAGAGCCAGACCTTTCAGCAGTGAAATTAGGAAACACTTCTACAGACAAAGGGTGGTAGAAGTTTGGAACATAGGAACAGGAGCAGGCCATTTAGCCCCTCAAGCCTGTTCTGCCATTCAATACGATCATGGCTGATCTGCGACCTAACTCCATATACCCACCTTTGCTGCTAGATCAATTGTTAATTTTAAATCTGAGATTAATAGATTTTTGTTAACCAAAGGTATTAAGGGATATGGGGCAAAGGCGGGTATATGGCTTAGTGACTCTAGAAATTGAAAGCTGATTCCAGCAGTGGCTCAGCTGATTCAGACATACATGAAGACCAGGAATGCCCCAGATTCAATCTTTAGTTTGTGCTGCAAGAAGGAAAGATAAAAGGAGTGGCATTATACCATTTCCATTCTGGTACTGCTGCTAACATGACCAGCTTTGGTATCCAAACATACTGTAAACAACATTAATCAGAAATTAGTACTTTTTAATAATGACACTCTTCTAAATTGAGGACTAAGGTGGTGTGGGATTTTAAAATTTGTTTTTAGGATGTGTGTGGCGTTGGCAATGTTACCACCGGAGACATGCTTTTCGTGGATAACATTAAGCTTCTTAAGTGTTGTTGTGGCTGTATTCATCAGGATTCCATCACACTCTTGTCTCAGGCCTTGTAGATGGTGGACAGGCTTTGAGGCATGAGGAGGTGCGCCACTCATCATAGAGTACCCAGCCCTTTTCTTGAAGCAAGTGTAGATGTGGTTGGTCCAGTTCAGCTTCTAATCGGTGGTGACCCTCAAAGATTTTGATGGTGGGGGAACTCACCAATGGTGGCATGGTTAAAATCAGGTGGAGGTAATGGTGCTTTACCTGTTGGGGATGTGCAGAGTACCCACTTAATGTGTTGATTATTTGTAAACATAAACTTAAGGCCAGGGGTTTACTTTGCAAAAGGTTCAAGTGTGATTATCAAGATAGAAGTTACAATATTGAATCACATCAGTCAGTAACATGGATCTCAATATCTCTCCCAGCTAATTATTTGAATTGATTGTGAGAGCCTACCATCTGTTGCAGTCCACCATGAGATCCCTGCTGGCAAGAAAGAAAAATAATAAATGGCAAGAAATCAACACTATTTTTACACATATCTATATCTATCTATATATATAAAAGGATACATCTGTCTGTCTGTCTGTCTGTCTGTCTGTCTGTCCTTCGGTGTGCGTCTGTCCGGCTATACACTCGAAAGTTATAGAGCGTACCTACACGTGCGTAACATCAAAAGAAAGCTTACGATTCCAAAACAGTCGTAAGTGTATTTACGTTTCGGCCGGGCAAAAATTGTGCCCGCGGTATCCAGAAAACTTTCAAAATTCCGCTCATTAGCATCTCATTATCCGCTCATTAGCAATAGAGTAACGTCGAGGTCGACCAATCGTACGCCGGGTTCCTGGCGCGTGTGGGCGGGCCCTCCTACAGTCAATTGACGGGATGATTGACCAATCCTACACTTCGGTGACCTGACGGTCGACCAATCGGTGCGTGTGTGGGCGGGCCTTATCGTTCTGAACCGAGGTGAGTCGCCGCCATCTTGATTCCAAACTTTTCATTTCTTTTTCCCGCTTTCTGCGTGTTTCTTTTCAAATCTACATTTCCAGCAAAAAAAAAGTTGTTTTTAAAACACACATTGTTTTTAAAAAAAGTTAATTAATTTCTAAATCTTTACTCTAACCTCTATAATTCTCCTACCTTTCACCGTTTTTCCAGGCCCGGGGCCTAGGCTTCTCCAACTGCCAGCAGTGCAACTCTAGACCCAGGCTCCCGGCCTAGACAGAGACAAACACTGGCAGAGGGGAGAGGGTGTGCTGCCTCAGCTCCATTCCCGGGGTCAGTAGGTGGGGAGACTTCATAAGCAACTGGGGTAGGTCGCAAGCCCCGAATAATAATCTGAAGATCCTGTGTTTGCAGCTGAGGAAATTTCTTCTGCTGACAGCCCCAGGTTAACGGCAGACATCTTTGTCAAGGAGGGCGAAAAGTTTCAGTGCGATGCCATTTTGATTCAGTGTGTAACAGAATGCATGTGCGGCCATCTTAGTACAGGAACATAGAGTGGGTGGGGCTTCTGTGCTCCAAATCGGGTCCTGGTGACCGAGACAGACAATCGACTGTGTGGGCGGGGCCTAATCTCTCCAACTGAAAAGCAAGCGGCGGCCATTGTTTGTGATACAACACACTGAGAGGTGAGCACCCCTTTTTTAATAAAAAGATTGGTGAGGTTGTAAAGTGTATGTTATAGAAAGATTTACCAAAAATGTTTTATAAGTACAGGAAACTTTGTGCTATCCAGAGGTGAGCCATCCAGCAATCTGGAGCCACTGGCAAAAATCAGCAGCCGTTTTTTATTCTTTTTGTTTTTTTTTTTGCTTTGATTGAACAGTCAAGCTGTGCAAGGTCTGTAGCTATAGCAACAGCTTTAGCTACAGAGCTTTAGGGCCACACCCCTAGTGTTTAGAAGCTGTTGCTAAGCAACAGTGTTTTGTTGCCAAATACGGAGATAAGAATCTCCGTATCTCTCAACATTAACTCTGGAGAGTAGGGCAGTTTTGAGGCAAGGCAGCAGCTCGGTCCCCGTGGGGTGCCGGATAGCACAAAGTTTCCTGTACTTTAAGGTTAATCTCGCCCCCTCCCCTTCCACCCCCCTTCCCCCCCTCCCCACCCCGCCTTCCCCCCACCCCCCCTCTACCCCCCCACCCCCCCCTTCCCCCCACACCCACCTCCCCCCACCCCCCAACGCCCTCCCCCCTTCCCCCCAACACCCCTCCCCGCACCCCCCCTTCCCCCACAACCCCCTCCCCCCACCCCCCTCCCCCCACCCCCCTTCCCCCAACCCCCTCCCCCCCCCACCCCCCCTTCCCCCACATCCCCTTCCCCCCCAACCCCCTCCCCCCTCCCCCTCCCCAACCCCCCCTTCCCCCTCCCCCCCACAACCCCCACACCCTCCTCCCCACCCCCCCTCACCCCACCACCCCTCCCCCCACCCCCCACAAACCCCTTCCACCCCCCACCCCCTCCCCCCCTACCCCCCTCCACTCCCCCCCTCCTCCACTCCCCCTCCACTCCCCCTCCCCCGTCACTCTCTCTCTTCCCCCCAGTCGCTCTCTCTCTCTCTTACCCCCCAGTCGTCTTCCACTCTCTCTCTTCCCCCCAATCCCCAGTCGCTCTCTGTCTCTCTCTTCCACCCCAGTCGCTCTCTCTCTCTCTTCCCCCCCAGTCGCTCTCTCTCTCTCTCTTCCCCCCCAGTCGCCTCTCTCTCACTCTTCCCCGCGTCGCTCTCTCTCTCTTCCCCCCCAGTCGCTCTCTCTCTCTCTTCCCCCCAGTCGCTCTCTCTCTTCCCCCCCAGTCGCTCTCTCTCTTCCCCCCCAGTCGCTCTCTCTCTTCCCCCCCCCCCCCCCCAGTCGCTCTCTCTCTTCCCCCCCAGTCGCTCTCTCTCTTCCCCCCAGTCGCTCTCTCTCTCTTCCCCCCGTCGCTCTCTCTCTTCGCCCCCAGTCGCTCTCTCTCTCCCCCCAGTCGCTCGCTTCTCTTCCCCCCCGTCGCTCTCTCTCTTCCCCCCCCAGTCGCCTCTTCTCTTCCTTCCCCCCAGTCGCTCTCTCTCTTCCCCCCCAGTCGCTCTCTCTCTTCCCCCCCCTTCTTCGCTCTCACTGTTCCCCCCCCATCACTCTCTCTCTTCCCCCATCACTCTCTCTCTTCCCCCCATCGCTCTCTCTTCTTCCCCCCCAGTCACTCTCTCTCTTCCCCCCCAGTCGCTCTCTCTCTTCCCCCCCAGTCGCTCTCTCTCTTCCCCCCAGTCGCTCTCTCTCTTCCCCCCACCTCGCTCTCTCTCTTCCCCCCAGTCACTCTCTCTCTTCCCCCCCAGTCGCTCTCTCTCTTCCCCCCCAAGTCGCTCTCTCTCTTCCCCCCAGGCGCTCTCTCTCTTCCCCCCAGTCGCTTTCTCTCTTCCCCCTCAGTCGCTCTCTCTCTTCCCCCCAGTCGCTCCCTCTCTTCCCCCCAGTTGCTCTCTCTCTCTCTTCCAACAACAACATGCCCTCGAAAAGCCTCGGCACTGCTGAGCACTCCAGCTAGTCTATCTATATATATAAAATTCCGTACGTTTCGTCTGTCCGGCTATACGCTCGAAAGTTATAGGGGGTACCTATGCGCGCATTACATCCAAAGAAAGCTTACGGTTCCAGGACAGTCGTAAGCATATTTACTTTTCGGTCGGACAAAAATTGTTTGCGCATTATGCAAAAAACCTTCAAAATTAAACTCATTATCTGCTAATTAGCATTGATTGACTGACGTCAAGTTTCGACCAATCCTGTGCCATCATGATTGACCAATCCTACAGTTCAGTCACCTGATGGTTGGCCAATCGCTGCGTCTGTGGGCGGGACTAATGCTTTTCAACTCAGGCATCGGGCAGCCATTGCTTCACTACTTCCAGCTCAAAATCTGCTAATCCAGCTTCGAAAAAGTTAGTATCTCTTTTAAAAATAACATAAGATTTACCAAAAACATTTTATAAGTACTTTCACTTTCATCTTTCAAGGTATTAAAAGGTAAAAATGTTGCCCGGCAGCAGATTGACAGAGGGACACAGAGACAGAGCCCAAAGCCTGGGACTCGATTTAAAATGTTGCCCAGCAGCAGATTCACATACGGACAGAGACACAGGCCCAAAAGCCTGGGACTCGATTTAAAATGTTGCCCGGCAGCAGATTCACACAGGGACAGACAGACAGGCCCCAAAGCCTGGGGCTCGATTTAAACCGCCCGGCCCAAAACAGCCCTGGCAACGCCGGGCTCCCCCCAGCTAGTATAATTCATACTGGAGTATGCTACAAGGCAGTAACACAGACATTCATATACTGCAAGAGCTTCGCCCTTGTCATTTATGATGTTGTCTCAGCCCTGAGATGTGTTATCATCTTGTAAAAAGCTGCAAACTCTGAATTTCCATGTAACTTATCAATATGATCAATATTTATTGTGAACAAAAATTAAATATATCATGAAATCTCTTTATAGAAAGAAAATAAATCACCATTTTACTATATTATTCTTCGATTGTTCCATTTCATCCTGTCAATATTTCCTAAAGTGAGTTGTAAATAAGAAAAAAAGACTTAAAATTATATAGCGCCTTTCACAACCTCAGGGCATCTCAAAACACTTTACAGCCAATCAAGTACTTTTTGAAGTGTAGTCACTGTTGTAATGTAGGAAACGCAGGAGCCAATTTGCACACAGCAAGGTGCCTACAAAGCCAATGTGATAATCATAGAATCATACGACACATCATGTCCGTGCCGGCTCTTTGAAAGAGCTATTCAATTAGTCCCACTCCCTTACTCTTTGCCCACAGCCCTGCAAATTTCTCTTTTTCAAGTATATATCCAATCCCCTTTGAAAGTTACTATTGAATCTGCTTCCCTCACCTTTACAGGTAGTGCATTCCAGATCATAACAACTCGCTGCATGAAAAAAATTCTCCTCCTTTCCCCCCTGGTTTGCCAATTATCTTAAATCTGCGTCCTCTGGTTACCAACCCTCCTGCCAGTGGATATAGTTTCTCCCAATCTGCTCTATCAGAGCCCCTCATAATGTTGAACCCCTCTATCAAATCTCCTCTTAACCTTCTCAGATAACCAGATAATCTGTCTTATTTTAAATGTGAACAGATAAAACATGTTTGATGACTCGCTACAACAGGGTCATTGGGACTGCTGATTCTTCTCAATGCACACATTGGGATTCATTAAACAAGGCTCAACTACAGATGTTCTACAATAGCTGTTCTAACTCGATGCTGAGAATTGAATTACATCTGCAATACACCTGCAATTTTGTTTCAAATCTCTGGAAATCATATGGTACAGAACAGGACAAGGGTTTTATTGCAGAGTAGAATTTTTTCTTTAAAGGACAAAAGTCGGAAACAATAAGACAAGATGCCTGAGTGAATACTACAGGAGACTACTAGTAAGTACGGAGTAAGAGAACAAAGCCTACAGCTGTATGAATTCTACAGGCCTATCCACTTTAGGTTACAAAAGAACACTTTCAAATAAAACCTCTGGATTCACACTCTGCCAAATTACAGGATTCACATGGAAAAATGAAGGTCTGCTGTAAAGATTTTGGCAAGAAATTTCAGTCACAAACAGCTGGTGCATAGTGTGAGGTAGCTGGAGAGAAATGAACATTTAACCCTTGATTGGGTATTTCTATTTACCAAGGAGACACTCCTCAAATCCCTTTAATACCTCTCTGCATGCAGTATGTTCAAATGATTAATAGTACCCACAGCTGAAGCTTATATATTCCGTAAACTTTCAAAGACTTTGATAGCATCTTTTTTAGCCATTAAAACAGCATAGTCTAAATGACTTTATGCTCCCATAAAAAATACATTTAAAACAACATGGGCCTTATTTTCAAATCAACATAAACCTGCTTGCAGCAGTAACTGAACTTTGACTCTGTTCAATTACCAAGGAGCCACTAACAAGTAGTTTTCCAAATCAGAGCTTATTAAGTTGCTATTGGAATTAAACAAAGCTATCAAATGATGTATTAGCTGGAATTATTCAAATTTACCACTTTACAACTGGAAATTAGTCACGACCTATGAAGATGAAAACGGTTTATTGTATTTTGGCATTAAAGGCAGAAAATAATGACTGGTGTTTTTGTGATAGAGAATGATATATTACATTAAAGCTACAGTTTTTGGTGGGTTCTCTGTGCAATTATGCTGATTTTAGCTATTTTTCAGTTCAGTAAATCTAGGTTTTATTGGTACTTTGTTAAAAGGAAGAAAATCAAATTAAACTCGCATGCAAAAAAAACACAATGCAGGGCATTATATCATCCCAGATTGAGCAGGTTCAGTGCTATTTAACAAATAGATTAAATTCCTCTTTCCTATCACTGCTGAGGTAAGTAATATTTTTATTTAGAAGAAAGCACTGTTATCACAAATCGAACACACAAAATATGGTTATACCAGGCATATGTGGAGCTGGTTTTTAGTAATTTTTAGTGTTATTTTCCGTGTTGTCAGAATGAACACTGACTTCAAAATGTATCACTCTGAAAGAGGGTTATTGTTTTAAACCAACAAAACAAAACTGCATTTAATTTGGTTAAGTAATATATTAAACCAACTTTTCTTTTTGCACAGAAGCAAAATTGCCTGCATCAGAAAGCTATTAACAACAACAACAACTTACATTTATATAGCACATTTAAAGTAGCAAAACGTCCCAAGGTGCTTAACAAGAGAGATATCAATAAAAACATTTTTGACACCAAGCTACAGAAGGAGATATCAGGATAAATGACCAAAAGCTTGATCAAAGAGATAGATTTTAAGGAGTTACTTAAAGGAGAAGAGAGAAGAGAGAGGTAGAAAGGCAGAGAGATTTAGGGATGGAATTCCAGAGCTTCGGGCCCAGGCAGCTGAAGGGAGCATTGGAATAGTCAAGTCTGGAGGTAACAAAGGCATGGATGGGTGTCTTAGCCACAGATGAGCTGAGGCAGGGTCAGAGTCGGTCGGTATTACGGGGGTGTAAGTAGGCAGTCTTGGTGATGGAGCGGTTATGTGGTCGAAAGTTAATCTCGGGGTCAAACACAACACCAAGGTTGAGAATGGTCTGGCTCAGCCTTAGGCAGTTGACAGGGATGGAAACGATGGCCAGGGAACAGAGTTTGTGGCGGGGACCAAAGACAATAACTTCAGCCTTCCCAATATTTAGTTGGGAGAAAATTTCTGCTCATCCAATATTGGATGTCAGACAAGCAGTGTGACGAATCAAAGACAGTGGAGGGGTCCAGGGAGGTGGTGGTGAGATAGAGCTGAGTGCCATCAGTGTATGTGTGGAACCTAACGTTATGTTTTCAGATGATTTAGCTGAGGGGCAGCATGTAGATGAGAAATAGAAGGCAACCAAGGAATGGTTCCTTGGGACTCCAGAGGTAATGGTGTGGGAGTGGGAAAAGAAGCCATTGCAGGTGATTCTCTGGCTACGATTCAATAGATAATGAAACCAAGCTAGGAAGGTGCTACCCAGCTGGATAACAGAGGAGAGATTTTGAAGGCGGTTGGTGTGATCAACTGTGCCAAAGGCTGTAGATGGGTCGAGAAGAATGATGAGGGATAGTTTATCATGGTCATAGTCACAAAGAATGTCATCCCTGATTGGAGGGATTCAAACATGGAATTGTGGGAAAGATAGGCACGGATTTGGGAGGCGACAATACTTAATACTTTCAAGGACTTTAGAGAGGAAAGGGAGGTGGAGACAGGATGGTAGTTTGTAAAGACAGAAGGGTCAGGAGTGGTTTTTTTTGAGGAGGGGGTGATGACGGCTGATTTAAAGTGGGAGTGGGGTGGTGAACAGTACCTGAGGAGAGAGAACCGTTAACAATTAAATTCGGGTCGGAGGCTTCCCGTGGGTGCAAACCTCCGACCTGCACTTACCTAGCGCGCTGGCCGTTGTGCTGTTGGTCCGCGTGGGATTCCGATCCTGGGCCTCCTCCAACAGCCGGCGCGCAGTGCTTGCGTATCCTAGGGGCGCAGTTAGTTCGAAGCGTCCCCTCGGATCATGTGGGCCATGGAGAGCCAATGGTAGCAGGGAATCTGTATTCATAGATTTGTCAAATCTATGAATACAATTCAGCCCCAAAACATCACTAAAACTTCAAATAAATTTAAAAAATAAATCACATTTTTAAAATAACTATAAATTACATAAAATAACTATTTTAAACAATAATTTAAATTTTTGAAAAAATTAATTACAGTTTCTAACAGGGCTAAAAATAAACTTACCTTTCTTTAAAGTATTTAAAAATAATAAACCTGTGGAAAAAATGTTTTAATTTAACGTAATTCACCACTTACCTTGTTAAAAGCAGGCCTTGCAACTGCTTTTTACAAGCGTAGCTCCTGGAGACTTACCCTCCCGGAGAAACCTGCAAAAAAAATGGAAGTTCCAGGCGTATGCGCTGCCTCTCTGGTGCATGCGTTCGACCTGTGATCCCCTTCCTTTAAGGGAACAGAAGGTCCGGTTTCCCGCGCATGCGCAGTGCATGCATGAAACGGGCACTTTCATTGGGCCTATGCGTGAGTACCCAGCGCGTACTCACCCGTGGGGACCCGAAGTTCTGGAATATCAGCTAACATGGGGCCCAGGAAGGGAAATTGTTTGGTCAACTGTTTGGTCGGAATAGGATCGAGGGAGCAGGAGGTGCGGGTCATCGGCAGCGGCCGACCGTCAACCGTGCCACCCTCAGGGGAGCTCCATCCCCACAGGAACCCCCACATTACGGCTCCCAATCCCGCTCCCGCCCCGCCGCACCGGCAGGTAAGTTGGGCTCACTCGGGCCGTGCCTCATAACCGCTCGGCCCGACACACACAGCGGTCAGGGGAGCGGCAACGGCCGCCTGTCAGCCACGTGATCCGCGAGGGAGCTCAGCTCAGGTCCGTCTCGGCCCGACAGTCCGGCCGCGCCTCAAGCGCTACTCCCCGCACGGCCACTATCAGAATGGCACCGGGCCTCAGGTGCTAGGCAGGGAGAGGGGAGGGAGGGGGAGGTGGGAGGGGGAGGTCGGGGGGGAGGGGGAGGGGAGGTCAGGGGGGGAGGGGGAGGGGAGGGAGGGAGGCAGGGAGAGGACAACACAGGGAGAGGGGGAGAGTGGCAGAGAGGGGGGCACACAGGGGCACGCAGATCGCGCGGCCCAAAATTGCCCTGGCAACGCCGGGCTCCCCTGCTAGTTGTGAATAAAATAAAGTTATGAAAGTATAGTATAATGCAGAGGTCTTCAAGGAAATGAACAATTATGCAAATATGTTCCTGGAATGAAAATAGCACATTATTTTCAAAAGATAATGAAAACCAAAAAGAATAAGAGTCTCCCGGACTCTTTTCAGACTGGAGGGCAGTATACGGTGGCGTTCCCCAAGGTTCATTACTAGGACCACTGCTGTTTTTGATATACATTAATGACTTGGACTTGGGTCTACAGGGTACAATTTTGAAATTTGCAGATGACACAAAACTTAGAAGTGTAGTTAACAGTGAGGAAGATAATAATAGACTTTAAGAAGACATTATCAGGCTGGTGGAATGGGCGGACACATGGCAGATGAAATTCAAGGCAGAGACGTGTGAGGGATACATTTTGGTCGGAAGGATGAGGAGAGACCATATGCACTAAATGGTACAATTTTAAAGGGGGTGCAAGAACAGAGAGACCTGGGGACACTTGTGTACAAATCTTTGAAGGTGGCAGGACAGGTTAACAAAGCAGTCAATAAAGCATATGGGATCCTGGGCTTTATAAATAGAGGCATAGGGCTTGAATTTCCAAGCCCCGAGGAGGCGGGTTTGGAGGCGGGAGTGGTGGGAAAATTGCAGAATCGGGGGGCAGGAACCCATCCCGCCCCCAACCCGCCTCCGTGCCAATGTCCCAGGAGACTGGTATCCAACCTGAGCTGAAAGCCACCTCCCCAAGGCAGGAAGGGGATTAGTGCCAATTAACTGCCTGTTAACAGGTAGTTAACAGACAGCTTTTTGCCTAATCCCTATTTTTAGCCCTGAAGTGTGGGCTTCCTGATGGCTCTGAACCACATCAAGTTAGCGAGGCGAACCGTCGGTCTGAAGGGGTTGGAGGGGTCGAGATGTCCATTGTGCAGGTGAGTGATGGATGCATGTGTGCAGAGATAAGTGTGTGAGGTAAGTGTAAAATGTTTTAATAAGTTTTACTTACCTTTACTTTCTCCTGCAGGCTTCCTCCCTTCAGTTCTCGGGAGTCCCTCAGCTCTCCGGCACAGAAAGCAGAATGCCGCTCAACTGTCAAAAGCTGCAGCCTCTGCTTTCTGGTTTGGAGAGATCTCTAACTGAGTCTGAGTAGAAGGACTCCAGTTAGATGACAGATTGTCAGTGTTTGACAGCTTCACAGAGCTGTCAAATGCTGATTTTTCATCTGTCAAAAGCTCTTGACAGTTGAAATGTCAGTCACTGACATCACCAGTAACTAGGTGTCCCTTAATTGGCCTGCTGAGCCCGCTGGGCGGGCTTAACAAGGTCAATCAAGGGAAAATAGCATGGGTTGGCCACAAGTCGATGGAGGTGGGACTACAACCCAAAAAGTGGGAGTCCCGCCTCCAAAAGCTCCCCATTGACAAAATCCAGCCCATAGAGTACGAAAGCCAGGAAGTTATGCTAAACATATATAAAACACTAGTCAGCCCCAGCTGGAGTATTGTGTTCAATTCTGGGCACCACACTTTAGGAAGGACGTGAAGGATTTGGAGAGGGTGCAGAAGAGATTTACTAGAATGATTCCGGGATGAGGGGATACAGTTACGTGAATAGTCTAGAGAAGCTGGGTTTGTTCTCCTTAGAGCAGAGAAGGCTAAGAGGAGATTTGATAGGGGTGTTCAAGATCACGAAGGGTTTAGATAGAGTAAATAAAGAGAAACTGTTTGCAATGACTGAAGGGTCAATAACGAGAAGGCACAGATTTAAGGTGATTGGCAAGAAAACCAGAAGCGGCCTGAGGAAAACCTTTTTACGCAACGAGTGGTTAGGGTTTAGAATGCACTGCCTGATAGGGCAGTGGATACAGATTTAATAGTAGCCTTCAAAAGGGAATTGGATAAATACTTGTAGGAGAAAAAACTGCAGGGGTGTGGGGAAAGAGCGGGGGAGTGGGACTAACTAAAGTACTCTTTGAATGGCCTCCTTCTGTGTTGTACTATTCTATGATTATAGGATTCTATGATTCCAAGAAAAGATAACTGGGCCAAAGAATCTTCAACACAAGGAATCATTCCCTCCTCAGCTCTTCACATTCTGGTAGATAACATATGTAGTTTTTCAAAAGTATACTCATAACAACTAATAATCAAAGTACGTCAGTAATAATTAATAAAATCTGACATTGATTTTTTTTGTCCTAAATCAGCTGTTTATGTGTTAAGCAAATTAACTGACCATTCTCCATTTTCTGGGAAAATCTTATTTTAAAAATATTTTCAGATCCTCCATAAAGTGAATCAATAAAAAGTCATATTTTTATATATTTAACAATTTGCATTTATGTAGCATAACATAAAAAAAAACCAAGGTGCTTCACAGGAGCATAAGGGGGAAAAAAACCCTTATCCATGTGCTTGGAGTTAACACTATCTAATCATTTCAGAGGAGGGAAGTAAGATGATTGCAAAATCACCAAAGAAAATGGGCCTGAAATCATTCAGTTAAGT
Organism: Somniosus microcephalus; assembly: GCF_052327205.1. Taxonomy (NCBI): domain Eukaryota; kingdom Metazoa; phylum Chordata; class Chondrichthyes; order Squaliformes; family Somniosidae; genus Somniosus; species Somniosus microcephalus. The sequence continues at coordinate 225,037,090 of NC_140991.1, forward strand.
GTACTGTTGCGAGGGTGAAAGGCTCGGAACCTTTGACAAGATACTGCAAAAGGTTATCTCTGAATGAAATAAAAAACGTTCTCGGGATGTGGGTGTTGCTGAATTGGCCATCCTTAGTTGCCCTTGAGAAGGTTGAGCTGGACCTTCTTTTTGAAAAGAGTAGGAAGGGAGGGAGTTCCAGGATTTTGACCCAGCAATGTTGAGGGAACAGCGAAATATGTCCAAGTCAGAATGGTGTATGACTTTGTTAGGTACTTGCAGGTGATGGTGTTCCCTTGCTCCTGCTTGTCCTACTAGATGGTGGAGGTCGCGAGTTGGGTGGTGCTGCCAAAGATGCCTTGCTGCAGTGCTGTAGATAGTTCAAACTGCAGTCACTGTACGCCGGTAGTGTGGTGGGGTGGATGTTTGGGCTAATGAATTATGCCACACAAACTAATGAGTCCAGTACAAAAAGAACACAGTGATGTGTTAACCACAATGGACAGGCCCTGGACCTTTGCCATTCCTGCCATGCACCCAGAGCATGCAGCAGAAAGGTACTGGCTTGATACTTCATATGCATTCAAAATACCTTGGAGACTTTTATAGTCTAGTTTAATCCTAGAGGCACAGTGACATGGCAATATTGCATCATCATATTATATAATTTGGCTGGGCACTGTTGAAGAAGAAGGTTGAAGGTCTTGTTCATTTGTTCTCTACCCTGATCAGGAACCAGCAGTCCTCCTTTTCACAGCTCCAGGCTTTAACTTTTCGATGCTCTCTCATTTCCTCTGAAGACTAGTCTGCAGGAATTGTTCTATTATTCAGTTACACTGTGGCTTATGTGTCCCTTCATTCAGAATGTACTGTTGAGAAGGACCTTTGGGGTAATAGATCCTCCCAATACCTAGCAGGCAGTTTTTTAATGCAGTATGTAATAGATAATATATAGAAATTTAGAAGAATTTTAAAGAAATTTCTGTTAAAAAGGCTTCACACCATGTATTAATTTTTGAATTTATTTTTATAGCAATGAGCAACTAATCAGTTAAGCCATTAATCAGTTATCAGCTTGCATGTTTAAATACTCAATTCATATTGCAAATAATCTTGTCCTGATTTAAAAGAAAACACTAAAAACAAATATCTTGGCTGAAGACTGCGCAGTAATAAAACCTTGTTGGATTAAGAGATATGCTGGTGGAAAAATGGTTATGAAATATCAGAAATTAAAACTACTGCAAACGGTCCCTTATTAATTGGGTAAATTGGTGTTTATTCCAACAGTGATGGTGATTAGTGCAGTGTTAAATATATTTCTGAAATTATGGGCTGACAGTAATACCACTAACAATATCACCATTGGCATTAAAGGGTAATAAAATCATTAATAATCTGAAAGTCTCACCATGTGACTTTTGCCAAAAAATGCTTCCTATCTACTGTCGTTAAACTATGGAGCACTGTCATTTTAAGAACTCTTACTTATATATGGATATACGGCAATGAGAAACATGTGTTTCACAAGGCCTACCCAGAATTTCATACTCAAAGATTTAACATAGTGCAGCTGTTGGACACAGCTCCATGCAGCTTTTTTATTAATCACGAGGGCCTTCAAATTATGCTGTGTGAATATTAAAATAAATAGGTTAATGACTGGGTAAAATAGCATTCAAAGGGATTTCATACAAATGTGATAAGTGTTCATACTCGAATATTCGTTCAGCGTAATTTCAGAGATTTTTTCATCAACTAGTTATTAGACAGGAATAATATTTAACAGATGGTGGCTCAGTGTTGATTGACACTCTTATCCATTGGTTTATAAACCAGTACTTAAAGACTGAGGAGCTGAAAATCCTTAGGGTGGTGCATCCCAGCATAAGTGACAGGATGTACCCACCCATGGCCTCTGCCACTGAGATTGCTGAAATTGCAGGGAGTGGGGCGAGTGACTAGGTGGAACAGGCAATTAGTGGATTGGGGGAAGGGGAACATATTTGCGAAGACCGTTTCCAAAGAGGCCAGATACACTGGCTGAAACCTGCCCAACCTGAACAGCGAATGAGGCTGCCCCTTGTGTCAGGAGACCATTTTTAATTTTTCCCTGCTCTATGGAGATCCAGGCTCCAATCGCTGTCTGGAATCCCAGGTAGGTGCCATTCCCGCCAGTATTAGGGATGCTTGATGGGGCCAGGTGTGACCACTTACACCATTCCAGGCCCTGAATGAAGGGCAGCGCACAGGAACTCCTGGTTTAGGGTGTTCCCCCTCCCCCTTACACTGATGGCGTTGTAGGGCTGGGCGCAGTCTGCAGCCTCAGAAGGCCACATAGGAATCCATGATGTAAGGCTAGAACTTAGCGTTTCTGGATCCCAGCCAAGTTTGTGGCTATTCTGACAGGCTCCTGCTGAAATTACAGTGAGACTTTGTTGGAGCAGCTGCAGATTTTCAGCCCCTGAATTGTACTGGAGTATTAGTGCTCATAATACACTCAACGGTGCTAATAATATGATGGCAGGCAACTGAATTGTCACAGAGTTTCAAGCACCAGCACCCCATATTATTGAACAGAGAGGCCTGAGGCTTATTTTGCACTTGGCAGTGCACTAAAATGAAGATGGGAAGCACCAGTGTGGCCCCAGAGACACCACACCTCAAAAATATCACACCTCCGGCATCACGCACGACTCAAAGGACCACATGTCCATAGGGCAAAAATTAGTAATTGGCTGAAATGAGGACTTAGCCATGAAGTTAGTAATTAAATATGCAATTGATTAAATGTGAATTCATCACAAGAGGCTTGATTCAGTTGGTATTAATAAGAATGAGTACACGACAGAAACAAATTAATCAAATTTCCCACGTAACTTTGTGAACTTGGAATTTTTATTTTGAGATTCCTATAACCAATGGTTATAATACAAGAAATCCATACAAAAAAAATTCTGCAGAAAATGTTTATTCTTATTTGTAACATTGCCCGTACAGTATTGTAGGTCCCTGGAAACACTTTCTTGCAGAAGTCTGGACTTTATTTGAAGTACTTGCCTGAAGCTTCAATTATTCAGTTAAGCTTTGTTCAATGTTATTTTCTGTCAAGTCTTAGTTCCTCCGGATTGGCTGTAGGCCATATCAACCATGACAAGCTCTTCCCCTCTTTATATTACCTCTAGAATGCTGCTCAGTGGTACTGCTTTTGTGAGTCCAATGAACATCACCATATTTTGGAGTTGAGGGGGTGCATGGCACACCAATTTTTTAATATAATTTATAGCAAGATTGATCAAGAAAGGGTGTAAGGACAATCCTAGTAACTATAGGCCAGTCAGTTTAACATCAGTGGTGGGTAAAGTTTTAGAAACAATAATCAAGGAAAAAATTAATGAGCACTTGGAGAGGTTTAAGCTAATTAAGGAGAGCCAACATGGATTTGTAAAAGGCAGATCGTGTTTGACTAATCTAATTGAATTTTTGATGAAGTAACAGGGAGGTTTGATGAAGGGAATGCAATGGATGTTGTTTATATGGATTTTCGGAAGGCGTTTGACAAAGCTCCACACAGAAGGCTGGTTAACAAAATTGAGGCTCATGGAATAGGTGGGTCAGTGGCAACTTGGATAAGGAATTGGTTTAAGGACAGAAAACAGTGAGTTGTGGTAAATGTCTGTTATTCAGACTGGAGGATGGTAGACAGTGGTGTTCCCCAAGGGTCACTGCTGGAGCCACTGCTTTTTTTGAGATATATATATATATGTCACCTGGATATTGGAATACAGAGTGGAATTTCTAAATTTGCTGATGACACCAAACTTGGGAGTGTGGCAAACAGTGAGGATGATACCAATCGACTGCAACAGGACATAGAAAGGCTAGCAGAACGGGCAGACAAGTGGTAGATGGAATTTAATACAGAGAAGTTTGAGGTGATGCATTTTGGCAGAAGGAACAGGGAGAGGCAATATGCACTTAATGGCACAGTTTTAAAGAGTGTGCAGGGACAGAGGGACCTGGGAGTTAATGTGCATAGGTCCCTGAAGGTGGCAGGACATATTGAGAGAGTGGTTAACAAAGCATATGGGATCTTGGGCTTCATAAATAGAGGTATTGAGTACAAAAGGAGAGAAGTTATGCTGAACATTTATAAAGCGCTGGTTAGGTCACAACTGGAGTATTGCATCCAGTTCTGGTCACCACACTTTGCGAATGATGTGAAGGGTCTTGAGAGGTGTAATGTATGTACCTTTAAGGGGGGAACTACTTTCTACAGATCATGTATACTGTAGTACCGGCAGTGACCACACCTGTATATAATGCTGAGTAGTAATCTGTTGTTTCAGTTGCAGTTTGAACCACGTTGAGTAAACACCTGTTGTACCGTTCTCTGCAGTCCTTTTCTTATTATTACATGGACGTAACAGTGGCGACGAACAAGTTTGAACCTACCTGCAACTCTGCATCACCTCCCAGGGATTCGCTCCTGGAGAACAGTGGCAGAAGGTCGAGTCCAGGAGCATGGGCGTCGACCACGGGCAACCGCCCAGTCATCCAGCGGAGATTTGAGCATCGCAGGGGAGGCTGTTGAGAGCCAGGCTTGGCTTTCCAGTCACGGTGGTCCAGCGAAACGGGCTGGCAACAGGTAGTGTGCAGACCCTTCCCGGACAGCGACGGGCTAGAGCCCGACCGAGCGGCACAGAAAAAGGCCGAGCAGCGTCGACGGGGGAGAGAGAGAGGGCAGAGCGCACATGGCACAGCCGGTGTTCAGGACCGAGCGGCGTCAACGGGGGAGAGAGGCGAGAGAGAGCAGAGCGCAGCCGGTGGTCAAGGGCCGAGCAGCATCAACGGGGGAGAGAGGCGCGCAGGAAAACGCAAGGCGCTGCCATTGCCATGAGGACCACAGAGAGCGGCATTGGCAGCAGCGCAGGAGCAGCGCACGAAGCCAACAGGGCGTCGCTATTTGCCACGAGGACCGCCGAGAGCGGCGTTGGCAGCAGCACGGGAGACGCCATTTTAAGCCGCAGCGGGGAAGAAAGGAAAGCGCGGGAGTCGCCATTTTAAGCCAGTCTAACCACACCCAAAAATGCCGAAGAGTGGCAATATCACAGCGTTCGACAATGAAGTCAAAGATTGGATGACATATGTCAAACGCATAGAAGTATACTGCAAGGCGAATGAAGTGCCAGATGAAAAGAAAGCGCTGGTATTGTTGAATTCAATGGGTGCAAAAACGTATGGCTTACTACAAAACCTAGTAACCCCAGAGAAGCCAGTAGAAAAGGATTTTGAAAACATAGTGTCAATCCTACTGGACCACTTAAACCCCACACCACTGCTGATAGCAGAAAGATTTAAGTTTCACAAAAGGAACCAGCATAAAGATGAAAGTAATGCTGAGAATTTAACGGAACTGCACAAGCTATCGAAACGCTGCCAGTTTGGAACGGGACTAGCAGATACTTTAAGGGACAAGTTTGTGTGTGGGCTTCAAAATGAAGGAACCCAGAAACGGCTTCTATCAGAAAAAGGACCTTACGCTGGACAAGGCTTTCAGCATTGCAGTATCACACGAAGCAGCAGCACGGGGTGCTGCAGAGATACAACGGAGACTGCAAGAATATGGCACAAATGAAATGTCATACGGAACAGTGAAGTGCTATCGCTGCGGCAGAACAACACACGACCATAAGGATTGCTGGTTCAAGGACAAAGTGTGCAGGCAGTGTGGAAAAGTAGGACACATAGCAAGAGTCTGCAGGTCGGGAAAGAAAACCAGCAGCAAGAAAGCTCCACAGGAGAAGTACAAGAAGGTACATAAGGTGACGGAGAGTAGTTCAGACGAACAGAAGAGTGATACAGACTCCGGAAGCAAGGAGCTGGGTTGTCTGAAACTACATAATGTGATCAAAACGGAGGATCACCAAACTATCTGGGTCATGCTCAAGATAGCAGGAGTCCAAGTGAAAATGGAATTGGACACAGGATCAGCCCTAACAGTCATAAACCGAAGGGACTACAAGCGGCTATTCTCACATATACCCTTGAGCGATACAAAGATTGTCTTGAAGACGTACACGGGGCAAAAAGTCTACCCCAAAGGAAAAATAAGGGTGAACGTTATATATAACGGCAAGGAAACACCAAAAATGGACCTATATGTATTGCCAGATGGAGGACCACCACAACTAGGACGTGAATGGATCCGGAAGATACAGCTATATTGGCATTCCATACAAGCACTGACAGTAGATGCCAAAAAGGATGACGACGTCACACCTGGACGACTGTCAAAAATGCTAACTGATGTACAAGAAGTGTTCCAGCAGGGACTCGGAAAACGAAAAGGTGTAACAGCGATGATCAAAATAGAGGAAAATGCAAGCCCAAAGTTTTTTAAGGCCAGACCGGTACCTTATGCGATCCGCCCAGCTGTCGAAGCAGAGCTGGAAGGTTTGGAACGTTCAGGAGTACTGTCCAAAGTGGACTGGAGCGAGTGGGCTACACCCATCATTCCTGTAATGAAGAGGTCGTTGAATAATACGCCTGGGGAACCAAAGAAGGTTCGCATCTGTGGGGACTTTAAGGTGACAGTGAACCCAGTCCTTCACACTGTACAATATCCGCATCCGCGGATTGAAGATATTTTCGCCTCGCTATCTGGAGGGAAACGCTTCACTAAGATTGATCTGGCCCAGGCGTACCTGCAAATGAAGGTAGAAGAAGCCTCGAAACAGTACCTCACGATCAACACTCATAAAGGTCTCTACCAATACAACCGGCTGGTGTACGGGGTAGCATCAGCTCTGGCTATTTGGCAAAGGGCAATGGAACAAGTCCTGCAAGGGATTCCAGGGACCCAGTGTTATTTGGACGACATCCTGGTCACGGGCGAAAATGACAGTGATCACCTCACCAACCTAGAGCAGGTGCTCACTAGATTGAAGGAATATGGGCTCCGAGCTAATCGCCACAAATGCGAGTTTTTCCAGAAGCAGATCTCGTATTGTGCCCACGTTATGAATAAAGAGGGGTTACATAAGTCCCCTGAAAAGATTGAGGCAGTAGTCAAGGCTCCAGCACCGGAAAATGTGTCACAACTGAGGTCGTTCCTCGGGCTGGTGAACTACTACCATAAGTTCTTGCCGAATTTGTCTACCGTACTACACCCACTGAACACCTTACTGCAAACGGGGGTACCATGGAAGTGGAGTGACGAATGTAAACGAGCTTTCCAGAAGAGCAAAGCATTGATCACATCAAAAGACGCGTTGGCTCATTTCAACCCAGCACTACCAATTCGGTTGGCGTGGGATGCATCACCCTCTGGCATTGGAGCGGTGCTGTCGCACAAATTCCCGGACGGCTCGGAGAGGCCAGTAGCCTTGCGTCTCGGTCACTAACCTCAGTCACTAACCTCAGCCGAGCGTAACTACGCCCAGATTGACAGGGAGGCCCTCAGCCTAGTGTGGGGAGTGAAAAAGTTCAATCACTATCTGCACGGGCAGAAGTTCACCTTGCTGACTGACCACCAACCACTTGTCTCCATCTTTAATCCAAAGAAGGGCGTTCCGGTGATGACTGCGCAATGGCTACAAAGATGGTCCCTTTTTTGAGGGGTGCACCAATATGAAATCGAGTATAAGGGCACGAAACAGCATGGAAACGCTGATGGGCTATCACGCCTGCCACTACCTACTGCGGAAGAAGCACCAGCAGTGGATCCTGTCGAAATATTTCATTTGACTATAATTGAATGCTTGCCAGTAACTAACGCTGGTATAGAGAAGGAGACCTGAAATGAACCGACACTGTCTCGGGTATATGATTTGACGGTGAAGGGATGTCCAGCACATGGCGACTCACTGTTGCCAGCATTCTCATCCAGAAGAGAACAGCTGTCAGTATGCCAGGGGATCTTGATGTGTGGATCCCGAGTGGTAATTCCACCCAAGTTAAGGGAGAGATTGCTCAATGAGCTTCATGAAGGTCATGTGGGAGGGGTGAAAATGAAAAGCCTTGCTAGGGCATATGTGTGGTGGCTGGGGATCGATCAGCAAATCGAGGACCTGACAAAGTGCTGCTCAGGATGCCAGAAGGTCCAAAATGCACCGCCACATGCCCCTCTACACCCATGGGAGTGGCCCTCATCTCCATGGCAACGGGTGCATATTGATTTTGCTGGTCCATTCATGGACTCAATGTTTTTGATAGCCGTGGATGCGCACTTGAAATGGCCTGAGGTGATCAAAATGTCCTCTACCACCATGGAGAAAACTAGTGCAGTCCTACGGACCATTTTTGCCAGGAACGGCTTGCCAGAGCAGATTTGCTCTGATAACGGACCACAGTTTGTGTCCGAAGAGTTTCGAAGATTTATGAAAAGGAATGTGGTAAGGCATTACACATCCGCCCCGTATCATCCAGCCACAAATGGATTGGCTGAGAGGTTCATACAAACCTTTCAAAAAGCAGTAAAGGCCATGTGCGATGACGACATTCCACTGCAGCATAAGGTGGACAATTTCCTGTTAGTCTACAGAAATGCGACACTTGCAGTCACCAACCAGGCCCCGGCCATGATGTTCTTTAACCGAAGGTTGAGATCTCATCTGGATTTGCTCAGACCAAATGTACGAAGAGATGTTGAGAGTAAGCAATTCCAGCACATCAATGAGAAGCCGACAAGGAGCTTCAATGTAGGGCAACCAGTCTTGGCCCGCGACTACGGAACAGAGAAATGGCAACCAGGAACGATATGCACATGGCAGGGGCCGCTAATGTACACAGTGGACGTTGGGGAGAGCATTGTGAGACGCCATGCTGACCAGATCCTAGAGTCACAGGAACGAGTCAACCCCATGCCTCGCCCATACGTACCTGGTGATGAACCCGACGTACAGGTAGCATCTACCCCAGAAACAGTAGCATCGGAAGCTGATGAACCAACCGACGACAGGGGGCCAGAATCGCCTCCGCACCAAGAGCAAGACACTCGAGAAAGGCGCTATCCAGAAAGGATCAGGAAGCCTCCCCAAAGACTGAATTTATAAATAGACTATTTTCAGCTAATGTTGCATGTTAAAAGTGTTAATTGTAATTAGTTTGATATTTAATTGTTAAATGAGTGTTATGGTACTGTTAATCTAAAAGGGGAGGAATTGTAATGTATGTACCTTTAAGGGGGGAACTACTTTCTACAGCTCATGTATACTGTAGTACCGCAGTGACCACACCTGTATATAACTCTGAGTAGTAATCTGTTGTTTCAGTTGCAGTTTGAACCACGTTGAGTAAACACCTGTTGTACCATTCTCTGCAGTCCTTTTCTTATTATTACACGGACGTAACAAGAGGCTGCAGAGGAGATTTACCAGAATGATTCTGGGGATGGGGGATCTTAGCTACAAGGACAGGTTGGAGAAGCTGGATTTGTTTTCATTAGAGCAAAGGAGGTTGAGGGGTGATTTGATAGAGGTGTACAAGATTATGACGGGTTTGGATAGGCTAGACGGGGAAAGGCTGTTCCCATTAGTTGATGGTGCAAGGATTCGGGGACACAGATTTAAGGTTTTGGGCAAGAGATACAGGGGGAATGTGAGGGAAAACTTTTTTACGCTGTGAGTAGTGAGGACTTGGAATTCGCTGCCGACGGAAGTGGTGGAAGCGGAGGCACTCAATGTTTGCAAGGGGAGACTGGATAGGCACTTGAGAGAAATAAACTTGCAGGGGTATGTGGATAGAGCGGGGAATGGGGCTGACTGGATTGCTCTACAGGACTTGATGGGCCGAATGACCTCCTTCTTTGCTGTTATGACTCTATGGGGGAAAAATTCAGTTGGTTTGCGCCTCCTGTTAGCGCCTTAAGAGGGCGCTAATGGAGCGCAAAGCAACTAGCGCCCGGGCGAGGCGCTCTCTGTGCCTCTCGCGGAATTGACTGAACATTTTGCGGTGGCGCTAAACAATACCGCCCGATCTTCTGTGCACACAGATCTTGACATCATTCGAGAGTGCAACGCCCTTGTGACGCCCCGGAATGGAAATTGAGTGGCGTCCCCCTCCTTTCTGCCTGGCGCAACCAACGACAGGTAGACTGGAACGCTTCCCAGTCGCTGTGGGGCTGGGGGGTCGCTATTTAAAGGGGGCCTCTTCCTGGCTTTTGTGTGGTAGCCATTTTTGCACCACTCATTCTGAGAGAGAGAGAGATTTTGAGAGAGACAAAGAGAGAAAGAGAGACTTCTGCATTGAGTCAACGCTGTCTGAAGTAGTTTTGACTTCTGACCATAACTTTGCAGGTACTTTGGTTTTTGACCTTCATTACTTTGATTGCCAAGATACTATGGGGGCTGCAATGAATGGGGGCATCATCCTGCGCCATCATATTCGGAGGGCGCAGAGACGCAGAGAGAGAGTGGCAATCATGGCCAGATGGAGGAGGGCCAACAGGGCCTCTGTACAGGAGACCTTACCCTCCCAGGGTATTTTGCCAACAATTCTCCTACATTAATATATCTGAGGAGCAGTGTTTGTGAAGGCTGCACTTCAGCAAGGAGGTGGTCACTGAGCTCTGCCACCTGCTTCAGCCAGATCTGCAGCCTCAACTGAGGAGCAGGACGTCTCTGTCGGTGGCAGTGAAGATAACAGTGGCTCTCAACTTTTATGCCACTGGCTCATTTCAATCAGCTACTGGGGACATCACCAATATCTCCCAGTTCACGGTGCATTGCTGCATCCGTCAGGTAACAAATGCCTTCTTTAAAAGGAGACGAGAGAACATCTCTTTCCCCATGACCCCGGACAAGCAGCAAGAACACGCAATGGGCTTTGCTAGGATAATGGGCTTCCCCATCGTGCAGGGCGCCATTGACTGCACGCATGTGGCTTTGCGTGCTCCACATGAGAATGCCGAGGATTTCTGCAACCGAAAGGGCTTCCATTTCTTAAACGTTCAGTTGGTTTGTAACCACAGACAGTTGATACTCGCTGTCAATGCTGTAAGATTTGCAAAATTTCTACATTTCCCCAAAGGTTATTAATAAGAAAAGGGACCTTGCATGGACATTTTAATGAAAAGGGGTACCCAAGATGGCGTCCGCACCTCGTGGCCAAAAGCCTGCAAGATTTAAAAAGGTTGGACTCTGTGGCACAAGCAGCTCTTTGGGAAATCGAAACTCAGGCTGCAGTTTCTGTGAAGAGAGAGACTTTTGTGTTTTGAAAGCAGACAGGACTTTGAATTATGCATTAAGTTAAATCGGAGACAGATCAAAACCAGTGAGGCCAATACTTAAGGCCATCAAGTTGTTTGCATAAATAATCGGAAACAGCTTAGGGAAGCCATCGAAGCTGGGCAGGCCGATTAAGATGTATTAATAACAATACAGCTCAGACATCAGGCCAGTAGATGCGATTACTGGCCATCTAAAAACAGTTAGTTTAAATTGCTACAATTATTTAAACTAGCCCGCCAAGATTGGGACAATGAACTAACCTGATTTGGCGCGCAGATAAGGGCCATCCGAAGGAGTATAATTGTAGGCCCACTGGCAACCTTCTCGCTCTGCACTCTGCCCTTGCTCCCGGCTCCTGCTCCGGCCCCTCGCCCTCGTGGCTACTGCTCTTCCCCCGTCCCGTGCTTACCGCCCGGCCACTGCCCGTGCCTTCCCCATTCCATCAGGGACGCCTGGCATTGTGCCAGGCGGACACGGACAAACCAGGCCAGGCGAGGCAGGATGCGACGAGGTGAGGTGGTGAAGAAGACGAATGGAAAGACGATTGAAGAGAAGCTTCGAATAATCGGGCCTTCAGTCCAGCTGACCTGCGACTATCTTCATGCAAACTCCAACTGCCGGCCAAGGAAGAGGAACCATCATCCCTGCGAGGTAAAGTACCCAAGCAGAGACTTTAACTTTGGGGTACTTGTACCTGGACGACGCCCTTGCAGCACCCAGAGACCACGTGACGACGGCAGGCTCCAGAGAGCACAAAGAGCGAACCCCAAACCTCACCGCTGTTTTGAATTCAGCAGATCTTTTTGGATTGGTGAGCATGAATTCTGGCCCCTCATAGCTTAATCTAGTTAGGTATAGGGGGTGGGATAAGGATAAGGGGATTGTTAAGATAGTCATTTTCCCTCGATGTGCCGTGTGTTCCCCATTCCCTGTATAAGTATAGTTATTTTGTATTCGCCTGTAAATGTTATACTAGTAACCTTTCATAAGATTGTGTTAATTTCTTTTTCAATAAAATCTTGGTTTTGCTTACATCCAAACCACCTGTCTACTCGAGTCTTTTCTGTATCGTCGCCTGTACCTAAGTCCGGTGTCTAGAACCCAGGGGCGTGGGAGTGATTCGAACCGCTCATAAACAGTCAGAGGCATAACTGACTGGGCGTACGTGCCACCCCACACCACCCCCTACAATGCCCACTATCCTGGCAGCAGCCATGATGCCTTCATCCTGCGCCAGACTACTGTGGCAGAACTTTTCCAGGCACCGCATCACCCAGGTGATTGGTTTCTCGGGGACAAGGGATATCTTCTGTGCACCTGGCTGAAGGCACCGCTCCATTCGCCCAACACCCCTGCTGAGCTGCGATACAACGAGAGCCACCTAGCTACCCGGAACATCGTTGAGCACACAATCGGCGTGCTCAAGCAATGGTTCTGCTGTCTGGACCATTCTGGAGGAGCCCTGCAGTACTCGCCTGAGCGAGTCTCCCACTTCGTTGTTGTGTGCTGCATGCTGCATAACCTGTCAATCCTCAGGACCCAGCCAATGCTACCAGGCCTTGGAGCACCACCAGAGGAGGAGGAGGAAGAGGAGGAGGAAGATGAGGAGGATGATCATCAGCAGCACCAAGGCGGGAGGGAGGCACACAATGTAGAAACTGGAAGGGCCGTCCGTCAAAGGCTGATAGCAAGCCGCTTCTAAGCCCCTTCTGAGGAAATGGCTTCTGCCATTGAGAACAACCTGAATGAAACCAACCCGCAACCCCTAAGCCGGTCAAGGCAACAATGATTGCAAAGACCAATCATGTACATTTTGAATATAAAAACGTTTTTATTTTACAAACTCTGTGTGTGTCATTTCCGCATGACAAACTAATAGAAAGAAACACAAAAAAAACAGTCATTAACATAACTGGCTCTCACAACCTGGAGACAATGTCCAAAACAGTAAAAAAAAATTGACCACGAACCTCAGCCTTTAATAAAAAAATGAACAACATTTTGTCACACCTCCTACTTTTTGCCCTTCGAGGGTGATCTCCTTCCCTTGCACACTTCCCCTTTTCCCACCCTACAGCTCCTCCGTAATGGGACCCCAGTGGCTGCAGCAAGGCTGGTGGAAGGCTGCTGATTGTCACAACCTGAGACTGCAGATGCCCTTGAGGGACGGCCTGGACCAGCTCTGGGCCTGGAGGGCCTGGCTGCTGACTGCACCAACTCTGCATGGGCGGCAGCAGTCTGTCCTACAGGCGGTGGCAAGTGCAGTGGAGAAATGCCAGTGGTGGCAGCAGGAATGCTGTCATCTTGAGAGAGGACAGCAACTCCCTGCTCGACCGACACACTGGCACTCCCACGGGGCAGCACTTCAGCATCCGGAGTAATCTGCTGGAGCACAGATTGCTGGCCTGCTGCAACGCGGTGAGAGCCCCGGGGAAATATGTCCGAACCAGCGAGGATGGCAGCAGTCAGTGCTCGCGTGGCCTCAATCTGAGTCTGCATGAGAGCAGTCTGAGATGGGCTCATGGCAGCCAGTGACTGCATTGCAGCACTAAGCAGTTGCATGGCGTCCGCCTGTGCTACAGTGAAGTGCTCCACACTCCTTGGCAGTGATTCAATGCATTTGGGCACCCTTCCCACTGCACCCATGAGCTCAGTGTGCCTCTGCACCGCCTGGGTGTTCATTTCAGCAAGGAGCCGCTCCTCCTCTGCGTCCAGTGCAGTAGGATTCGATGGCATACTCTCCCTCTGGGGAGAAGGCCCCCGAGCTTCCCTACCCCATCGCGTTGCTGCAGCCCGCTGGGTCCTGGAGCTTCACCCTCATCAGACCTTTCCCCCCTGCTTCCCTCCAGGGAAGGCGTGTTCCCAGTGTGGGCATGGGCTTCCTCTGGAGAGGGTGGCGCTGATGCTCCGGCTTCCTCTTCCTCCTCGCCTTCAGCTTCACTCTCACTGGCAGCTTGAGGGCCCGTCTCCTCAACTGGTGAATCACCATCTGAAAGCAGGGTGGTACAAGAGTGACTTTAACGTGAGGACAGGGTGGCAGCAAGGGAGGAATGAGTGCAGCGATTTAGTAAGTTGGATTGAAAGTATCAAAGGCTGGTGTTGTGAGGAACAAGTGGAAGGAGAGAGGACAAAAAGGTGACGACCTTATCATTGCTGTCCAGAATGGGATCGGCGTCTCCAGTGGCGACGAGACCGATCACCCGGCTTGCCACTATCCTCTGGACGCGCACCTCAAGACCGCTGAGGGGTTGCAGCTGAGGCCGCCCTCCACCCGTCCATTGCTGCTGTCTCCTATTATTAGATAGCTTGGCCTGCAAGAAAAAGGATGGTGGCTGAGTAAATATATAGCCATGGTCTTGCCTGATGTGCCTCCCATAGTTGAATAGCCCTTATTGTATGCAAAGTGTGGAATGTGCTTGTGTGTTTGATGAAAGGGCCATAGGTGTTGGATGAGTGTTGTGCATTGAGGCTTTTAAGACCCTCTGGCCATAGAGTGAGGTTGAGATGGAGCGATGGAGAGGTTTTGAAAAAAAGCCACTCACCCTGACGACCCGAGTGAGGTCATTGAACTTTTTCCTACATTGGATATGGGTCCTGGGCACCATGCTGCTTGAGGACACTCTCTGAGCCACCTCCCTCCACACTCTTCTGTACTCATGTGGCAAAGGCCTCCTGCCACTATCTGGGTACAGTATTGATCTTCTGCGCTCCACTGGCCTCCAAGGCCTGCTCGCTGAAGCGCTGTGCTCACTTTCCTGGCCCTCTCCATAGTCCTTGGCTGGAAGATTTAGGCACAGGTCTGTCCAGGCCATGATTCAAGGCTCCAATGAGCAGGGTGTGGCTGGAGAGCAAGATCGACCCTCCCTTTTAAGAACTGACCGGTGCCAGTGTGTCTGTGTTCAATCGCTAACTGACAGCACCTGCACTGCGCCCGCGCTCTGATGTAGCACCTCGCTCCTTGGCATTAGCACCTTAAGAGAGATGTGTAGCGCCTGATTTAGCGCTCCAACCACCTCCAGGGGCAATAAAAGCCAAGTTTGCTGTCGGAGGCGATAATTAGCGCCAGGCACTACATTTTGCACCCGGACGATAACGGTGCCCCAAACAGGGCAATACTGAATTTCTCCCCCTATGACCCGATGACTGTCCATTCAAACAGCATGCCAGAACTTGCCGCCTGTAAGCCCTCCATGCTGTTTACCAATGAAAAAGTAGTGACAGTAATGGAGTAATGTGCGGCCTTAAAAGGGGAGATAGTTCGAGTACAGTCTAGGTACATTTCCACAAGGGGGAAAGGAAGGGCAACCAAAGCCAGAGCTCCCTGGATGACAAAAGAGTTAGAGAGTAGGATGAAGCAGAAAAAGGGGCCGTATGACAGAGGTCAGCTTGATGATACAAGGGAGAAACAGGCTTAATATAAAAAGTGAATATAGAAGTTCTGACGAAAGGTCATCGACCTGAAACGTTAACTCTGTTTCTTTCTACACACGCTGCCTGACCGGCTGAGTATTTCCAGCATTTTCTGTTTTTATTTCATCTTTCCAGCATCCACAGTATTTTGCTTGAGTACTTTGCATTGATGTTTACAAAGGAAGAGGACATTGCCAAAGCTATGGTAAATGAGGAGGTTGTTGGGATAATGGATGAGCTAAAAATAGATAAATAGGAGGTACTAGAAAGGCTGGCAGTACTTGAAGTAGATAAGTCACCTGGGCCAGATGGGATGCATCTTAGGTTGATGAGGGAAGTAAGAGTAGAAATTGCAAAGGTGCTGGCCACAATCTTCCAATCCTCCTTAGATACAGGGGTGGTGCCAGAGGACTGGAGGATTGCAAATGTTATACCCTTGTTCAAAAAATGGGGGAAGGATAAACCTGGCAATTACAGGCCAGTCAGATTAACATCGGTGCTGAGGAAGCTTGTAGAAAAAATAATCTGGGAGAAAATTAACAGCCACTTGAACAAATGCGGACTAATAAAGGAGAGAAGCAGGGATGTGTTAAGGGCAAATCGTGTTTGACTAACTTGATTGAGTTTTTTGATGAGGTAACAGAGAGGATGGATGAGAGCAGTACAGCTGATGTTGTGTATATGGACTTTCAAAAAGCATATATAAGGCTTGTTAGCAAAATTAAGCCCATGGGATAAAAGGGGCAGTAACAGCATGGACACAAAAGTGGCTAAGGGGTAGAAAACAGAAAGTTGTGGTGAATGGTTGTTTTTCGGACTGGAGGGAGGTATACGGTGGTGTTCCTCAGGGTTCAGTACTAGGAACACTGCTGTTTTTTATATACATTAATGACTTGGACTTGGGGGTACAGGGCACAATTTCAAAATTTGCAGTTGACACGAAACTTGGAAGTGTAGTAAACAGTGAGGAAGATAGTAATAGACTTCAAGATGACATAGACAGGCTGGTGGAATGGGTGGGCACATGGCAAATGAAATTCAATGCAGAAAAGTGTGAGGTGATACATTTTGGTTGAAAGGATGAGGAGAGAAAATACAAGCTAAATGGTATAATTTTAAAGAGGGTGCAAGAGCAGAGACCTGGGGGTGTTTATGCACAAATCTTTGAAGGTGGCAGGAAAGGTTAACAAAGCAGTTAATAAAGCATATGCGATCCTGGGCTTTATAAATAGAGGCATAGGTCCCAATATTGACAGGGGCAAAGTTTTGGACAGGAAACCCTGAAGTCCGAGTTTTAACTCCACAACGTGTGACTTTTTACAAAACAGGATCACTGCCTGGGTGTCAGCCTGATTGACAGGCTTGGCTTCACCAAACCTGGGGGGGGGAGAGTGGCGGGGGCAGTGCTGATCCCCGATCCCAGGGGGTCTTTGTATGGGGTGGGGGGGGGCTGATGGGGAGGGATCCGATACAAGGCAAGTGGGTAAGCTTTGGAGGGGTGGCCAGGGGAAAGCTCTCCTGCTCCTCCTGGCCCACAAGCAGCACTGCAAATGGATTTACCTTCTCCCCGAAGCTGTCCTCGCTTCCCGTCAGCTGCCGGGATTCCCGAGGCCTGGGAAACCCGGCCATCCAGGGTTAAACCTGCAAAGCAGGTTAAATCTGAGGCTGATAGCCCAATAAGATATTTAAATGGACAACCCACCTCCTGGGAGTGGGTTGGCTTCCTGCCCTTTGTCCTGAATGCATTAAATCTGGAGGCGGGCAGGGTGAAGATGGTTTGGGGTTGGGTTTGAAATTTTAAAATGTTTAATGTTTCACCCGGCCCCAACCCATCCATATTTGGGGGTTAAAATTCATCCCAAAGAGTAGAGAAGCCAGGAAGTTGTGCTAAAACACTAGTTCAGCCCAGCTGGAGTACTGTATCCAAGTCTGGGCATCACACTTTAAGAAGGACGTGAAGGTTTTGGAGAGCATACAGAAGAGATTTATCAGAATGGTTCCAGGGATGAAGGATTACAGTTACGTGGGTAGACTGGAGAAGCTGAGGTTGTTCTCCTTAGAGCAGAGAAGGTTAAGAGGAGATTTGACAGAGGTGTTTAAAATCATGAAGGGTTTAGATAGAGTAAATAAAGAGAAACTGTTTCCAATGACTGAAGGGTCAATAACCAGAGGGCACAGATTTAAGGTGATATGCAACGAGTGCTTAGGATTTGGAATGCGCTGCCTGATAGGGTGGTGGAAACAGATTCAATAGTAGCCTTCAAAATTGGGTGAATACTTGAAGGAGAAAAATTGTAGGGATATGGGGAAAGAGCGGGGGAGTGGGACTAACTGGATTGCTCTTTGAAAAATCTGGCGCAGGCTTGATGGGCTGAATGGCCTCCTTCTGTGCTGTACTATTCTATGATTCTGTGGGGGGAAAATTCATCCCCTTAGTGCCTCCCATTAGCCCAGCAGATGGCGCTGATGGGGCACTAGATTAATATCACTGGGGCAAGGCGAATCCAGTGCCACATGCCAAATCCCGCCCCCGTAGCGCCGCTGGTAACAGTTATCGCCAGGAGCCTCAACGCCAGGTGGATCGTGATGTCAGTGAGTGTGCAATGCTTACTGAGTGCCTGATCTGCAGAATTGATTGTCGCCACCTACCTTAGCGCCTGGAGTAAACAGCAACAGGGAGAGCTGGCGTGAAGCAGCAGGAAACCAGCTCCAGGGACGTTATTTAAAGGGATCATCAGTAATGAATTGCAGCTGTCAAGTTAGTGCAGTTTCAGTGGTTTCTTGTCAGTTTCACATAGTCCAACAGTTTCATTCAGTAATTTCAAGGTTATTTTGAATAAGGAGTGTTGCAGCAACTAATAAGTAGCTACATTTATTCTTAAAAAATCAAACTGCTACACTTGGTTACATTAATGGGGGCTGTACTGGCAGTCGACCTCGCTGTCCAGGATCTACGGTGCAGAGGCAGTGAGAAAGAGTGGAACATGTGGCTAGAGGGAGGAGAAGGATGGCCATCAGGGCTCTCAACAGGAGGCCGTACCCTCCGCGGGTATTCCGAGATCACTTCTCCTACCTCCAATTAAGGAAGGAGCAGTGCATTAGGAGGCTCCGCTTCACCAAGGAGGTGGTCACAGAACTCTGCCACCTCCTGCAACCAGACCGCGAGATGCCGATCAGGGCAACCATGGCTCTGTCAAGGTCACTATCGCCCTCAATTTCTCCGCCAGTGGATCCTTCCAGTCTGCAACAGGAGACATAGCTAACATCTCGCAGTTCGCCATCCATGACTGCATCTGGGAGGTCACTGAGGCTCTCTACAGTAGGAGAAGGGACTACATTTCCTTCCCCATCACCAGAGAGAAGCAGTATGAGCATGTACGAGGCTTTGCCAGGATAGTGGGATTCCACATTGTGGCGCCATTGACTGCACCCATTTGGCATGTGCCACCTAACAATCCTGAGATTTTCTGTAACTGCAAAGGCTACCATTCACTTAATGTGCAGTTGCTGTGCGACCACACACAGCGAATCCTCAATGTCAATGTCCACTATCCTGGCAGCATCCACGATGCTTTCATGCTGCGCCAGACCGGTGTGTCAACACTCTTCCAGCCACCACGTCAAGCTCGTGGCTGGCTGCTCAGAGGCAGAGCCTTGTGCAATGTTGGAGGCGGACTCCGCCATGCTGCTTATCATTGTCGAGAGGCTCTCGGGCGCCCTTGCCATTGCACCTATCATCTCCGTGTGCATGCCCATCACCCTTCTTCTAAAGGCCTCCCTATCGAGGTCCTCATCTGAGTTCTGTGCAGTAGAATTCATCGTGAACTCGCCCTCCGGGGAGCTGACTCCTGAGCTACCCTTTTGCCCTGGCCTTGCTGCAGCCTGCTCATTCCCAGTGCCTCACCCTGTGCAGATCCTGCTACTAAACTAGCCTCTAAAGAACGCGTAGTGCCAGTATCTGAGCTGGTGCCTGTGGGTGAGATATGCAGTGTGTTCTTCCTCCTCCCCTTCTTCCACCTCGCTCTCTATGGTGCCTTCAGGTGCTTGCTGAATATCTGGAAGCATAAAGGCACAAAAGTTGGGTTATCGTGAGGGGAGGGGGGCAGGAAGGGAGAAATGCATGCATACAGCATGATTAGCTGGAAAGTGCAAAATGCTTGTGGGGTAAGGGGGAAGTGGGATGTGAGAAGAAGGAGTAGTGATAAACATACTGTTGTTGTCCCCAAGGGGGTCAACATTGCCAATGGCCATGGCACCCACCACCTGGCACCCAATAATCTACAGCACTCTATTGGGTGGTTGGGTGTTGGCTTGTCCCCCGCCTGTGTGCTCCTGCTCCCTCCTGTTGTGAGCCACCTTGCATGAGAAAGGAAAGTGTGTGAGTTAGTGTGGAGCAATGTGTTTGGGGGTGTGCATGCCATCACAGAATCACAGAATCACAGAAACCCCACAGTGCAGATAGAGGCCATTTCGGCCCATCGAGCCTGCACCGACACATATCCCACCCGATCCCCGTAACCCCTATACCAACACATATTCCACCCTATCCCTGTAACCCCACGTATTTAATCCCCCTAACACTAAGGGTCAATTTATCATAGCCAATCAACCTAACCTGCACACCTTTGGACTGTGGGAGGAAACCGGAGCACCCGGAGAAAACCCACGCAAACACGGGGAGAATGTGCAAACTCCACACAGACAGTCGCCCGAGGCCGGATTCGAACCCGGGTCTCTGGTGCTGTGAGGCAACAGTGCTAACCACTATGCCACCATGCTGAATAGCTGTCATTTGTGTGCAAGGTGTGAGATGTGGGTGTGAGTGTTGATAGGTAGAGATTGTTGGTGGCTGAGTGCTGGGGGTGTGGTGCTTTGGGCAGTGTGTGAAGATTGATTCAGACGGTGGTATGTAGCATTTGTTGAAACATTCACTCACCCTGACTACCTGAGTGAGGTCGTTAAATTTCTTCCTGCAATGTGTGTTGCTCCTGGGGACCACAGTGCTGCCCAAGACGTGCTGCGCTACCGCCCTCCACATGGTGCGGAAGACTTGCGGCAAGGGCCTCTTGCCACTTGCTGGGTAGAGCACCGCCCTCCGTCTCTCCACAGCGACCATCAACACCTCCAATGCTTGATCACAGAATCTGCGGGCTCTCTCTCTGGGGCGTGGATCTGCCATGTGTACAGCTGCTTCAGTCCTCTGGCTCCGTCTCCTTGTCTTGCTTCTGCTTGGTGAGGCAGCTGCATAGATAGCAATGCTGAGAAAGAGGTTCTGCAGCATCAATGAACCTCCCCTTTATGTACTGATAAAAGCCTGTGACTTGCGATTAGACTGCACCCAATATTGGTCCACCCTTTGAGTGTACTCTTTTGATAGGGGTGGATAAACAAATTATCTGTAAATTAATAAAACTTTAAATAAAGCTTAACAAATTAAATTAAAATTTGGTTGGCCGGGTTGATGATGCACTCCAGTCCCCGCAGCACCCATTCGTTGCGGAAGGCCTCAAGCGTGCCAGCGGACACTGTGTACTCCATCTCCAGGGCCACCCGGGTGCGAACATGGCCACAGAAGAGAGGGAGGCAATCAAGCCGAACGACCCCCTCGACCGCCCGCTGCCTGGACCAACTGATGGATTTTTTGCGAGGCCCAGGAGCAGTCCTATGAGGAGGTCCTCTGATCTGCCCACTCCCCTCTGCACGGGGTGAACAAAGATCAGGAGCATGGGACTGAAGTGCAGACAAAGATCGAGGAGCAGCCCCTTCAAATAGTGAAAGAGGGGCTGCAACCTCTCACACTCTGTGTAAACATGAAACACGGACTCCTCCAAGCTGCAGAAAAGGCAGGCGGCCTGGGAGTCCGTGAACCTATTTAAAACCATATTGCACGTGACTGCTCTGTGCAACAGCCTCCAGGCCAAGTCTCCAATAGAATTAGGGAGGACTCCCGTGTAGAGAGCCCTCCATTGGGGACCTCTGCCACTGCCAGATGGCAAGATGGCATGTCAAGGCATGTCCGGACGGCAGACGAAGATGGAAAAGTGGAGAGTGTGCAGGAGCAGCCCGTACAGGAAATGCCTCCGTGCAGAATGAAAAGGCATGGAGGGTGTTTCCCTGAGAAGGCTCAAGTTGTGAGGCGCCGGTTCTCGAGAGGGGTTTCGGGGCCGAGCGCCAATGAGGAATTCCGTCCGAATGGGGGTCAGTTCAGACGGGATCGCCCCACGTGCTTGAGCCTCCTCGATACACCTAGTGGAGTCGGGCCCAGTGCCACTTCCACCGACTCGATGGCTTTGACCGTGAGCCGGACGTTGGCCCAAGACAGGCGCTGTGGCAGCTACTCCGGCGCCATCCAGCCCGCTCCTCCGCCATCGAGCAGCTCCCTGACTCTAGTCACCTTGCCAGGCACAGCCCTGCCATCCGCCAGCCACCCGAACCCGTGGTCGTGGAGGTGCGGATTTCTGAGCAGCGGCTCCCGAAGGATAGCCGCCACTCCTGACAGGGGAGAGACCCTTTGAGTGTACTCTTTTGATTGGGTACTTAAACAAATTGTCTGTAAATTAATAAAACTTTAAATAAAACTTAACAAATTAAATTAGAATTTGGTTCCCGGTGGTGATAATGCACTCCAGTCCCCGCGGTGCCCACCGGTCGCGAAATGCCTCAAGTGTGCCGGCGGTCACCGCGTGCTCCATCTCCAGGGCCACCTGAGCGCGAACATGGCCGTGGAAGAGAGGCAGGCAATCGGGCTGAAAGACCCCCTCGACCGCCCGCTGCCTGGACCAATTGATGGCTTTTTTGGCCAGGCCCAGGAGCAGTCCTACGAGGAGGTCTTCCGATCTGCCCACTCCGCTCCGCACCGGGTGACCAAAGATCAGGAGCGTGGGACTGAAGTGCAGCCAAATATCAAGGAGCAGCCCCTTCAAGTAGTGAAAGAGGGGCTACAACCTCTCACACTCTGTATAAACGTGAAACACGGACTCCTCCAGGCCGCAGAAAAGGCAGGCGGCCTGGGAGTCTGTGAACCTATTTAAAACCATATTGCATGGGACTGCTCCATGCAACACCCTCCAGGCCAAGTCCCCAATAGAACAAGGGAGGACACCCGCGTAGAGAGCCCTCCATTGGGGACCTCCACCTCCCCCGTCGGCAAGATGGCACGCCAAGGCGTGTCCGAACGGCAGGCGAAGGTGGCAAAGTGGAGAGTGTGCAGGAGCGGCCCATACAGGAAACACCTCCGTGCGGAATGAAAAGGCACGGAGGGTATTTCCTCGAGACTGCTCAAGTTGTGAGGCGCCGGTTCCCGAGAGGGGTTTCGGGGCCGGGCGCCGATGAGGAATTCCACCCGAACGGGGGATAGTTCTGACGGGATCGCCCCACGTGCTTGAGCCTCCTCGATACACCTAGTGGAGTCGGGGCCCAGTGCCACTTTCAGCGACTCGATGGCTTTGACTGCGAGCCGAACGTTGGCCCAAGACAGGCGCTGCGCCAGCTCCTCTGGCGCCATCCAGCCCGCTCCTCCACCATCGAGCAGGTCCCTGACTCTAGTCACCTTGCCAGGCACAGCCCTGCCCTCCGCCAGCCACCCGAACCCATGGTCGTGGAGGTGCGGATTCTTGAGCAGCGGCTCCCGAAGGACAGCCGCCACTCCTGATGGGGGAGAGACCCTTTGAGTGTAATGCCAATGAGCTTGGGCTTTAAGACTTCAATTAGGACTCCAATCATTTTTTTGAGCATGAGCACGAATTTTGCATGCAGTCTAAAGCATTATCACCTGGCACTAATTCTTCAACTTTTGTGCTGATACCACCCATTCCTGGGCTATGATGAATTTCTAGCTTTGTGTCCCTTCCTGTCACACTCTGCTTATCTTTACCAAAATCACTACACTGCTCCATTGCCTTGGCTTTTCTCTTTAGATTTCTAAATTTCCCCTCACCTGAATCCTCCCCCTGCTCTTTTAGTTTAAAACCCTCCCTACAGCCCTAGTTATTCGATTCGCCAGGACACTGGTCCCAGTCCGGTTTAAGTGGAGCATGTCCCAATGGAACAGCTCCCTCTTTGCCCAGTACTGGTGTCAGTGCCCCATGAATTGAAACCCCTTCCTCTCACGCCACTCTTTGAGCCACGCGTTTAGCTCTCAGATCTGCTTACCTTATGCCAATTTGTGCGTGGCTCAGGTAACCATCCAGAGATTATTACTTTTGAGGTTCTGCATTTTAATTTGGACCCTAGCTCCCCAAATACTCTCAGCAGAACCTCATTCTCAGTTCTACCTATGTTGTCGGTTCCTACATGGACAACTGGATCCTCCCCATCCCACTCCAAATTCTTCTCCAGCCCGAGAAGGTATCCTTAACCCTGGCACAGAGCAGGCAACACAGCCTTCGGAAACTCCTGGTCGTGGCTGCAGCGAACAGTATCTATCCCCCTGGCGATGCTTTCCACAACTCCCACATGCTGCAGTTGTGGCACGCCACCTACACAGCCATCCCTATAACCTTGTTTTAGTTATTTAATTAATGAAAGTTTATGTATTTAATTAAATTAGCTTATAGTTTAGTTTTTAACTAATTACCTGGCCTA
This sequence comes from Somniosus microcephalus, assembly GCF_052327205.1. NCBI lineage: Eukaryota > Metazoa > Chordata > Chondrichthyes > Squaliformes > Somniosidae > Somniosus > Somniosus microcephalus. Next base: position 225,061,293 of record NC_140991.1, read on the forward strand.
GTTTAAGTTATAGGTAGATGAAATTAAATATTTACCTGTAACACAAAGCACTACATGTTTTGGAGGCAAAAAGCAGCACCTCCTTCCTCCTCTGCTCCGAATCAGCCCTGGCCTACTGCCCTACATAAAATATAGCTGTCCTCCTTCCTCCCCAGGCATAGGAACCATTGTTTCCCTCAGACTATTTCGTCAACTCAGTATATCCCTGCAAGTTTCAAACTGCATTCTAAAGAAATTAATTGGCAGCATGAACCAGTTTTGCTTGGAAACTGTTGCACATTTTGAAAGCCTTGTAGGAAAAAAAAAGAAATCCTCCAAGTTCTGCTTGAATTTCGTCAATTAAAATATATGTGTCCTCTAGCTCACCGTACAAGTTAGAGCCTGCTTACATCAACATGATTTATGCCTTTCAACACAGGGAGATATGGATCATGTCCCCCACCCAACTTCTTTTCTCCAATAAAAATATGTATAACTCCGTGAAGCTGTCTAGATCTTGGAATTATCCCTTAGGACAGAAGTGTCCAAACTGTGGCTTACAGGTCACAAGCAGCCCTCAGGTCATGGCAATCCAGCCCTTAAAACCCAGGCAACTCAGTTCTGTTAGTGCTTATATTTTTATTTGTTGGTTTGTCCTTGTGAGCCTGGAGGTTTGGAAAGTGCTGTTTTTAAGCTGTTGACTTGCAACCTGTTAGCAACTTGAGGTATATACAAATTAGTGGTAATTAGATTTAAATTTTACTTGTCTCTTATGCAGTCCATGGAAACAAAAGGATTGGACACCCTGCAGTAGGAGATCTACATTCAAATAAAATCAGGTACAGAGAGGTACATCACTGCAAATCAATCCACGGGACAAGTTGAACACGAAGCATGATATTGGTACCTGAATGTCATTTTAGAACAGTGAAAGTGTCAACCCATTAGTAGACTTTCATTAAGCTGTATTAAAACCTATGGGGGCAATTTTCCCTGGATACTCTAGGCGCTAAAGAGCCTCCTAGGTAGCCAAGATGGAGTCTTAAGTGGCCATTCTGGTTTAGCCCACGTTTAGCATAAGACACCATCTTGGTAAAGGAGTTGAAGCTTGTGCTAGGAACAGCCGCCCGGAGGAATGTTAAGCAGCTGATTGCTAATTAAATTGTCTGCTGGCGCTCATTAAGGAGTCTGAATGGCATTTTGGTGGCTCGCACTTGAATTAACGCCCTCTCCTAACAGCGACCAGCTGATTGGGAGTAAACTAGTCATTTTGAATGCTACTTAAAGGTATATCATCTTTTACTGTTCACTTGCTGCTGGAGGTTTGAAGAGGACTTTTGAAACTTGAGACATTCTGGGGCACTTTGTCAAGACATCACCAACGCTTTATCAACATTTATTCTGGAAATTATCTTGAGGACTTCACCTAAAAGGAACAACTGCTGTGCTACTCTACCTTATTGAGAACATTATAGAAGTTATTTTTAATTCATTCACAGGATGTGGACGTCACCGGCTAGGAAAGCATTTATTGCCCATCCCTAATTGCTCTCGAGAAGGTGGTGGTGAGTCGCCTTCTGGAATATAACTGAGTGGCTTGCTAGGCCAATTCAGAGGGCAGTTAAAAGTCAACCACATTGCTGTGGGTCTGAAGTCACATATAGGCCAGACTGATAAGGACGGCATATTTCCTTCCCTAAAGGATATTAGTGAACCAGATGGGTTTTTACGATAATCTGGTAGTTTCATGGTCACCATTACTGATACTAGCTTTTTATTCCAGATTAATTTAATAGAATTTAAATTCCCCAGCTGCCGTGGTGGGATTTGAACTCATGTCTCAAGATCATTAGCCCAATTCTCTGGATGGCTAGTCCAGTAACATAATCACTATGCTACTGTATCCAAGCCACTAGGAGAAAGGGAGTGCTTAGTCATTGGCATCTTGCTAGGGGTCCCGCTTGGTCTGCAGGAGGAATGGGAGGAGGACATGAGGCCGGGCAGAGCAGCACCAGCTGCTGCAGGAGAGAGGGACAGGAGGACGAGGTGGACCCCTTCCCTCGTGTGGGTACTCATAGAAACAGAGACGATAGGTGCAGGAGTAGGCCATTCGGCCCTTCGAGCCTGCTCCGCCATTCAATGAGATCATGGCTGATCATCCAAATTCAGTACCCTGTCCCTGCCTTCTCCCCATATCCCTTGATCCCTTTAGCCTTAAGAAATATATCCAACTCTTTCTTGAATATATTTAATGAACTGGCCTCCACCGCCCTCTGTGGCAGAGAATTCCACAGGCTTACCACTCTCTGGGTGAAGAAATTCCTCCTCATTTCAGTCCTAAATGGCTTACCCCTTATCCTTAGACTATGACCCCTGGTTCTGGACTCCCCAGCCATCAGAAACATCCTTCCTGCATCTAGTCTGTCCAGGCCTGACAGAATTTTATAGGTATCGATGAGATCCCCTCTCAATCTTCTAAACTCCAGTGAGTATAAGCCCAATCAACACAATCTCTCCTCATACGTCATTCCTGCCATCCCAGGTATCAGCCTGGTGAATCCTCGCTGCACTCCCTCCATGGCAAGAACGTCCTTCCTCAGGTAAGGCGACCAAAACTGCACACAATACTCAAGGTGTGGTCTCACCAAGGCCCTGTACAACTGTAGCAAGACATCCTTGTTCCTGTACTCGAACCCTCGTGCTACGAAGGCCAACATACCATTTGCCTTCTTAACCGCCTGCTGCACCTGCATGCTTACCTTCAGCGACTGGTGCACAAGAACACCCAGGTCTCTTTGCACTTCCCCTTCTCCCAATCTATTGCCATTCAAATAATAATCTGCCTTCCTGTTTTTGCCACCAAAGTGGATAACCTCACATTTATCCACATTATAGTGCATTTGCCATGTTTCTGTCCAATCACCCAACCTGTCCAAATCATACTGGAGTTTCACGACATCCTCCTCACAGCTTACCCTCCCACCCAGCTTTGTGTCATCTGCAAATTTGGAGATATTACATCCAATTCCCTCGTCCAGATCATTAAAATATATTTTGAACAGCTGGGGTCCTAGGACCGATCCTTGCGGTACCCCGCTAGTCACTGCCTGCCTCTCGGAAAAAGACCCGTTTATTCCAACTCTGTTTTCTGTCCGCCAACCAGTTCTCTATCCAAGTCAATACCTTGCCCCCAATCCTATGTGCCTTAATTTTGCACGCTAATCTCTTATGTGGGACCTTATTGAAAGCCTTCTGAAAGTCCAAATATACCACATCCACTGGTTCTCCCTTATCTATTTTACCAGTTACATCCTCAAAAAATTCCAGTAGATTAGTCAAGCATGATTTACCTTTTGTAAATCCATGTTGACTTTGTCCGATCCTGTCACTGCTTTCCAAGTGCTCTGCTATTACATCTTTTATAATAGACTCTAGCATTTTCCCCACTACCGATGTCAGGCTTACCGGCCTATAATTACCCGCTTTTTCTCTACCACCTTTTTTGAATAGTGGGGTAACATTAGCTACCCTCCAATCCATGGGTACTGTTCCAGAGTCTATCGAGTTCTGGAAGATGACCAGCAATGCATCTACTATTTCTAGGGCCACTTCCTTAAGTGTCCTGGGATGTAGATTATCAGGCCCTGGGGATTTATCGGCCTTCAGTCCCATCAATTTTCCGAACACCATTTCCCTACAAATACTGATTTCTTTCAGTTCCACCCTTTCATCAGACCCTATGTTCCCCGACATCTCTGGGAGGTTATTTGTGTCCTCCTTTGTGAAGACTGAACCAAAGTATGAATTTAGTTGGTCTGCCATTTCTTTGTTTCCCATTATAAATTCCCCTGATTCTGACTGCAAGGGACCTATGCTTGACTTCACCAATCTTTTTCTCTTCACATATCTATAAAAGCTTTTACAGTCAGTTTTTATGTTCCCTGATAGCTTACTCTCATATTCTATTTTCTCTTTTTTAATTAATCCCTTTGTCCTCCTTTGTTGAATCCTAAACTGCTCCCAATCCTCAGGATTATTGCTTTTTCTGGCCAATTTATATGTCCTCTCCTTGGATCTTATGCTATCCCTAATTTCCCTTGTTAGCCACGGTTGAGTCACCTTTTTTGGGTTTTTTTAATGCCAAACTGGGATGAACAAATTCTGTAGCTCATCCATTTGGTCTTTGAATGTTTGCCATTGCCTATCCACCGTCAACCCTTTGAGTGCCATTCCCCAATCCTGCTCCTATCTTCTATGTTTCTATGTTTCTGGTCAATGGTGAACCCCAGGATGTTGATGGTGGGGGATTTGGTGATGGTAGTTATATTAATCTGGGATGTTATGATTAAGGTTATCCACCAGGTGGTGCTGTAGCCAATGCTGCTGCTAAGGTCAGAGGTTTGCTTCCTGTATAAGTCAGCACAAGGTGGAATGCCAGGATGCTGATGCAGGCTGTCTGTAAAGAACATAAGAAGTAGGAGCGGGAGTAGGCCAATCGGCCCCTTGAGCCTGCTCCACCATTCAATAAGATCATGGCTGATCTGATCCTAACCTCAAATCTTCTATCACTCTCCATCCACCCGAACCCATGTGATCTCCCAGGAGAGGCGAAAAACCAGATAAAAAACCCAATGGCCAATTTGGGAGAAAAAATCTGGGAAATTCCTCTCCGACCCATCTAGGCAATTGAAACTCGTCCAGGAGATCACTCTGTCCCTATATTTTCTACAGTACTTACCTTCTGTAAAGGCGATCTCCACCCCAGCCAGGAACAGGAATAAAACCATCTCCTGAAATCTAACACAGAATTAGAACACAAGAAGTAGGAGCAGAACCAGGCTACACGGCCCCTGGGCCCACTCCACTACCCACAGGGCCATGACCATTCCGAACCTAGACTCATGTCCAATTTCCTGCCCGCTCCCCGTAACCCTTAATTCCCTTTACTTCTAAGAAACGATCTATTTCTGTTTTAAATTTATTTAATGATGTAGCTTCCACAGCTTTCTGGGGCAGCAAATTCCACAAACCTACCACCCTCTGAGTGAAGAAGTTTCTCCTCATCTCAGTTTTGAAAGAGCAGGCCCTTATTCTAAGATTATGCCCCCTAGTTCTAGTTTCACCCATCATTGGGAACATCCTCACCGCATCCACCCGATCAAGCCCCTTCACAATCTTATATGTTTCAATATCTTATGTGTTTCCCAGTTGTTAATAAAGTACTCGTGTTAATTCTAACATCTAGCCTCTTTGAGTTCCTTGTTCCACTTTCTGGATTTATCACAGTAATGTCGTTGAACGTCAAGCGGCGGTGGTTAGAATCTCGCTTATTGGAGATAGTTATTGCTTGGCACTTACATGGCAGGTAACATTCATGACACACATCAGCCCAAGCCTGAACATCGTCCAGGTATTGTTGCATGTGGGCATGGACGGCTTCATTATCTGAGGAGTTGTAAATGGCACTGAACTCTGTGCAGTCATCAGTGAACATCCACACTTCTGACCTTATGTTGGCGGGAAGGTCATTGATGAAGCAGCTGAAGATGGTTGGGCCTAGGACACTGCCCTGAGGAACTCCTGCAGCGTCAACCACCACAACCATTTTCCTTTGTGCTAGGTATGATTCCAGCCAGTGGAGCGTTTTCCCCCCAATTCCCACTGACTTCGGTTTTACTAGTGCTCTTTGATGCCACACTCGGTCAAATGCTGCTTTGATGTCAAGGGCAGTCACTCTCACCTCAGCTCTGGAATTCAGCTCCTTTGTCCATGTTTGGACCAAGGCTGTAATGAGGTCGGGAGCCAAGTGGTCCTGGCGGAACCCAAACTAGGCATCAGTGAGCAGGTTATTGGTGAATAAGTGTTGCTTGATGGCACTGTTGATGACACCTTCCATCACTTTGCTGATGATTGAGAGTAGACTGATGGGGTGGTAATTGGCTAGATTGGATTTGTCCTGCTTTTTGTGGACAGGACATACCTGGGCAGTTTTCCACATTGTCGGATAGATGTCAGTGTTGCAGCTGGAGTGGAACAGCTTGGCTAGAGGCGTGGCTAGTTCTGAAGCACAAGTCTTCAGTATGATAGCCGGGATGTTGTTGGGGCCCATAGACTTTGCTGTATCCAGTGCACTCAGCAGGTTCTTGATATCACGTGGAGTGAATCGACTTGGCTGAAGATTGGTTCCTGTGATGGTGGGGACCTCAGGAGTAGGCCAATATGAATCATCCACTCGGCACTTCTGGCTGAAGATGGTTGCAAACAATTCAGCCTTGTCTTTTACACTCATGCGCTGGGCTCCACCATCATTGAGGATGGGGATATCCATGGAGCCTCCTCCTCCTGTTAGTTGTTTAATGATCCACCACCATTCATGACTGGATGTGGCTGGACTACAGAGCTTTGATCTAATCTGATCAGTTGATTGTGGGATCGCTTAGCCCTGTTCATAGCATGTTGCTTCCGCTTTTTAGCATGCATGTAGTCTTGTGTTGAAGCTTCCCCATTTTGGCACCTCCTTTCTAGGTACACCTGGTGCTGCTCCTGGCATGCTCTTCTACACTCATTGAGCTAGGGTTGGTCCCCTGGCTTAATGGTAATGGTAGAGTGAGGAATATGCCAGGCCATGAGGTTACAGATTGTGGTGGAATATAATTTTGCTGCTGCTGATGGCCCACAGCACCTCATGGATGCCTAGTTTTGAGCTGCTGGTCTGTTCTGAGTCTATCCCATTTAGCACGATAGTAGTGCCACACAACACGATGGAGGGTGTCCTCAGTGTGAAGACGGGACTTCGTGGTGGGATTTGAACTCGCGTCTCTGGATCATTAGTCCAGGCCTCTGGATTACCAGCCCAGTGACATTACCACTATGCTACTGTTCCCTCTTACCCGATTACTGAGCCACCCTGAAACAGGCCGCTGTGTGTCAGCCATTGCACTCCACACCTTCAGTGTGGAGCCTGCATCTACTGCTCCACAAAAATTGCATCTAATCAGTATTTGAGTGCTAAACTTGCAGGTGTCTCTGTTTCAGCACCTCCAGGCAAATTCAAATTATGGTAATTAGGATCAAAATTGCGTGCCAGAACCAGACTTTCAAACAGACGTGTCTTATTAGCACAACACCCATTTAGTACCTTTTTTCACGCTTTCACCAAAGGAACCCCCTGAAAATTTAATGTCAGTGTGAAGCAAATTTGGCTTTGGGATGACGCTAAACATAGACGGTATAAATTTGTGATCAGGGCCCAATCTGTCTTCACTATATGAAGTGAAGTGAGACAACCTCCTCCAAGGAGTCATACTCCACTACAGTGTCAGATTGAGCCCCGACTCTGGATTAATGCTGAGTTCCCATTATGACTGCAACATCAGGGTGAAGCAAAACTGCTTGACACTGATGCTCTAGTTTTATTGTAAGTGCACCTTAAATGTTGAGCTGCATGATTCAAATTTCCATTGTACAAGAAAAGTTGGTTAACAGTGGAAATTATTTATCATGTGGGACAAAACAGCTGCTACAGTAAATAGTAATGCATTTGTTTGGTTCAATCAGCTGCTTAGATGGCAGGACCATGAATATGTTCTCTTTTATCATTATTGTTTGGTGTTTTGTGCAACAACTATAAATGATGTTAACAGTAAGAATGACCTGTCTTTTATGGATTAATGTGTCTCCTGTAACTATTAGTTCATGCCAGTGTAAGGCCATAAATAAACAAGTAACCATTTAGAAATGTATTTTGAAGTCTCACGGGAATGCTTCTCTTTCCTAATCCTGAGATGGGCAAGCTGGAGACATGAGTCAATTTTGTTTCCAGCTTCAATATGAGTTCTAGGAGCCGACCCAAGGAATTCTGAATTGGTTCCAAGTCAGTAAATGTGATTCTTGAATGTAAACTTGTCTTTAGATTGGATTTGGGGTTGCCCGCCCTCACCGTCCCTAACATTTTTGAGTAAAACTGGTGAAAGCCTTGTGGTTCTGAGCGAGAACATGCAGCTAATAACTCGTAGCAGGAGTATAAGAAATCTGTCCCTCCAATCATTGCAGTGAGAGGACTGACCAGTCTGGGAAAATGTTTTCCAGCCAAATAGTGATTGTGATTGGCTCCAAAGTGGCTGCACTACTATAATGCTAATGTTGAAGCCAAAACTGGTACCTGTGGATTACCATAGGAAATAATAATTGCCAGAGAGTTCCAGTGGTGGCAGACACGATGTCAAAATTTCCAAAGTTGTTGCTTCGACAGTGAAATATATATCTTAGAATCAGACTTCTTTGTTGAGCTTGAAATTAAAATATAGATTAGCCACTGATGGTGGGTCCATACATATCTTTTCTATTTTCAGTCCTGTATTCAGGAGCGAGGACAGTAAATACTCAAAGAGGAGAGAGCAGTATGTACATGTGGAGACAGAATAGTGAGCACGTGGGGACAGAGAATAGTGAACATGTGGGGACAGATAACAGTGAGCTCGTGGGGACAGAGAATAGTGAGCACGTGGGGGCAGAGAATAGTGAGCATTGGGGACAGAGAATAGTGACCAGGTGGGGACAGAGAATAGTGAGCATTGGGGAGAAAGAATAGTGAGCATGTGGGGAGAGAGAATAGCGAGTGCGTGGGGAGAGAGAATAGTGAACGCATGGGGAGAGAGAATAGTGAGCATGTGGGGAGAGAGAATAGTGAGCATGTCAGGAGAGAGAATAGTGAGCACGTCGGGAGAGAGAATACTGAGCACGTCGGAGAGAGAGAATAGTGAGCATGTTAAGAGAAATAATAGTAAGCACGTCGGGAGAGAGAATAGAGAGCACGTTGGGGAGAGATAATAGTGAGCACGTGGCGAGAGAGAATAGTGAACATGTCGGGGAGAGAGAATAGTGAGTATGTGCAGGGGGAAGAATAGTGAACATGGGGGGAGAGAGAATAGTGAGCACGTGGGGAGAGATAATAGTGAGCATGTGGCGAGAGAGAATAGTGAACATGTCGGGGAGAGAGAATAGTGAGTACGTGCGGGGGGGAGAATAATGAACACAGGGGAGAGAGGATAGTGAGCACATGGGGAGAGGGAATAGTGAACACATGGGGAGAGAGAATAGTGAGCACATGGGGTGAGAGAATAGTGAGCATGTAAAGACCGAGAATCATGAGCACGTGAGGAGAGAGACTAGTGAGCACGTGGGAGGAGAGAGAATAGTGAGCATGTGAGGCGAGAGAATAGTGAGCATGTTCAGATAGAGAATAGTGAGCATTGGGGAGAGAGAATAGTGAGCGTGTGGAAGGAGAGAATAGTGAGCATTGGGGAGCGAGAATAATGAGCACATGGGGAGAGAGAATAGTGAGCACCTGGGGAGAGAGAATAGTGAGCACATGGGGGAGAGAGGATAGTGAGCATATGGGGACAGAGAATAGTGAGCACATGGGGTGAGAGAATAGTGAGCACCTAGGGAGAGAGAATAGTGAGCACATGGGGCAGAGAATAGTGAGCACATGCAGACAGAGAATAATGAGCACATGGGGAGGAGAACAGTGAGCATTCAGGAGAGTGAATAGTGAGCACGTGGTGAGAGAGAATAGTGAGCACGTGGTGAGAGAGAATAGTGCGCTAATTATCGCCCCCCGACTGCAAAATTCGCCTCCATCACCCCGGAGGTGATTTGAGCAGTAAATCAAGCACTACACACCTCTCTTAAGGCGCTAATGTCATTAGCTCAAAACGTTACCAGACATCAGGCAATGTCAATTAGCATGGAACCCAGACAGACTGGCGCCGGCTGGTTCTTAAAGGGGAGGGTCCATCTTGCTAGCCAGCCACATTCTTCTCATTGCAGCTTTGACTCTGGTGCTGGAAAGACCTATCACCATTGTGCTGAGAGGAGTGATGGATAGGCCCAGGGAGAGAGCTTGTTGCCTTAGCGACCAGGCCTTGGTGGCTCTGGTTGGCGCTGTCAAGGAGCAAAGGGAAGTGCTGTACCCAGAGAGTGGCAGGAGGCCATTGCCCCGGAAGTACCGAAGAGTGTGGAGGGAGGTGGCTCGGCACGTCTCCTCAAGGAGCCTGGTGCCGAGGAGTCACACTCAGTGTAGGAAGAAGTTTAACGACCTCACTCGGGTCGTCAGGGTGAGTGACTGCTTTTCAATACCTCTACATCTCTCCATCTCAACTTCACTCTGTGCTCAGAGGGTTTAAAAATCCAAATGCCCAGCACTCATCCAAGATCTATGGCCATCTCATAAAAGACACATGCACATTCCACACTTTGCGTACATTTATGGCTTTTCAACTATGGGAGGCACATCAGGCAAACACAAGGCTGCACACATGAAGGGCTATTCAACTATGGGAGACACATCAGGCAAACAAATGAATATACACATTAAGGGCTATTCAACTATGGGAGGTGCATCAGGCAAACACAAGGCTGCACACATGAAGGGGTATTGAATTATGGGAGGCGCATTGGCAAACAAATTAATATACACATTAAGTGCTATTCAACTATGGGAGGCGCATCAAACACATAGCTGCACAGTCACTCAGACGCTGTCCTTTTTCTTGCAGGCCAAGCTCTCTCATAACAGGCGGGAGCAGCAATGGACGGGAGGAGGACCGGCTGACCTACACCCCCTGACCAATTTGGAGGCGAGAGTGCACAGGATCATTGCCAGCCGTGACCACTGGAGAGGTCGACCCCCTTGGGGACAGCAATGGTATGTTCATCAGCTTTCTCTCCTCTCTCATATCACTTGCCCCTCACAACACCAGCCTTTTACACTTTCAATCCAACTAACTGTCTCCAGTCCTTGCTCCCTTCCTGCCTCCCTGCTCTCACATTAAAGCCACTCTTGTATCTCCCTGCTTTCAGATAGTGAACCACCAGCTGACCAGCCTATCCCCCAACCTGCCAGTGGCAGCGACACGGCAGAGGAGGAGGATGAGGAAGCCGGACCCTCACCGCCTGCATCTCCCAAGGGTGACAATTCAGACACTGGGGTCACGCCTTCCTGGAGGGGAGCAGAGGGGTAGGGTCTGATGAGGGTGAAGCTCCTGGACCCAGCGGGCTGCAGCAACGCAATGGGGGTAGGGAAGCTCGGGGGCCATCTCCCCGGAGAGTGAGTAGCTGCGTGAGCTCTGCTGCACAGGACTCAGATGAGGACCTCAACATTGCGGCCATGAATACTCAGGCCTTGAGCATGCACACTGAGCTCATGGGTGCAAAGGCAAGGGTGCCCGACAGCATGAATGTACTGGCTAGGAGCGTGGAGGAGTCCGCCACCAGCACAGCTGCCATCTGTACGCAAACCCTTGAACGCATCCTTGCCTCGTTGCAGAGGATGGTGGAATTGCAGGGAGACCGTGGGGACCCAGAGCCCATGCCACGTGTAATGAGTGAGGATGCAGGATTCATTGCAGCACAGACCGATGCAATGCAATGGCTTAGTGCTGCAATTGAGTCATTGGCTGGTGCCATCCAATCTCAGACTGCTCTCATGCAGTCTCAGACTGATGCCATGCAAGTGCTGACTGCTGCCATCGTTGCTGGGTCGCCCACTGTCTACCGGGGATCTGACGGTGCCGCAGCAGGCCAGCAATCTGTGGTTGAGTAGATTTCTCCAGATGCTGAGGTACTGCCCCATGGGAGTCGCAGTGTGTCGGTCGCGCAGGAAGGTGCTGTCCTCTCTCAGGATGACAGCGTTCCTTATCCCACCACTGCCACTTCCCCATTGCACTTGCCACGGCCTGTAACCCAGCCAGCCCAGACTGCTGCCGCCCATGCAGAGTTGGTGCAGTCTGCAGCCGGGCCTTCCAGGCCCAGAGCTGGTCGAGGGCATCCTTCAAGGCCATCTGTAGTCTCTGGCTCCCAGACTCAGCAGCCTTCCACCAGCCTTGCTGCAGCCACTGGGGCCACATTACGGAGGAGCAGTAGGGTGGGAAGAGGGGAAGTGCACAGGGGATGGAGATCACCCTCGAAGGCACAACAGTAGGATGTGTAATTAAATGGGGGGAATGTTTGTGGGAAAGTTCGAGGTTCTTGTCATTATCTTTGTTTAGTGTTTTGCCATTTAATCTCCATGTTGTGAAAACAAGTTTTGTTAGTTCATGAATTGTTGGGTTCGTTTCTAATTGTTTTTCCTGAATAAATGAGTTTGTTGAGTGTGTAAAATAAATACATTTTTTTATTCTAACTTTACATATTTGGTCATTTGACTCATTTCAGCTTTGCCCGGCAATAGGGGGTGCGGGATGCTTTCAATTATGTGCTTCTTCATCCCAGAAGCCATCATCTCAGTAAGGCCTTAGAATCGGTGTCTTATGAGCCGTTCATGGACGGCTCTTGCAGTGGCAACATTGTGTGCACTTCTCTCCTACGTTGGTGCTGCTGATCCTCCTCTTCATCCTTCTCCTCCACCTCGTCCTCTTCCTCCTCCTGAGGTGGAGCACCAATCCCTGGTGGCAACAGCTGGGTCCTCGTAATCGCAATGTTATGCAGCATGCAGCACACAACAATGAAAAGGGAGACTCGCTCAGGAGAGTACTGCAGGACTCCTCCTGAGTGGTCCAGACACCGGAACCCTTGTTTCAAGACGCCGATCGTCTGCTCAGTGATGTTCCTGGTGGCAATATGGCTCGCATTATACTGCAGCTCGGCAGGGGTGTCGGGGTTATGGAGCGGTGACATCAGCCAGTTGCAGAGTGGATAACCCTTGTCCCCGAGGAGCCATCCACTTGGGTGATGAGATGCCTGGAAAAGGTCTGGCACACCAGTTTGGCTCAGGATGAAAGCATCGTGGCTGCTGCCAGGATAACGGGCATTGATGGCGAGTATGAGCTGTGTGTGGTCACAGACCAACTGAACATTTAAAGAGTGGAAGCCCTTGCGGTTTCGGAAAACCTCTGCATTTTCATGCGGTGCCGGCAATGCCACATGCGTGCAGTTAATGGCACCCTGAACCATGGGAAGCCCGCTATCCTCGCAAAGCCATCAGCGCATTCGCGCTGTTTGTTCCGGGTCACGGGGAAAGAGATGTACTGGCGTCTCCTCTTATACAGAGCGCTTGTCACCTCCCGGATGCAGCAATGGACAGCGAACTGGGAGATATTCTCTATGTCCCCAGTAGAAGCCTGGAAGGAGCCGCTGGCATAGAAATTCAGAGCCACTGACACCTTCACTGCCACCGAGAGAGACATCCTGGTCCTGAGCTGAAGCTGCAGATCTGGTTGCAGGAGCTGGCAGAGCTCAGTGACCACCTCCTTGCTGAAGCGCAGCCTCTGCAAACACTGCTCCTCAGACAAATGAATATAGGAGAATTGTTCCTGGAATACACTGGGAGGGTAAGGTCTCCTGTGCAGAGGCCTGTTGGCCCTCCTCCCTCTGGGCACGTTTGCCACTCTCTCTCTGCTCCTCTGCTGCCTCCAGTTGTGCAGCTGGACGATGATGCCCTGAGATAGTGCAGCCCCAATAGAAGCTTCTAAATATCGTTAGAAGGAAGGTGAAATAAAAACTAAGCTCCAAAGTGGTTTTTGGGACCCAAAACTCCTTCGAACGGTGTCGAATCTCTGCAGACGTCTCTCTCCCTCTCAACCTGCCTGTTCCAAAAATTTCACCGACAAGAAAAGGCAGGAAGTGGTCGCCTTTAAATAGCGCTACCCCAGCCCCTTCCTGACTTGAAAACGTTCCCCTCTACCTGTCTTTCCTAGCGGCAAGCAGAAAGGCAGGGGGCGCGACTCAATATCCGGTCCAGGGTGCTACCAGGGCGTTACACGCTCGACTGATGTCAAGATCTCTGGGCGCAGGTGATCGTGGTGGTAGTGTTTAGCGCCGCCGCAAAACGACAGGTCAATTTCGCGAGCGCCGCTAAAATCGCCGCGCTGAAGCGCTAATTCCTAGCGCCCTGTTAGTGCACTCCAGAGGCGCTAACAGGAGGCACTAACCAACTGAATTTTTCCCCCTAGTCTCCTCAATCTCTCCTCATAGGACAATCCCCCCATCCCAGGAATCAGTCTTGTGAACCTTCATTGCACTCCCTCTATGGCAAGTATATCCTTCCTGTGATGAAATATGCCATTCATCAGGCACTGTATTTCCTGTGTTTAGTTTAGTTTCAGTTTCATTTCCTTACCTGTATTGTATTGTGTGTAGGGCTCCGCCCATACCTGGCCCCTACTTAAGCAAGCCCCAGCGTGTCTCACAGCAGTACAGCAGATCTCTGGATGAGAGACACTTCTCCAATGTGTATTACTTTCTGAGTTAATAAAAGCCTTGCTTTGCTCCGTTAACGTCGAGTCTCAGATTCATTCAGGCACATCAATTTTATTAACTCAATTTTCAACGCAATGGACCAACTCTTGAAACCCGAACGTTTGGATTTGGACCCGCATGCTTCGGATGCATCGGCACGATTCGGACACTGGTTTAAGTGTATGGAATTCTTCCTGGACAATTCCGCAGCCATCACAGGCGCTATGACGCTGAGAGTACGAAACTCGGAATCCTGCGGAATTGGGTAAGCCACCGGGTTTACCCCCTCATCCAAGACGCCGACACGTACCCGGCCGCCTGCGACATCCTAAAGGTGCATTACCAGCAGCCTACGAACGAGGTGTACACTAGGCATCTGCTCGCTACTCGCACACAGCGACCTGGGGAATCGCTGGATGAGTTCCTAGTCACCCTGAAAACGCTTGGCAAAGACTGCAAGTGCCAAGATGTAAAAGCCGCAGTGTACACTGACGAGCTTGTTCGTGATGCCTTTATCACAGGCCTCAGCTCCACTTACATCCGGCAGAGACTACTGGAAAAAACGGGATTGGACCTGAAACAGGCTGTGGACACAGCGCGATCCCTGGATGTGGCCCAGAGAAACTCGGACGCCTACTCTTCAGCCCGCGCCGTCCACGCCGCCACGTGTGCACCAAGGGCGCCGCCATCTTGGAAGGCATCTTCCCCGCCCAGCAGCCCGACACCGTCGGGGCCCCGCTCTCCCCCCAGAAGCCCTACGACAGCCGCGACGCGTCAGGGCCCCAACTGCTACTTCTGCGGGCCGCCGAAGCACATCAGAAACCTGTGCCCGACGAAAGGCACCACCTGCTTTAAGTGCGGTAAGAAGGGGCACTTCGGGAAGGTGTGCAGAGGGAACCCCGCTGGAAAACCCGCCACCGCCGCGTGTGCGCCGTGGGAGCGGCCATCTTGGACGCCATCTTGCCCGACCTCGTGGGGTCCGTCATCTTGTGAGCAGACAGCGTGGACGCCATCTTGTGAGCAGACAGCGTGGACGCCATCTTGTCTCGATCAGGGCCCTACAGTGGCATCAGTCACAGTGGACCAGACCAGACCGCACCCGCTATCCAAATCAATGGTGGACATCGAGGTAAACGGGTGCGGGGTTAAATGTTTAATTGACAGTGGAAGCACGGAGAGTTTTATCCACCCTGAACTAGCACAACAACTCTCTCTAACGGTGGTCCCTGCTCGGGGCACCATCTCTATGGCTGATAAAACCCAGACATCGACCAGTATGGGTTACTGCGTGGTACAATTGTCCGTTAACGGAACTGTGTACGATAATTTTAAATTACTAATCATGAAGAATCTATGTGCGAGCGTGATCTTGGGCCTGGATTTCCAGTGCTACCACCAAAGCATCACGCTCAATTACGGTGGGTCCCAGCCGCCCCTCACAGTGTGCGGTCTGGCTACCCTGAAGGTAAAGCCGCCTTCGCTATTCGCGAACCTTACTCCCAACTGCCGGCCAATAGCGACCAAAAGCAGGAGGTACAGCTGGGAGGACAGGCGGTTTATCGCGACCGAGGTAGACAGGCTCCTGAAGGAGTGCATTATCGAACGCAGCAACAGCCCGTGGTGCACCCAAGTGGTGGTGGTGAGGGGTAGCGAGAAGAAGCGGATGGTGATAGATTATAGCCAGACGGTTAATCGATACACCCAGCTAGACGCCTATCCGCTACCCCGCATATCCGAGATGGTGAACCAAATCGCCCAATACCGGGTGTTCTCCACCATCGGCCTCAAGTCAGCGTACCACCAGCTCCCTATCAGACCAGAGGACCGCCCGTACACCGCCTTCGAGGCGAACGGACGCCTCTACCAATTCCTCAGAGTCCCCTTTGGGGTGACGAATGGGGTCTCAGTCTTCCAGAGGGAGATGGACCGCATGGTCGATGACCACCACTTGCAGGCAACCTTCCCCTACCTCGACAACGTCACCATCTGCGGTCACAACCAGTAGGATCACGACTCGAACCTCGAGAGGTTCCTGAAAACCGCACAAAAACTCAACCTCACTTACAACGAGGACAAGTGCATTTTCAACACCACGCGCCTCTGCATACTAGGCAGCGTGGTGGAGAATGGGGAAATCGGACCAGACCCCGACCGATTGCGCCCCCTATGGGAGCTCCCCCTGCCCAACACTCCCAAAGCCCTGAAAAGGTGCCTGGGGTTATTTTCTTATTATGCCCAATGGGTCCCCAACTA
The DNA here is from genome assembly GCF_052327205.1 of Somniosus microcephalus. NCBI lineage: Eukaryota > Metazoa > Chordata > Chondrichthyes > Squaliformes > Somniosidae > Somniosus > Somniosus microcephalus. The sequence continues at coordinate 225,077,763 of NC_140991.1, forward strand.
CTCCGACAAAGCCCGCCCCCTCTTGAAAGCATCCTCTTTTCCGCTCTCTGCTGAGGCCCACGCCGCCTTCAAAAGCATTAAGCGGGATATTGAGCGGGCCACGCTACAGGCAGTGGACGAGAACACTCCCTTTCAAGTGGAAAGTGATGCGTCTGACTTTGCCTTGGCGGCCACCCTCAACCAGGCGGGGCGGCCCGTAGCTTTCTTCTCGAGGACCCTCCAAGGGCCCGAGATCAGACACTCCTCCGTGGAAAAGGAGGCCCAAGCCATCGTGGAGGCAGTGCGCCACTGGCGGCACTACCTAGCCGGCAAACACTTCACCCTACTTACCGACCAGCGGTCGGTAGCGTTTATGTTCAATAATAAACAGAGGGGGAAGATTAAAAATGATAAGATTCTTAGGTGGCGGATCGAGCTCTCCACCTTCGAGTATGACATCATTTACCGGCCAGGGGCCCTTAATGAATCCCCCGACGCCCTCTCACGAAGGATGTGTGCCAGCGCCACCGGGGATCGGCTACAGACCCTCCACAACGACCTCTGCCACCCAGGGGTCACACGGCTGTTCCACTTCATAAAGTCCCACAACTTACCCTACGCGATTGAGGGAGTTCGGTCTCTGACCGGGAACTGCCGCACTTGCGCTGAGTGCAAGCCTCGGTTCTACCGCCCAGATAGAGCCCACTTAATCAAAGCTACATGGCCCTTTGAGTGGCTCAGCTTAGATTTCAAAGGCCCCCTCCCATCAGTCAACCGCAATGTTTACTTCCTGAACATTGTGGACGAATACTCCCGTTTCCCATTCGCCTTCCCCTGCCCAGACATGACCAGCGCCACGGTCATTAAATGCCTCAACAGCCTGTTCTGCCTGTTCGGTATGCCGAGCTACATCCATACGGATAGGGGGGCGTCCTTCATGAGTGAAGAGCTGCACCAGTACATGCTGTCCAGGGGGATCGCCACGAGCCATACCACCAGCTACAACCCCCAGGGTAACGGCCAGGTGGAGCGAGAGACCGGGACAGTATGGAAAGCAGTCACTCTAGCTCTAAGGGCCAAGGGCCTCCCTATCTCCCGCTGGCAGGAAGTCCTCCCAGATGTGCTCCATTCGATACGGTCGCTATTGTGTACTGCCACTAATGCCACGCCTCATGAACGAATGTTTGTCTTTCCCCGGAAATCCACCTCAGGCGTATCCATGCCGTCATGGCTCTACACCCCAGGTCCGGTATTTGTACGAAGGCATGTGAGGGGCCACAAGACGGACCCCCTCGTGGAGTCAGTGCACCTACTCCACGCCAACCCCCAATACACGTATGTCTGGCACGCCGACGGAAAGGAGGACACCGTGTCCATAAAAGAGGTCGCCACAGCCAGTAATGACAACAACCACGACAACAACAGCAACAACGATCACAGCAATTCTTACCCACCCACTATCCTTTCACCACCCCCGGAAGAACATCGATCAACGGTGCCCCCACCAACTACCCCTTCAACAACCCTGGCGGCGCCCCCGGCAGAGACCCAGGAGGCCACCGGGGACACCCAGCCGACACCCGTGGCACCACAACAGCTACGTCGGTCACAGAGGACTATCAAACCCCCGAACAGACTAAATCTGTAGAAGGGGTGAATGTGATGAAATATGCCATTCATCAGGCACTGTATTCCCTGTGTTTAGTTTAGTTTCAGTTTCATTTCCTTACCTGTATTGTATTGTGTGTAGGGCTCCGCCCATACCTGGCCCCTACTTAAGCAAGCCCCAGCGTGTCTCACAGCAGTACAGCAGGTCTCTGGATGAGAGACACTTCTCCAATGTGTATTACTTTCTGAGTTAATAAAAGCCTTGCTTTGCTCTGTTAACGTCGAGTCTCGGATTCATTGAGGCACATCACTCCCTTAGGTAAGGAGACCAAAACTATGCACATTACTCTAGGTGTCATCTCACCAAGGCCCTATATAACTGTAGTAAGATTTATTTACTCTTATACTCCAATCCCTTTGTAATAAAGGCTAACATACCATTTGCTTTCCTAATTGCTTGCTGTACCTGCATGCCAACTTTCAGTGATTCATGTACAAGGACACCCAGGTCCCTCTAAATATCAACATTTCCCAGTCTCTCACCTTTTAATAAATATTCTGCTTTTCTATTTTTCCTACCAAAGTGGATAAATCCACATTTTATTCCATCTGCCACATTCTTGCCCACTCACTTAACCTTCACCAACTGCTCAAAGCACCACACCCCCAGCACTCACCCACCAACAATCTCCACCTACCAACACTCACACCCACATCTCACACCTTGCACACAATGACAGCTATTCAACTATGACAGGCACATCACCCAAACACATTGCTCCACACTCACACACACACTTTCCTTTCTCTTGCAAGCCAAGGTGGCAAGCAACAAGAGGGAGTAGGAGCGCACAGACAGGGGACAAGCCAACATCCAACCAAGGTCTGCACTGCAGAATCGAGTGTTGCACATTATTGGGTGCCAGGTGGTGGGTGCCGTGACCTGCGTGGGGACAACAGTATGTTCATCCCTATTCCATCTTCTCATATTCCACTTCCCCCTCACGCCACAAGTGTTTCGCACATTTCAGCTAATCATGCTGTATGTATGCATTTCTTCCTTCCTGCCCTCCTCCCTTCACCTTAACTCGAATCTTGTGCCTCTATGCTTTCAGATAATCAGCAAGCACCTGAGCAGCTTGTCCCTGAGGGCATGGTAGAGAGCGAGGGGGGAGAAGAGGAGGAAGAACACACCGCGTCACTGCATGTCTCACCCACAGGCATCAGCTCAGATACTGTCACTACGCGTTCTTTAGAGGCTAGTATAGTAGTGGGATCTGCAAAGGGTGAGGCAGCGGGGATGAGTGGCTGCAGCAAGGCCAGGGGAAAAGGGTAGCTCGGGGGACAGTTCCCCGGAGGGCAAATTCACGGGCAAGTTCTGCTGCAAAGGACTTAGATGAGGATCTTGATGGGGAGGCCTTTAGAAGAAGGGTGGTGGGCATGCACATGGAGATGATAGGTGCAATGGCAAGGGTGCCCGACAGCCTCTCGTCAATGGTAAGGCGCATGGAGGGGTCCACATCCAACACTGCACAAGGCTCTGCGCGCACCATGGAGCCCATCATTTCTAGTCTGGAAGGGATGGTAGACTCCCAGAGAGACTGTGGCAACCCAGACCTGATGCCGTGTGTGATGGGCGATCTGGCAGCTTCCATTGCAGCAAAGGCGGAAGCAATGCACTAAGGGATTGCACAAGGGTGAATCGTTAATATTTTTGTTGTAAATATGTGTTCACTGAATTTTGATAAATGTATTAATTCAGTTTGAATTCATTTGTGGTGTGCCTCATTTCAGCTTTGCGCTGTGATATGGCCTGTGACAGGCATGGAATGATGGGGATGTGGTGAGCAATGGGGATCTGGGGTTTAATTCATTCGAACCGCAGTCTGATGAGGCGGTCACGGACCGCCCTTCTGGAGGACCGATTGAGTGGCTGCCTCCTCCCTCACTCCTGTTCCTCCTCCTCCTCCGCCTCGTCCTCGTCCTCCTCATCTTCCTCTTCCAACTCATCCTCCTCCTCTCCCTCTTCCTCCTCCTGAGGTGGTTCCGCAATCACTGGTGGCAAGGGCTGTGCCCTCATGATGGCCAAGTGGTGGAGCATGCAGCAGACCACCACAAAATGGGATACCCACTCAGCCGAGTACTGGAAGGCTCCTCCAGAGCAGTCAAGGCAGCGGAACCGATGTTCCTGGCAGCAGCATGGCTCTCATTATATGAGTGCTGGGCAGGAGAGTTGGGGTTGCGGAGGGGAGTCATGAGCCAGGTGGACAGCGGATAGCCCTTGTCTCCGAGCAGCCAGACATGAGCATTAGATGATGGCTGGAAGAGTGCTGGCTCACCGGTCTGGCGCAGGATGAAGGCATTGGTGAGGATTCGCTGTGCATGGTCGCACACCAACTGCACGTTGATTGAGTGGTAGCCTTTGCGGTTATGGAAGATCTCAGGATTGTTATGCGGTACCTGCCAAAGCCACATGGGTGCAGTCGATGACGCCCTGCACCATGGGGAAGCCCGCTTTTCCTGGCAAAGCCACTTACACGCTCGTCTTGCTTCTCTCTCGTGATTGGGAAGCCAATGTAATCCCTTTTACTGGTGCAGAGAGCCTCAGTGACCTCCTGGATGCAGCAATGTATGGCGAACTGAGAGATGTTAGCTATGTCTCCTATTGCAGACTGGAAGGTTCTGCTGGCAAAGAAATTGAGGGTGACGGTGACGTTGAATGCTACAAGGAGAGCCATGGTCACCCTGGTCTGAGGCTGCAGGTCTGGTTGCAGGAGGTGGCAGAGTTCTGTGATCACCTCCTTGGTGAAGTGAAGCCTTCTAATACACTGCTCCTCACTTAATTGGAGGTAGAAGTTGTTAGATCCGTGTATCTTGATGTTGTGTCCTTCAATAATTAGACAAGAGACTGCAGGGAACGATCAACAGGTGTTTACTGAATGAGGGTTACTCTAGAACTAACTGTACAGATCCCTACTCTGGGTTTATATACAGGTGTGGTCACTGCCGGTACTACAGTATACAGGAGCTGTAAAAAGTAGTTCTCTCCCTTAAAGGTACATACATTACAATTCCTCCCCTTTTAGATTAACAGTACCATAACACTCATTTAACAATTAAATATCAACTAATTACAATTAACACTTTTAACATGCAACATTAGCTGAAAATAGTCTATTTATAAATTCAGTCTTTGGGGAGGCTTCCTGATCCTTTCTGGATAGCGCCTTTCTCGAGTGTCTTGCTCTTGGTGCGGAGGCGATTCTGGCCCCCTGTCGTCGGTTGGTTCATCAGCTTCTGATGCTACTGTTTCTGGGGTAGATGCTACCTGTACATCGGGTTCATCACCAGGTACGGATGGGCGAGGCATGGGGTTGACTCGTTCCTGTGACTCTAGGATCTGGTCAACATGGCGTCTCAATGTTCTCCCCAACATCCACTGTGTACATTAGTGGCCCCTGCCGTGTGCATATCGTTCCTGGTTGCCATTTCTCTGTTCCGTAGTCGCGGGCCAAGACTGGTTGCCTTACATTGAAGCTCCTTGTCGGCTTCTCATTGATGTGCTGGAATTGCTTATGCTCAACATCTCTTCGTACATTTGGTCTGAGCAAATACAGATGAGATCTCAACCTTCGGTTAAAGAACATCATGGCCGGGGTCTGGTTGGTGACTGCATGTGTCGCATTTCTGTAGACTAACAGGAAATTGTCCACCTTATGCTGCAGTGGAATGTCGTCATCGCATATGGCCTTTACTGCTTTTTTAAAGGTTTGTACGAACCTCTCAGCCAATCCATTTGTGGCTGAATGATACGGGGCAGATGTGTAATGCCTTACCCCATTCCTTTTCATAAATCTTCGAAACTCTTTGGACACAAACTGTGGTCCGTTATCAGATCAAATCTGCCCTGGCAAGCCGTTCCTGGCAAAAATGGTCCGTAGGACTGCAATAGTTTTCTCAGTGGTGGTGGAGGACATTTTGATCACCTCAGGCCATTTTGAGTGCGCATCCACGGCTATTAAAAACATTGAGTCCATGAATGGACCAGCAAAATCAATATGCACCCGTTGCCATGGAGATGAGGGCCACTCCCATGGGTGTAGAGGGGCATGTGGTGGTGCATTTTGGACCTTCTGGCATCCTGAGCAGCTCTTTGTCAGGTCCTCGATTTGCTGATCGATCCCCGGCCACCACACATAAGCCCTAGCAAGGCTTTTCATTTTCACCCCTCCCAGATGACCTTCGTGAAGCTCATTGAGCACTCTCTCCCTTAACTTGGGTGGAATTACCACTCGGGATCCACACATCAAGGTCCCCTGGCATACTGACAGCTGTTCTCTTCTGGATGAGAATGCTGGCAACAGTGAGTCACCATGTGCTGGCCATCCCTTCACCGTCAAATCATATACCCGAGACAGTGTCGGGTCATTTCGGGTCTCCATCTCTATACCAGCGTTAGTTACTGGCAAGCATTCAATTATAGTTGAATGAAATATTTCGACAGGGTCCACTGCTGGATGCTTCCTCCGCAGTAGGCAGTGGCAGGCGTGATAGCCCATCAGCATTTCCATGCTGTTTCGTGCCCTTATACTCGATTTCATATTGGTGCGCCCCTAGAAAAAGGGACCATCTTTGTAGCCGTTGCGCGGTCATCACCGGAACGCCCTTCTTTGGATTAAAGATGGAGACAAGTGGTTGGTGGTCAGTCAGCAAGGTGAACTTCTGCCCGTGCAGATAGTGGTTGAACTTTTTCACTCCCCACACTAGGCTGAGGGCCTCCCTGTTGTAGGGGTTTTTTTCCTGCTCTCTTGCCCGTTCTGGCCTCCTGCCAGGCTTCGTGCAAGAATTACCCTTGAGTGGTTCGACCCACTCCCCCTACGGTTCTAGACCTTGGACTTAGATGCAGAGAACAGTAGTGCAGAGAAAAGGACTCAATAGACCAGGCTGAATAGCACGAAATGGATGCTTTTATTTTTAAACAGTTTGAAGCATTACAAAATACATGTCATAGGCACAGATTAAAGCAACTACAATCATGCACAAATTTATGAACTTGACTCTATGGAAATGGGGAACACACGGCACATCGTAAAAGGGGAAACACATTATGATTTCCCTTAACTCCCTCCCCTATACCTAAACTAAGTTTCGACCTGGGGAACCTGGGATCATGCTCACCACTCTCGAAATCGTGAGGAAGGGGGGGGGGGGGTTCGCAGCCCTTTTGGCACCGCTTTCCGTCGTCACGTGGATTTGGAAACTTCTGGCGCAGTCGATATTCTCTCTCTCTCTCTCTCTCTCTCTCTCTCTCTCTCGAGGCGATGGGGTAGACACAGCCTCGATGAGCGCTCGTCAAGGTTGAGATCCACTAAGCCTGTCGTGGATTTTTGTTCATGGAGTAGAACAACAACCCAATGGGATGTTGAGACACGGAAGTGTCAGGCCCGGACTGTCCTTTTGTCTCCGGCCTGGTCGGTTCTCCAGAGGGTTTCTTCTCCGTCGGCCTGGGTCGTCGATGATCTCCCGACCCCAGCACCCGGGCCACCCTCGTCGTCTTCTCGTCGTGGCCGAGCCTTGTTTGGCTGAACACCGACCACGTTGTCCTTTTACCGAAACCGTCCGTCTTTAAAAAGACGAAAACGTTTTCATCGATTCTGCATCTGCCGAAGTGGAAGGGGCGCCGATCCTGGCCCCGTCCGAAGAAGTTGAAGAAGTACTGTATATGGACTTTCAATCCATAGTTATACTCTTTTGGAACAGTCTTATCTCCCGCCAAATCATAGTCCTGTCTTTGTATTAATTTTGGCGGGCAGAAATCTCTGCAGGGGCGCTTTGTCTTGTAACGGAGCCGGTGATAACTTAAACTGGCCTTCCTGGCCGATAATGTCTTTTAATGTCTTTTGCATTGTCACCGCGGCTCGGTTCGCACATTGATCGGTCCGGAGATTTTCCTTGATGGCTGCTAAACGGTTTTTCCTTTGTACAACAAATGGGTATGAGTGATTTTGCATTGTCTGCCCATATCTAGATGGGCCCCATCCTGTACTTGTAATCCATTGAATATGTATGCTGTTCCTCTGAGTTTCGGTTCCCAGATACTGGCTTTCGCGGGCTCACTGTCTTCAATCCACAAGCCTGTCTGGCTTGCAGTAACAGAAATAAAATGGTTCAGAAACTGATCATGCGGCCTGGCGGCCATTTTGTATGCCCTTTTATCAAAGGTTTTTCTGTGCAAGCCTACTTTGGTCAATAAACAGTCTTATTTTATTCAGTTTTTCTTGCGTGATTTTTGCTGAAAATTGCGAATCTTACAGGCCCCCCTGTGATACTGATAGCTTGCTTAAAGTATCAATAATCCTTGATGAGCAAATTTTCCCTGATTCCCCACATCGAAACATTCCTGGCACTTAGCTATCTATGACCCTCACGACACATGCAGTTCCCATTTCCGCAGAAAACGAAAATTACCTTTTGTACATTTGGACAATCATAGACAGCGTATTTTAAACTATAACACATTCACTTTTCAGATGTGCGGGGGTTGATACCCCCTGGCACCATTTGCATGCATCTTTTATTAATCCAAAAAACTTAAGAACGACTAATAACATAACAATACTTATTTCCTTATAACCCAAAACAATCACAAAAAAAAAAATTTAAAATGGAGGGACGCTTAATCTTATACTAGCAGCTTAGAGTGGGGTATCTGCTTCCCCCATTCGCACATAGCGTTCTCTCCATTCTCCTGTGTTCTCGTGCCTCTGGAGGCGTTTGCCTCTTTTGCAATGCACGAAGAGCAAAAATATCACAATCAAAACCTGACATACTACTAGGATATGGGATGCTATTCTAATCCAGGCGGGGACCTCTATGTTGGTGAACAAGTCCCACCATGGTGGGATGGTTATGTCCAATATGTCTTTTCCTATCTCTAAAGTCTTCTGCTCCAGTGTGTAGAAATGTTTCTGTGAAATTATAACGGCTTTTAAAATCTTGGTGAGGTGTTCGGGAAGAGGGGGAATGACATAACCAAAATGCGCGACAAATCGTTGTAAGTCTGTGAAATTCTCTTTGATAGTGATGTGAACGGTGGAGGGCGCAGGAATGGGGACAATTCGTTGTTGTGCCACTTGAACCTCGGCCCTGGGTTTGAAACAGAAACTGCTATCACCGACCGAACACCACTCGTGTTGTCCATATCGGTACTGAGGCGCTGCAGTGGTGACGCAGTATGTCCCACCCCCGATGTATGCTACCTGTGGGGGCACATGGTCCTCTGCCATTGCCTCCATGGTGCAATTCACCGGCTTTGCGCTAGCAGTCCTGAACCCGCACTGCGGTTTCAGAAAGGCGTTCAAGTGCTGGGGACACAGGATGATGTGTGCTCCCCGGCTCTGACATCCCGAGAGGTCGGTGCCTGTCATCGTACGCTCCCATCTGATGACGTAAGGCGGGACCGCTGCGTAACGAATGTGTGCGCCCCCCCCGAATGACTCCAATATTCTCTACTCTGTACACCGGGGCGGGCTTTGCTGCAGGACCCAACACCGGCATTCTTACTACTATTCCCATAATAGTGTGATTTGAATGTCCGCAGTCCACTGGGACTGGGTATGCTTCTGCGGCTAGTCTGAGCTGGCACGGGCTTAATGCATTCTCAAAAGGGTGGAGCGCTTGCAAGTGCTTGTTGCTGATCCAGGACGGGACCAAACCCTGTTTTAAATCCTCAAGATTACTGCGGCCCTCGCCCAGTAACCACGCCCCGTATAGCACACAGGCCTCGTTTTGCGCAGCTTGATCGGACGCATTCCGATCCTCCTTAATGAGTGCATTTACCGTTCTCGCGTGTTTCTCCAGCTCAGTAATTATGTCCTTAAAGTGTAGTGTCATGGCCTGGTCCTCATGTAGCTCAGAACCCACTACCTTATTTTCGTCTGTCAATATGTTCCTTAACTGGGCTTTTAAACCGTTGATCTGTGTCTGCAGCTCCACGTTATCTGGAGCGTTGACAACAGATGTCCCGGTATTAAAAGCAGTGAATATGTCATTTACAGTACCCCTTCTTTGCCTCCCGACTCGATCCAAAACTTCTGGCGGTGTGGTGTATAATTTGTCTCTGTCGATGTCGGCAAAGTCAAATTCGTAAAATTGTCTAAACATACGGGTTAACAGGACCTGGTATAATTGTTCCGTTTCTTTGGGACACCACTCCGGCAATCTTACCTCAGTGAGATTTAAAATCACTGAGGCCACCGCGTAGTGTACCCCTTGGTACAGCACCTGACCGGTGGGTACCAATACTAAACCGTTCCCGGGTCCCTTGGTGGTGGTTGGGCACCCTCCTTTCTGGGCTAGTGCTACCGGAAGCGTGGGCAGGGGCTTGCGTGGGCGGGTGATGAGTTCAGTGGCGTTCACCGGAATAGGGGAGTATGGGGCTCCGCACGCTCGAGTGCTGACATCCCATCTCATCCCCTTCCCTTCATCCTGCCACTGCCTCTGGAAGAAGATGGGTACGCCCTTGGGGCAGACGTGTCTCGAACCCCACATACAGACATATATTCCCTCATCTGGTTCCCACCATTTGTCCCAACACACACGTAATTGTCCGTGAGTTCCCGTAATAGTTCGATGGGTATTATTACCCAGTCGCTCCCACTCGACCGTAGAGTTTCTCATGTCCTTTCCCAGCTTTCGTAGCCACCACCATCGCCTTAGTGGTACGTTCCCATTGCACACCAGACAAATCCTCTTTCCCACGGTGACGCTGACTCTGGGCGCAAGGATCCTCACTCGAGGGCACGTTAGCGAAGTCTCTTGGTAGGCAAAACCGAAGTTGCTGGAATATTCCCTGGAATTTGTTCCCAACCAACCTGGCCATCTCTCTTGGTGGAAGTAGGTGGCGGTTTCCTCAACCTCTCGCTTCCCCGTCCCATCCGTTGCGATGGGGGCCGTGTCCCCGGAGCATCCGAAAATGATGACGTCCTTGGTGCGGCCTCGGTAGGCCCACCCGCACCCGATCGCCATGAACGCGATGAAAATCCTTTCCATCATATCCCAGGTTTCTGTAACCAACAAAATGATGTAGCCGGGCTCCCGATAGGTGCTGGCCTAAATTAATTGGACGCGCGGGTTCCTGGACCCCGCTCCCTAACAAACACACATACCGGGCAGACCTCAAAATTGTACTCTTAACACCATATACTTTACATTCCTTAAAACTATGATCATAATTACCTAACTTAACTTATGTACAGCGCCGCCCTCCGTGGGGCGGCTTTCCGAATCCCTGTGAGGCCTGTCGTGTGCCACACCCTGCGGTGGGGCTGCTTTGATCTTTGGCTTTGATCCCCCGCAGCCTGTCGCTGCTGAACGGGGATCATGCCTTCCTGGGGCTGCTCTAAACCGTGGTTGGGAAGGATGGGGAGAATCTGGCCAAAATTTTCTGGGCTGTGGCGCTCGAGCCGACCTACGAGGGGCTGCTTTGGGTCGGGCTCCCGGGGCCGATGGACCGGGGGTTGGGACTGTTACCGTCACAGCCTGTGGTTCCTCCACAGCTGCCGGCTCCAGCTCCCCTTCCTCATGCTCCACCCCCCCGGGGTCGGGATCTGTGGCTTCTGACTCCACCTCACCTGTCCCTACAGGTAGTGGGTCTCCGCCCCCATTCCCTACCTCCCCCAAGCTTGAGTCGAGGGCGGGATCGTCGCCCTCTGACTCTTCCTCCTCCATGACTGGGTCTAAGGCGGGGTCGAGCTGTTCGTGCTCTCTCCTGCCTAAATCCCATTCAAAAGATGAGACCTCCCACTCCAATGGGATGGCCTCTCCCTTTACGCAGGCTACGGTACCAGCCTGTGTGGTCTGTGACTCTGTTACAGGCTGAGGATCTTTGTTCTCCGACCTGGTTCCCTTTGATGGCCCTTGTGCACCCGATTTAAATAGTTTACACTGGTTGATGTGAAACCATTTGGTACGTCGGGGCGTTTTCACTGCATAAACCATGGGGCTGGCCTTGTCCACAATGCTGTAGGGCCCCATGTACAGTGGTTCAAAACTCCCTACCCTGGCGTAGTTTCGGACCATGACCTGGTCTCCGACTACCCACTCTTGTTGTTTCCGAGGTTCCAACAACAGTTTATTTCCCTGGAGCTGTCTTCCCATGTTCCCAGCCGCCTGCCCATAAATCTGTCTCAGGCGCTCCAAGAGGGTTTGGGCGAATTTGTCCCGTTTCACCTCTCGGAGCTGGCCCTCAGTGAGCACCGGGGCTAGCACATGGGTGGGTGTTCGCATGATCCTTCCAGTCATTAACTCGTGCGGGGAATACCCCGTGCTTTTGGACTGGCTGGCTCGGATCCCCATGAGGACTAAAGGTAGGACCTCCGCCCATTTCTGGGGCGAGCCCATTGTCTCTTTCCTCAGCTTTTCCTTGAGGGTCCGATTCATACGCTCAACAATCCCGGATGACTGGGGATTGTATGCTACGTGCCACTTTCCCTCAATGCCCAAGAGCATGAGGGCGTTCTGCATTACTTGACCGGTGAACTGACTCCCCTGGTCGGACTCTACAAAACGGGGGAGTCCCCACCGTGAGAACACTTCTCGAATCAAGATCTTAGCAGTACCCAGTGCCGTAGCTGTTCTGCACGGGAAGGCTTCTACCCATTTGGTGAACACGTCTACCAGGACAAGGCAGTACTTATAGCCTCCCTGGGCGGCGGGCAGGGGCCCTATGTAGTCGACCTGAATCGACTGCCATGGTCCCTCTACCCTCCTGATGTGCCCCATGGGCACCTTCCTTTTGTGGGGGTCTGGGTTGTTAGCAGCACACACAAGACAGCTTGCGCAGAACTCGCGGACATCGTCCCGAAGTCCCGGCCACCATCCCGCCTGTTCCACCCGTTGCCAGGTGACCTCAGGTCCGGGGTGTCCCGCTCCTGGACCCTCGTGGGCCAATTGCAGGAATTCCCTCCGGTGCTGCTGCAGCACAACCCACTGCTCCTCTCGGAACAGCATACCTTCTTTGACTGTGAGGGCTGCCGTACTGTACGGACCTTCTACCTGTTTGCCCTCTGTGATGGCTTTTAGGACTGCTTTTAGGGCGGGATCCAGGGTTTGGACGGTCTTTAGGTCTGGGGGCGGTGTCACCCCTGTGTTCCCGGGAATTCCCTCCCTGTCTTGGATCGCCGCCACGGGTCCGGGTTCGTATGGGTCCCAGAGAATGCCGTTGCGGGCACCCTCCCTGGCTAGCGCATCCGCCTGCTGGTTGCCCTGACTGCGGGGTTCTGTGGTGGAGTGAGCCTTCACCTTATGGATGAACACCTCTCCTTTCTCCCCCACAGCTGCTAGGATCTTCTCCAGCAAGGGCTTAACTGTTAAAGGCCGCCCGTCCGCGGAGGTGTACCCGCGTCGGGACCAGATGGCGAGGTACTCTGTACATGAATTACACGTGAACATGCTGTCTGAGCAAATCGTGTATGGGGTTGGGAAAATCTCGGGGTGGGTAACCACGCACGCCGCTGCGGACAGTTCAGCCTGCTGCGCGCTCATAGTGCTGGGGAGCTTAATTGCCAGGGCAATGTTTGCCGCAGGGTCATAAACTCCACACCCTGTGAGTCGCTTGCCGTCAGCTACAGTGCTAGAACCGTCTACGTAGATCTTGCGGCCTGTGGGATGTATCCCGGCCCGTAAACCTATGTTAACTTCCCATACCCCTTCTACGGAACATTGATGGACTGTCCCGGGATATGCCATATTGGCTGCGAGCCTTGGCGCGCAGAGGCCTTTAACTTTTAGATCTATCTGGGAAAGGAGGAGGGTCCAGCGCGCAATCCGAGCGCTGCTTACGGTCCCATCCTTAATCCTCCCATCCAGAAGCATCTTCGTGGGGGTGTGATGGGTGAGGAGCGTAATGGGAGGGGTCCCTGTGAAGATCACTGATCTGTTCACAGCCCAATGCGTGGCCAGGAGATGCCGTTCGCAATTGGAGAAACTCCTCTCCACATCTGTGAGCACCCTGGAGGAATAAACTACTGGTCTTAGCTTGCCGTGCTGCTCTTGGAGCAGCACTGCGCTCAGGCTGTCCCCACTAGCGGCTACCTCCAGAAAGAACTCCTCTCCCCCATCTATGGCCCCTAGGGCTGGCGCGGTCTGCAGATCTCTTTTCAACTTCTCGAACGCCGCCTGGCACCCCTTGTCCCAAGACCACTCGACTCCCTTGTGTAAGAGTCGAAGTAGCGGGGCCGCTGTGGCAGCATAGTCCTCGATGAAATCTCTGCAGTACCCGGTCAATCCCAAAAAGGACCTTACACCCGTTACTGTGTTGGGAATCGGCAGATCTTGTATAGATTCCCGCCTGGCCTTATCTATGGCTCTTTCTCCCTCGCGGATGGCCAGACCCAGGAATTTGACTTCCTGCTGGCCGATCTGGGCTTTCTTTGGGTTTACTTTGAAACCCTTCCTTTCTAACAGTTCCAACAATTCGGCTAACAGTGGGCCGTGCTGCTCCCTTGTATCTGTGAACAGGAGTAAGTCGTCCACATACTGCACTATCTGGTTGGGCTGGCTGAACTCTTTCAAACTCCCCGCCATGCACTGATGGAAAATGCTGGGGCTGTTGTGAAAACCCTGTGGTAAGCAGTTCCAAGTGTACTGTTGCCCTTTGAATGTGAAGGCAAACTTGTACTGGTCCTCCCGCCGCAGCGGAATGGACCAAAAACCATTCGAGATGTCCAGCACTGTGAATGTGGTCGCCGATGCTGGAATACTCCCTATTAAGTCTGCAACTGCTGCTACCGTGGGCGCGCAGGCCGGGATATTACTATTGAGGACTCTGTAGTCCACCGTGGCTCTCCACGAATTGTCCGGTTTCTTTACCGGCCATAATGGGGAGTTTACGTGGGTGGCTATCGTCCTCAACACGCCCTGCTGTACCAATGAAGATATTGCTGTCTCCATGTCGGGTTCTGCCTCCTTGGGGAAATTATACTGCTTTTGGGGTCGGATCATGGGGTCCCCGTCTACGCTGACTTCGAACCCAGTGACTCTCCCGCAGTCGTGCTTGTGGGTGGCGAACGCGGTCAGATTTTCTGATACACACGCCTGCAAGTCCGTTGGGACGTTTGTTATCATGAGCTCGAGATCGTAACCTCCTGACGGCTTCATAGTGCACAGGGTCCCCTTTTCTTCCTTCCCCGGGATTACGACTACCTTACCTAAACCGCCCTCGGCTCCCCAGAGACAGTGATTTCTCAGGTCCACGAGGATCCCGTGTTCCACCAAGAAATCAGCCCCGAGGATGCCTTTCCCCCCCCCCTCATTCCACTTCAATAGGATGCACGTCCATGTGGTGTGGAGTGCTCCCAACTGAATGGAGAGCGGGAGGGAGTACGCGCCAGCCTGTTCTTTACCTGTGAAACCCGCTACTAAATATGGAGCCTGGGCGGACAGAGGTGAGGCAAAAGGTTTGTCCGTGTGGATCACGGTACACGAAGCTCCTGTATCCAACAGGTAACTACCCCTTTGTTTCTCCACCTCCATCTCCACCACAGGTCTTCTCCAAGCATCATAGCGGAGCGGACACAAGTAGACGGGCTGCGCGGGCGTCAGTCATTTAGGTGTTTCGGCTGGGGTCTCGGGGGCGATAGGGCTGTTAGCAACCGCTACCCTCCCCTGCCAGGTCATCAGAGACCGCATAGTCTCCAAGACTGACTCGATCGCAGCGGGGTCCACAACCGCACGACCCCCTTTTGTCGGGGCAGAGGCTACGGTTGGGTTCTGGACTGGTGTTGGGGCAGCGGCCTGCACTTGTGGTTGTGCTGGTGTTGGGTAAACTCTCGGGCCTTTGGCGACTCGGGCTTGGGCTTGATCTTGGGCTGCGGCGAACGCTCTCTCCCTTTTATCCTTCCAAGGATTCCTACAGTCCTTGCGCCAATGACCCTCCTTCCCACACCCGTAACAACTGCTATTGGCTTGAGGAGGGCGATTTCCCTCCTGACGCCATTCCCTTTTAGCAGAGGCTGCGGGCCTCACCTCATGCACCTTTCCTTTTACAACAGGCGTTTTCTTGCCCTTGTTATTCCTATAACTGATCGTGAGCTGATCTAACACTAGATCCTCCGTGGAGCGGGCGTTGGTGGGGTCAAACCATGCTTTGGCCTGTTCCTTCACTACTGGCAGGCAACCTGCTACCAGGCACCGAAGCCAGTGAGCCCTTTGTTCGCCATCCAGCCCGGCCCGGGCCGGCCCGCCCGGGCAGCTGCGCCGATACACTGGCCACAACCTGTCGGCGAAAACCCGTGGGGGTTCTCCCTCTAGCTGCACTGTCTTTTCTAAACGGAGGAACGGAGTTCCGTCCCCCTCTCCCATGATCTCCAGAACCTCATCCCGTAGCAACTCATAGTCCCTGTGCCCTCTCTTGCTCTCGTCATATCAGAGACACTGGAGGAGCGAACTGTCCAGGGAGAACAGCAGCATTTTAGACTGTTCAACCCCGTCGCAGTCATTGACTGCTGCGGTCTGCTCCACGTCCCTGAAATGCACGGAGGGATCGCCTGACTCGGAGAGTTTTGGGATGTGACTTATCATCTCTCTTAGCTGTCGTGCGCTATGAGGCATTATGATCTGACTCTCAAGGGGTCCGTCATCGCCATTTTCTTCATTTGGACCGAGCTTCCGGTGCCTCGTTGGACACAACGGCGCTGGCCCCGACTCTACTGTCTGGGGTTGCTCTACCTCAGGGCTCTCTTTCTCTACCGCCTCCGTCTCCTGTCCCGGAGTCCAAGACTCCTCATAGGCAGGAGGCGCAGAGGGTTCGGGGGTTGGTACCCCAACTGCCTCTTGTGGAATCGGTCTTTTGGATTCCTTGGCTAGCAACAGCTGAATCGCTGGTGGATTTATGAGACACACCAACCCATTTGCCTTCGCTAGGGCCTTTCTCAGGTCCTCTAGCTCCCGGCGGCAAGCGCTGTGGTCGGTGTTCTCAGATCTATCCTCCATGGCCATCTTATATGCTGCCCTGGCTCCCAGGAGCTTTTCCTCTTGGGCATCTACTTGTTTGGCTAGACGGAAACACCTCTCTCTCATTCTACCTTCACTGGCCTTGGCCTCAACGACCTGACATTTTAAATATTCTACCCGGGTTTCGTGGCAGCGAATTACGGAGCGGCGTTCCTGATTCAGCGCGTCAAGCGATTCAATCAGTTTTTGACCTCCCGCAACCTTTTCCTCTACGTCTTTAAGCAAGCCGTTGATCTGGACTGTCTGTGCTGCAACTACCTGGTCCAAAAGCTGGACTTGCTTCTTGTAGCACATCAGCCAGACCGCCTTTTCTACAGATTTCTTATACTCTCTACACGCTGTCCACCTGATGGCTGCGTCTAGCGGGCGCCTATCCCTTAATAGATCAGATATCCATTGTTTTGTGAGGTTGACTTTTCCGAAAACATAATCTGCTATTCTTTCATCCATCACATTTCGTTTATTCAGATCTTGATCTAACACACTACTTTCCTGCTGCCAAGGCCCTGCCGCGGTCGCCATTTCTGTAGGGTTTTTTTTCCTGCTCTCTTGCCCGTTCTGGCCTCCTGCCAGGCTTCGTGCAAGAATTACCCTTGAGTGGTTCGACCCACTCCCCCTACGGTTCTAGACCTTGGAATTAGATGCAGAGAACAGTAGTGCAGAGAAAAGGACTCAATAGACCAGGCTGAATAGCACGAAATGGATGCTTTTATTTTTAAACAGTTTGAAGCATTACAAAATACATGTCATAGGCACAGATTAAAGCAACTACAATCATGCACAAATTTATGAACTTGACTCTATGGAAATGGGGAACACACGGCACATCGTAAAAGGGGAAACACATTACGATTTCCCTTAACTCCCTCCCCTATACCTAAACTAAGTTTCGACCTAGGGAACCTGGGATCATGCTCACCACTCTCGAAATCGTGAGGAAGGGGGGGGGGTTCGCAGCCCTTTTGGCACCGCTTTCCGTCGTCACGTGGATTTGGAAACTTCTGGCGCAGTCGATATTCTCTCTCTCTCTCTCTCTCTCTCTCTCTCTCTCTCTCGAGGCGATGGGGTAGACACAGCCTCGATGAGCGCTCATCAAGGTTGAGATCCACTAAGCCTGTCGTGGATTTTTGTTCATGGAGTAGAACAACAACCCAATGGGATGTTGAGACACGGAAGTGTCAGGCCCGGACTGTCCTTTTGTCTCCGGCCTGGTCGGTTCTCCAGAGGGTTTCTTCTCCGTCGGCCTGGGTCGTCGATGATCTCCCGACCCCAGCACCCGGGCCACCCTCGTCGTCTTCTCGTCGTGGCCGAGCCTTGTTTGGCTGAACACCGACCACGTTGTCCTTTTACCGAAACCGTCCGTCTTTAAAAAGACGAAAACGTTTTCATCGATTCTGCATCTGCCGAAGTGGAAGGGGCGCCGATCCTGGCCCCGTCCGAAGAAGTTGAAGAAGTAACGTATATGGACTTTCAATCCATAGTTATACTCTTTTGGAACAGTCTTATCTCCCGCCAAATCATAGTCCTGTCTTTGTATTAATTTTGGCGGGCAGAAATCTCTGCAGGGGCGCTTTGTCTTGTAACGGAGCCGGTGATAACTTAAACTGGCCTTCCTGGCCGATAATGTCTTTTAATGTCTTTTGCATTGTCACCGCGGCTCGGTTCGCATATTGATCGGTCCGGAGATTTTCCTTGATGGCTGCTAAACGGTTTTTCCTTTGTACAATAAATGGGTATGAGTGATTTTGCATTGTCCGCCCATATCTAGATGGGCCCCATCCTGTACTTGTAATCCATTGAATATGTATGCTGTTCCTCTGAGTTTCAGTTCCAAGATACTGGCTTTCGCGGGCTCACTGTCTTCAATCCACAAGCCTGTCTGGCTTGCAGTAACAGAAATAAAATGGTTCAGAAACTGATCACGGGGCCTGGCGGCCATTTTGTATGCCCTTTTATCAAAGGTTTTTCTGTGCAAGCTTACTTTGGTCAATAAACAGTCTTATTTTATTCAGTTTTTCTTGCGTGATTTTTGCTGAAAATTGCGACTCTTACACTGTCAATCTGGGCATAGTTAAGCTCGGCTGAGGTTAGTGACCGAGACGCAAAGGCTACTGGCCTCTCCGAACCATCCGGGAATTTGTGAGACAGCACCGCTCCAATGCCATAGGGTGATGCATCACACGCCAACCGAATTGGTAGTGCTGGGTTGAAATGAGCCAACCCCTCTTTTGATGTGATCAATTCTTTGCTCTTCTGGAAAGCTCATTTACATTCGTCACTCCACTTCCATGGTAGCCCCGTTTGCAGTAGGGTGTTCAGTGGGTGTAGTACTGTAGACAAATTCGGCAAGAACTTATGCGAGTAGTTCACCTGCCCGAGGAACGACCTCAGTTGTGAAACATTTTCCGATGCCGGAGCCTTGACTACTGCCTCAATCTTTTCAGGGGACTTATGTAACCCCTCTTTATCAATAACGTGGCCACAATACGAGATCTGCTTCTGGAAAAATTCGCATTTGTGGCGATTAGCTCAGAGCCCATATTCCTGTAATCTAGTGAGCACCTGCTCCAGGTTGGCGAGGTGATCACTGTCATTTTTGCCCGTGACCAGGATGTCATCCAAATAACACTGGGTCCCTGGAATCCCTTGCAGGATTTGATCAATTGCCCTTTGCCAAATAGCCAGAGCTGATGCTACCCCGAACACCAGCCGGTTGTATTGGTAGAGACCTTTATGAGTGTTGATCGTGAGGTACTGTTTCGAGGCTTCTTCTACCTCCATTTGCAGGTATGCCTGGGCCAGATCAATCTTAGTGAAGCGTTTCCCTCCAGATAGCGAGGCGAAAATATCTTCAATCCGCGGAAGCGGATATTGTACAGTGTGAAGGATTGGGTTCACTGTCACCTTAAAGTCCCCACAGATGCGAATCTTCTTTGGTTCCCCAGGCGTATTACTCAACGACCTCTTCATTACAGGAATGATGGGTGTAGCCCACTCGCTCCAGTCCACTTTGGACAGTACTCCTGAACATTCCAAACCTTCCAGCTCTGCTTCGGCGGCTGGGCGGATCGCATAAGGTACCGGTCTGGCCTTAAAAAACTTCGGGCTTGCATTTTCCTCTATTTTGATCATCGCTGTTATGCCTTTTAGTGTTCCAAGTCCCTGCTGGAACACTTCTTGTGCATCAGTTAGCATTTTTGACAGTCGTCCAGATGTGACGTCGTTCTCCTTTTTGGCATCTACAGTCAGTGCTTGTATGGAATGCCAATATAGCTGTATCTTCCGGATCCATTCACTTCCTTGTAGTGGTGGTCCTCCATCTGGCAATACATATAGGTCAATTTTTGGTGTTTCCTTGCCGTTATATATAACTTTCACCCTTATTTTTCCTTTGGGGTAGACTTTTTGCCCCGTGTACATCTTCAAGACAATCTTTGTATCTCTCAAGGGTATATGTGAGAATAGCCGCTTGCAGTCCCTTTGGTTTATGACCGTTAGAGCTGATCCTGAGTCCAATTCCATTTTCACTTGGACTCCTGCTATCTTGAGCGTGACCCAGATAGTTTGGTGATCCTCCGTTTTGATCACATTATGTAGTTTCAGACAACCCAGCTCCTTGCTTCCGGAGTCTGTATCACTTTTCTGTTTGTCTGAACTACTCTCCGTCACCTTACGTACCTTCTTCTACTTCTCCTGTGGAGATTTCTTGCTGCTGATTTTCTTTCCCGACCTGCAGACTCTTGCTATGTGTCCTACTTTTCCACACTGTCTGCACACTTTGTCCTTGAACCAGCAATCCTTATGGTCGTGTGTTGTTCTGCCGCAGCAATAGCACTTCACTGTTCCGTATGACATTTCATTTGTGCCATATTCTTGCAGTCTCCGTTGTATCTCTGTCATGCCCCGTGCTGCTGCTTCATGTGATACTGCAATGCTGAAAGCCTTGTCCAGCGTAAGATCCTTTTCTGATAGAAGCCATTTCTGGGTTCCTTCACTTTGAAGCCCACACACAAACTTGTCCCTTAAAGTATCTGCTAGTCCCGTTCCAAACTGGCAGTGTTTCAATAGCTTGCGCAGTTCCGTTAAATACTCAGCATTACTTTCATCTTTATGCTGGTTCCTTTTGTGAAACTTAAATCTTTCTGCTATCAGCAGTGGTGTGGGGTCTAAGTGGTCCTGTAGGATTGACACTATGTTTTCAAAATCCTTTTCCACTGGCTTCTCTGGGGTTACTAGGTTTCGCAGTAAGCCATATGTTTTTGCACCCATTGAATTCAACAATACCAGTGCTTTCCTGTCATCTGGCACTTCATTCGCCTTGCAGTACACTTCTATGCGTTCAACATATGTCGTCCAATCTTCGACTTCATTGTCGAACGTTGTGACACTGCCACTCTTCGGCATCCCTGGGTGTGGTTAGACTGGCTCAAAATGGCATCTCCCGCGCTCTCGCTTCTTCCCCGCTGCGGCTCAAAATGGCATCTCCCGCGCTTTCCTTTCTTCCCCGCTGACGCTGCTCGGCCCTTGAACACCAGCTGCGCTCTGCACATTTTCCTGCGCGCCTCTCTCCCCCGTTGACACTGCTCGGCCCTTTAACACTGGCTGCGCTCTGCTCTCTCTTGTTGACGCCGCTCGGTCCTGAACACCGGCTGCGCCCTGTGCGCTGTACCCTCTCTCTCCCCCCCGTCGACGCTGCTCGGCCTTTTTCTGTGCCGTCGGTCGGCTCTAGCTGCCGCTGTCCGGGAAGGGTCTGCGCAGTACCTGTTGCCAGCCCGTTTCGCTGGACCACCGTGACTGGAAAGCCAAGCCTGGCTCTTGACAGCCTCCCCTGCGATGCTCAATCTCCGCTGGATGACTGGGGGGTTTCCCGTGGTCGACGCCCGTGCTTCTGGACTCGGCCTTCTTCCACTGTTCTCCAGGAGCAAATCCCTGGGAGGTGATGCAGAGTTGCAGGTAGGTTTGAATCTGCTCGTCGCCAATGTTAGATCCGTGTATCTTGATGTTGTGTCCTTCAATAATTAGACAAGAGACTGCAGGGAACGATCAACAGGTGTTTACTGAATGAGGGTTAATCTAGAACTAACTGTACAGATCCCTACTCAGGGTTTATATACAGGTGTGGTCACTACCGGTACAACAGTATACAGGAGCTGTAAAAAGTAGTTCTCTACCTTAAAGGTACATACATTACAGAAGTACTCTCAGAATACCCTTAGAAGGTATGACATCCTGTTGAGAGCCCTGATGGCGTTATGGTGCTATGTGCCATGGTACTTGTAATGTATGTACCTTTAAGGGGGGAACTACTTTTGCAGCTCATGTATATTGTAGAACCGGCAGTGACCACACCTGTATATAAAGCTGAGTAGTAATCTGTACAGATCAGTTGCAGTCTGAGCCACGTTGAGTAAACACCTATTGTACCGTTCTCCGCAGTCTGTGTCTTCTTATACACGGACGTAACATTGGCGACGAGGCAGGTTCGAACCGACCTGCAACTCTGCATCTCCTCCCGGGGATTCGTTCCTGGAGATCAGTGGATTGGAGGTCAAGGCCAGAGACTTGGGCATCAACCACGGGCAACCACCCAGTCGTCCAGCAGAGACTCGAGAATTGCGGGGGAGGCTGTCGAGCGCCAGGCTTGGCTTTCAAGTCGAGGTGGTTCAGCGAAACGGGCTGGCAACAGGTAGTGCGCAGACCCTTCCCGGACAGCGGCGGGCTAGAGCCTGACCGAGCGGCACAGCAAAGGGCCGAGCAGCGTTGACGGGGGAGAGAGAGAGAGGGCAGAGCGCACAGGGTGCAGCCAGTGTTCAGGAGCCGAGCAGCGTCGGAGAGAGGGAGAGAGAGACATGCAGAAACCCGCCAGGCGCCGCCATTGCCACGAGAACCGCCGGGAGCGGCTTCGGCAGCAGCGGGGGAGGAAGGAAAGCACGGGAGATGCCATTTTAAGCCATTGGGAGACGCCATTTTAAACCACACCCAAAATGCCGAAGAGTGGCAGTATCACCGCATTTGACAATGAAGTCGAATATTGGTCTACATATGTCGAACGAATAGAGGTGTACTGCAAGGCAAATGGGGTGTCAGATGACAAGAAAGCATCGGTATTGTTAAATTTAATGGGTGCAAAGACGTATGGTTTATTACGAAATCTAGTAACCCCAACGAAGCCAATGGAAAAGAGTTTTGAAGACATAGTAACGATACTAAAGGAACATTTAAACCCCACACCGCTGCTGATAGCAGAAAGATTCAAGTTTCACAAATGGAACCAGCATAAGGATGAAAGCAATGCTGATTATTTAACAGAACTGCGCAAACTATCGAAACACTGCCAGTTTGGAGCGGGACTGACAGATGCCTTAAGGGAGAGGTTTGTGTGTGGGCTTCAAAGTGAAGGAACCCAGAAACGGCTTTTATCTGAAAAGGACCTTAAGCTAGAAAAGGCTTTCAGCATTGCGGTATCATATGAAGCAGCAGCACGGGGCGCTGCAGAGATACAACAGAGACCGCAAGAATATGGCACAAACGAAATGTCATATGGAACAGAGAAGCGCTATCGCTGCGGGAGAACAACACACAACGAGAATGATTGCTGGTTCAAAGACAAAGTGTGCAGACTGTGGCTGACTAAAAGGATGATGATGTCACACCTGGACGACTGTCAAAGATCCTAACTGACGCAAAAGAAGTGTTCCAGCAAGGACTCAGAACACTAAAAGGCATGACAGCGATGATTAAATTGAATAAAACGCAAGCCCAATATTTTTTAAGGCCAGTCCGGTACCTTATGCGATCCGCCCAGCCGTCGAAGCAGAGCTGGAGAGTCTGGAACGTTGAGGTGTACTGTCCAAGGTAGACTGGAGCGAGTGGGCTACACCCATCGTCCCTGTGATGAAAAAGTCGTTGAGCAGCACGCCTGGGGAACCAAAGAAGGTTCGCATCTGTGGGGACTTTAAGGTAACAGTGAACCCGGTCCTTCACACCGTACAATATCTACTTCCGCGGATTGAAGATATTTTCGCCTCGCTATCTGGAGGGAAATGCTTCACTAAGATTGATCTGGCATGGTGTCTCCCGATGCTCTCTCCAACGTCCACTGTGTACATTAGTGGTCCCTGCTGTGTGCATATCATTCCTGGCTGCCATTTTTCTGTTCCGTAGTCGCGGGCCAAGACTGGTTGCCCCATCTTGAAGCTCCTGGTTGGCTTCTCATTTATGTGCTGGAATTGCTTATCCTCAGCATCTCGTCTTATGTTTGGTTTGAGCAAATCCAGGCGACATCTTAGCCTTCGGTTGAAGAACATTATGGGTGGAGCTTGGTTGGTGACTGCATGTGTCGCATTCCGGTAAGCAAACAAGAAATTATCCACCTTGTGTTGTAGTGGTATGTCGTCATTATGCATTGCCTTTATTGCCTTTTTAAAGGACTGAACAAACCTCTCAGCCAATCAATTTGTGGCTGGATGATATGGGGCAGATGTGCAATGCTCACTCCATTATTCCTCAGAAACCTCCGGAAATCCTCTGACACAAACTGTGGCACATTGTCGGAGCAAATCTGTTCTGGCAAGCCATTCCTGGCAAAGATGGTCCGTAGGACTGCAATAGTATTCTCCGTGGTGGTGGAGGACATTTTGATGACCTCAGGCCATTTCGAATGGGCGTCCACAGCGATTAGGAACATTGAGTCCATAAATGGACCAGCAAAATCAATGTGTACCCGTTGCCATGGAGATGAGGGCCACTCCCATGGATGTAGTGTGGCCTGTGGTGGAGCGTTTTGGACCTTCTGGCATCCTGTGCATCTCTTGGTCATATCCTCGATTTCTTTATCGATTCCCGGCCACCACACAAACGCCCTGGCTAGGCTTTTCATTTTTACCCCTCCCAGATGACCCTCATGAAGCTCATTGAGCACTCTATCTCTCAACTTGGGTGGAATTACCACTCAGGATCCACACATCAAGGTCCCCCGGCACACTGACAGCTGTTCTCTCCTTGGCGAGAATGCTGGCAACAGTGAGTCGCTATGTGCTGGCCATCCCTTCACCGTCAAATCATAGACCCGAGAGAGTGTCGGGTCATTTCGGGTTTCCTTCTCTATACTTGAGTTTGTAACAGGTAGACATTCGACTATGGTCGCATGGAATATCTTAACAGGGTCCACTGCAGGTGCTTCCTGTAGCGTAGGCAACGGTAGGCGCGACAGCCCATCAGCATTTCCATGCTGTTTCGTACCCTTGTACTCTATGTCGTACTGATATGCCCCTAGAAAAAGTGACCATCTTTGCAGCCGTTGCGCCGTCATCACCGGAACGCCCTTCTTTGGGTTAAAAATGGAGACCAGGGGCTGATGATCAGTCAGTAGGGTGAATTCCTGCCCTTGCAGATAGTGATTGAACTTTTTCACCCCCCACACCAGGCTGAGGGCCTCCCTGTCAATCTGCGCGTAGTTACGCTCGGCTGAGGTTAACGAGCGCGACGCAAAGGCTATTGGCCTCTCTGAACCATCAAGGAATTTGTGTGACAGCACCGCTCCGATGCCATAGGGAGACGGATCACATGCTAACCGAATCGGTAGTGTTGGATTGTAGTGGGCCAATACTTCTTTTGAAGTGAATAGGCATTTACATTTCTGAAAGGCACGCTTACACTCATCACTCCATTTCCATGTTACTCCAGTTTGCAGCAGGGTGTTCAGTGGGTGCAGAATTGTAGATAAATTCGGCAAGAACTTATGGTAGTAGTTCACCAACCCGAGGAATGACCTCAGTTGTGACACATTTTCCGGTGCTGGAGCCTTGACTACAGCCTCAATCTTGTCCGGCGACTTATGCAACCCTTCCTCATCAATCATGTGGCCACAATACGAGATTTGTCTCCTGAAGAACTCGCATTTGGGGCGGTTGGCTCATAGCCCATATTCCTGTAATCTCGTGAGCACCTGCTCCAGGTTGGCAAGGTGTTCACTGTCATTTTCGCCCGTAACCAGGATGTCGTCCAAATAACACTGGGTCCCCGGGATCCCTTGCAGGACTTGTTCCATCGCCCTCTGCCAAATAGCCAGGGCTGCTGCTACCCTGAATACCAGTCGATTGTACTGGTAAAGGCCTTTGTGAGTGTTTATCGTGCGGTATTTCTTCGATGCTTCTTCCACCTCTATTTGTAGATATGCTTGGGCCAGATCAATCTTTGTAAAGCGTTTCCCTCCAGATAGTGAGGCAAAAATATCTTCTATCCGTGGAAGTGGATATTGTACTGTGTGCAGGACTGGGTTCACAGTTACCTTGAAGTCCCCACAGATGCGAACCTTCTTCGGTTCCCCAGGCGATTTCTTCATTACAGGAACGATGGGTGTGGCCCACTCGCTCCAGTCCACCTTGGACAGCACACCAGAACGCTCCAGACTCTCCAGCTCTGCTTCAACGGCTGTGCGGATCGCGTAAGGCATCGTTCTGACCTTAAAAAATTTGGGGTTTGCTTTATCTTCGATTTTTATCGTTGCCATTACTCCTTTTAGAGTCCCAAGTCCTTGTTGGAACACCACTTTTGTGTCAGTTAGAATCTTTGACAGTCGTCCAGGTGTGACGTCATCATCCTTTTTATCAGTCACAGTTATCGCCTGAATGGAATGCCAATCCAATTGTATTTTTTGGATACATTCACGTCCCAATAATGATGGTCCTCCATCTGGTAGTATATATAGATACAGTTTCTGTGTTTCCTTGCCGTTGTATTCAACTGGCATCCTTATTTTTCCTCTGGGGTAGACTTTTTTCCCCGTGTATGTCTTCAATACAATGGACGTCTCCTTCAAGGGTATGTGTGGGAATAGCCGCTCATAGTCTCATCGATTCATGACAGTTAGGGTTGATCCTGTGTCCAATTCCATCTTTACTGGGGACCCTGCTATCATGAGGGTGACCCAAATGGTTCGGTGATCCTCCTTTGCGAACACGTTGTGTAACTTTAGACAACTTAGTCTCCTGCTCCCAGAGTCCTTATCACTCTCCTGATCTTCTGAATTACTGTCTGTCAATTTCTTTACTTTCTTGTACTTTTCCTTAGTAGTTCTTGTAGTGTTGGTTTTCTTTCCTGACCTGCAGACTCTTGCTATGTGTCCCATTTTCCCACATTGCCTGCATACTTTGTCCTTAAACCAGCAGTCCTTCTGATCATGGGTTGTTCTGCCACAGCGATAGCACTTTTCTGCTCCATACGCCATTTCGTTAACGCTGTATTCTTGTGGTTTCTGTTGTATTTCCGCAGCACCCCGTGCTGCTGCTTCGTAGGATACTGCCACACTGAAAGCCTGTTCTAGCGTCAGGTCCTTTTCCGAAAGTAGTCGTTTCTGGGTTCCTTCACTCTGGAGCCCGCAGACAAACTTATCCCGTAAGGTATCTGCCAGTTCTGCTCCGAACTGGCAGTGCTTTGATAACTTGCGTAGTTCCGTAAGATAGTCAGCATTGCCCTCATCTTTGTGCTGGTTTCTTTTATGGAACTTGAATCTTTCTGCTATCAGCAGCGGTGTAGGGTTTAGGTGTTCCTGTAAGGTATTAACAATCTCTTCAAAACTTTTCTCCATTGGTTTAGGTGGGGTAATTAAATTCCACAATAGGCCGTACGTTCTCGCGCCCATCAAATTTAATAATACCGACGCCTTCTTTCCATCGGCCACCTCATTTGCCTCGCAGTACACTTCAATTCTTTCCACATACGTGGTCCAGTCTTCTACCTCGTTGTCGAAAGCAGTGATACTGCCACTCTTCGGCATCTTGAGTGATTTAAAATGGCGCCTCCTGCGCTTTTTCTTCTAACCCAATGGAAGAAAATGGTGCCTCCCGTGCTTTTCCTTCTTCCCCAATGGAATAAAATGGCGCCTCCCGCGCTTTTCCTTCTTCCCCTTGCTGCCAACGCTGCTCCTAGCATTCTACAGGGTAATGGCGGCGACCCGCGGCTTCGGCGCGTATCACTTTTCCTTCCCCTCGTTCTATCCTCTCCACGCTGCCCGGTTCTTGAGCACCGACCGCGCCCTGTGCGCTCCACCCTCTCTCTCTCTCTTCCTCCTGACGACGCTGCACGGCCCCTTTGCAGAGCCGCTCGATCGAGCCCGAGCCCGCCACAGTCCGGAAGGGTCAGCGCACTACCTGCTACCAGCACGACTTGCTGGAACACCTCGACTGGGGAGCCAGGCTCAGCTCTCCACAGCCTCCCCTGCAACTCTCCGATGGATCCCTGGGCGGTTGCCCGCGGTCGACGCCCGCCGTTCTGACTTCGACCTCCAAGAAGCTTCTCTTCAGGGAAAAGATCCCCGTGAGGTGATGCAGTACTGCAGGTGAGTTCGAACGTGCCCGTCGCCAGTGTAGTGTCCAGGTATCAATAATACTCGGACTGCAGGAGAACAATAAAACAGGTATTTACTGAACAGAGGGGGAACTCAAGACTGAAATACAGAAGCCTGCTATGGCTTTATATACAGGGGTGGTCACTGCCGGTACTGCAGTATAGAATCAGTTCTTCTCTTAAAGGTGCATACACAACAAGAATCGCCTCCGCACCAAGAGCAAGACACTCGGGAAAGGCGCTATCCAGAAAGGATCAGGAAGCCACCCCAAAGACTGAATTTATAAATAGACTATTTTCAGCTAATGTTGCATGTTAAATGAGTGTTATGGTACTGTTAATCTAAAAGGGGAGGAATTGTAATGTATGTACCTTTAAGGGGGGAACTACTTTTTACAGCTCATGTATACTGTAGTACCGGCAGTGACCACACCTGTATATAAAGCTGAGTAGTAATCTGTACAGATCAGTTGCAGTCTGAGCCACGTTGAGTAAACACCTATTGTACCGTTCTCCGCAGTCTGTGTCTTCTTATACACGGATGTAACAGTACTGCAGGCCTTTCTCCCCTTCTTAAAGGGGAGGGGCCTTGCGCAGCATGACCCGGGGCCCAGCTGGGCCAGCGGGGATCAGAATGCCGGCAAAAGAGCCCAGAACACAAGAGAAGTGCCGGACTCACGGGAGGCTTTACAGAAGGCCGGGGACGGCAAAGCAGGCAGGTGCTGGCAGGCAGCCAGCAACAAAAATGGCCGCCTGGCACCTCGCCTTTAATTAGCACCTCCCCGGCTGCAGGTAGGCTCCCCTGACCCCGTTGGACATAGCGTCCGGTGGTAAGTCAAGGGGCGCTACCAAAGATCGCGGCCGGGGCGTGAGCGGGGCGCTGCATACAGCGCTGATATCATCGCCGGCGGCGTAATGCTGTGGGGCGCTAACGGGAGACGCAAAGCAACCAAATTTTTCCTCCTAACAATTATTTTTAGTACAAATGCAAAATCCTGCAGGTGCTGGAAATATATTTTAGTTATTTTAGTAACTATATGTTACCATTGAAGACAGAACAGAATTATATGGAAATTAAATAAATGTTTTACCAAAAATATGTATTTTAGTTATGCAACAATCAGAAGTGGAGAGTTTTCTTTTAGTTTCCATGAAATAATGCTATTAAAGAGATGAGCGCTTTCTCTGTTTCCAATACAACTTAGAGCAAAGGAATCATTCAAAATGTGTATTGCTTTTGGCCATGGTACAAAAGTTCTACTACAATCTTCAAAGTGTTGAATGGATTTTTTTGTAAACACTTTCATGTATTATGTATTTTGTCAGCACCTGCTAATCTTGTTAATTCTAAAGAGTGAAGTTGTGTGCCAAACAAGCTGAACATCTACTAGGATTAAAGATAAAAATCATCAAAGCATTCTGATTTAAGTGATTGCCCAATAAAGATGAAATTGAGCATTCTTGAGAGATAATTTAGTAAAACCTGGCTTGTTCAGAAAGTGGTGATGAAAGTATCTTGTTGTATCACTGCTATCTTACTGGAGGGTCTGAAAACTTGGCCTCAGAGTAAATAAATTACTCATTGTCTAACTCTGATCAACCGAACTGGCAAATTCAATTTCTAAATTTTTCTCATAGGCCAAAACAGCTATAAAACTGACCTAGCTGAGGAATGTTTAAGTTCTGTCTCTATCTCATTGACTAAATCGAGGAGCTGCTATGTAATGATTAATGAGGGAGTTTCGACATTCCTGGTGACCTACTTTTAATGACGAGCACAGCCATTTAGCAACTACATTGATTAAAGAATATAAAAAACAAAAGTAAGCTGGAGCATTGTAAAAGCGTTAAGTGCAATTGCAAAACTCACTGCATAATAAGATTTAAAGGCCAGTTACCATCTTTTTCAATCCTACCCCATACCCAAAGTAAAGTATTGCATTTTGTTGAAAGTCACCATCTCCATTTCATAATGGATTTCTCGATTGGATGAGTGTGCTTCAGTTTGTAGATTACATAATACCTCCCTGCACCCATTAACTTTAAAATAAATGTATCAAAAGGGTTGCGAAATTCCTGTCATTTCCAGATTTTTAGCAGTATTTTGACCTAGTAACTATTAATCTCCTCACCATCCCATGTACCTCATAATTTTGCCCCTTATTCCCTCTTTCTACATCTAAATCTTGAAATCCAAACACTGGGACAGACAAAAACCAGTAGCTCGCAGTAGATGTCTGGAATTACTGGTGATTTAAAATAAGCCAGTTCTCGGTTCTGTCATTTTGACGTACTGTTCTGGTATCTAAATCTCTGTAGTAGAGCTGAGTCCAGATTGTTGAAGTTTATAGCTGTTTTAAGCAAGATTTGTTGTTGTTTCCCCTCTCTTACATTGTTCCAAGTTTAGAAGAATGAGAGGTGATGTCATTGAAACATATAAAATTCTTGCAGGACTTGACAGGGTAGATGCAGGGAGGATTTTCCCCTGGCTGGAGAGTCTAGAACCATGGGTCACAATCTCAGAATAAGAGGTCGGACATTTAGGACTGAGATGAGGAGATTTTTTTTCTCTCAGAAGATTGTGAATCTTTGGAATTCTCTACTCCAGAGGGCTGTTAATGCTCAGTAGATGAGTATATTCAAGACTGAGATCAATAGATTTTTGGGCACTAAGGAAATCAAGGGATATGGGGATAGGGTGGGAAAGTGGAGTCGATGTAGAAGTTCTGCCATGATCTTACTGAATGGCAGAGCAAGCTCGAGGGGCCACAGGGCCTACTCCTGCTCCTATTTCTTATGTTCTTATGTACCCTATTCATGACCGTCCCAGGAGGCATTTAAATGAGGCATTTCACTGGTGGCATTTAAATGAGGCCTGGCAATTAAAATCATCATGGATTCCTGCTACTTCTACCAGAGGGTAATCAACTGCCCGGAATGGAATCCCACTCCAAGTTAAAATCCATTACCACATGTTGAGGATGAATTCTCTATTGCTCTCACCTTATTTTCTGTTCATCCAACAGCAGCTAGTTAAATTATTGGTGTTGCTTCCTTTAAGCCAATTTTCTATGGAAAACTTCATATCTCCACAGACAAGAATGGCCAGCACAGTCTCTTCCAAGGGAGTGAGTTGAAGCTAGGAATGGGAGATGTGCCTCGTGTTTGGTGCAGATTGTTGACAGGTGAGCGATTGGGGTGGGGCGTCATACATTTGAGCAGGTTGCAAGGCTAGTGGTGCAGTTGGTAGGAGACAGCTTTTAAAGATGCATTCACTGACCTTGACCAGTGGTCTGAGGTCATGAAGCTTCTTTGGGCACTGGGGGTGACACTGCTGGCAGTGATGGTCTTGGTGATGTGGTCCCACATTGTTTTTTCTGGAGGGCCTCCTGGCCTCTGTGGGTAGAGGAACTCTCTTGCAGTGTTGACCCCCTGCATAAAGTTGGAGTGCTGCGTGCGAGACCCTGGGTGCCCTTCACTGGCTTGCTGAGCCATTTGTGTTAGTGCTGAAGCACTATTACCATTTTTTTTAGGTGCAAAAGGCAATTCAGCTTTAAGAGCTGAAGACTGTCATTTGGGAATTATTTTAAAAAAAATTTCAGAAGACAGTTTAGCTCTAAGGGCTAAAAACTGTCTATTTTTAAATTATTTTAACTTTTTTCATTTTAGAAGGCAGTTCCCCTTTAAGGAACCGACACTGCTTTCTAAAATGACAGCCTTGCTTTTAGAGAATGCTGTTCTTGCTCCAATGACACTATGGCCATGCTACCTTGTGCCTCCTGCTGAGACTACCACCACAAAAACCGACCTTGCATGGTAAGTTTAGCGCTGGGCTAATGTTACTTAGCAACCGACACCAATGCCCTGGTCCTGCCACTGCCATTAATTTCAGCGGCTGTTAACTCCATCTGGTGGTGGCACTGACAGGTTTTTAGCACTCTCCAATTTCTAGCCCTTGGTCTATCTATCTATCATTGTAAAGTATTGTCTACATGCTCCCTCAGCTGTTTTACTGCATCTTACTATTAAATTTGATTCAGTTTTATGTGGGTTGTTTTTTGATAAAGTGGCTGCTTGACCTCTTGCATTAAATGTGTTGCTCAGTCTCCACTAAGTAAAATAATGGCCTGGAATTTACAATCAGCGGTGAAGTGACAGCGCTCGCCGCTGACCTTGAAGAAAGCTGCCCACAGAAGATCTAGCGATCTCTGTGGCGTGAATTTCAGCTCTCCCAAAATTAGTTTGAATCTGTGCAAAATCAAGTAAATCGCAAGCGTCCAGCAATAGTATGGTCATCAACCAGGCTAAGCAGCCACTCACATTGAAGAATTCTCACAGACAGCAAACCAGGAAGTAAAATGCACAGGTTATAATTTACTTTTGATAAATTTTACAGAGACTGGAATAAAAATTGGGACATACACATATGATTAAGGTAGAAGCTGAAATATCATAAGCAAACTTCTTTTTTTTTAAATTATTATATTAAAAGCCATGTAATTCTTATCACGTTAATGGAAACATTTGACATTCCACAAATATAGCACTGAGCTTTAATGGGCAGGCAGATTGGGAGCTGGGGGCTCCAAAATGGTCGGGAAACCCAGGAAAATGGGTTTCCCACAGCTCTGCTAAAATTAATGGCATGGTCTGATTTGCATGGCAAATCTTTGTTTCCCACCCACAGCCAGCCACATTAAGAGCCTGGCTGGCTCCGGGTGGGTAGGCCTGTGGCACTAGGCCTCAGAGAGGAGGAATGGAGGAAGGAATCGCGTTGGGGCCGGGGGGGTGGCCAGAGCAGCATCAGGCGGGCCAGAGGTGCCAGTGGGGGCGGCGGGGGGTGGGGGGGGCGTGTGCGGGTAGTCGGAAGAGGATCGGGAGCCGGGATCAGCATGGTGGGATGGGGGTTGTTTGAGGATCGAGGACTGGGACCAGCACGGGGAGAGGATGGTGGTTGGTGGGGAGTCAGATGAGGATCGAGGGGCCGGGACTAGCACGTGGAGGGGGAGGCGGGGCGGGGCTGTGTCAGTGAGGATCGGGGGCTGGAGGAGCAGGGGTGGGGGTGCTAGGAAACCATCGGCGGCAGGAGGAGCATGGGAGGGGATGTCGGTGGAGCAGGGGTTGGGTCGGCAATGATCGGGGGCCGGAGTGCCAGATCGGGGGCTGGAGGAGTTTGTGGGGGGCCGGGGGGGGGAGGCCTCGCAGTAGGAAATCGGAGGTCGGGGGGGGGTTTAGATCGGAGGAGTCATAAAGGGGTGTCTCTGATCGTGGGGGTGGGTTAGGTAGGGATACTGGATACAGGAGGTAAGTGTAAAGGCATTTACCTCCTGGGTCCAGCAGTCCTTGCCTTACTTTAGCTGGCAGGTTTCACAAGGCCTGCAAAACCCGACCAGCTGAAGTTAAATTCAAAATGGAGGTTAAAGCAGACTTCCAGCCTCATTATAATATTTTATTGGACGACCAACCTCCTGGCAGCGGCTTGGCTGCCCACCCACCCCCCCGTCCCATCTCCATTAAAACCGGAAATGGGCAGGTTGGAAGCAGGTTCTGGTCAGGATTCAGATGTTTAACACTTTGGGCTGGATTTTCATTCAGGTGCGGGTTGGTGTCGTGTAATCCGCATTTCATGTTATCCACATGAATCTAATTTGTTGTGGGAGATTGATGCAATATTAACTTAATTGCCCAATTGAGTTCCAGCGTGTGGGAACCCATGGCAAATGAGTATTTCCAGTCAGAAAGTCGCATAATATGACATAATTATTGCTGCTACATTTAAGGTCTGCAACAAGCCTTGCTTCATCTGCAGGCTGCCAACATTTTGGCATTTACTGTTAGAGGAACCTGGAGTCACAATGGCCAGCAACAGACCTAGGGCTGCTCCCAGGTTCGACGATGTTGCCCTGCAGGCTTTAGTGGAGGGAGCAAGAGCTCACAAGAAGGTGCTCTTCCCTTCATCAGGGAGGAAGAAGCCTCCGCAACAGACAAAGGCTGTGTGGCAGCAAGTGGCAGAGGAGGTCAACTCCTTATCGTCTACCTGCAGCACCTGGATACAGTTCAGGAAGAGATTTCATGACCTTCAGCACACTGGAAAAGTGAGTATGAATTTCCCATCACTCTCAATCTGATCCCCAATGCCTTTCCTCACCAGCACTCAGCTTTAGCAATCTCTTCCTCCACATCCCACTTGACACTGATTCAATGCACCCTTACCCATTCCCTCTCTCTCTATGGTCACATTCACCTAACTATTCGACTATGCAGCCCTCACACTCCCTATCATTCTGATGCTATGAAAACAACTGACAACACACAGGGAGGGCCCTTGGTCTTCCAACCTCACTCCATCTTTGTCTCCTTCTAAGCATCTATGCTATGGATTCTCTACACTCACTCCTTCATTCTCACTCAGCCTCTACTTGTCTCCCTCATTGCAGGAAAAGAGAACTCACAATAAAAGAGAATGAGTGAGGACAGGAGGAGGGCCACCATCAGTAGCCCACCTCACCCCCTGGGAGGAGGCGGTCCTCGAGATTGTAGGAGTGGAGGACGACACGCATGTGGGGGACAGACAGACGGGTGCATCACACCAAGCTGGTGACAGAATAGTTTTCTATCTCTCTCAATGACATTGCATGAGTCGCTGATAATGTTTCGGAAGCTCTAACAGCTGGACTAATGATCATCTGCAATATGCAATGTGCATGTAACCTTGGCATCACATCTCTGACTCTTTCCTTTACTCCCCCACAGGACCATCGCAAGCACCCGTCCCCACTAGCCAGGAGGAACAGGCTGAGCCTCCAGACTCCTCAGAGGAAGCTGCAACCTCTGAGGGCGTAGCGTCAGCAGAATTCAGCGCACCCAGCACCAGCGCAGACACTCACACCTCGGTGGGACCTTCGGGACATAGAGTAGTGTTATCACCTGGTGTATCACAGCTCACCAGTGAGCATCAGCAGATTGTGGAGACAGGGACAGCAGTGGAGAGTCCTCGTCGGAGGGCGCAGGACTCTGCCAGCTCAGCTCAGCTGCATGTTGACACTCTGCCCCTGGGTCCATCCACAGTATCAGCAGTGATGGAACTCCAGGCACAGATGCAGGAATCTCTGGCAGGTTTTGTCTCCAGGGTTGCTGCGGGTGTGGAGTGAATGGAGGAGTCCATAGCGAACATGAGCAGAGCCTTTGTGGAGACATTGGTGTATGAACGCATCAACACGGAAAGGATGGCAACCTCCGTGGAAAGGATGGCTATGGTAGAGGAGAGGATGGCTATGGCCATGGAGGAGCTAAGTCGCCAGAGTGTTGAAAACATGGTGAGTGTTCTGAATAGACTGACATCTCTGGAGGAGCGATGGTCAGCTTTTGAACAGAGAAACCAGACCTTCATGGCAGGCCCTCTGAAGAGGACTGCCAGTGCAGGTACGGCTCCCCATGGCCCCCCTGATTTGCAGCAAGGTGCTCTCAAGCCACTTGCAAGCGCTGAGGGGGACCTGACCTATGAAAGGTAAGTTGGTGGCAGACATCAAGGAAGTGGGGGCTCCTCTCCAAGTGCTCACACTTCCATGCCACTGCAGAGCCCTCGGTCAGAGCCCCACCGGAGTACACACCCAAGTGAGATAGGCGCCTCAACCCCTGCACAGCCGCAGGAGCAGCAGACTGCTGACGAGCCCTCACAGGTTCGCCACCCCAGAGGATGCCAGCCAAAGGTGTCGAGTCAGGAGCAGCAAGAAAGTGAGCATCTGCTGAAGCCACAGGGGAAGCACCACATAGGAGCACGCGTAAGAGAAAGATACTGCACAAATAGTCACAAGGGTAGTCACTTGGGTGAAATTTGATGCTTTATGTGTAAAAGCCATCATATGAATCATATAGATAAAAAATCTGATGGCTACTGCTGTAGTTGTGGCATGTGTCATTTTGCAAATGGGACTTCCACATTGAGGGCTTAGGGTTACTTGCAATTATCAGTATGGTGGTCAAATTGCTAGGAATCAGCTGGTTCGTGGCCATTGTCGCTGCTCAGGTAAGAAGATGCGAGACAAAAGTGCTTCAGTGGCTAGGCTAAGCATATCTGGCCAAGGTGAGTGCGTTCCTTGCATCCCGGGCAGCTATATTCTCTTGTACTGCTGCCGCTGGTTGATGGGCCTCAGCAGGATGTTCGTTTTCACTCTCCTCCTCCTCATCTGAGGAGGATATGTGAAGAGCCACTTGGTCCTCAGGAATCTGCAAGCCACGACACTGTGCCATGTTGTGAAGTGCACAGCAAACCACGACGATTCTGGAGACCCTGGCTGCTGAGTACCGCAGGGCTCCACCTGATCTATCCAGGCATCTGAAGCGCATCTTCAGCAAACCGATGGTTTGCTTGATTATGGCTCTGATGGACATGTGGCTGGAGTTGTAGCTCTCCTCAGCTTCGTTGGATGGTCTCCTCAACGGCGCCATTAGCCACATCATTGGGGGATAGCCCTTGTCTCCAAGTAGCCATCCGTTAAGTTGGTCTGGCGGACTGAAGAGCGGAGGCACCCTAGACTGGCGCAGTATGAAGGAATCATGGCAACTGCCAGGGTACTTGGCACAAACATGCAAAATTTCCTTCTTGTCGTCACACACCAGCTGAACGTTAAGGGAGTGGAAGTCCTTGCGATTGACAAAAATACCTGGATTGCAATGGGGTGCCTTAAGGGCCACATGTGTGCAGTCAATGATGCCCTGCACCCTTGGAAAGCCTGCCAGATTAGCAAATCCAACCGCACGCGCCGTGACACTTGCTCGATCCTTGGTGAAATGGATGTGATTGTGCGCGAGGACAAAGAGGGCATCGATTACCTGCGTGATGCAAGTGTGTGCGGCTGGCTGGGAGATGCTGCTGATGTCTGCTGCTGATCCCTGGAATGAGCCTGAGGCAAAAAGGTTGAGTGCGGTGGTGACTTTGACGGCACTGGTAAGTGTTGTCCACCTGGTCCTCTGGCCTGCAGGTCTTGTTGCAGCATGGCGCAGATGTCACCCACTACCTCTCGCGAAAGTCGGAGCTGCCTTTGGCACTGCTGCTCAGACATGTTGAGATAGCTGACCCTGTGTCTGCAGACCCTGTTTGTGGGGTATCTCCTGCGCCAATGGGCTTCCATGTGCTGGCCCCTTCTGGCCTGTGCATCTTCAGGTGGGTGAGGCAGCAACCTGGTGCTCCTGTTGTTGCTGCTGCTGTTGTTGCTGCTGCTGTTGAGCCTGCTGTTGTTGCTGCTGCTGTTGTTGCTGCTGCTGTTGAGCCTGCTGTTGTAGTTGCTGCTGTTGTTCGGCCTCATCTAATATCCAGAAGGGAAGGAAATAAATGGCTCCCATGCTTCTGGTAGATGCCTCAGTTGAGGAAGCGCTCAGTGAAGGTGGCGAGAGGGGTTTCCCAGGAGGTCACACTGGAGATGGGTGTCAGGCGCCAAGCTTCCACAGGTGTGGTTAAGCCTTCTAAAAGTTGCCCCAAACCTGAGACCACTAAGTCCTGCCACCTGCAGATGATGGCTGATCAAATCTCCTCTTTAATGGTTGACCTGCAGCTGATAG
Source organism: Somniosus microcephalus (assembly GCF_052327205.1). Classification (NCBI taxonomy): domain Eukaryota; kingdom Metazoa; phylum Chordata; class Chondrichthyes; order Squaliformes; family Somniosidae; genus Somniosus; species Somniosus microcephalus. The sequence goes on from NC_140991.1 coordinate 225,115,266, forward strand.
TCATCAATCCAATTGTGCTCCCGCCAGGTTTCACCGTCGTGTTTCCCATCAGGCGTGTTTCACATGAGAAAAGGGTTAAAATCGCAATGGCCATTCAAAATGGCACTATAGAGGCAATTTAGAGCTTGTTAACGGCCTTAACGGCCTATCCCACCTGTTGGAGGTGGGGATGGAGTCGGGACCAGTAGACACGAATTTTTGAAAATTGCATGTAGGCGGGATGGAGTCGGGGTCGGGCCCGCCCGCCAGGTTTTGCAATTTTAACCACCCGCACGCCTCCAATCCCGCCTCCACGACCCAATGAAAATCCTGCCCTTTAACTTCCCAGGCAACCCCAACCCAGCCGTTTTTTTAGGTTAATATTCCCCCCATAAAATTAGTTTCTCAGGGCCAGAACGGTTGTTCAGCAGCAAATACGCTGTTAAAAACCCAGTTACACCGCTTTCAACAAGGCTTATCTTTTTCAGGAGGGGTTTAACAGTAATATTCCAGTATAATAGGGAAAGTTTTTGTCAAGATCATTGATCTGAATTGATTGCCGGCTCTGGGGAGTTCCACAGCACAACCTGTGGAGGGGCAGGGAATGACTGACCGCAACTTCAGGATTTCCATGTTTACCTGCACATGCGGTGATTCCAGAAGTTGCCGTCACTTTCAGAAGAGTAATGACGGCAAATGTCATTACCACCACAAAATCTGGGCCAATATTGTGTTTTGCTTGTAACATTTCTAGCAACACAAAGCCCTTGCGTTTCCATTGGACTCTGGGACCCAAACATTTCGACTTCAGTACAGTGCACTGTAAGGAGGATAGTGAAAAAGTAAAAGCAGCATGTGAAATCTTTAGAAAACCAATGGCCTTAACAATGACAGACTACCCCCTAGTGGCTCAGGCAGAGAGAGCAAATTTCTACAGTTTTAATGGATTCTAAGTGCTTGTTTCGTTTTAACTGAAGAATCTTTCTCCCGAGGTCTTTTCCGGAGTCAATTAGTCAATACTTAAGTTTTGTTTCCGATAGAGTCAAGTAAAGGTGCAACCATGAGCTGAGGTTGGCACTGGGCAACCAGGTAATTCTGGGATTTGAAGCAATGGGAAAAGGGACATAATCAATGGCAAAAACATTTAATGGTGAGAACATGCCCCCCAGCAAACCCACTCAGAGGTTGGATCCATGGAGTTAAATATTATATACTAACCAATTTTCATTTAAAATAAATGACAACGTTAAGTAACGACCAGCTATAATTTATCATACTTTGACAAGACTAACATTGCCTAATCAATATGTCCCAGAACTGATGACTTTACAACTATCTATTTCACAAACATATGCCACAGGAATCAATATTAAAGCTATTTATTTGGCAGCACGGTGGCATAGTGGTTAGCACTGTTGCCTCACAGCGCCAGGGACCCGAGTTCGAATCTGGCCTCGGGCGACTGTCTGTGTGGAGTTTGCACATTCTCCCCGTGTTTGCGTGGGTTTCATCCGGGTGCTCCGGTTTCCTCCCACAGTCCAAAGATGTGCGAGTTAGGTTGATTGGCTATGATAAATTGACCCTTAGTGTTAGGGGGATTAAATACGTGGGGTTACGGGGATAGGGTGGGATATGTGTTGGTGTAGGGGTTACGGGGATCGGGTGGGATATGTGTCGGTGCAGGCTCGATGGGCCGAAATGGCCTCTATCTGCACTGTGGGGTTTCTGTGATTCTGTGAATTTATTTAACTCAAAAACAATTCAGGAAATTTGTTCATAAAGAGGTTGAAAATTGTGAAACTTCCTGACAACAGAGATAAGGCAAATCCTAAAAGCACACACTTAAAATCCAGGAAGATAAATTATACTTCTAAACTCAGTACTTGAGGGTAACACTTCATAGATTGTTTTATCTGTAAACCCAGGATCATGACATTAGTGATAGCCATCATACTGTATGCACACACATTAGTTGTGTTTGTAAATATATAACATGTCAGTATGGTTTTGTACTGTTTTTGGTTTATACAGTGTCTTCCTAGAGCCACTGTGAAAACATGCTTTAAAACCAAAGGAGTTAACGTTGGTTAAATATTTATAGTGAGCAAATAAACAGGCAGGAGGGAGCTATAGTTCAGTGCATTGTATGGCTCAGACAACGGCCCAGAAATTCGGGTCAGGGGCTTCCCGCAGGTGCAAGCCCCCGACCTGCACTTACCTTGCGCGCCGGCAGTTGAGCTGTAGGGCCCCGTGGAATTCCACTCCGAGGCCTGGCCCAGCTGCCGGCGCGCTGTGCTTGCATGTCCCAGGGGCGTAGTTAGTGTGATGCGTCCCCTGGGATCACGTGAGCCATGGGCAGCCAAACGGAGGAGGGGAAAGCCCATTCATAAGATTGACAGGAAGACCTGTCTAAACTTAGGAATGCTACGGGCCTCAAAATAACAGTAAACCTTCAAATAATTTTTTTTTTAAATAAATTATAAATTACATTAAATAACTATTTTAAACAATAATTTAAATTTTTGAAAAAAATAATTTTATAAAAAAACAGGGCTAAAAATAAACTTACCTTGCTTTAAAGTATTTAAAAATAATAAACCTGTGGAAAAAATGTTTTAATTTTAATTAATTGACCACTTACCTTGTAAAAAGCAGGCCTTACGCCTGCTTTTTAAATGTGTAAATCCTGCAGGCTTACCCTCCTGGGAAAACCTGCAAAAAAAACCTAAGTTCAAAGCGCACACGCAGCCTCCCCTGCGTGCGCATTCGACCTCTGAACCTCTTCGTTCAGAGGATCGGAAGTGCCGGTTTCCCGCGCCTGCGCAGTGCATGCAAGAAACCGGCACTTCCATCGGGTCCACGCGTGAGTACCCTGTGCGTACTCACGCATTGGGACCCGAATTTCTGGGCCAACACCATGAACTGCTCCTATTAGATTATAAAGTATCTCAGGATCTATTGAAAATGTGTTGATATTTGACTTTGATGTGTGACACCTACAATTTTTGTTATATAGACCATTGCAAAAGTCATAAAAATTACTTAAGTTGATCAGTCTAGTGCGAGTCACATCACAAGTAAAATAAACTGATCTCAGCCTTCTGTTCTACCCTCCATGAATGATTTAATACGTTTAAGCTATTTCAGTGTCCTTGGCTTACAACCTTCTAGGATTGACCACATAACTCGTGTCACCCATAAACTAGGAAAATCAGTGAAGAAAAACACTATTAGCATATAATAATTACCATACATGGAATTTCCCTGTAATCAACTACTTTTTTTGCTGAACTTTATATATTCTTATAATCCTTAAAAACATATAATGCACTTTAGTTGCACTTATTCTTGGACCATTCCAGAAAATGCTAAAAACTTTCACCAAAATAAATAATTTTAAATGCAAAAATTCCTTACAATGTGCGCATTACAATGTGTGCATTACAGTGTCTGAAATAAGAGACCAGTAAGTGACTGAGAAGTTGGTATCACACCATCTGAGCACGTTGTAATTCATTCCCATGATGTCTGTTATTCTATATATAGCAACCCTGCTATTCACATAAGAGCTGTGCCTGTATTCTCTTCTAACTACACATGAAAGCAGCTGTGATTTTCCTGAAACTGTATATACATTCTGGAGTGCATTTTTAACAATTTTGTAAGGGTATCTTCAAAGGCCATGTACAGCTGTAAGGACAGGGAATTTCCATACCCACCATTGAAATGCATCAGTGACACTTCTGGGCCTAGAGCCAGCCCTGAGATTTAAACAAAACTTGAATGTATCCAAAAGCATGATATTTACATGTAAATGTTTCTATCTTTTCTGCAAAGTGATAGAAATGTGCTGACAAACATATTTCCTAACAATAATGAATCAAAAATACAAAGGGGCGCTCTGCATAACAAATAGATTATAACCTTCATCGGATATCAAAAATAAAACCAGTCTACCATCTACAGTCATTAAAATACTCCAGCAGATTTTTTAAATTATTTACTAGCAGATCTCCAATAGTGTCACTTGCACTAAGTCGGAGGGTACATTTAAGTGTGACTGAAAGTAAGTAGGGCATTTCAAGAAGTGCATATTATATGCAGGAATTTAAGGCTGTGAAATTCGGCTCTGCAGTGCCAATTTTTTCGGCACTAAGGCTGCCTTTTTGAGTCCAAAATGACTTCTGCGCCATGCATGCTCACTTCTGGTGTGGGCTGTGCCGGATATTATTTTGCTGAGGTCGTTAGCACAAGCGCTAGAAGCGTGCGCTGGAAGTATGCAAAGTACGCAGGTCATGGACTCGTGACATCAGTCAGCGTGTAACACTGATTTGACGCCAGCGCTGCCATTTTCGACCTCAACGCTCTAGCTAACACCCTCTCTTAAATACGCACAGCTGAACATGCGTTCAGCAGCAGGAAGGAATCCCCACCAGTGCTATTTAAAGGGATCATCAACTGCTTTCAGATTAGTTGCTAATTGATTTCTACTGGTCCTTGATGAGTTTATAGAAGTGTTTGGTTGTTTATCTTATTTGAAGCTGCTTAAATCACCAGGGAGGGTTGTGACAGGTTACGTCAAGGCTTATGGTCAGGCCAGTTGCTCCCAAACATGGGTACAGTGGTTTGTATCCTCCTTGGCCTGCAGCATGACAAGGAGGATAAGCAGAGGCGGCAAAGAGGAGAACAAGCTGCTCGAAGATGGAGAAGGAGGAGGGGGTGAAGGACTGACAGCAGAAGGCCATATCCACCCAGGGTCTTCAGGAAGCAATTCTTCTATCTCAACCTCAGCGAGGAGCAGTGTATGCGATGTCTCTGCTTCACTAAGGAGGTGCTCTGTCACCTGTTACAGGCAGAACTGCAGCCTCAGAGCAAAGCAAGGACAGCTTTGCCAGTGGCTGTGAAGGTGTGTGTGGCCATGAATTTTTATGTGTTGGGCTCCTTCCAGGCTGGAGCAGGCGATATTTCCAACATCTCCCAGTTTGCTATGCACTGTTGCGTAAGGAAGGTCACTGAGACTTTGTATGCAAAGTGAGGTGAATACATTTCATTCTCTCTTGCCAGAGAGAAACAGATGGAGCGAGCACACGGCTTCGGCAAGATATCAAGCATCCCCACGGTGCAGGGTGTCATTGAATGCACACATGTCAATTTCTGGGTGCCGCATGTGAATTCTGAGATGTACTGCAACCGGAAGGGAATCCACTTCCTCAATGTTCAGCTGGTGTGCGACCATAATCAGTGCATCATGCAGGTTAATGCTCGTTATCCTGGCAGCAGTCATGATGTCTTCATTCTGCGGCAGTCCACATTACCATCCGCATTTGAGCCACCACGATAAACCAGAGGGTGGCTACCAGGCAACAAGGGCTATCCGCTGACCACCTGGCTCATGACTCTGGTGCGCAACTCAAGATCACGTGGACAGCATGCATATAATGAAAGCCATGCTGTCAGACAGAATATGATCGAGCAGATCATTGGGGTGCGTAAACAACGCTTCTGCTGCCTGGATCGCTCTGGAGGAGCCCTGCAGTATTCAGCAGAGCGGGTATTAAGTGTCATGGTGGTCTGCTGCATGCTGCACAACCTCGCCATCATGAGGGAACAGCCTTTGCCACTAGGTATACATTGAAGAGCTGACAAGGAAGAGGAGGAGGAGGAGGAAGAGGAGGAGGAGGAAGAGGAGGAGGAAGAGGTGGAGGAAGGGAGGAGGCAACCAACACAGCTCCATTCTGGCCGGGTTTTCCATGATCAACTCATTCGACTGCAGTACCAGTGAAAGCAACCCCAATTCCCCATTCACCTACACCTTACCTTTCCTTAGTTACTGACCATCACAGTGTACTCTTGGCCACAATGCTAAAATAAAAGCCACCACAAAACAAACATTCCAAAACAAATTTAAAAATCAAAGCATCCAATATTAAATACCAAAGTCAACTAAGCACACTTGTGCACTCGCTTAGTGCCTGTCTTCCATGTGTCTTTGCCTGTCCTAGTGCTCATACGCAGTGCTACCCCAGTGGCTGCAGCCTGGCTGGTGGAACGCTGCTGACCTTTAGTGGTGGAGACTGTAGATGGCCTTGGAGGACGATCTCGAGAAGCTCTGGGCCTATAATGCCCAACTTCGGACTTCACCATCTCGGCATGGGCAGCAGCAGTCCAGGCTGGCTGGCTGACAGGCAAAAGCAAGTGTGCTGGCGGAGTAGCAGTGGTGGGAGCATAAATGCAGTCATCCTGAAAGAGGACAGCAGGTTCGTGCTGGGCGGAGTCACTCACTCCCCCGGGGTGGTGCCTCAGCAATCCTAATAATCTGTTGGAGGACAGATTGCTGGACTGTTGTGACATCCTGCAAGCTCCTTTCAACACTGGTAACCGCAGCCATGATGGCAACAGTCTGGGCTTGTGTGGCAGAAAGCTGAGCTTGCATGACAGAGGTCTGAGCGTCCACTGCGGCAACCAGACATTGGGTGGCTTCTGTTCGTGCTACAATGGAAGCTGAGAAACATAGAAACATAGAAGATAGGAGCAGGGGTAGGCCATTCGGCCCCTCGAGCCTGCTCCGCCATTCAATGCGATCATGGCTGATCATGTAAATTCAGTACCCTGACCCTGCTTTCTCCCCATTTCCCTTGGCCCTCTTAGCCTTAAGAAATATATCTAACTCCTTCTTGAATATATTTAATGAATTGGCCTCAACTGTCGTCTGTGGTAGAGAATTCCACAGGTTCACCACTCACTGGGTGAAGAAATTCCTCCTCATCTCAGTCCTAAATGGCTTACCCCTTATCCTTAGACTGTGACCCCTGGTTCTGGACTCCCCCACCATCGGGAACAGCCTTCATGCATCTAGTCTGTCTAGTCCTGTTAGAATTTTATAAGTTTCAATGAGATCCCCTCTCATTCTTCTAAACTCCAGCGAGTATAAGCCTAATCGACCCAATCTCTCCTCATACGTCATTCCTGCCATCCCAGGTATCAGTCTGGAGAATCTTCGCTGCACTCCCTCCATGGCAAGAACATCCTTCCTCAGATAAGGCGACCAAAACTGCACACAATACTCAAGATGTGGTCTCACCAAGGCCCTGTACAACTGCAGCAAGACATCCTTGCTCCTGTACTCGAATCCTCTCGCTATGAAGGCCAGCATACCATTTGCCTTCTTAACCGCCGACTGCATCTGCATGCTTACCTTCAGCGACTGGTGCACAAGGACACCCAGGTCTCGTTGCACTTCCCCTTTCCCAATCTATTGCCATTCAGATAATAATCTGCCTTCCTGTTTTTGCCACCAAAGTGGATAACCTCGCATTTATCCACATTATACTGCATCTGCCATACATCTGCCCAATCGCCCAACCTGTCCAAATCATACTGGAGTTTCTCTGCATCCTCCTCACAGCACACACGCCCACCCAGCTTTGTGTCGTCTGCAAACTTGGAGATATTACATCTAGTTCCCTCATCTAGATCATTCATATATATTGTGAACAACTGGGGTCCTAGCACCGATCCCTGCGGTACCCCACTAGTCACTGCCTTCCACTCGGAAAAAGACCCGTTTATTCCAACTCTTTGCTTCCTGTCTGCCAACCAGTTTTGTATCCAAGTCAGTACCTTACCCCCATCCCATGTGCTTTAACTTTGCACGCTAGTCTCTTATGCGGGACCTTATCAAAAGCCTTCTGAAAGTCCAAATACACCACCTCCACTGGTTCTCCCTTATCTATTCTACCAGTTACATCCTCAAAAATTTCCAGTATATTGGTCAAGCATGATTTACCTTTTGTAAATCCATGTTGACTTTGTCTGATCCTGTCACTGTTTTCCAAGTGCTCTGCTATTACATCTTTTATAATGGACTCTAGTATTTTCCCCACTACCAATGTCAGACTTACCGGTTTATAATTCCGTGTTTTTTCTCTACCATCTTTTTTAAATAGTGGGGTTACATTAGCTACCCTCCAATCCATGGGAACTGTTCCAGAGTCTATAGAATTTTGGAAGATGACCAGCAATGCATCTACCATTTCTAGGGCTACTTCCTTAAGTACCCTTGGATGTAGATTATCAGGCCCTGGGGATTTATCGGCCTTCAATCCTGTCAATTTCCCTAACACCATTTCCCTACAAATACTGATTTCATTCAGTTCCTCCCTCTCATTAGACCCTATGTTCCCCGACATCTCTGGCAGTTTATTTGTGTCCTCCTTTGTGAAGACAGAACCAAAGTATGTATTTAATTTGTCCGCCATTTCTTTGTTCCCCATTATAAATTCCCCTGATTCTGACTGCAAGGGACCTATGCTTGGCTTTACCAATCTTTTTCTCTTCACATATCTATAGAAGCTTTTACAATCAGTTTTTATGTTCCCTGCAAGCTTACTCTCATACTTTATTTTCCCCCTCTTAATTAATCCCTTTGTCCTCCTTTGCTGAATCCTAAACTGCTCCCAATCGTCAGGTTTGCTGCTTTTTCTGGCCAATTTATTTGTCCTCTCCTTGGATCTTATGCTATCTCTAATTTCCCTTGTTAGCCACGGTTGATTCACCTTTTTTGTTTTATTTTTATGCCAAACGGGGATGAACAAATTCTGTAGTTCATCCATGCGATCTTTAAATGTTTGCCATTGCCTATTCATCGTCAACCCTTTAAGTTACATTCCCCAATCCATCCTAACCAACTCGCGCCTCATAGCATCGTAGTTTCCTTTATTTAAATGCAGTACCCAACTCTCTGAATCAACTACTTCACTCTCCATCTTAATGATGATTTCTATCACATTTTTTATGATCGCTCCTCCCCAAGGGGCCTCGCCCAACAAGATTGCTAATTAATCTTTTCTCATTACATAATACCCAGTCTAAGATGACCTGATCTCCAGTTGGTTCCTCGACATATTGGTCCAGGAAACCCTCCCGTATACACTCTAGGAATATCTTCTCCACATTATTGTTACTAATTTGCTTAGACCAATCTATATGTAGATTGAAGTCACCTATGATAACTGCCGTGCCCTTATTGCACGCATCTCTAATTTCCCGTTTAATGCCATCCCCAACCTCAGCATTACTGTTTGGGGGTCTGTATACAACTCCCACAAACGTTTACTGCCCCTTGGTATTTCTCAGCTCTACCCATACAGATTCCACATCATCAGAGCTAATATCCTTCCTTACTATTGTGTTAATCTCCTCTTTAACCAGCAATGCTACCCCACCGCCTATTTCTTTTTGCCTGTCCTTCCTGAATATTGAATACCCCTGGATGTTGAATTCCCAGCCTTGGACACCCTGGAGCCATGTCTCCGTAATCCCAATTATAGCATATCCGTGTACATCTATTTGCGCAGCTAATTGATCCACCTTATTACGAATGCTCCTCGCATTAAGACACAAAGCCTTCAGGCTTGTTTTTTTAACACTCTTAGACCATTTAGAATTATTATTTACTGTGGCCACGTTTGATTTACACCCTTGATTTCTCTGACTTCCACTTTTACTTTTCCCCTTCCTGTCTTTTGCTTCTATCCTTGCTCAGGTTCCCAACCCTTCAACATCGGCCTTCAAATGCTGCATCATGGTTGGGTCCACAAGTACGCCAATGGAGTTGGCCATCACTTCCATGCTGGGAAGGATGGGCTCCAAGCTCTGAGAAAAGCCCTGTGCCAAGTTGGTGCCAGACTCCTCCATGATCCTTGACATTGCACTCAGGCTTTCTGGAAGGCCTGCCAATGCACCAAGAATTTCATTGTGCATACCCATCACTCTTCCTCTGTAAACCGCCCCATCAAAATCCTCATCTGACTCCTCTGCAGCAGAACTTGTGTGCGACCTCGCCCTCTGAGGAGCTGGCAGCTGCGCTACCCTTTCCCCCTGCTGTGGCTGCAGGCCACTCGTGCCTGGTGACTTACCACCTGCAGATCCCATGTCTAACCTATCTTCTAAAATACACCGAGTGTCAGTTACTGAGCTGATGGCTGCGAGTGTGAAATTGAGTGATGGTGCGTCTTCAGCATCACTGCCTTCTTCCTCTTGCAGTCCCTGCTCTTCCTCCACTGTCTAGCCAGTTTGCAGTTCTTGACTACCTGAAAGGAGAAAGGCACAAGGGTAGGGTTGCGGTGAGGGGAGTGGGGGAAAGCAAGAGGTGCATGCTTACACCATCTGCAGCTTGTAAATCAGAAGAGATTGTGGGATGAAGGGGAAATGGGAAGTGAGAAGGCGGATTAGGTATGAGGATACCGTCAACTTGGATTGTTTCAGCCCCGCCACTGTTCAGTGATGGCCACGCCAATAATCTCCAGGGGGTTATGTCATGCAGGTGTGTCTATCTCCCTGTGGGTAGCCCCTCCTGCCTCCGGTTATGAGCTACCTTCTCCTGCAAGGGAGACGTGTGTCAGTGAGTGTGGTGCAATATGCTTGGGTGATGTGCCTGTTATGGTTGAATAGCTGGCAGTGAGTGAAAGCTGTGAGATATGGGTGTGAGGCTTGCAGCAGTGCTAAGTATGTGAGGTTGAGGTGAAGCTATGAATTTTAGGTATGAGTTGTGATTGATAGAGATTGTTGGTAGGTGAGTGAGGGAGGTATGGTGCATTGAGCAATGTCTAAGCCTAGTGGTTCAGTTGTAAGGATATGACATTTGAGGATGAATTCACTGACCTAGACCACTCGTATAAGGTCATTAAACTTCTTGCGGCACTGCATCCAGGTCCTTGGTGCAGGTATTGACGACGATGGCTATCTACTCCCATTGCCTTTCCCAATTTTGCCTGGAAGGCCTCCTGGCCCCCTGTGTATAAAGGGCCTCTCTCCTCCTGTCCACCTCCGGCATCAAGGCCTCCAGTGCTGCGTCAGGGACTCTTGGAGCCCGCTCTCTGCCCTGTTGTGCCATCAGTACATCTTCTTCTTGCTCACACTCTCTTCCCCAGCCACTTCCAGTGCCTGCTATAGCCAGAAGGCACCTCCCGTTTTAAGAGGTGCAGGCTGCCTTTAAGTAGTGCAGAATAGCTTTAAGTGGTGCTAGCCTTGCACGATGTTCAGCCCCCTGCTGAGGTGTGCAGCCACTCAGCAGCGCGTTCAGCGCTGGGCTGCATGCTACTATTATTTAAATTAGCAGGCAGCACAAAGCTTGCGTGCTGCCTGCATCAGAAGGAACCTTGTGGCCTTGTCCACTTTCTAGGTCTAAATGTATTACTGTTTGATCTCACATGGAAAGTGGGAGTGCATGGTCTCTCTCCTATTTCTCTCTGCTGTCTTCATGTTGCTGTTTCTCTCATTGTCTCTGCAGTGTCAGCTGTGGCTCAGTTGGTAACACTCTTGCCTCTGAGTCAGAAGATTGTGGATTTAAGTCCCTCTCCAGAGACTTGAGCACAAAAATCTAGGCTGACACTCCAGTGCAGTCCTGAGGAAGTGCTGCACTGTTGGAGGTGCCGTCTTTCAGATGAGACATTAAACCGAGGCCCCATCTGCCCTCTGAGGTGGACGTAAAAGATCCCATTACACTATTTCGAAGAAGAGCAGGGGCGTTATCCCTGGTGTCCTAGCCATTATTTATCCCTCAATCAACATCACTAAAAAATAAGATTATCTGGTCATTATCACATTGTTGTTTGTGGGAGCTTGCTGTGTGCAAATTGGCTGCCATGTTTCCTACATTACAACAGTGACTACACTTCAAAAAAAGTACTTAATTGGCTGTAAAGCACTTTGAGACATCTGGTGGTCCTGAAAGGCGCTATATAAATGCAAGTCTTTCTTTTTATTTTCCTTATCTTCTATATTTCTCTTTCACTTCTGATTCTCTCCCCATACCTATTGGCCCAGAAATTCGGCCTGCCCCGGGTGAGTACGCACGGGGTACTCACCCGTAGGCCGATTGGAAGTGACGGTTTTCTGCATGCACTACGCATGCGCAGGAAACTGGCACTTCCGTTCCTCTGAACGAATAGGTTCAGAGGTCGAAGGCGCACGCAGGGGAGTCTGCGGGTGCGCTTTGAACTTAGTTTTTTTTTACAGGTTTTCACGCGAGGTTAAGTCTCCAGAAGTTACACATTTAAAAAGCAGGCGTAAGGCCTGCTTTTTGCAAGGTAAGTGGTCAATTAATTAAAATTAAAACATTTTTTCCACAGGTTTATTAGTTTTAAATACTTTAAAGCAAGGTAAGTTTATTTTTAGGCCTGTTATAATATAAAATTATTTTTTCAAAAATTTAAATTATTGTTTAAAATAGTTATTTAATGTAATGTAAAAAAAAATTATTTGAAGGTTTAATGCTATTCTGGGGCCGGTAGTATTTATAAGTGTGACAGGTCCTCCTGCCAGACTTATGAATGGAGCATTCCCTGCTCCGATTGGATACCCATGGCTCACGTGATCCCAGGGGACGCATCGCACTAACTACGCCCCTGGGACATACAAGCACAGCGCGCCGGCACCTGGGCCAGGCCCCGGAGAGGAATTCCACGGGAGCCCAGAGCACAACTGCCGGCGCGCAAGGTAAGTGTAGGTCAGGGGCTTGTACCCGCGAGAAGCCCCCGACCCGAATTTCTGGGCCATTATTTTTGCATCTCTCCTTATCTTTTTCTTTTGTTGCAGGTGTGAGGTGTTAGATTGTAGTTAATATGTTGGAGAAAGGAGCCAGCAAAAACTGCAGGCTGCCTTTGGAGTGTGGTTGTATGGAAAATGTGACCCTCAGTGGCTCTGTTCCTATCCCCTCCCCAATTACTCATGTTTCCCCCGCTCACTCCTATTGTATTCACTACATATTAACCTTCTTACTATCCCTTGCCCTGCCTACCACCCTGCAATCTCATCACTGTTCCTACCTGTTCCCATTTGAGCTACTTGTTCAATTCCTGTATCCTCCCCCCTTTGATCTACTATCACTCACCTCACCGGTAACCCTCTACCTACTCGTGCTACTCCCATGCGCTGTCCTCAAGGGCGGCTGGTGAGAGACCAGAGCCTCCATCATCTTCAATGTGTTTCCCATGTCCCTTCCTCCACCTACCCTCCCTTCCTATCTGTTTTCCTCAGGGGTTTAGTTTGTTTTCAAAATTCAACTTTTATTTAATAAAGAAATCAAAGTAGAATGAAGAAAGAAGCTTTCTGCCTTTCTCTCTATTTCTGCCTTTCTGTCTCATAGGTGTTATAAATTAGAACCTCTATCTCATTTAAGTAGTTAGCATTGATATTTTCTAACGGTCAACAAAATATATGTGGAGATAATTAGTTGGCTTCAAAATTCAACAGGTATTTTATTTAAATTGAACTAACACTAAATGAAGAAAAACTTTCCTTCTTCCAACTTCGCTCACTTGCACCGCAATTTCCTTCACTCGCCTCTTTCTCTGACCCCATTCTTTCTTACTCTCTGTTGGCTTAATATATTTTATAAAGTTTATAGAATTTAAAACAAATTCTATAAGTTGCAATCAGAACACTTTCATATTTCTTTCTCTTGCTCTCTCAGACACACATACACTCATCCTCTCTGTGTTTTTTTTAAACACTCAATGTAAATTTGACCTCAGCAAAGCTTTTGCAATTTGACCTCTTGTTCATCTTGAAAATTAAGTATACTGCACATTATTATTATTATTATTATTATTATTATTATTATAGAATCATAGAATCATAGAAATTTACGGCACAGAAGGAGCCCACTCTGCCCATCGTGTGTGCGCTGCTCGAAAAAGCTATCCAGCCTAATCCCACTGTGCAGCTCTTGGTGCCTAGGCTTGCAGGTTACAGTACTTCAAGTGCTTTTTTAATGCAATGAGGGTTTCTGCCTATACCACCCTTTCAGGCAGTGAGTTTCCAACCCCCACCACCCTCTGGGTGAAAAAATTTCTCCTCAACTCCCCTCTAATCCTTCTACCAATTACTTTAAATCTATGCTGGCTGGTTATTGACCTCTCTGCTAAGGAAAATAGGTGCTTCCTATCCACGCTATCTAGGTCCCTCATAATTTTATACACCTCAATTAAATCTCCTCTGTTCCAATAAAAACAACCCCAGCCTATCCAATCTTTCCTCATAACTAAAATTCTCTAGTCCTGGCAACATCCTCATAAATCTCCTTTGTATCCTCTCTAGTGCAATCACATCTTTCCTGTAATGTGGTGACCAGAACTGTACGCAGTACTCTAGCTGTGGCCTAACTAGTGTTTTATACAGTTCTAGCATAACCTCCCTGCTCTTATCCTCTATGCCTCGGCTAATGAAGGAAAGTATCCCGTATGCCTTCTTAACCACCTTAACTACCTGTCCTGCTACCTTCAGGGATCTGTGGACATGCAAGGGATCTATTACTGAGCCCTGTGGAATCCCACTGGAAACAACTTTCCAGTCACAAAAACACCCATTGGCCATTACCCTTTGCTTCCTGCCACTGAGCCAATTTTGGACTCAACTTGCTACTTTCCCTTGGATCCCATGGGCTTTTACTTTTTTGACCAACCTACCATATGGGGCCTTTCAAAGGCTTTGCTAAAATCCATGTAGACTACATCAAATGGACTACCCTCGTCGATCCTCTTTGTTACCGCTTCAAAAAATTCAATCAAATTAGTCAGACATGACCTTCCCTTAACAAATCCATGCTGACTCTCCTTAATTATTCTGTGCCTTTCTAAATTATGATTTATACTGTCCCTCAGGATTTTTTCCAATAATTTTCCCACCACCAAGGTTAGGCTGATTGGCCTGTAATGTAATTACTCGGTCTCTCCCTTTTTAAACAACGGCACAACTTGGCAGTCCTCCAGTCCTCTGGCACCATGCCTATAGCCAGAGAGGATTGGAAAATGATGGTCAGAGCCTTCGCTATTTACTCCTTTGCCTCTCTTAACAGCTTGGGATACATTTCAACCAGGCCTGGCGATTTATCTACCTTCAAAATTGTTAAACCTCTTAATGCAACCTCTTTCACTATGTTTATCCCATCTAATATTTCACACTCCTCCTCCTTAACTACAATGTCTGCATCATTCCTCTCTTCTGTGAAGACAGACACAAAAAGTATTCATTAAGAACCATACCTGTGTCTTCCGCCTTCACATACAGGTTACCTTTTTTGGTCTCTAATAGGCCCTATTCTTTCCTTGGTTATCTTCTTAATATTTTATGTATTTATAAAACATCTTTGGGTTTTCCTTGATTTTACTTGCCAATATTTTTTTATGCCTTCTCTTTGCTTTCCTAATTTCCTTTTTAATTTCACTCCTGCACTTTCTATACTCCTCTAGGCTTTCTGTAGTATTGAGCTCTCGGTATCTGACATAAGCTTCACTTTTTTTCCTTATCCTGCCCTGTATGCTCCTTGACATCAGGGGGCTCTAGATTTGGGATCCTTTTTTTTTGTGGGAGCATATTTGCTCTGGACCCTCACTGTCTCCTCCTTGAATGCCTGCCACTGCTCTGACACTGATTTACCTTCAAGTAGCTGTTTCCAGTTCACTTTTGCTAAATCATATCTCAGCTTAGTAAAAGTGAACTTTCCCTAATTGATAACTTTTACACCTGGTCTATCTTTGTCCTTTTCCATAACTACGCTAAATCTAACTGAATTATGATCACTACTGCCAAAATTCTCTCCCACTGATACCCCTTCCACCTGCCTAGCTTCATTCCCTAAAACTAAGTCCAGAACTGCCCCCTCTCTTGTTGGGCTTGCTACGGATTGGCTAAAAAAGCTCTCCTGAATGCATTTTAAGAATTCTGTGCCCTCTATACCTTTTATACTTATTCCATCCCAGTTAATATTAGGGTAGTTGAAATCCCCTACTATTACTGCCCTATTGTTTTTGCAAGTCTCAGAAATTTACCTATTTGCTCTTCTGTCTCCCTCTGACTGTTTTGGGGTCTATAGTACACTGCCATTGTGGAGCATTGTGATTACCCCTTTGGTGTTCTTCAGTTCAATCCATATGGCCTTATTTGATGATCCTTCTAACATATTATCCCTCCTCACAGCTGTAATTGTTTCTTTAACATACTCATTCTGCATATTACAAATTCACCTCATTAGGTCATAGCTCTGTGCAAAAATATTGGGCTAGAAATTCATTATGGCCATTTTCCGGTGCATAAGCCGGATGTCTGAGACTTAACATACAATGGGTGTCAGGCCGCAATGTAATAATAGTAGTGAACTGCCAGTGGCTGTTGCGTGTTCAGAAGCTATTCGCTCAATTACTGGGATCTAATTTGCGCTGGCAGTCAGTTTCAGTTAAGTCCTGGGGTGGGGTGGAGGCAAACAGTAGTGGGGCTGGTCACGGGCTAGGTTGGGGTGGGGACAGTGTCCCACCGGAGTGCTGTACATCTGGAAGGAGCACTCCTGCTCCTCCTGGCTCCACATCAAGGTAAGTATAAAAAAAAGTAAAATATTGTTGGCTGTCTCCAGTGGTCCCTTTAAGCACTGCTGGTTAGATGGCATGCAGATCAGATAATGCTGAGCGAAGCAGACCTGCCCCATTCTGTGCTGTTGAATTTCCTGGAGGGATCCTGATAAAGGTGTTAGGCCCCTCAAATACATATTCAAAGACCCTCCACTATGTCGCCACTCATATCCCAGTCACAGATTGGGCATGGAACACTGTGTCCCAAAATTGCTCCTCATTGTCCCCAATTTATACCCAGAAAACAGGGTGAAACAAGGACCAATATTCCCTTCATTAAGTTCAAGACCAATTTTTTGGGAGTGGCCTCGGCCTTCAAATAAAACACTGATGCCAAGAATTTCCTGGGAGCTTCTTGTACCCCTTCACCATTGTTGTGTATGTACCTTTAAGAGAGAACTGACTTTATACTGTAGTACCGGCAGTGACCACACCTGTATATAAAGCCATAGCAGGCTTCTGTACTTTCAGTTTAAGCTTACCCTCTGTTCAGTAAATACCTGTTATTATTGTTCTCCTGCAGTCCGTGTATTATTGATACGCGGACACTACACTGGTGACGAGCAGGTTCGAACTCACCTGCAGTACTGCATCACCTCACGGGGATCTTTCCCTGAAAAGAATCTTCTTGGAGGTCGAAGTCAGAGCAACGGGCGTCGACCGCGGGCAACCGCCCAGGGATCCATCGGAGTTCGGAGAATTGCAGGGGAGGCTGTGGAGAGCTGGGCGTGGCTCCCCAGTCAATCAAAATCAAATCAAATCAAATCAACTTTTATTGTCATTGTTAGTGCACAAGTGCAGGACAACGAAATGTAGGCTTACGGCTCCCGAGAGTGTACATTTGGATTAAGACATTTAAACATTCAACATACATTTGGCTTGTAGTATATCAACATAAATATAACCATAATAAAGTGCATTGGCAGATGTGCAGGCTTTAGAGTTTATTTGTGGAGTTCAGTAGGATGACAGCCCTGGGAAAGAAGCTGTTCCTAAATCTGGTCGTACGGGTGCGAATGCATCTGTAGCGTCTCCCAGATGGCAGGAGGGTGAACAGACTGTGGCTGGGGTGGGTAGGGTCTTTGATGATGGACCGTGACCTCCGTAGACAGCGTTTCTGGTATATGTGCTCTGTGGTCGGTAGCCGGGTGCCGGTAATGCGTTGGGCAGTTTTGACTAACCACTGCAGGGCTTTCCGGTCATAGTAGCTACAGCTGCCATACCATACTGTGATACAGTTTGTCAGGATGCTCTCTATAGTGCAGCGGTAAAAGTTAGAGAGGATCAGGGGTGACAGATTACATCCCTTCAGCCTCCTTAGGAAATATAGACGCTGCTGGGCTTTCTTCACCAGAGAGGAGGTGTTGAGGGACCAGGAGAGGTCTTCCGTGATTGGACTCCGAGGAACTTAAAGCTGTCCACCCTTTCCACCACAGCCCCATTGATGTGGATGGGGGTGTGACTTCCGCCTTTGGACTTCCTGAAGTCCACAATGATTTCTTTTGTTTTCTTGGTGTTAAGGGCCAGGTTGTTATCGGTGCGCCACTTCACGAGATGCTGGACCTCCTCCCTGTAGGCTGACTCATCGTTGTTGGTGATCTGGCCTACTACCGTGGTGTCATCCGCAAACTTGATGATGGTGTTGGAACCATTAACAGCCACACAGTCGTGGGTGAAGAGGGAGTAGAGGAGGGGGCTCACCACATATCAAGGTGTTCCAGCAAATCGTGCTGGTAGCAGGTAGTGCGCTGACCCTTCCGGACTGCGGCGGGCTCGAGCTCGATTGAGCTGCTCTGCAAAGGGGCCGTGCAGCGTCGTCGGGAGGAAAAGAGAGAGAGCGAGGGTGGAGCACACAGGGCGTGGCCGGTGCTCAAGAACCAGGCAGCGAAGAGAAAATAAAACGAGGGGAAGGAAAAGTGAGACGCGCCGAAGCCGTGGGTCGCTGCCATTACCCTGTAGAACGCTAGGAGCAGCGTGGCAGCAAGGGGAAGAAGGAAAAGCGCGGGAGGCACCATTTCATTCCATTGGGGAAGAAGGAAAAGCGCAGGAGGCGCCATTTTAATCCATTGGGGAAGAAGAAAATGCGCGGGAGGCGCCATTTTAAACCACCCAAGATGCCAAAGAGTGGCAGTATCACTGCTTTCGACAACGAGGTAGAAGACTGGACCACGTATGTGGAAAGAATTGAAGTGTACTGCAAGGCAAATGAGGTGGCCGAAGGAAAGAAGGCGTCGGTATTATTAAATTTGACGGGCGCGAGAACGTATGGCCTATTGAGGAATTTAATTACCCCAGCTAAACCAATGGAGAAAAGTTTTGAAGAGATTGTTAATATCTTACAGGAACACCTAAACCCTGATAGCAGAAAGATTCAAGTTCCATAAAAGAAACCAGCACAAAGATGAGAGCAATGCTGACTATCTTACGGAACTACCCAAGTTATTGAAGCACAGCCAGTTCAGAGCAGGACTGGCAGACACCTTAAGGGATAAGTTTGTCTGCGGGCTCCAGAGTGAAGGAACCCAGAAACGATTACTTTCGGAAAAAGGACCTGACGCTAGAACAGGCTTTCAGCGTGGCAGTATCCTACGAAGCAGCAACACGGGGAGCTGCGGAAATACAACAGAAGCCACAAGAATACAGCGCTAACGAAATGGCGTATGGAGCAGAAAAGTGCTATCGCTGCGGCAGAACAACCCATGATCAGAAGGACTGCTGGTTTAAGGACAAAGTATGCAGGCAATGTGGGAAAATGGGACACATAGCAAGAGTCTGCAGGTCGGGAAAGAAAACCAACACTAAAAGAACTACTAAGGAGAAGTGCAAGAAAGTAAAAAAAATGACAGACGGTAGTTCAGAAGGTCAGGAGAGTGATAATGACTCCGGGAGCAGGAGACTAAGTTGTCTAAAGTTACACAACGTGATCGCAAAGGAGGGTCACCGAACCATTTGGGTCACCCTCATGATAGCAGGGTCCCAAGTAAAGATGGAATTGGACACAGGATCAACCCTAACTGTCATGAATCGATGAGATTATGATCGGCTATTCACACACATACCCTTGAAGGACACGTCCATTGTATTGAAGACATACACGGGGCAAAAAGTCTACCCCAGAGGAAAAATAAGGGTGCCAGTTGAATACAACGGCAAGGAAACACAGAAACTGTATCTATATATACTACAAGATGGAGGACCACCATTATTGGGACGTGAATGGATCCAAAAAATACAATTGGATTGGCATTCCATTCAGGCGCTAACTGTGACTGACAAAAAGGATGACGACGTCACACCTGAACGACTGTCAAAAATTCTAACTGACGCGAATGAGGTATTCCAACAAGGACTTGGGACTCTAAAAGGAGTAACGGCAATGATAAAAATCGAAGATAACGCAAAGCCAAAATTTTTTAAGGCCAGACCGGTACTGTACGCGATCCGCCCAGCCGTTGAAGCAGAGCTGGAGAGTCTGGAGCGTTCAGGTGTGCTGTCCAAGGTGGACTGGAGTGAGTGGGCCACACCCATCATTCCCGTAATGAAGAAATCATTGAGCAGCACGCCTGGGGAGCTGAAGAAGGTTCGCATCTGCGGGAACTTCAAGGTAACTGTGAACCCAGCCCTGCACACAGTACAATATCCATTTCCACGGATAGAAGATATTTTCGCCTCACTATCTGGAGGGAAACGCTTTATGAAGATTGATCTGGCCCAAGCGTATCTACAAATGGAGGTGGAAGAAGCATCTAGGAAATACCTCACGATAAACACTCACAAAGGTCTTTACCAGTACAACCGGCTGGTATTCGGGGTAGCATCAGCCCCGGCTATTTGGCAGAGGGCGATGGAACAAGTCCTGCAAGGGATCCCAGGGACCCAGTGTTATTTGGACGACATCCTGGTTACGGGCGAAAATGACAGTGAACGCCTTGCCAACCTGGAGCAGGTGCTCACTAGATTACAAGAATATGGGCAACGAGCCAACCGCCCCAAATACGAGTTCTTCAGGAGACAAATCTCGTACTGTGGCCACATGATTGATGAGGAAGGGTTGCATAAGTCCCCAGACAAGATTAAGGCAGGAGTCAAGGCTCCAGCACCGGAAAATGTGTCGCAACTGAGGTCATTCCTCGGGTTGGTGAACTACTACCATAAGTTCTTGCCGAATTTATCTACAATTCTGCACCCACTGAATGCCCTGCTGCAAACTGGAGTAACATGGACATGGAGTGATGAGTGTAAGCGTGCCTTTCAGAAATGTAAATGCCTAATCACTTCAAAAGAAGTATTGGCCCACTACAATCCAACACTACCGATTCGGTTGGCATGTGATGCGTCTCCCTACGGCATTGGAACGGTGCTGTCACACAAATTCCTTGACGGTTCAGAGAGGCCAATAGCCTTTGCGTCGCGCTCGTTAACCTCAGCCGAGCGTAACTATGCCCAGCTTGACAGGGAGGCCCTCAGCCTGGTGTGGGGGGTGAAGAAGTTCAATCACTATCTGCACGGGCAGAAATTCACCCTACTGACTGATCATCAGCCTCTGGACTCCATTTTTAACCCAAAGAAGGGCGTTCTGGTGATGACGGTGCAACGTCTGCAAAGATGGTCACTTTTTCTTGGGGCACATCAGTACGACATAGAGTACAAGGGTACGAGACAGCATGGAAACGCTGATGGGCTGTCACGCCTACCGTTGCTTACGGTGGAGGAAGCACCTGCAGTGGACCCTGTTGAGATATTCCATTTGACCATAGTCGAATGTCTACCTGTTACAAACTCAAGTATAGAGAAGGAAACCCGAAATGACCCGACACTCTCTCGGGTCTATGATTTGATGGTGAAGGGATGGTCAGCACATTGCGACTTACTGTTGCCAGCATTCTCGCCAAGGAGAGAACAGCTGTCAGTGTGTCGGGGGACCTTGATGTGTGGATCCCGAGTGGTAATTCCACCCAAGTTGAGAGATAGAGTGCTCAATGAGCTTCATGAGGGTCATCTGGGAGGGGTAAAACTGAAGAGCCTAGCCAGGGCGTTTGTGTGGTGGCCGGGAATCGATAAAGAAATTGAGGATATGACCAAGAGATGCACAGGATGCCAGAAGGTCCAAAACGCTCCACCACAGGCCCCGCTACACCCATGGGAGTGGCCCTCATCTCCATGGCAACGGGTACACATTGATTTTGCTGGTCCATTTATGGACTCAATGTTTCTAATCGCCGTGGATGCCCATTCGAAATGGCCAGAGGTCATCAAAATGTCCTCCACCACCACGGAGAAAACTATTGCAGTCCTACGGACCATCTTCACCAGGAATGGCTTGCCAGAACAGATTTGCTCCGACAATGGGCCACAGTTTGTTTCCGAGGATTTCCGGAGGTTTCTGAGGAATAATGGGGTGAAACATTACACATCTGCCCCATATCATCCAGCCACAAATGGATTGGCTGAGAGGTTTGTTCAGACCTTTAAAAAGGCAATAAAGGCGATGTATAACGACGACATACCACTGCAACACAAGGTGGATAATTTCTTGTTTGCTTACCGGAATGCGGCACATGCAGTCACCAACCAAGCTCCAGCCATAATATTCTTCAACCGAAGGCTAAGATGTCGCCTGGATTTGCTCAAACCAAACATAAGACGAGATGTTGAGGATAAGCAATTCCAGCACATCAATGAGAAGCCAACCAGGAGCTTCAAGATAGGGCAACCAGTCTTGGCCCGCGACTACCGAACAGAAAAATGGCAGCCAGGAACGATATGCACACAGCAGGGACCACTAATGTACACAGTGGACGTTGGAGAGAGCATCGTGAGATGCCATGCTGACCAGATTCTAGAGTCACAGGAACAAGCCAAACCCATACCACGAGCATGTGCACCTGGTAATGAACCCGAAGTACAGATTGCGTCTACCTCAGAATCAGTGGTATTGGAAGCTGACGAACCAACCAATGACAATGAGCCAGAATCGACTCCGCCGCAAGAACAGGATACTCGAGAAAGGCGCTATCCAGTCAGGATCAGGAAGCCTCCTCAAAGACTGAACTTATAAATGATTATTTCAGTTGATGTATATAGTACAGAGAAAATTATAATTGTAATTAGTTATTATTTAATTGTTAAATGAATGTTATGTACTGTTTATCTAAAAGGGGAGGAATTGTTGTGTATGTACCTTTAAGAGGGAACTGACTTTATACTGTAGTACTGGCAGTGACCACACCTGTATATAAAGCCATAGCAAGCTTCTGTACTTTCAGTTTAAGCTTACCCTCTGTTCAGTAAATACCTGTTATTATTGTTCTCCTGCAGTCCGTGTATTATTGATACGTGGACACTACAACCATAACACTGGAGGAGGTTCAGCAGAAACATTGTTAACACATGTAAACACGGTTTCTGTCGAAGTTCCACCAAAGTCATAGCAGCAGAGCTGGGGGAAAAATTCTGGGCATAAACAACACAACAGACAATTCCATGGATAAAGTTGATCAAGCTATTGTGAAATATATACTTATTTTTAATATTTTTATAAATATTTATTTTTTGATAACAGATACTTCAGCTACTGAGAATAAAATGGTGCTGAATTTTTTCAGAAAGCGTTTTGAGAGAATCGTGGGATATGGTGGCTACATTGTACAGTGATGAGCTTATATTGACAAATCCATTATAAATGTGACCATAGCAATTTATAATCAGAAAATGTCATCACAAAAAGTATGACAAAAACATGACAACAAGAAGTCGAGTTGTGCAGATAGAAAATGCAAGCAGAAAAAGGGATCCAAAATTGCTTGGCCCTTCTTGTATATTTCTGCTGCATCTCTAGTGAGGTTGCAGCGTAAGATTTTGGGATTTGGCTGGGACCCAGCATATTTAGGTCCTGATCTACCCTGGGAGTTTGCCCCTTATAAAGTCAGTGATACCCAGAAAATTCTACTTGACAGACATGTCATAGGAAGAGATCACTCGACGAGGCAGGGTTCCAGGAAAGATTCAAATAATGTAAAGGATGAACCAACTTTTGAAGGTAAAACTAGTAGATCCCCCATGGCATTGCTTATGGGTTGTCCCAGATTGGAGGTGGCTCATCCACAGTACGGTGGTAAACATCATAATTGCACATGCATGGACCACTAAGGGGCAAACAAAAAAAAAAAGCAGCAATAAGAAGGAATGAGCTCTCGTGTTATACATGTGCTGAGGCAATGGAAAATATTGCGACCTAAGGATTGAAGCTTTAGGAGCAGAGCAGAAGGCAAAGTCTGTGAAAGAGGGACATCTGTACAATAATGTAATTGGAGGTATTTGAAGGCAGGATGGGTAGGTTTTGTGATTTTTATTGTTGTGTATTTTGAATGTTGTATTTAAATTGTCCCACATAGCTTACCGTAGTTGTGATGTGCAATGCACTATGGGAAATAGAGTGCATGAAGTTGAGAAGATTCTGGAAAGTGATGGCTGTGAACTGAACTCTGTCTCCTGCGTATTCTTTTAATTGTTATACAAGCAAGGTCATTAAACTCTTGAGATTTAACATTTATGTCTGGGTATTTTTTGAATTTTTAATGCTACAAATGTCAATTATAGGTCTATAGTAGTTAGGTGGTGAATCACCATAGTTGGTCAAAGAACTTTGAAAATATTTTGTGAATGGTAATTTTTTAGAGATATGAAATGTACTCTTGTCAAATATTTTCTGATTTGCTCAAATTCATATTCACTAAAGACAGCCAATCAACATGCTTTAATCCCTACTTTAATACTTTTCCATGTCCTATATTGCCAACCCTCCTGGGTTATCCTGGAGTCTCCAGCAATTAAAATTAATCATCTGGACACTTAGCGAGCAACCCAAGAGAAAAATCATAGGGGCATTAAAACTAATTGTGATTTTTCATTTTTTTTCAATACTTTAGTTTATTAGTTGTAAAAATTTTGGAAATGGAAAAAAAGCTGTTTGACTGGACGAGGCAGTTGGATGTGTGAGGTCATGTGATGAAACATCCAGGAACATGTTGAACCACAGTTGGCAACACTACCCTACATAATGCAAATATTTTAAAGCGATAGATAAGATGTACAATAGTTCCTAAGTAACAAAGTACTGGAACTACATAGAAGGTCCTTAAGAATTTGACAGAGAAAAGATGGATTAATGTTTCAGGGGTAGAGCCTGCATCAGAACAGTTCAGATGAAAGGTTTACACCCAAAATCTTAGCTCATTTTTTCAAAAGAAAATGGACATGCTGGGCAGGATTTTCATTGAGCCGTGGAGGCAGGATTGGAGGCGTGTGGGGGGTTAAAATTGCAAAAACTGGCATGCGGGACCCCCCCGCCTGGTTCCCGGCTCCGAGCATTTTTAACTCAAGCGTGTCTGATGGTCCCGACTCCGTCCCGCCTCCAACAGGCGGGACTGGTCGTTAAGGCCCTTAACAAGCACTAAATGGCCTCTATAATCCTATTTTAAAAGGCCCTTGCGATTTTAACCCTTTTCCCACATGAAACACGCCTGGTGGGAAACACGACATTGAAACCTGCTGGGAGCACTATTGGATTGCTGACTATCAACTGCAAGTCAACCATTAAAGAGGAGATTTGATCAGCCATCATCTGCAGGTGGCAGGACTTAGTGGTCTCAGGTCTGGGGCAACATTTAGAAGGCTTAACCACACCTGTGGAAGTTTAGAGCCTGACACCCATCTCCAGTATGACCCCCTGGGAAACCCCTCTCGCCACCTTCCCTCAGCGCTTCCTCAACTGAGGCATATACCAGACGCATGGGAGCCATCTATTTCCTTCCCATCTGGGCATAGAGGAGCTCGAGCACCAGTCGCGGCACCAGCAGAACCAGGAACAACAGCAGCACCAACAACAACAGCAGCAGGAGCACCAGGCTGCTGCTCACTCACCTGAAGCTGCACAGGCCAGAAGTGGCCAGCACCTGGAAGCCCGTTGGCGCAGGACATACCCCCCAAACAGGGTCTACAGACACAGGGTCAGCTATCTCAACATGTCTGAGCAGCAGTGCCAAAGGCGGCTCTGACTCTCGCGAGGGGTACTAAGTGACATCTGCGCAATGCTACAGCAGGACCTGCTGCCCAGAGGGCCAGGTGGACAAGCATTACCATGGCCGTCAAAGTCACCACCGCACTCAACTTTTTGCCTCAGGCTCATTCCAGGGATCAGCAGCAGACATCAGCGGCATCTCCCAGGTGGCCGCACACACTTGCATCATGCAGGTAACCGATGCTTTCTTTGCCCTCGCGCACAATCACATCTATTTCACCAATAATCGAGGAGGTGTCACGGCGCGAGCGGTTAGATTAGCTCATAGAAACATAGAAGATAGGAGCAGGAGTAGGCCATTCGGCCCTTCGAGCCTGCTCCGCCATTCAATACGATCATGGCTGATCATCCAAATTCAGTACCCGGTCCCTGCTTTCTCCCCATACCCCTTGATCCCTTTAGCCTTAAGAAATATAACCAACTCCTTCTTGAATATATTTAATGAACTGGCCTCCACCGCCTTCTGTGGTAGAGAGTTTCACAGGTTCACCACTCTCTGGGTGAAGAAATTCCTCCTCATTTCAGTCCTAAATGGCTTACCCCTTATCCTTAGACTATGACCCCTGGTTCTGGACTCCCCGACCATTGGGAACATCCTTCCTGCATCTAGTCTGTCCAGTCCTGTCAGAATTTTATAAGTTTCAATGAGATCACCTCTCATTCTTCTAAACTCCAGTGAGTACAAGCCCAATTGACCCAATCTCTCCTCATACATCATTCCTGCCATCCTAGGTATCAGCCTGGTGAATCTTCGCTGAACTCCTTCCATGGCAAGAACATCCTTCCTCAGATAAGGCGACCAAAACTGCACACAATACTCAAGATGTGGTCTCACCAAGGCCCTGTACAACTGCAGCAAGACATCCTTGTTCCTGTACTCAAACCCTCTCGCTACTAAGGCCAACATACCATTTGCCTTCTTAACCGCTTGCTACACCTGCATGCTTACCTTCAGCGACTGGTGCACAAGGACACCCAGGTCTCGTTGCACTTCAACTTCTCCCAATCTATTGCCTGTTAGATGATAATCTGCCTTCCTGTTTTTGTGACCAAAGTGGACAACCTCACATTTATCCACATTATATTGCATCTGCCATGTTTCTGCCCAGTCACCCAACATGTCCAATTCATCCTGGAGTTTCTCGACATCCTCCTCACAGCACACACGCCCACCCAGCTTTGTGTCATCTGCAAATTTGGAGGTATTACATCTAGATCCCTTGTCTAGATCATTAATATATATTGTGAACAGCTGGGGGCCAAGGACCGATCCCTGCGGTACCCCACTAGTCACTGCCTGCCACTCGGAAAAGGACCCGTTTATTCCAACTCTTTGCTTTCTGTCTGCCAACCAGTTCTCTATCCAAGTCAAAAGCTTGCCCCAATCCCATGTGCCTTAACTTTACACGCTAATCTCTTCTGCGGGACCTTATCAAAGGCCTTCTGAAAGTCCAGATACACCACATCCACTGGTTCTCCCTTATCTATTTTACCAGTTACATCCTCAAAAAATTCCAGTAGATTAGTCAAGCATGATTTACCTTTTGTGAATCCATGTTGACTTTGTCCGATCCTGTCACTGTTTTCCACGTGCTCTGCTATTACATCTTTTATAATGGACTCTAGCATTTTCCCCACTACCGATGTCAGGCTTACCGGTCTATAATTCCCCATTTTCTCTCTACCACCTTTTTTGAATAGTGGGGTAGCATTAGCTACCCTCCAATCCATGGGTACTGTTCCAGATTCCATCGAACGTTGGAAGATGATCAGCAATGCATCTACTATTTCTAGGGCCACTTCCTTAAGTACCCTAGGATGTAGATTATCAGGCCCTGGGGATTTATCGGTCTTCAATCCCATCAATTCCCCAAACACCATTTCCCTACAAATACTGATTTCTTTCAGATCATGCTTTTCATCAGACCCTATGTTCCCCGGCATCTCTGGGAGGTTATTTGTATCACAGAAATCACAGAAATCACAGAAACCACACAGTGCAGATAGAGGCCATTTCGGCCCATCGAGCCTGCACCGACACATATCCCACCCGATCCCCGTAACCCCTACACCAATACATATCCCACCCTATCCCCGTAACCCCACGTATTTAATCCCCCTAACACTAAGGGTCAATTTATCATAGCCAATCAACCTAACCCGCACATCTTTGGACTGTGGGAGGAAACCGGAGCACCTGGAGTAAACCCACGCGAACACGGGGAGAATGTGCAAACTCCACACAGACAGTCGCCCGAGGCTGGATTCGAACCCGGGTCCCTGGCGCTGTGAGGACAGAATCAAAATATGTATTTAGTTGGTCCACCATTTCTTTGTTCCCCATTATAAATTCCCCTGATTCTGACTGCAAGGGACCTACGCTTGACTTCACCAATCTTTTTCTCTTCACATATCTATAAAAGCTTTTACTTTCAGCTTTTATGTTCCCTGCAAGCTTACACTCATATTCTATTTTCCCCTTCTTAATTAATCCCTTTGTCTTCCTTTGTTGAATCCTAAATTGCTCCCAATCCTCAGGATTATTGCTTTTTCTGACCAATTTATATGTCCTCTCCTTGGATCTTATGCTATCCCTAATTTCCCTTGTTAGCCACAGTTGAGTCACCTTTTTTGTTTTATTTTTGTGCCAAACTGAGATGAACAATTTCTGTAGTTCATCCATGCGGTCTTTGAATGTTTGACATTGCCTATCCACTGTCAACCCTTTGAGTGACATTCCCCAATCAATCCTACCCAACTCACGCCTCAGACCATCGTAGTTTCCTTTTTTTTAATTTAGGACCCTAGTCTCTGAGTCAACTACTTCATTCTCCATTTTAATGAAGAATTCGATCATATTATGATTGCTCTGACCCAACAAGATTGCTAATTAATCCTTTCTCATTACATAATACCCAGTCTAAGATGGCCTGATACCTGGTTGGTTCCTCGACATATTGGTCCAGGAAACCATCCCGTAAACACTCCAGGAATTCCTCCTCCACAGTATTGTTACTAATTTGGTTAGCCCAATCTAAATGTAGATTAAAGTCACCCATGATGACTGCTGTGCCCTTATTGCACGCTTCTTTAATTTCCCTTTTAATGCCATCTGTACTGGTCTCGCTAGACGTACTCTTATCCAATTATCCAGTCAGCTAAACACTCATTCAAATAACTCCTCGAGAAACAGTGTGCAGTTTTGAAGCTTTACTTGAATAAATTTGTGAAACTGTAAACAAAGAGAATGTATGTTTTGTACATAGAGCTGAGTACTATACATTAGATGTTACATAAGATATAAACATGTTTATGACAACAGAATAGACTAATTGTATAACTAAATAGCACTGAAGCTAAACCTCAGTAGCTAACAGCTAATAACTTCTTATAGACAAAGTATTGTCAAAATACTACAGTGACAAGGTTGTTATCATGTTACTAAACAAGGATACTCACAGACATTGCATCTTGTCTCACGTATAGGAAGGATGGAACAGGATTGAGAATGTCTGCCTCATGTGAGCTTTCTTCACAACTCAGCAGGTACTTCCTGGAATATTACTTCCGGGGCAAACAGGCAGAAGGTCAAATAACACCCTGCTATACAATAACACTGCTATATACTAACTACCACCAGAGGGTGCTATCTGCATGTAACAAGTCCAGAACAGTCCCCGTCTGGGGTCGTTAATGGCCCCACATAATCCTAACTCTACTTGTCACTGGAGTCCTCTGGCGACAAAAGAAGGACCACCTCAGAGACAGGCCGAGAGGAGACCTTTGCTGTTCCCTCTTTGACGACTGCGATATGTGTCCCCCAACTCTGAGAAGTCCGTCGATGTCGACGAATAGATGCAGCTTCCGTAGACTGCTGTGAGGGGGTAGGTTGCGTTCTGCTGCTATGCACTTCAACTCTTCTGAGTAACACTCATGTTGGACGCTCTTCATCACAAGGATTTTGGCTCTCTTGAGCTCCTCTATGGAGGGACTCTTACGACAGATGTGCCACCCATGGCAGCTACTCTCTTGTGTAGGCTGGGAGAAGGTATGAGCTATGTGGCTTAGGCGTGCTACTGTCTTTATGAGAGTGTTCCATTTGGAGAAACGCTCGAAGCGTTTGCTGCTCATCAGGTCCTTAGAGATTTGAGTAACGTTTGCTGTGACTTGTGGGCGTATCTCGGAGTCAGAAACAGGGTTGAGGAGGTCGAATGACTCATTGCGTTCAGAGGAGTGCAGGGACTGATCCTGAAGAAAAGCAGGTCCTGACCGCCAAGTCGTGCTGCTGAGAAGGGACGCTGTTACAGATCTAGACCCATGGTCAGCTGGGTTCAGGTCTGTGGGGACGTACCTCCACTGGTTGGGGGATGTGGACTGTCGAATACCTTGGACCCTGTTGTTCACGTAGACATAGAACCGTCTACTTTGGTTATGGATGTTTCCTAGCACCACTTTTCTGTCCGTATAATACTTGATGCTGTCGAACTTCAGATCAATCTCCTCTACTATGAACTCTGCAATATCAACTGCTAATACTGCTGCGCACAGTTCCAATCTGGGTATGGTGAGGTCTGGCTGGGATGCCAACTTGGCCTTACCAAAGACGAAGCCGACTTTGCTTTGTCCATCTTGAGTAGTGAGCTTCAGATAAGCCACACCAGCAATAGCCTAAGCGGATGCGTCTGCAAAGACACAAAGCTCCTTGAATTGGACATTTGAGGGAGAGAAGGACGTATAGGAGCGAGGTATTTGGATCTCCTGTAAGTCTTGAAGTGAGTCTCTCCATCTGTCCCACTCTGCTTCCATCTCTTCAGGGAGGGGTGAATCCCACTCATCAGCGTGTGTGGAGAGTTCCCTGAAGAGCAGCCTGCCTTGTATCGTGACAGGGGCTAAGAAGCCGAAAGGGTCGTATAGGCTGTTGACTGTAGAGAGCACTCCACTACGTGTGAAGGGTTTCTTGTCATCTAAGGCTTGGAACATGAACGTGTCTGTTGCTATGTTCCAAGACACTCCTAGGCTACGCTGTAGGGGAGGTCATCAGTGAAGAGGTCTAGATCCTTGACGTCCTTAGCACGATCTTCAGGGGGGAATGCCTCCATCACTGCTGGTCTGTTAGAGGCTATCTTGTGTAGCCTGAGGTTGGATAGTGCAAGTTGTTCCTGAGCTCGTCCAAGGGTACTGATGGCCTCTGCTTCGGTCAGGAATGACTTCAGTGCATCGTCGACGTAGAACTCTCGTTCGATGAACCCTCTCACATCACTGCCAAAGTCATCTTCTTCTTCCTTGGCAGCCCTCCTTAGCCCGTATATGGCAACAGCAGGGGACGGGCTATTCCCGAAGACATGGACACGCATTCTGTAGTCCACAATGTCTCTGCTGGGGTCGTTGTTGCGATACCACAGGAAGCGGAGGAAGTCTCTGTGGTCTTTTCTCACCACAAAGCAGTGAAACATGTGCTGGATATCGGCAGTGATGGCGACGGGCTCTTTCCTGAATCTCATGAGTACCCCCAAGAGGCTGTTGTTGAGATCGGGCCCCGTGAGGAGTACATCATTGAGAGAGACTCCCTGATATGGCGCACTGGAGTCTAACACCACGCGGATCTGTTCCAGCTTTTTGGGGTGATAGACTCCGAAGGAGGGGAGGTACCAACATTCTTGGCCTTCCTGGAGTGGAGGAGCTAGCTCTGCATGATTGTTGACAAGCATTTTCTTGACAAACTCTTGGAAGTGTGCTTTCATCTTTGGCTTCTTCTCTAGTGTGCGACGGAGTGAGTTAAGACGATTATAGGCATACTCCCTGTTGTTTGGCAGCCGTCGTCTGGGGTTCCGGAAGGGTAAGGGTGCGACCCAGCTGTTAGAGCTGTCACAAGAGACCTCATTGTCCATAATCTGGAGGAATCTCATGTCATCGATCGATGGAGCAAGTTTGTGTTCATTGGCGTTGCGACAGAAGATTGACTGACCCGGGTTCTCTCCAGTGAGCATCATCTGTGTGCTGTCTGTGGAGTTCAGCGCTGGGGGGTTCTGAGGCTGAGCCGTATGACTGAACTTCTCTGTCACTCGGATCTGACTACTGCATGGGGCAAGGTAGCTTGGACGACCATTCTCCAAGATGGAAGTCTTGAGTGTGGTCACCTGAGATGGCTTGTGAGCACCCCTGAGGCACACGTCTCCAACAACGACCCAGCCGAGGTCTAGCCTTTGGGCGAAAGGGGCGTCATGTGGATCATTGATCCATTTCCTTATCTTATGTACCCTCAGGATGTCCCTTCCCAACAACAGGAGTATGTCTGCGTCTGGATCAAGAGGTGGGATCTCGTCTGCAATGCATCTCAGATGACGGTGGTGATGAGCTGCATTCGGAGTGGGAATCTCAGAACGGCTGTCGGGGACTTGATTACATTCGATGAGTGTAGGAAGGGGGAGACTAATCTTCCTGTCGGCTGACTCAACAACATAACCACAGGCCCTCCTGCCGGCTGTCTCTGTAAGTCCAGCACACGTCTTCAGCGTGTAAGGCTATGGACTTCCTTTGACCTTGAAGATGTCGAAGAACTCGGATCTTGCTAGAGAACGATTGCTTTGTTCATCTAGTATGGCATACATCTTTTCAGATTCCTGGCGACGTCCTACAGGGTACACATTAACGAGGCATATCTTGGAGCATGCTCCTGCGCTCACTCCTTCTTCACACACCTCGGTGCACTTGGATGTAACCTCCGGATAGGCGGCTCCCTCTCTCTCCCCGCCATGCTCTGAGGCGGGAGGAGACGACCTGACTTCCAAGGAGCCGGGCCTGGGTGGAGTGCTGAAATGTGCCGATCACTTTCACATTCTGTGCATTTTGCATCTACCTTGCAGTTCTTGGCGAGATGGTTCGTGGAAGAGCAGCACTTGAAACATATGGAGTTCTCTTTGAGGTACTGTTTGCGGTCTTCCAGGGACTTCTCTCTGAAGCCTCTGCACTTCTTTAATGGATGGGGCTTGTTGTGGATAGGGCATTGTTTGCTCATATCCTCAGATTTCTTCTGATCCCTTGTGTTCTCGGTTGAAGACACTTGCGTTTTGTGGACAGATATTGGTGTCTTTCCATATCTGTCAAACTTGTCTCTTCTGGCAAGTGCTGTGTGGGAGGAGAAGAAGTTGAAGCTGGGGTCGGTCCTGGCTTTGGCTTCTCTACGGATGAAGTTGGCAAACACAGAGAATGGAGGGAAGGTAACGTTGTGCTTTAGCTTGAACTTTGACCCGAATGATGTCCACTTCTCCTGCAGATTGAATGGAAGCTTCTCAACGATGGGACTTACCCCTCTGGAAGTGTCTAAGTATGATAGGCCGGGTAGGTAGCCG
Source organism: Somniosus microcephalus (assembly GCF_052327205.1). Lineage (NCBI taxonomy): Eukaryota > Metazoa > Chordata > Chondrichthyes > Squaliformes > Somniosidae > Somniosus > Somniosus microcephalus. The sequence goes on from NC_140991.1 coordinate 225,148,076, forward strand.
TCCTGCTTTGCGGCTTCGAGTTCCGACAGCAGATCTCTAAGGTCGTGGAGCTTCTGGGGTTCCTTATTTGTCAACTTCGGAAAGTTCTCCAACCTGGCAAAGAGAGCCCTTTCAATGGCTTCAGGCGAGCCGTAGCTTTCTTCCAGCCTCGCCCAAGCCATCATCAACCCAGCTGGCAGATGTCTCACATTGACTGCTTTTATCCTGCGTGCCTGTCCGGCGGACTCTGGGCCGAGCCATTTGATAAGGAGGTCGAGCTCTTCTCCTGCCGACAGGTCTAGGCCCGATATGCACGAAGGAGGACTTCCAGGCCCAATAATTCTCTGGTCTATCATCAAACGTGGTTAACCCTGTAGTCACCAGCTGGCTGCATGCAAGGTATTTGGCAAGGTTGTCGGTGGTGGGGCCTGTGCCATGGTTGCCTTGAGTAGGGGCTCTGTTGGGGGTCTCAAGGAAATGAGAGGGGGTTTGCTGCTGACTTTCTCTCTTCAGCGCTCCATTCCTCTGCACGGTGTCCTCTGTTTTGCGGGGGAGGATCCTGTGACTTGGGGCACGCAGTCCATTTTGACCTTGGTTGGTGACATGGGGCATGTTATATGAAGTGCTCGAGTCTGTAGAGATGTGCGGGTCTTCATCTCTCTCTCTCGTAAACTGTGTGTCGGCTTGGTTGCTCACGTAATCTGTGGTGCGCTGTAGTCGACGCAGACGTGAAACGGGAATTAAAGGTTTGTTAGCTGACCCAGGATTAGCTTCCATCAAAACTGCCTCCAATATTTGTGCCTCAGCTAATGCAGCATCTATCTCTTTTTCTTCCTGCAGAGCATCTAATGTGGCTTGGAGATGGGCCTGTTCAACTTGGAGACGGGCCTGTTCAACTTTTATTTCTATTTCTTTCTTGGCATAAGCTGCTCTGGCTTGGGCTGCTTCTGCCCTAGCCTGTGCTCTGGCAATGGCCATGCTTACCCTAGAACCAGCTGATGACCGTGAACCGGCTGATGACCTAGAACCAGCTGATGATCTGTAGTAACGAGAGCTTATAGGCAGATTGTCACATTCTTCAGTTTCATCTAACTGTTTAAGGTCTTCTACTCGCTGAGTAGCGTTTTCGGTATTACTTCCTGCCATGATGATGTGAGGTAAGTGTGGTGTACAAGATGAAGACTTAAGCTGGCTGTGTCATGATGGCTTACTCTGCGCCTAGATAACGGCCACTTAACTCTGAATCCTTGCTGCTCCACGTGGAGGATCTCCTCTCTTCACAGCTAGCCATATTGCTGTCTTTTCACTGTATTGCTGTCGCTAGACGTACTCTCATCCAGTTATCCAGTCAGCTAAACACTCATTCAAATAACTCCTCGAGAAACAGGGTGCAGTTTTGAAGCTTTACTTGAATAAATTTGTGAAACTGTAAACAAAGACAAAGTATGTTTTGTACATAGAGCTGAGTACTATACATTAGATGTTACATAAGATATAAACATGTTTATGACAACAGAATAGACTAATTGTATAACTAAATAGCACTGAAGCTAAACCTCGGTAGCTAACAGCTAATAACTTCTTATAGACAAAGTATTGTCAAAATACTACACTGACAAGGTTGTTATCATGTTACTAAACAAGGATATTCACAGACATTGTGTCTTGCCTAGCATATAAGAAGGATGGAACAGGATTGAGAATGTCTGCCTCATGTGAGCTTTCTTCACAACTCAGCAGGTACTTCCTGGAATACTACTTCCGGGGTAAACAGGCAGAAGGTCAAATAACACCCTGCTATACAATAACACTGCTATACACTAACTACCACCAGAGGGTGCTATCTGCATGTAACAAGTCCAGAACACCATCCCCAACCTCCGCCTTACTGTTTGGAGGTCTATATACCACTGCCACTAATGTTTTCTGCCCCTTGGTATTTCTCAATTCTACCCATACAGATTCCACATCATCAGAGCTAATATCTTTCCTTACAATTGTGTTAATCCCTTCTTTAACCAGTAATGCTGCCCCACCTCCCTTTCCTTTTTGCCTATCTTTCCTGAATATCGAATACCCCTGGATTTTGAGTTCTCAGCCTTGGCCATCCTTGAGCCACGTTTCCGTAATCCCAACCAAATCATATTCGTTTACCTCTATTTGCACAGCCAATTCATCCACCTTATTATGAATGCTCCTCGCAATAAGACACAAAGCCTTCAGGCTTATTTTTTTAACGCTTTTAGACCTATTAGAATTATTATTTACTGTGGCCATGTTTGATTTAAACCGTTGGTTTCTCTGACTGCCACTTTTGTTTTTCTCCTTCCTTTCTTTTGCTTTTATCCTTGTTTCCCTTTCCTCTGTCCCCCTGCTCAGGTTCCCAACCCCCTGCCATCTTAGTTTAAACGCTCCCCCAGAGCACTAGCAAACACACCTCCTAGGACATCAGTTCCAGCCCTGCCCAGGTGCAAACCAACCGGTTTGAACTGGTCCCACCTCCCCCAGAACCGGTTCCAATGTCCCAGGAAATTGAATCCCTCCCCCTGGCACCATTCCTCTAGCCATGTATTCATCTGAAATATCCTTCTATTTCTACTCTGACTAGCACGTGGCACTGGTAGCAATCCTGAGATTACTACCTTTGAGGTCCTATTTTTTAATTTACCTCCTAACTCCCTATATTCCGCTTTTAGGACCTCATCCCAGTTTTTACCTATATCGTTGGTACCTATATGCACCACGACAACTGGCTGTTCACCTTCCCCTTCCAAAATGTTCTGCAGCCGCTCTGAGACATCCTTGACCCTTGCACCAGGGAGGCAACACACCATCCTGGAGACTCATTTGCGGCCGCAGAAACGCCTATCTATTCCCCTTACAATAGAATCCCCTATTACTGTAGCTCTACCCCTCTTTTTCCTCCCGTCCTGTGCAGCAGAGCCACCCCTGGTGCCAGGAAGTTAGCTGCTGCTGCCTTCCTCTGATAAGCTATCCCCCCCAACAGTACTCAAAGTGGTGTATCTGTTTGAGAGGGGGATGTCCACAGGGGACCGCTGCACAACCTGTCTGCGCCTAGAAGTCTGCCTGTTGGTCACCCGTTCCCTTTCTGCCTGTCCAACCTTTACCTGTGGTGTGCCCAACTCGCTAAACATGCTATTCACGACGTCCTCAGCATCGTGACACTCCAGTATGCATCCAATCGCAGCTCCAGCACCACAATGCAGTCTGTCAGTAGCTGCAGCTGGATACACTTCCTGCACATGTAGTTGTCAGGGACACAGGAAGTGTCCCTGAGTTCCCACATAGCGCAGGAGGAGCATACCACGTGGCCGGGCTGTCCTGCCATGACTTACCCTTTAATTAATTGAAATTAAATTAAATCAAATCAATCCCACCAATTACACTACAGTTAAATGGCTTACCAACAGTCCCCGCTACCCCAGAGAGACCTTAGAAACTGTAAACCAGAGTCAAAGTTTAAAAAGAGAGAAATACTCACCAACCAATCACTTACCTGCTTTCTGGTGATGTCACACTTTGATTACTTTTTACTTCTCTCCCTGCCTCTGAGCTCGGAAACTGCAGATCAGTACGCTCTGAGGACTACCTGGTCTCGGAGCCGCTTTAATCCGCCATCGCTCAGCCGCCTCATCCCTCGCAAGTCCGCCCGCCTGCCGCCGCTGCTCTGTGGCCTACCTCGTCTTGAAGCCGCTTTTATCCGCCGCCGCTCAGCCGCCTTGTCCCTCGCAGGTCCGCCCGCCTGCTGCCGCTGCTCTGAGGCCTACCTGGGGGCAGAAAACATTAGTGGGAGTTGTATACAGACCCCCAAACAGTAATGCCGAGGTTGGGGATGGCATTAAAAGGGAAATTAGAGACGCATGCAATAAGGGCACAGCAGTTATCATGGGTGACTTTAATCTACATATAGATTGGGCTAACCAAATTAGTATCAATACTGTGGAGGAGGAAATCTTGGAGTGTATACGGGATGGTTTCCTGGACAATATGTCGAGGAATCAACTAGAAATCAGGCCATCTTAGACTGGGTATTATGTAATGAGAAAGGATTAATTAGCAATCTTGTTGTGCGAGGACACTTGGGGCGGAGGGATTATAATATGGTAGAATTCTTCATTAAGATGGAGAGTGAAGTATTTGACTCAGGGACTAGGGTCCTGAATTTAAATAAAGGAAACTACAATGGTATGAGGCACGATGGGTAGGATGGATTGGGAATGTTACTTAAAGGGTTGACGGTAGATATGCAATGGCAAACATTTAAAGATCGCTTGGATGAAGTACAGAATTTGTTCATCCCTGTTTGGCATAAAAATAAAACAAAAGAGGTGACTCAACCGTGGCTAGCAAGGGAAATTAGGGATAGCATAAGATCCAAGGAGAGGACATATAAATTGGCCAGAAAAAGCAGCAAACCTGACGATTAGGAGCAGTTTAGGATTCAGCAAAGGAGGACAAAGGGATTAATTAAGAGGGGGAAAATAGAGTATGAGAGTAGACTTTCAGGGAACATAAAAACTGACTGTAAAAGCTTGTATATATATGTGAAGAGAAAAAGATTGGTGAAGCCAAGCATAGGCCCCTTGCAGTCAGAATTAGGGGAATTTATAATGGGGAACAAAGAAATGGCTAACCAATTAAATACATAATTTGGATCTGTCTTCACAAAGGAGGACACAAATAACCTCCCAGAGATGTCGGGGAACATAGGGTCTGATGAGAGGGAGGAAGTGAATGAAATCAGTATTTGTAGGGAAATGGTGTTAGGGAAATTGACGGGATTGAAGGCCGATAAATCCCCAGGGCATGATAATCTACATTCTAGGGTACATAAGGAAGTGGCCGTAGAAATAGTAGATGCATTGCTGGTCATCTTCCAAAATTCTATAGATTCTGGAACAGTTCTGATGGATTGGAGGATAGCTAATGTTACCCCACTATTCAAAAAAAGTGGTAGAGAAAAAACGGGGAATTATAGACCGGTAAGCCTGACATCGGTAAAATGCTAGAGTCCATTATAAAAGATGTAATAAAAGAGCACTTGGAACACAGTGACAGGATCGGACAAAGTCAACAGGGATTTACAAAAGGTAAATCATGCTTGACTAATCTACTGGAATTTTTTGAGGATGTAACTGGTAGAATAGATAAGGGAGAACCAGTGGCTGTGGTGTATTTGGACTTTCAGAAGACTTTCGATAAGGTCCCGCATAAGAGATTAGCATGCAAAGTTAAAGCACATGGGATTGGGGGCAAGGTATTGACTTGGATAGAGAACTGGCTGGCAGACAGGAAGCAAAGAGTTGGAATAAATGGCTCTTTTTCCAAGTGGCAGGCAGTGACTAGTGGGGTACCACAGGAATCGGTGCTAGGACCCCAGCGATTCACAATATATATTAATGATCTAGACGAGTGAACTAGATGTAATATCTCCAAGTTTGCAGACGACATAAAGCTGGGCGGGCGTGTGTGCTGTGAGGAGGATGCCGAAAAACTCCAGCATGATTTGGACAGGTTGGGTGATTGGGCAGATGTATGGCAGATGCAGTATAATGTGGATAAATGTGAGTTTATCCACTTTGGTGGCAAAAACAGGAAGGCAGATTATTATCTGAATGGCAATAGATTGGGAGAAGGGGAAGTGCAACAAGACCTGGGTGTGCTTGTGCATCAGTCGCTGAAGGTAAGCATGCAGGTGCAGCAGGCGGTTCAGAAGGCAAATGGTATGTTGGCCTTCGTAGCGAGAGGATTCAAGTACAGGAACAAGGATGTCTTGCTGCAGTTGTACAGGGCCTTGGTGAGACCACACCTTGAGTATTGTGTGCAGTTTTGGTCACCTTATCTGAGGAAGGATGTTCTTGCTAGGGAGGGAGTGCAGTGTAGATTCACCAGACTGATACCTGGGATGGCAGGAATGATGTATGAGGAGAGATTGGGTCGATTGGGCTTATACTCGCTGGAGTTTAGAAGAATGAGAGGGGATCTCATTGAAACTTATAAAATTCTAACAGGACTAGACAGGAAGGATGGTCCCGATGGCGGGGGAGTCCAGAACCAGGGGGCACAGTCTAAAGATATGGGGTAAGCCATTTAGGACAGAGTTGAGGAGGAATTTCTTCACCCAGAGAGTGGTGAACCTGTGGAATTCTCTACCACAGAAGGTAGTTGAGGTCAATTCATTAAATATATTCAAGAAGGAGTTAGATATATTTCTTAAGGCTAAAGGGATCAAGGGATATGGGGAGAAGGCAGGGACAGGGTACTGAGTTTGGATGATCATCCATGATCTCATTGAATGGCAGAGCAGGCTCGAAGGTCCGAATGGCCTACTCCGCTCCTATCTTCTATGTTTCTGTGTTTCTATGATGGCTATAGTATTTAGCGCCGCCGCAAAATGTCTTGTCAATTTTGTGAGCAGCGCAAACATCACTGCGCTCGGGCGCTAGCTGCTTTGTGCCCCGTTAGCGCCCTCTTAGGGCGCTAATGGGAGGCGCTAATCAACTGAATTTTTGCCCCTTAGTGTTTGTTCATGACATTTCAGCTTCTACCTTATCCCCATGTGAAAGTCAAACAAGGAAAAATGCAGTACCTTAGTGCCTCCCATTAGCACCATCTGCTGGTGCTAACGGTACGCTAGAGCATTATCGCCGGAGCGAGGTGACTCCAAAGCCGCACGCCAAATCTCGCCACCCCAGCAGCGCCGCCGCTAACAATTATCGCAGGGAGCCTTAACACCAGGTGGATCATGATGTCAGTGAGTGTGCAACGCTCATTGGCTGCCTGATCTGCGAAATTGTTTGTCGCCACCTACCTTAGCGCTTGAAGGAAACAGCGACAGGAAGAGCTGGCGTGAAGCAATAGGAAGCCAGCCCCAGGGACGTTATTTAAAGGAATCATTAATAATGAGTCACAGCTGTAGGTTACTGGATTTTCAGTGCTTTCTTGTCAGTTTCACAGTGCAAAAGTCTCATTCCATTATTTCAATGTTATTTAGTATCAGGAGTGTTGTGGCAACTAAAAAGTAAATATATTTATTCTTAAAAAAATGAAATTGCTACACTTGGTTACATTAATGAGGGCTGTACTGGCAGTCGACCTCGCCGTCCAGGATCTACGGCAGAGGGAGCGGAGGCATCGACAAAGACTAACATGTGCTCAGAGGGAGGAGGAGGGCCATTAGGGCTCTCAACAGGAGGCCTTTCCCACCGAGGGTATTCCGAGAGCACTTCTCTTATCTCCAATTAAGCTAGGAGCAGTGTATTAGAAGGTTCCGCTTCACCAAGGAGGTGGTCACAGAACTCTGCCACCTCCTGCAACCAGATCTCCAGCTCAGAGCAGAGCGACGACGGCTCTCTTTGTGGCACTCAAGGTCACCATTGCCCTCAATTTCTTCGTCAGTGGATACTTCCAATCCGCAACAGGAGACATAGCTAGCATCTCACAGTTTGTCGTCCATCACTGCATTCGGGAGGTCACAGAGGCTCTCCACAGTAGGACAAGGGATTACAATTCCTTCCCCATCACCAGAGAGAAGCTTTGCCAGGATAGCGGGATTTCCCATAAGAACATAAGACATAACATAAGAAATTTGGCAGATGGAATATAATGTTGGAAAGTGTGAGGTTATGCACTTTGGCAGAATAAATCAAAGAGCAAGTTATTACCTAAATGGAGAGGAACTGCAAAGTGCTACAGTACAAAGGGATCTGGGGGTCCTGGTGCATGAAACACAGAAGGTTAGTATGCAGGTACAGCAGGTGATCAGGAAGGCCAATGGAATCTTGGCTTTTATTGCAAGGGGGATGGAGTATAAAAGCAGGGAAGTCTTGCTTCAGTTATACAGGGTACTGGTGAGGCCACACCTGGAATATTGCGTACAGTTTTGGTTTCCATATTTAAGAAAAGATATACTTGCTCTCGAGGCAGTTCAGAGAAGGTTCACACGGTTGATTCCGGAGATGAGGGGGTTGACGTATGAGGAAAGGTTGAGTAGGTTGGGCCTCTACTCATTGGAATTCAGAAGAATGAGAGGCAATCTTATCGAAACATATAAGATTGTGAGGGGGTTTGATCGGGTGGATGCGGGGAGGATGTTTCCACTGATGGGTGAGACTAGAACTAGGGGGCATAATCTTAGAATAAGGGGCTGCCATTTCAAAACTGAGATGAGGAGAAACTTCTTCACTCAGATGGTAGTAAATCTATGGAGTTTGCTACCCCAGAGAGCTGTGGAAGCTGCGACATTAAATAAATTTAAAACGGAGATAGACAGTTTCCTAGCTGATAAGGGAATTAGGGGTTACGGGGAGCGGGCAGGGAAGTGGACGTGAGTCTAGGTTCGGATCAGCCATGATCCTATTGAATGGCGGAGCAGGCCCGAGGGGCCGTATGGCCTACTCCTGCTCCTACTTCTTATGTTCTTATTATGTTTAAATAGGAGCAGAAGTGGGCCATTTGGCCCTTCGAGCCTGCTCTGCCATTCAATAAGATCATGGCTGATCTTCTACCTCATCTCCACTTTCGTGCACTATCCCCATATCCCTTGATTCCATTAATATTCAAAAATCTATCGATCTCTGTCTTGAATATACTAATGAGTGAGCCTCCACAGCCCTCTGGGGTAGAGAATTCCAAAGATTCACCATCCTCTGAGTGAAGAAATTCCTCCTCATCTCAGTCCTAAATGGCTGACCCCTTATTCTGAGACTGTGACCCCTTGTTCTAGACTACCCAGCCAGGGGAAACATCCTCCCTGCATCTACCCTGTTAAGCCCATGGTGCAGGGCAACATTGAACGCATAACAATCCTAAGATCTTCCGTAACTGCAAAGGCTACCACTCAATTAATGTGTAGTTGGTGTGTGACCATGGACAGCTAATCCTCAATGTCAATGCCCGTTATCCTGGCAGCAGCCACAAAGCCTTCATCCTGCACCAGATCAGTGTGCCAGCACTCTTTCAGCCACCTCGTCAAGCTCGCAGCTCACTGGTCGGAGACAAGGGCTATCCGCTCTCCACCTGTCTCATGACTCCCCTCCCCAACCCCAACACTCCTGCCCAGCACTCATATAATGAGAGCAATGCTGCCAACATCATCGAGCAGACCATCGGCCTGTTGAAGCAATGGTTCTGCTGCCTTGACTGCTTGGGAGGACCCCTCCAGTACTCGGCTGAGCGGGTGTCCCATTTCGTGGTGGTCTGCTGCATGCTCCACAACTTGGCCATCATGAAGGCCCAGCCCTTGCCACCAGGGACTGCGGGACCACCTCAGGAGGAGGAAGAGGGAGAGGACGAGGAGGAGGATGAGGAGGAAGAGGAAGATGAGGAGGACGATGAGGAGGACGAGGAACAGGAGCAAGGGAGGAGGCAGCCACTCAATCGGCTTCCGGAAGGGCAGTCTGCGACCGCCTCATCAGACTGCAATTAGAATGAATTAAACCCCAGATCCCTGTTGCTAACCACATCCCCATCATTCCATTCCTGTCGCAGGCCATATCACAGTGCAAAGCTGAAATGAGACACACCACGAAAAAATCCAACTGAATTAATACATTTATCAAAAATCAGTGAACACATATTTACAACAAAAATATTGATGATTCACCCTTGTGCAATCCCTTAGTGCCTCTCGTTACTGTGCCCTTGCCTACTCTAGTGCTCCTATGAAGTGTTGGCCCAGTGGCTGCAGCAGGGTTGTTGGACGGCTGCTGAGTGTCCATACGGGAGGCTTCAAATGGCCTTGCAGGATGCCCTCGACTAGCTCTGGGCCTGGAAGGCCTGACTGTAGGCTGCACCAACACTGCATGGGCGGCAACAATCTGGGCTGGCTGGCTGTGTTGCAATCGGTGGCAAGGGCAATGGCGGAGTGGCAATGGTGGGAGCAGGAATGCTGTCAAGTTGAGAGAGGAGAGCAGGTTCCTGCTGCACTGACCCACTGCCACACCCCTGGGGCAGCACCTCAGCATCCCTAGCAATGTGTTGTAGCACAGGTTGCTGGCCTGCTGCGACACCGTGAAAGCCCCGGTGGATGGTGGTAGACCCAGCCACGATGGCAACAGTCAGACCTTGTGTGGCATCCAGCTGAGACTGTATGAGTGCAGTCTGAGATTGGATGCCACCAAGCATAGACTGCATTACAGCACTAAGACGTTGCGTCACTTTCACCTGTGCTGTAATGGAAGCTGCCAGATCACCCATCACATGTGGCATCAGGTCTGGGTCGCCACGGTTTGTCTGGAAGACTACCATCCTTTGCAGACTAGAAATGATGGGCTCCATGGTGTGCGCAGAGCCTTGTGCAATATTGGAGGCGGACTCCTCCATGCTCCTTATCATTGTCGAGAGGCTCTCGGGCACCCTTGCACTTGCACCTTCACCTCCGTGTGCATGCCCACCACCCTTCTTCTAAAGGCCTCCCCATCGAGGTCCTCATCTGAGTCCTGTGCAGCAGAACCTGCGCATGAACTCGCCCTCTGGGGAGCTGGCCCCCAAGCTACCTTTTTTCCCCTGGTCTTGCTGCAGCCCATTCATCCTCGGTGCCTCACACTGTGCAGATCCCGCTACTATACTAGCCTCTAAAGAATGCATAGTGCCAGTATCTGAGCTGGTGCCTCAGGTGAGACATGCAGTGACGCAATGTGATCTTCCTCCTCCTCTTCTCCCGCCTCGCTCTCTATGGTTCCCTCAGTGGCAGGCTGCTCAGGTGCTTGCTCATTATCTAAAAGCATAAGACTCAAGAGTCGGGTTAAGGTGAGGGGAGGGGGGCAGGAAAGGAGCATTGCATGCATACAGCATGATTAGCTGGAAAATGCTAAACGTTTGTGAGGGGAGGGGGAATTGGGATGTGAGAAGGAGTAGGGATGAACATACCATTGTTGTCTACAAGGGGGTCAATGTCGCCAGTGGCCACGGTGCCCACCACCTGGCAACCATTAATCTGTAATACTCGATTCTCCAGCACAGGCATTGGTTGGGTGTTGGCTTGTCCCCTGCCTGTGTGCTCCTGCTCCCTCCTGTTGTGAGCCACCTTGGCAAGAGAAAGTAAAGTCTGTAAGTGAGTGTGGAGCAATGTGTTTGGACAATGTGCCTGCCATGGTTGAATAGCTGTCATTGTGTCCAGGGTGTGAGATGTGGGTGTGAGTATTGGTAGGTACAGATTGTTGGTGGGTGAGTGCTGGGGGTGTGGTGCTTTGGGCAGTGTGTGAAGAATGTGGTTCAGATGGTGGTATGTATCATTTGTTGAAGCATTCACCCCCCCTGACCACCCGAGTGAAGTCGTTAAATGTCTTCCTGCACTGTGTGTGGGTCCTGGGGATGACAGTGCTGCCCAAGATGTGCTGCACTACCTTCCTCCACATGGTGTGGAAGACTCCCGGCGAGGGCCTCCCACCACTTGCCGGGTAGAGCACTGCCCTCCGTCTCTCCACAGCGAACACCAACGCCTCTAATGCTTGGTCACAGAATTTGCAGGCTCTCTCCCTGGGGTGTGGATCTGCCATGAGAACAGCTGCTTCAGTCCTCCGGTTCCTTCTCCTTACCTGCTGCTGCTTGCCGAGACAGCTGCACAGCCAGCATTGCTGAGAATGAAGTTCTGCAGCATCCATGAACCTCCCCTTTAAGAACTGAACAAGGCCTGAAGCAATCATGACTTGTGATTAGACTGCACCTGATATTGGTCCACCCTTAGAGTGTATAGCCATTCAGCTTGGGTTTTAAGACTTGAATTAGCGCTCCAATCATTTCTTTGAGCAGTGAGCATGAATTTTGCATGCAGTCTAAAGCATTCGCGCCTGGTGCAAATTCTTCAACTTTTTTAATTATACCACCCATTCCTGGGCTATAATTAATTTCTAGCCCCTAATCTTTATTTTGGTCGCTGTAACATTTTTTAAAAGTGAGGATAAAAGCTGCTTTTTATTTCCTGGTTTGCTGTCTGTGAGAATTCTTCAATGTTTAGACAGCTTGATGACGTTATGGCTGTATCGCTCTAGGAATCCCCTATTCACAGCGCTACAATCAATTACACGTCAAGAAACCTCAAGTTTTTGCCACAGGTCGTGAGATCTCTGTGGGCAGCTTTCTTCAAGCACCTTAGCTTTGCTGCTGACCACAACCTAGGGGCCATAGAATTTTGCAACACAGAAACAGGCCAGTCAGCCCAACAGGCCTATGCTGGTGTTGATGCCCCATATGTGCCTCCTCCTATCCTACTTCATCTCAACCTATCAAAATATCTGTCATTGTATCAGGGGAGTTATCCCCGGTGCCCTGGCCAATATTTCTCCCTCAACCAACATAACAAAAACAGATTATCTGGTCATTATCACATTACTGTTTGTGGGAGCTTGCTGTGTGTAAATTGGCTGCCGCATTTTCCACATTACAACAGTGACTCCACTTCAAAAGTACTTCATTGGCTGTAAAGCGCTTTGAGAGGTCTGGTCGTTGTGAAAGGCGCTATATAAATGCAAGTCTTTCTATCTTTCTATCAATATGCTACTTTATGGTCATGTTCAGATTCTGCTCAACTACACCTAATCATGGGAACGTCTCCGATACCAACTAACTGCACCAGCTAATCTAGTCCCTGCTACCCAAATCATTAGAATGATTTATGATGACCTTTTGTGTCAAAAGCAATGCCAAAAGTTTACTAACTAAAGCAAGCTGCAGAGACTGAACTAGTTGATCAAAACCCCAAGGAAAAGAAAATCAAATCAATTAAAACAACTGCCTGCTTCCTGGTCCTCACTACCTTCATGTCTTGCATTGAATTCCACTGCTATTACAAGTGCAGGTTCATTCTACTGATCCTGTAAATGCTTGACCAACATTATCAGCTGATCCCATCCAAGTTCTGCTTTGGCCGAAGAACTTCTTTTAAATTAGCCTGTCTGTGTGTATGTGACATTACTGCCAAATTAATCCAAGTAGGAAACTTATACAAGGCCTGTTTTCAGAATGCAGAATTTATTGAGTATGCAGTGACAGCCAATGGATTTCGACAGAATGCTCTAACATGTAATTGCTTGTGTAATATGGTATTCCGGCATTTGGGATGTACGAATGAATCTCAGTACTATAGTAACAAGTCATTCTTGTCATCAGTGATTGATAGTAGGTAAAGCCAAGTCTGATACATGCATTTTTTTTAGATTGCTAGACACCACGTAATAATTATTGTTCCAAATTTGTAGTTGTGTTCTACTTAGTGCAAATGCAGTATAGATTATTCAAAATTGAGTTAGCATGTTATAATTAAATTAGGTGGTAGCAGAGAGGCAGATCATTTACTCCACTAGGCTACCATGTTAAGCTGTTCAGCAGTAGAAGAACAGAGCAAAACACAGCAACCTGGTAAAAATGCCATTTTCCTATTATATTGCTTGGATTTTGATTTTTTTTGACCCTTAATAAATAGATTCTTTCCCCATCCTGGATAAGAACTCAGTGCAGTGTACACTTTCATGATTGTACAGAATCTTCTTTTTGAAAGGGGGTCTGAGGAGCTGAAATATGGGGTGAACTTTGCTGGAGTTCACACAGACTTTGTTCAATCTGTGGATACCTTCATACAGCATGTGCCAGGCATTATGTCACCAGCAAAGCTGCCCTACGTCACTCATAACCTGTGCCTCACCATGAAGTTCCTCCGGCTCCTCATTAGCTCTCTTAGAGTGTATCTCTGGGGTCCTTGTATGACTGTAGGATGATGATGCATGTTACTGCTAAGCAGCATATTCCTGGCTCCCTGGTGGGCTCTGGCAGTTGTGGATTACAAAATGTTAAGCACAGTATGTTTGCTTTTTAATTGTTTGCTTTTTCCTCCTACATTCTCTATACCTGTCAAAATACACCAGCTTATGATCAGTTTTGCAAGTAAATAATGTGGTATGCAACTAAACAGCACCAAGGGCAGGTCTGCCCAACTTCAGATCTGCCCATTCCCTGGATAGCCTCAAAGCCCAGGAAGTTCATAGGGAGTGAGGACATTCGCTTGAGGGGGGCCACCATCTGCCATTCATCATTATGTATATTGAAGGCTTAACATAACCTAGTAAGAGTAGAAATGAAATTATTTATATTGCAGTCACATTGTCACTGTAAGCATGCAGTAGACTTCATTAACTATACATGTACTGTATAATGTAGGCAATCCTAACATTGCTGAACTGGTGCAACCAAGTAAGTTTTAACATTGGCATTGATTATTTTCTCTATTGTTTTACTTGTGAGAGGTAAAATGATTGATAAATTTAACGTACCTATATATCTTTTTGCAATTATCATAAAACATACCCTTGCTATTGCTGTTTAGTTTGATACTTTTCTTGCAAACAAAAAACTTCTCACTTCATCCCAAGTGAAACAGGCACAGCTTCATATTTTCCAGCCATGTATGGTGAGCTAGGTTGGTCTTTTCAAGTTGTCCACATGAGGGCTGATTTTCCTGCAATATTACCTCATTTCCACCCACTTTGCAATTCAAATGCACTCCAGAGTAACACCAGAATATGAGCAGAGTGCTTCTGCCTCAGACAGGCAGCTGTATCTAAATGACTTGGCTGTGACCTCAGACTGGCTCACGCACCATTTTAGTCAGTCACCATCTGACAGACACCCAAACATTGCAGCGCTCACTACAAGTGGGCCTTGAAAGTTGGGTCCAGCCCTCTGTGATTGGATGATCTAAGAAGGGGCTGCCAGCAACCTTCTCACACTTGCAAACAGACAAGTACTTATTTTTTAGGGTCACCAATAACGAACAATGGGGCTTGAGGACTTCTGGTTGTGGGTTTGGCACAGCAGCAACATCCTAAAGCCTGCAGCCATTACCACTGATACAGGCCCCTCAGGCCCACAGCAGCAATCCAGCTTCCTCCTTCAATTTTGGGCAGATACTTATTTCAAGATTAATTTCTGAACCAGCAGCACATCAGGCTATGCTAATGACTTGAATCTGGAAATATGGGTAGGTTCAGTACCATTCAGCAAAGTGGCCTTCAGGTGCATTCCACCCAACTTGCTAGGATGGAGAGGGTGAGCGAGATAAGTTTGCAGTATTGAACCCCATCAGAAAGTGCCTGTAGGACATTGTCCTCAAATCTAGCCTTTCATTAATTCCACAACAGTGCATCCTTTTTAGATGCAGGTTAATATTAATACGACCATTCCCTCCACAACACCCTGGTCCACTCCTCAATCGCCCCCAACACCCCCTCCCCTTCCCACAGCTCCTCCCGTGCAAGCTCAGGAGATGCAACACATGCCCTTTCATCTCCTCCCTTCCCACCGTCTAGGGCCCCAAACACTCCTTCCAGGTGAAACAGTGATTTACTTGTACTTCTTTCAATTTAATATACTGTATTTGCTGCTCACGATGTGGTCTCCTCTACATTGGGGAGACCAAATGCAGATTGGGTGACCGCTTTGCAGAACACCTCCATTCAGTCCATAAGGGTGACCCTGAGTTTCCGGTCACCTGTCACTTTAATTCTCCACTCCACTCCCACTCTGATCTCTCTGTCCTTGGCCTCCTTCACTGTTCCAATGAAGTTCAAAGTAAGCTCGAGGAACAGTACCTCATCTTTCGATAAGGCACTTTACAGCCTTCCGGACTCAACATTGAGTTCAACAGTTTCAGATTATAACCTCTGCCCCCATTTTTTTAGGCAGCATGTACTGATTCTGCTATTACCATTTACTAGACCCATCTTTTGTTTTTTACTTGTCCCATTACCACCCGCTTTTGCCTTGCACCATCATCCCTTTTGTCATTTAATCTCTCCTATCTTCCACCCTATCACAGACCTTCCCTTTTGTTCTTTCCTCCCATCCCCTCTTTCCCTGCCGCTGTACTTGCTTAAAACTTGTTACATCTCTAAAATGTTTCAGTTCTGCTGAAAGGTCATCAGCCTGAAACGTTAACTCTGTTTATCCCTCCACAGATGCTGAGTATTTACAGCACTTTCTGTTTTGATTTCTATTAATACTACTTAACTAGCCTGCCACAGGCTTATTTGGGGATTAAATGATTAAAAGCAATGTTTGCAATTGGTTGCTCACAGTCTGCATTACTTCACATAAGTACAATAGGCAGGGAAATAAACACACAAGTTTGTGTGAATATCTTCAATGCATTACATCACCACAACAAAAATCACAAAAACACACTTAATGAAGCTACACAAGCTTGCAGAACTAATAAGGGTAGAAATTGGTATGCTTTGCACTCATTTTTCAGGTGTAGAATTGTTGCAAAGTATACCTATTTAGCAGTGAGCAACCTGCGCCCAATCCGTGGGGCCATTTTTAGCCATTCCAAGCTGATGTCTAAAAAAGGCATTAGGCCCGTTAATTACATAAATTAGTGCCCTAATGCCTGTTGAATTTGTTTCCATTCAGCGGCACCGCTCAGATTCTTCAACAGCTCTGGCAACCATCGACAAAGGAGAAGTTTTTAAAACATTGTAGGAATGGCTAGATTCCTAACTAAAGGACTGAGGTCAAGTCAGTCTATCAAACAAACGATGTTTAATACTAATCAACAGAGTTTAAAACGAAAACACAGGAGAACTACATTACAGGTCTGTACTCTTTGCTGGCTCCACGAGGACTGACTAGAGCGGCTCCCCAGCCTGACGTCATGACGTCATCACGTTTTCCCGCCGCTGGAGGATCACGTGATCAACATGATGACGTCATTGCGTTTGGTCTCATTCTTAAAGGGACCGCGCTATGTACATGCAATGATATGAACAAAGATACAGATTCATTCTGTAGCTAATAATTTGTTAAAGATAATTATGTACATTAGATTAGAGTCCCCCTGGTGGCTCCGCCACATGCGCCCCCCCAGAATTGTCTTTAACAGTAAAAGTTAATTGACTAGGAGGTTTGACAAGCCTGTCAGAGCGACTCCTGTATTCTTGGAGTATACGTTGTTGAACAGCGGGCGGGCTAACGGATGGAAGCCTTCGGTCTGGCGTGGGTGCAGCGGGAGGTCGACCACGTCGTGGTGGCTGTGCAGTCTCTACTGGCTGGTTGATGTCCAGGTGTGCCGGTTTGAGATGGTCAATGGATATGTGGTCGGGTTTACCACCGATGTCTACAGAGAAACTCTTGTCGCCTGTCTCCAGTACACGAAAAGGGCCTGTGTAAGGGGCCTTGAGCGGATCCCTATGGGCATCATGATGAATGAATACAAATTCAGCATTCTTTAGCTCCGCTGGTACGTGTGAAGACGGAAGGCCGTGATGCGAAATTGGGATAGGCGCAAAAGCCCTGGCTGTTTCCCGGTGGCTGCTGAGTTGTTCGGCCGCGGACCACGGCTCAGTTGGAAGCGGCAGGAAATCTCCCGGTACGCGGAGTGGCTGGCCGTACACGAGCTCCGTGGCGGACGATTGCAGGTCCTCTTTGGGTGCCGTGCGGAGACCCAACATGACCCACAGAAGCTTATCCACCCATCCGGCGCCTTGGAGGCTGGCCCTCAGTGATGCCTTTAATGATCTGTGGAAACGTTCGCACAAACCGTTTGCTTGCGGGTGATAGGCCATGGTGCAGTGAAGCTTGGTGCCGAGACCCTGGGCCACAGCGTTCCAGAGCTCGGAAGAGAACTGTGGACCGCGGTCTGAAGAAATGTCCGCCGGAATGCCAAAATGTGCGACCCACGAGGAGAGGAATGCTCTGGCGACATCAGCGGACGTAGTAGACGCCAGAGGAACTGCCTCTGGCCATCTAGTAGAACGATCGACCATGGTGAGGATGTGTGCGAACCCCTGCGATGGTGGAAGCGGCCCGACGAGGTCCACGTTGACATGGTCGAATCGACGTTCTGGTACTGCGAACGTGGCCAATGGGGCCTTAACGTGATGTTGCACCTTAGACATTTGACAGACGACGCAGGTGTTTGCCCAGTCATGGATATCCTTAAGCATTCCTCTCCAGACGAACTTAGCCGACATTAATTTTTGAGATGCCTTCACACCAGGATGCAAAAGCCCACATATGGTGTCGAAAACTTTGCGGCGCCAGGCGACTGGAACGATCGGGTGGGGATCTCCCATGGAGACATCACAGCGTAACGAGGTGCCTGCAGCGTGGAATTGCACATCGGTCGGTTGGAGGCTAGAGGTGTCGGTGCAATACGCCTGTGTTTCAGGGCCGGATGCCTGATCGGTAGCCATGAGGGCATAATCGATGCCCAGCTGGACCGCCCGTACGGTCGCGCGAGAAAGGTAATCAGCTACCAAGTTGTCCTTGCCAGCTACGTGTTGGATGTTTGTCGTGAATTCTGAAATGAAAGTTAGCTGTCGCTGCTGTCAAGCCGACCACGGTTCGTTGGTCTTGGCCATGGCGCAGGTCAGTGGTTAGTGATCTACAAACGCAGTGAAGGGACGTCCTTCTAACAAAAAACGGAAATGGCGGATAGCCAGGAACAGCGCCAGCAACTCCCGGTCGAAAGTGCTGTATTTGCGTTCGTTGTGCCGGAGTTGGCGGCTGAAAAATGCCAGTGGTTGCCACGTCCCGTTGACTCACTGTTCCTGCACAGCGCATATGGCATCGTCGGAAGCGTCAGTGGTAAGGGCGATGGTGGCACCTGGCAGAGGGTGCGCCAACATAGTTGCATTGGCTAGAGCAGTTTTTGTGTTGTCGAAAGCGTTGCCCATTTCGACCACCCAGGCTATTGTATCCTTTCCGGCCCTGCCTTTGAGGGCCTCGTAGAGGGGCTGCATGAGTCGTGCTGCCTTGGGCACAAAGCGATGGTAGAAATTCACAATGCCCAGGAATTCTTGAAGAGCCTTGGTGGACTGCGGCCTTGGGAATGCCGTAATTGCTTCGACCTTTGACTGCAGCGGAATTGCGCCCTCCGAAGTAATGCGGTGGCCCAAGAAGTCAATCTGTTGTAGGCCGAACTGACACTTGGCCGGGTTGATTGTGAGGCCATGTTGGCTGAGGCGCCGAAAGAGGGTGCGGAGATGGCAGACGTGTTCCTCTTTGGTAGAGCTGGCTATCAGGATGTCGTCAAGGTAGACAAATAAAAAGGGAAGATCCTGCAGGACCGAGTCCATTAGTCGTTGAAAAGCCTGTGCGGCGTTCTTGAGCCCAAATGGCGTCCGTAGAAACTCAAACAATCCAAAGGGAGTGATGACAGCCGTTTTCTGGACGTCCTGCGGGTGTACGGGAACTTGGTGGTAGCCACGGACAAGGTCGACCTTGGAGAAGATTGAGTTTCCCGCCAAATGGGCGGAGAAATCCTGTATATGCGGGATCGGGTACCGATTGGGAGTAGTGGCACCATTAAGGTGTCGGTAGTCCCCGTATGGCCGCCATCCACCGCCGGGCTTCAGGACGATGTGGAGAGGTGAGGACCAGGGACTATTTGACCAGCGAGTAATCCCCAGCCGTTCCATCGTGGCAAACTCTGCCTTCGCCGTCGCGAACTTGCCGGGTTCCAGGCGCCGAGCTCGAGCGTAAACCGGAGAGCCAGTCATAGTAATGTGGTGTTCGACACCATGCTTAGTGGCCGAGGAGGAGAAAGTGGGCTTGGTCAGCTCCGGGAATTCACCTAATAGGCGAGTGAACTCGTCCGGCGAGGACAACGCGCAGGAGACAGTGTGCGACGTTGCGGAACTGCGGAAGCAAGGGATGGAGTTGACGGTGGCCGCGTTGACCAATCGACGATTTCTTACATCCACCAAGAAGCTGTTGGCGCATAAGAAATACGCGCCGAGGATGGCTTGCGAAACCTTGGCTGTAATAAATTCCCACTGAAACCATTGCCCGCCGAAGCACACCTGGACCCGTCGTTTGCCAAAGGAACGAATGGCCCCGCCATTAGCTGCCACGAGGGAGAGACCGTGCATCCCAGACTGAATATCGAGTGCTGAGGCAGGAAGGATGCTACACTGCACCCCGGTGTCGCATAAAAAGTGCCGGCCTGAGAGGAAATCTGTAAAGTAGAGGAGCTTCCCGGAATTTCTAATCGCCATTGTGGCCATGGAACGTCCCTCAGACTCGGTCCTCCTTTTCTGGAGTTGCTGCTGGTGTTGATGTCGGTTTTTATTTAGGCGCAAAACTGCAGGGAGGGCGGCAGCCTCTGGCTTTCACGGCGAAATGGGCATGGTAAAAACACAAGCCGGTGGGTGGAGGCGTCGGGGCGGCATTCGCGGGGGAGGGGTGCCTCGTGGCGGCGCAGAATTGCTGCATGACCGCATAAATCGTATCTGCTTCTGCAGCAAGTGCTGCGCAATCTGTGGCTTCCGAACTGGCGAGGGCAACCTGAACCTGCTCGGGTAGTTGACTCAGGAGTAACTCTCGAAAGAGGAAACATTGTGGTTCTGAGCCAAGGAGCGTGAGCATCTGGCTTATTAACTCAGATGGCTTGGAATCGCCAAGCCCAGGCAAAGCGAGTAGCCGGCAGGCACACTCCACCTTCGTGAGCCCGAAGACCTGTATTAACCGCGCTTTAAGAGTATTATACTTGCTGTCAACCGGGGGGGTTTTCGAGCAGGCTGATGATCCGTGAGGCCGTGGAGCTGTCGAGTGCGGGGACCACGTAAAGGTAATGGGTCTGATCCGCAATGATGTTTCGGAGATCGAATTGTGCTTCTGCTTGGACGAACCAGGAGGCCGCCTGTTGTTCCCAAAACTGTGGGAGTTTCAAAGCCATGGAGATCTGCGATTGGATGCATACTGGAGCGTTCACGATGCTCGGGACATCGTGAATAGCACGTTTACAGAGTTGGACACACCGCAGGTAGAGGTTGGACAGGAAGAAAGGGAACGGGTGACCAACAGGCAGAGTACTAGGCGCAGGCAGGTAGTGCAGGGGTCCCCTGTGGCCATCCCCCTCTCCAACAAATATACCACTTTGAGTACTGTTGGGGGGGGATGGCTTATCAGAGGAAGGCAGCAGCAGCCAACTTCCTGGCACCAGGGGTGGCTCTGCTGAACAGAATGGAAGGAAAAAGAGTGGTAGAGCTATAGTAATAGGGGATTCAATTGTAAGGGGAATAGATAGGCGTTTCTGCGGCCGCAAACGACACTCCAGGATGGTGTGTTGCCTCCCTGGTGCAAGGGTCAAGGATGTCTCCAAGCGGCTGCAGAACACCTTGGAAGGGGAGGGTGAACAGCCAGTTGTCGTGGTGCATATAGGCACCAACGATATAGGTAAAAAGCGGGATGAGGTCCTAAAAGCGGAATATAGGGAGTTAGGAGGTAAATTAAAAAACAGGACCTCAAAGGTAGTAATCTCAGGATTGCTACCAGTGCCACGTGCTAGTCAGAGTAGAAATAGAAGGATACTTCAGATGAATACGTGGCTAGAGGAATGGTACCAGGGGGAGGGATTCAAGTTCCTGGGACATTGGAACCGGTTCTGGGGGAGGTGGGACCAGTTCAAACTGGATGGTCTGCACCTGGGCAGGGCTGGAACCGATATCCTAGGGGCAGTGTTTGCTAGTGCTGTGGGGGAGGGTTTAAACTAAAATGGAAGGGGGTTGGGAACCTGAGCAGGGAGACAGAGGAAAGGGAAACAAGGATTAAAGCAAAAGATAGGAAGGAGAAAAACAAAAGTGGCAGTCAGAGAAATCAACGGTTTAAATCAAACATGGCCACAGTAAATAATAATTCTAATAGGTCTAAGAGCATTAAAAAAACAAGCCTGAAGGCTTTGTGTCTTAATGCGAGGAGCATTTGTAATAAGGTGGATGAATTGGCTGCACAAATAGAGGTAAACGAATATGATTTGTTTGGGATTACGGAAACGTGGATCAAGGACGGCCAAGACTGGGAACTCAAAATCCAGGGGTATTCGATATTCAGGAAAGATAGGCAAAAAGGAAAGGGAGGAGGGGTAGCATTACTGGTTAAAGAAGGGATTAACACAATTGTAATGAAGGATATTAGCTCTGATGAGGTGGAATCTGTATGGGTAGAATTGAGAAATACTAAGGGGAAAAAAACATTAGTGGGAGTGGTATATAGACCTCCAAACAGTAAGGCGGAGGTTGGGGATGGCATTAAAAGGGAAATTAAAGAAGCGTGCAATAAGGGCACAGCAGTCATCATGGGTGACTTTAATCTACATATAGATTGGGCTAACCAAATTAATAACAATACTGCGGAGGAGGAATTCCTGGAGTGTTTACGGGATGGTTTCCTGGACCAATATGTTGAGGAACCAACCAGAGATCAGGCCATCTTAGACTGGGTATTATGTAACGAGAAAGGATTAATTAGCAATCTTGTTGTACGAGGCCCCTTGGGTCGGAGCGATCATAATATGATCGAATTCTTCATTAAGATGGAGAATGAAGTAGTTGACTCAGAGACTAGGGTCCTCAATTTAAATAAAGGAAACTACGATGGTCTGATGAGTGAGTTGGTAGGATTGATTGGGGAATGGCACTCAAAGGGTTGACGGTGGATAGGCAATGGCAAACATTCAAAGACCGAATGGATGCACTACAGAAGTTGTTCATCCCAGTTTGGCATAAAAATAACACAAAAAAGTTGTCTCAACCATGGCTAACAAGGGTAATTAGGATAGCATAAGATCCAAAGAGAGGACATTCAAATTGGCCAGAAAAAGCAATAATCCTGAGGATTGGGAGCAGTTTAGGATTCAACAAAGGAGGACAAAGGGATTAATTAAGAAAGGGAAAATAGAATATGAGAGTAAGCTTGCAGAGAACATAAAAATTGACTGTAAAAGCTTTTATAGATATGTAAAGAGGAAAAGATTGGTGAAGTCAAGCATAGGTCCCGTGCAGTCAGAATCGGGGGAATTTATAATGGGGAGCAAAGAAATGGCAGACCAACTAAATACATATTTTGGTTCTGTCTTCAGAAAGGAGGACATAAATAACCTCACAGAAATACCGCAGAACATAAGGTCTGATGAAAGGGTGGAACTGAAATAAATCAGTATTTGTAGGGAAATGGTGTTAGGAAAATTGATGGGACTGAAGGCCGATAAATCCCCAGGGCCTGATAATCTACATCCCGGGGTACTTAAGGAAGTGGCCCTAGAAATAGTAGATGCATTGCTGGTCATCTTCCAGAATTCAATAGACTCTGGAACAGTATCCATGGATTGGAGGGTAGCTAATGTTACCCCACTATTCAAAAAAGGTGGCAGAGAAAAAGCAGGGAATTAAAGACCGGTAAGCCTGACATCGGTAGTGGGGAAAATGCTAGGGTCCATTATAAAAGATGTAATAGCAGAGCACTTGGAAAGCAGTGACAGGATCAGACAAAGTCAACATGGATTTACAAAAGGTAAATCATGCTTGACTAATCTACTGGAATTTTTTGAGGATGTAACTGGTAAAATTGCTAAGGGAGAACCAGTGGATGTGGTGTATTTGGACTTTCAGAAGGCTTTCGATAAGGTCCCGCATAAGAGGTTAGCGTGCAAAATTAAGGCACATGGGATTGGGGGCAAGGTATTGACTTGGATAGAGAAAAGAGTTGGAATAAACGGGTCGTTTTCCGAGTGGCAGGCAGTGACTAGTGGGGTACTGCAAGGATCGGTCCTAGGACCCCAGCTGTTCACAATATATATTAATGATCTGGACGAGGGAATTGAATGTAATATCTCCAAATTTGCAGACGACACAAAGCTGGGTGGGAGGGTATGCTGTGAGGAGGATGTCATGAAACTCCAGTACGATTTGGATAGGTTGGGTGATTGGGCAGAAACATGGCAAATGCACTATAATGTGGATAAATGTGAGGTTATCCACTTTGGTGGCAAAAACAGGAAGGCAGATTATTATTTGAATGGCAATAGATTGGGAGAAGGGGAAGTGCAAAGAGACCTGGGTGTTCTTGTGCACCAGTCGCTGAAGGTAAGCATGCAGGTGCAGCAGGCGTTTAAGAAGGCAAATGGCATGTTGGCCTTCGTAGCAAGAGGGTTCGAGTACAAGAACAAGGATGTCTTGCTGCAGTTGTACAGGGCCTTGGTGAGACCGCACCTTGAGTATTGTGTGCAGTTTTGGTCGCCTTACCTGAGGAAGGACGTTCTTGCCATGGAGGGAGTGCAGCGAAGATTCACCAGGCTGATACCTGGGATGGCAGGAATGATGTACGAGGAGAGATTGTGTCAATTGGGCTTATACTCACTGGAGTTTAGAAGATTGAGAGGGGATCTCATCGAAACCTATAAAATTCTGTCAGGTCTGGACAGACTAGATGCAGAAAGGATGTTTCTGATGGCCGGGGAGTCCAGAACCAGGGGTCATAGTCTAAGGATAAGGGGTAAGCCAGTTAGGACTGAAATGAGGAGGAATTTCTTCACCCGGAGAGTGGTAAGCCTGTGGAATTCTCTGCCACAGAGGGCGGTGGAGACCAGTTCATTAAATATATTCAAGAAAGAGTTGGATATATTTCTTGAGTCTAAAGGGATCAAGGGATATGGGGAGAAGGAAGGGACAGGGTACTGAATTTGGATGATCAGCCATGATCTCATTGAATGGCGGAGCAGGCTCGAAGGGCCGAATGGCCTACTCCTGCTCCTATCTTCTATGTTTCTATGTTTCTATGTTCGCATCAATGTTTCGTCGCGCTTCGCTTCTTCCGCGAAAATTGTTCACGAAAATTCGGGGTCACCACTCTAGGAATGGCTAAGTTCCTATCTAAAGGACTGAGGTTGAGTCAGTCTATCAAACAAACGATGTTTAATACTAATCAACAGAGTTTAAAACGAAAACACTGGAGAACTACATTACAGGTCTGTACTCTTTGCTGGCTCCACGAGGACTGACTAGGGCGGCTCCCCAGCCTGACGTAATGACGTCATCACGTTTTCCCGCCGCTGGAGGATCACGTGATCAACGTGATGATGTCATCGCGTTTGGTCTCATTCTTAAAGGGACCACGCTATGTACATGCAATGATATGAACAAAGATACAGATTCATTCTGTAGCTAATAATTTGTTAAAGATAATTATGTACATTGGATCAGAGTCCCCCTGGTGGCTCCGCCACAACATTTAAAAAAAAAGCTTTCTGTAGAGCCAGGAGGAGCAGGAGTGCTGCACCTGCCCCACAGTCCGGGTGATCGGCCCTCCTGCCCGACCCCACCTTACTGGAATTTAATCGAGGGCTGCTGCCAGCAGACCAATATTCATTTTTCTTGTGGGTTGAGCTATTGGTGGAAGTCAAAAGTTACCGGCAGCTTCCCTTGAAGATGTAAATGAAGTCCGAGGCCCAATTTCGGGATGGGCTTGGGCCTCTGTGTTCAGGCATGTGGTGCTCGAACAGGGCCGAGTCTGGGCCCCAACGGGCCCAGACCCATTTAAACCCCATAATGTCTTAGAACATGGGCCACATGCCTGAGCATCATTTAAGTTCCAAATGTAAGTATATCTGTGTACTAACAGGGCATCAACAATTTCAGATCATAACCTCGGCCCCTATCATATATATATTTTTTATCCACACTCTTTGGGCTCGATTTTCATTGTGCCGTGGAGTCGGGATTGGAGGCGTGCGGGGGGTTAAAATCCCGAAATCGGGGGTTCCGACCCCATCCCGCCCCCAACCCTCCTCCATGCCAGTTTCAAAGGAGGCGGATACCCGCCCCGCACTGGGACCCGCCTACCCGAGGCGGGAAGGGATTAGTGCTGAGGTCGATGCCGGATGGTCCGTCCGGTTTCATTCTTATTGTTTTGTAGCGAGTATATATTGATTATATTTAAGGCTGAGATCAATAGATTTTTGGGCTCTCGGGGATCGGGCGGGAAAGTGGAGTTGAGGTCGAAGATCTGCCGTGATCTTATTGAATGGCGGAGCAGGCTCAAGGGGCCGTGTGGCCGACTCCTGCTCCTAATTCTTATGTTCTTGTGTGATGCGTTAGGCTTATCCTCCTTATTAATTCCAAGATTACTAATAGTTCAAGGGGAGCCCACACAATTGGCGATTTCATACATTATGGGCAGGATTTTCATTGGGCCGTGGAGGCGGGATTGGAGGCATGTGGGGGGTTAAAATCGCGAAATCGGGGGTCTCGACCCCATCCCGCCCCCAACCCATCTCCATGCCAGTTTCAAAGGAGGCGGATACCCGACCTGTGCTGGGAGCCGCCTCCGAGGCGGGAAGGGATTAGTGCCAATTAACTGCCTGTTAACAGGTAGTTAACAGGCAGTTTTTAACCTAATCCCTATTTTTAAGGTTGAACTGTGGGATTCCCGATGGCTCCAAACCACGCCAATTTAGAGGAGTTGGGCTATCAGGTTGAAGGGCTTGGAGGGGTCGAGATGTCGGTGTTCGGGTGTGCATGAGTGCAAAGGTAAGTGTGTTTGGTGTGTCTAAAGTGATTAAAGAAGTTTAAATGACCTTTTCTTACCTTTACAGCCTTCCTTCCTTTAGGTTCCGGGAGTCCCTCATCTCACCGGCACAGAAAGCAGAATGGCTGCGAACTGTCAAAAGTGACAGCCTGCAGCTTTCTGTGCAGGAAAGATTTCTAACTGAGTCTGTGGAGAAGGGCTCAGGTTAGAAGTAAGACTGTCAGTGTTTGACAGCTTCAAACAGCTGTGAAACGCTGATATTTCATCTGTCAAAACATCTTGACAGATGAAATTTCAGTCTGTGATGTCACCTGTTGCCGGGTGGTCCTTAATTGGCCTGCTGAGCCCGCTGGGCGGGCTCAACAAGGTCAATCAAGTTAAAATCGCATGGATTGGCCACATCTCGATGGAGGCGGGACTACAACCTCGAAAGTTGTAGTCCCGCCTCCAACCCAACTCCTGAATGAAAATCCTGCCCGTTGTCTGTCTTTTTTTTTTCTCTCCCACATGGCAGCTGTCTTTCATTCTGCCAGCGCAATTCACACTTCATCCAGAGCCATCTTTGTTTCTTAACCCGTCCCATTATCATCTCCTTTTGCCTTGAATATCTCTTACGTCTCTTAACTTCTCCTGCCTTCTATCCTATCACAGACCTTCCCTTTTGTTCTTTCATCCCCTCCCCCCTGCACTTGCTTAAAAATCTGTTCCATTTCCTGCTTTTTTCCAGTTCTGACGAAAGGTCATCGGCCTGAAACGTTAACTCTGTTTCTCTCTTCACAGATGCAGCCTGACCTGCAGAGTATCTCCAGCATTTTCTGTTTTTATTTCAGATTTCCAGCATCTGCAGTATTTTCTTTTTGTATCAGGATTTTTATCTGGATTAAGTCTCTTCAACAAATAAAGGACCATTGCCCCAGCCTAAGGACTATGCTTTATTTTACATTCATAGGAGTTGAATTTTCAGCTTGTCACTGCAGCACATATGCTGTGTGTGGCAGCAAAACACCTACTTTCAGACTAGGCACTGGAACAGATAAAGGATTTACTCCAACATGGACACTGATAGCATTTTCACATTGTTATTCCTTGTAACCAGAACACTGGGAATATAAGTGGAGATTTTCCACTTTGGAACAAGAAAATCACAGGAGTACAGTAGTGGAAAATCTTTTCTATATGTGTTATTTGGAGAAGAGTGATTGCTTGACAAGTCCCTTTTAGCACTGAATTCACTGATTTTCTCCTATAAAAATAATGCAAAAGCTTAGGTTGAAATATTAACTGAGATGTGGGTAGATTTTCAGCTGTGTTACACCCCATAAATGAACACATTTGAGGCAGAAAAGGGCAGAGATCTCCAACCACAATGAAAATAGTTGGCACTTCTGGCCGGGTTTACATCAGGCACAGGAAGTTCCTGCCTATTCTTGGCAGGAGCTTCGTTACAGTATGATAACATGGTAGAAGTGACATTTCACTATTTCCTGAACTTTACACTGGAAGTGCACTCTTTACTTTGCCCATATAAATTGGGCATCCAGGCTGGCTCGGCTGGCCTTTTAAATACAGAGACATTTAAGGGGACAGCCTGCAAGCGTCTCCTTTTGGGGGGTGGGGGGAGGGGGCAGTTTAATAGGTGAAGAGTTTTTGTGGCATGGGCTTTGGGCCACTTGTATTTTGTATGATGCCTACAAATTGGGATAATTGGTGTTTCCTATGGGAATCCATCTGAATTTATGCTGTTTGGAGGACGATGAGAAGGAATGAAGCAATGCCAGACACGCCATATTGCACCAGAGGAGGACTGTATCCACCCACCATTACTATGTAGGCAAAGGTAGACTTGCCTGGAATTGTCTGAGGAAAAGTGTATGTGGAGATTAAAATTCACCAGTGATGCTTTGACAAAGTTGTACCACGTGCTGCAATGCGATCTGCAAGCAAACTCCAGGGCTGGCATGGCACTGTCAGTGACTGTCAAATTCACCACATCACCCAACTTTTATACGTAAGCTTCATTCCAAACTGCCACAGGAGATATCAGCAACAGCAGTCAATCCACAGTGCAAATGTATCAATGACTGATTGCTTATTTACCAGAGTTAGCAACTTCATCAGCTGTGCCATGGACAACCAGCAACGGCTTGAGACACACTGCAGTTTTTTTCAAATAGCAGGATGCCCAGAGTCCACAATATCATTGATTGTGCCCATGTAGCTATATAAACTCCTGAACACAATAGCTGTGAATTCATGAACCACAATGGGCATCACTTCATCACTATCCATTTATTCTGTGACCATCTGCACAGGATCATGCAGGTGAATGCCAGTTTCCTAGGCAACAGCCATGGTACCTCTATTCCTCTATTGTTTGACCCAGAAAGAAAAGTACAAGGTTGACATCTAGTTGAGCAAGGCATCCCTCCATAGGCCTGGCTCAGGATATCCATTTGATAGCCATTCAAATCTGCCAAGCACAGGCATAATGAGGTGCATGTATCTACCAGAGTCATCATTGAACACGCCAGCACATTAAAGCAGAGATTCTGGATAGATCAGAAGTGTACTGTAATACAGTCTTGCCAACGTGTTCTGGAACATTATAGATGACTGCATGTTCTAATGAAGCATCATTATGTAGCTTCTGGAGGAGGAAGGTATTGAACAAATACAGACCTAAATAATATAGAGAAGACTGATGATGGCACAGCTAGAAGCCACCTTTGCCAGCTGCTTGAGCCATTCACCAGGATCTCATTGCAAACACCATCTTATAGTACTCCATCCATCCATTACATGAACAGTCCTCCTTACATCTTTACCATGTCTTCAACAATTACACCTTCACTTACATTGCCTTTAACTTCAAATGAACAGCTAAAGATAACATTCATATCGCCTGCTGGTACATTAGCTAACACCACAAACAAACACTCACTGGGCAGATTGGGGTAAATTTTGATCTTTGCTACATGGGCAGTAATCTTGTGGAATGGCTTGCTAAAGAATCCAACCAATTCTACCCAGTAGCTTCAATGCAAACAAATTGTATTCCCCTAAATGGAATTGTAGTGTCCGTGTGTAGATAAAGACACTGAAGACAGGAGTTGGTTCATAGGTATTTACTAAGCAAGTCTGGGGGGGGGTTTCTAAAGGATATACACAATACACAGGCTTATATAGCCCAAGTGGCAATTACCGGCATTACGCACACCTGGGGCTCGTAAAGGCACATACACCATAATTGCTCTTAAAGGCACATACACCACAATTCCTCCCCTTCTAGCTAACTAGTACATCATATTTTAAGTAATTATTAATTACATGTTATATGCAAAATAATATACATTGCTGTATTAATTAATTATAAGTTAGTCTCTCAGGAGGCTTCCTGACTCGGTCCGGATAACGCCTCGGGGGTGTAGTAGTTTCTGGTGGTGTAGTAGGTTCTTCTGGCAAGGCTGATTCGGCTTGAAGGCCAGTGTCGGGTTCATCGGGCTCCAGTATCACCGGATCGGAGGTAGATATGGGTATCTCTACTTCATCGTTAGATGTATAGAGTGGTGGTGTAGGTTGTCCCTTTTCGGATGACTTGATGATTTGGTCAGCATGGCGCCTTATTATGCTGTCTCCAATGTCCACGGTATACATCAGTGGTCCTAATCGTGTGCAGATAGTTCCAGGCTGCCATTTCTCGGTACGGTAGTCCCGGGCCAAAACCGGTTGGCCTATCTGGAAGGCCCTAGTTGGCCTTTCATTCATGCCCTGAAACTGTCGGTTCTCCACGTCCCTTCGGATGTTGGGCTTGACCAAATCCAGCCGGCATCTTAGGTTTCTATTGTAGAACATCATGGCGGGAGTTTGGTTAGTAACCATATGCGTTGCATTCCTATATGCAAATAAGAAGTTATCCACCTTGTGCTGAAGTTTTATGTCTTCATTACCCATGGCCTTGATGGCCTTCTTGAAGGTCTGAACAAACCTTTCAGCCAATCCATTGGTAGCGGGATGGTATGGGGCGGACGTGTAGTGCTTTACCCCATTGTTCTTTAAGAACTTTCCGAATTCTTCGGACACAAATTGCGGTCCATTATCAGAACATATCTGCTCCGGCAGCCCATTCCTGGCAAATATGGTCCTTAATACTGTGATGGTTTTTTCCGTGGTGGTGGAGGACATCTTTAATACCTCCAGCCACTTGGAGCGTGCATCAACTGCGATTAAGAACATTGAGTCCATAAATGGACCAGCAAAGTCGATGTGCACCCTTTGCCAGGGAAATGAGGGCCACTCCCATGGATGTAGAGGGGCCTGTGGCGGAGCATTTTGGACCTTCTGGCATCCTAGGCAGCTCTTGGTCATGTCTTCGATGTCTCCATCGATACCTGGCCACCATGCAAACGCCCTAGCTAGGTTCTTCATTTTCACTCCACCCAAATGCCCCTCGTGAAGCTCCTTTAGCACTTTATCCTGGAGTTTGGGTGGAATCACCACTCTGGATCCACACATCAAGGTTCCTCGGCACACTGACAGCTGTTCTCTTCTTTGCGAGAATGCTGGCAACAGTGGTTCGCCATGTGCTGGCCATCCCTTCACTGTTAAATCGTAGACCCGAGAGAGAGTAGGGTCATTTCTTGTCTCCCTTTCAATGGCAGAATTTGTCACCGGTAGACATTCCACTATGGTAGTGTGGAATATCTCTACTGGGTCTACTGTAGGTGCCTCTTCTATCGTTGGCAACCGTAGGCGCGATAAACCGTCAGCATTCCCATGCTGTTTTGACCCGTTGTATTCAATGTTGTATTGGTGTGCCCCTAGAAAAAGGGACCACCTCTGTAGTCTTTGTGCCGTCATAATGGGGACACCTTTTTTAGGGTTGAATATGGAGATGAGGGGTTGATGGTCAGTCAGCAAGGTAAATTTTTGTCCGTGTAGGTAATGGTTGAATTTCTTCACTCCCCATACCAGGCTGAGTGCTTCCCTGTCTATCTGGGCATAGTTACGCTCAGCTGAGTTCAATGAGCGTGACGCAAAAGCTATCGGCCGTTCCGAGCCATCAGGGAATCTATGGGACAATACCGCTCCTATGCCGTAAGGGGATGCATCGCACGCCAATCTGATTGGTAGTGATGGGTTGTAATGAGCCAAAATTTTCTCGGATGTGATTAAGTCTTTACATTTATGGAAGGCACGTTTACAGTCTTCGTTCCATTTCCAAATCACTCCTGTCTGTAGAAGATCATTAAGAGGGTGTAGAATAGTTGATAAGTTCGGTAAAAATTTATGATAGTAATTTATTAATCCCAGGAATGACCTTAATTGTGAAACATTTTCAGGTGCTGGGGCTTTTATAACTGCTTCAATTTTTTCAGGTGACTTATGCAACCCTTCCTTATTAATTATGTGGCCACAATATGATATCTGGTTTTGGAAAAATTCGCACTTGGGGCGATTTGCTCGTAGGCCCCGTTCTTTCAGCCTAGTGAGCACCTGCTCCAAATTGGCAAGGTGCTCGTTGTCATTTTCTCCTGTTATAAGGATGTCGTCTAGGTAGCATTGAGTCCCCGGAATCCCTTGCAGGACTTGCTCCATAGCTCTTTGCCAGATAGCTGGAGCTGATGCTATTCCAAAAACCAGTCGATTGTACTGGTACAGGCCTTTGTGTGTGTTTATTGTGAGATAATTTTTAGAGGTCTCCTCAACCTCCATCTGTAGATATGCCTGTGCCAAGTCAATTTTTGTGAAACGTTTCCCTCCGGATAGTGAGGCGAAAATATCTTCTATCCTCGGAAGAGGATACTGTACCGTGTGAAGGACCGGGTTCACAGTCACCTTAAAGTCCCCACAGATGCGAATTTTTTTCTGTTCCTCAGAGTTATTTTTCAATGTTTTTTTCATGACTGGAACAATGGGTGTTGCCCATTCGCTCCAATCTATTTTGGATAATACGCCTGCCTTTTCCAAATTCTTCAGCTCTGCCTTGACTGCTGGACGTATTGCGTATGGCACCGGTCTTGCCTTAAAAAATTTTGGAATTGCTGTATCTTCCACTTTTATTGAGGCGGTGATGCCTTTCAAGGTTCCTAGTTTCTCTTGAAACACTTCTTTGGCGTTGGTCAAGATGTCTTTTAATCGTTCAGGTATGATGTCATCATTGTTTTTTTCCTTACTGGTCACCGTCAGTGCCTGAATGGAGTGCCAGTCTAAACGTATCTTCCTTATCCATTCACGTCCCAACAACGGTGGACCACCATCTTGTAGAATGTATAAATACAACTTTTGTATTTCTTTGCCGTTGTATACCACAGGCACCCTTATTTTTCCTTTGGGGTAGACTTTCTGCCCCGTATATGTTTTTAAGATAATGGATGTGTCTTTTAGAGGTATATGCGAAAATAGCCTCTCGTAATCTCGTCGATTTATTACGGTTAGAGCTGATCCTGTATCTAGCTCCATTTTAACTGGGGACCCTGCTATTGTGAGGGTAACCCAAATGGTTTGGTAATCCTCTTTGGCAAGTACATTATGTAATTTGAGACAGCTTAGTCTCTTGTTTCCGGAGTCGCTATCGCTATTCTGGTCTTCGGAGCTATTGTCCGTCATCATTTGTACCTTCCTGTACTTTTCTTTATTGATTTTTTGTTTTCTGTCAGTGGATTTATTTTGTCCAGATTGGCATACCTGTGCAATGTGTCCAATCTTACCACATTGCCTGCATGCTTTGCCCTTGAACCAGCAGTCCCTCTGGTTATGGGTGGATCTGCCGCAGCGATAACATCTTCCGAACTCCTGTGTCATTTTATGGGTGCCGAAGTCTTGTGTCTCTTGTTGTATCTCTGCAGCTCCTTTTGCTGCTGCTTCGTATGATACAGCCATACTGAAAGCTTTGTCCAATGTTAAATCTTTTTCAGAAAGCAGTGTTTTTTGTGTTCCTTCACGTAAGAGACCGCAAACAAATTTGTCTCGAAGATAATCCGATAGTCCTGCTCCGAATTGGCAGTACTTTGATAGCTTTCTTAATTCGGTTAGGTAATCAGCGTTACTTTCATTCTTGTGTTGATTTCTCTTGAAGAACTTGAATCGTTCCGCTATCAGCAGCGGTGTTGGGTTTAAATGCTCCTGCAGGGTATCAACAATTTCTTTAAAAGTCTTGTCCTTTGGTTTGGCTGGAGTGATTAAATTTCGTAACAGCCCGTATGTCTTCGCGCCCATTAAGTTCAGAAGTACTGAAGCTTTTTTTTCATCTGTTATTCCATTTGCAGTGCAATAAACCTCTACTCTTTCCACGTATGTGGTCCAATCTTCTATTTCGCCATCAAAAGCCTCAATATTACCAGATTTAGGCATTTCAGAAAAGATATGGCGCTTCCCGCGCTTTTTTTTTTTCTCTCTGTAGCAACGATATGGCGCTTCCCGCGCTTTCCCGCCGCTGCTACCGATAACAACGCTGTTTTACTGTGGTTTCCGTTTATTCACTGTTGGAGACTCGTTCCCGACGGAGGTCTAAACGCTGACCTGATTGCCGCGCCGGCCGTCTCTCGAGTGCACCCTCCCAGTCCGTTATTGCTTGCCTCCGATTTCGCTGCCTGTCTCAGCTGTAGAGCCCACCGCTGGAGCTCCAGCCTGACGCCCAGGAAGGATTAGCGCAGTACCTGTCACCAGCTTGGCCAGCTGGTGAAACCACAGTTTCTCTTACTTCCTTGAGTCTTCTGGACGCTGGAGGAATCGATGTCCTTGAGGTGCTGCCGAATTGCAGGTAAGTCCGTTTCCACTTCGTCGCCACTGTAGTGTCCGTGTGTAGATAAAGACACTGAAGACAGGAGTTGGTTCATAGGTATTTACTAAGCAAGTCTGGGGGGGGGTTTCTAAAGGATATACACAATACACAGGCTTATATAGCCCAAGTGGCAATTACCGGCATTACGCACACCTGGGGCTCTTAAAGGCACATACGCCATAATTGCTCTTAAAGGCACATACTCCACAGGAATCTGTGTTTATTACTAATTTTTGGCAGCTTGGTGCTTCTTCCTAATGTCAGTGTATGCTCCACAACCTAACTTAGGCCTAGAAATTCAGTTGGTTGCGCCAGCCGGTAACGCCATAAGAGGGGTATATTTCCAGCGCTAGGCACTTAGCGCCCAGGCACAGACCGATCTGCGCCAACGCCCAAATTCAGTTGACATTTAGCGCCGGCGCAAAGTGTTTGCGCCCGCTCAGCTGCGCGCGCAGCTTATGACGTCATCTCGTCGTGCAACGCTGTTTGTGCGCCCCAAACCGGAAATTCAGTGGCGCCCGCCCAATGTGGGCGTGGCGCTGCTAAGAACTGTGAAGTGGAACGCAACAGAGGCCCTGTGGGCCTCGGGGAGCACTAATTAAAGGGCACTTACACTGACCTATAAAGCCCAGCCATTTTGCTGCAATGACTTTACTGCTTTGGATTTCTGGACAGAGACCAAGGGACAGAGCTTACTGATTTGGGACAACATAGGAGAGGTATTTTTGGCTTCTGGCCAGTGCTTTGACATTTGATTCATTTGATTTCACTGTTTTCAACTTTATTATGGGGGCTGTATGGGGGTCCAACCCTCAGTTACAGCATTATGTGCGAAGGGCTCACAGACGCTGTGAGAGATGGCCAGCCATGCCTAGACGCAGAGGGGCCACCAGGCGTCGGCAACGTAGGCCTTACCCACTCAGGCAATACCGGCAGCAGGTGTCCTATCTCACCATGACTGCGGCGCATTGTGTTAAGAGGCTGCGCTTCAGAAGGGAGGTGGTTGCAGAGATCTGCCAGCTGCTTCACAGAGATCTGCGTCCACAGCTGATGTGCAGGACGTCTCTCTCGGTGGAAGTGAAGGTCACGGTGGCTCTGAACTTTTATGCAAGCGGCTCCTTCCAAGCCGCTGCTGGGGACATAGCGAACATCTCCCAATTCGCCGCGCATCGCTGCATCCGGCAGGTCACCGATGCACTTTTCACGAGGAGACACCAATTCATCTCCTTCCCCATGACCCGACAGAGGCAGGAGCAGCGTGCAGTCGGATTTGCCAGGATCGCGCGCTTCCCCATGGTGCAGGGCGCCATTGACTGCACGCATGTGGCTATGCGGGCACCTATCCACAATGCCGAGGATTACCGCAACTGGAAGGGCTACCATTCCCTAAATGTACAGCTGGTGTGTGACCACAGGCAGCGCATCCTAGCTGTCAATGCCCGCTTCCCAGGAAGCAGCCACGATGCATTTATCCTGCGCCAGACTACTGTGGCTGACATGTTCGAGGCACAGCCTCCACCAAGGGGATGGCTTATCGAGGACAAGGGCTACCCTTTGTGTACATGGCTCATGACCCCGCTCCGCACGCCCAGGACCCCAGCGGAGGAGGCATACAACGAAAGCCATCAAGCCACAAGGAACATCATAGAGCAAACGATAGGCGTCCTCAAGCAACGGTTCCGCTGCCTGGATCGTTCCGGCGGAACTCTACAGTATTCGCCGGATAGAGTCTCCCAGTTCGTCATCGTGTGCTGCATGCTCCACAACCTGGCTATCCGCAGGACTCAGGCACTGCCACCTGACATTGCACCACCACCTCAGGAGGACGAGCAGGAGGACCATGAGGAGGAGGAGGAGGAGGAGGAGTACCAGCCCAGGAGGGAGCCACAAGGTCCAAGGGCCGTCCGCCGGGGGCTTATTGATCGACACTTCTAGGCCCCCCTGTCAGGGAATGGGCTGTGGCAATGAACGCACCTGCAGGCAGCCGCACCGCAAGCCCTCAGCCGGTTAACACAACAACCACTTGAAACCTGAGACGTGGACATGCTGAATAAATAAAAAGCTTTATTTCACAAACTCAGGGCCCTTCCCACATGAAACAGAAAAACAGACAAGACCCCCAAAAAACAGTCAAAAACATCTGTCACTCCC
This sequence comes from Somniosus microcephalus, assembly GCF_052327205.1. Classification (NCBI taxonomy): domain Eukaryota; kingdom Metazoa; phylum Chordata; class Chondrichthyes; order Squaliformes; family Somniosidae; genus Somniosus; species Somniosus microcephalus. Next base: position 225,184,302 of record NC_140991.1, read on the forward strand.
AAAACCTGGGGAGGACTAACAAAACTTGCCCATCCAAATGGCCTTCATCATCGGCCTTACAAAAATAAGCCCCCCCCTCCACAACACAAACACCCCCATAAAAACAAAAAATGCCTTGATCCTCGGACTTACCAAAATAATGCCCCCCCAGAACACAAGCCCCCCAATATAAAAAAAACCGCTATCACCACACTCTAATGGGTGTGCCGAGAGGGCGAGTCCTTAGACAGGCTTCTCTGGCCCCTGCCCGAACTGCTGCTCCACCTCAACCTGGGCCCTGCGGGTGTGGCAAGGCTGGGGGAAGGCTCATGAGGGCCACAATGCGTGTCGGCAGATGCCCTTGGGGGTCGGCCTAGACAAGGCCCGGCCCGGGAGGGGCCGGCTGCTGACTACTGCAGCTGTGGCTGCCCAGCATCAGTCTCAGCAGCAGCTCGTCGCACCTTGGCTGGGGGAGTGGCAGTGTCGGCTGCACCAATGGGGGCAAGCTGGCTGATGGCAGGCGCGCGCTGCTCGCCAGAGACACTGGCACTCGGCCGGGCTGGCAGTGCAGCAAGCGCAGCAATCTGGTGGAGGCCAGACCGCTGTGCTGCAGCAGGGCGGCGGGTGCCCTGGCGATGCTTCCGCGCCACAGCGAGTGTGGCAGAAGTGAGTGCCCGAACTGCCCTGGTATGTGCCCGCATCAGCTCTGCCAGTGTCTGGACGGCACCACTCATCTCGCGAGTCGCGTCCTGGGCTGCCGCGAGTTGCTGGACACCCCTGTCGTGCGCTGCCGCGAGTTGTTCGACCCCCCTGGCCTGTGATTCCTCGAAAGCGACCACACTATGAGCCAGGGACTCAATGGCCTGAGGCATCTGTTGCACAACCCCCATGAACTCCTGGTGGCGCCGCTCAGACGCCGCCGACATCTCATCGAGGAGGCGCACCTCCTGGGCGAGGACCGTCTCCGGACTGGAGGGCGGACTCTCCCTCTGGGGAGAAGGCCGCCGAGCTGGCCGACCCTTCCCCCGTGCCTCGAGCCCACTGGGCCCAGGATCTGCCCTCCCCTGCAACACCTCCCCCCTCTGGGGAGAAGGCCGGCGTGCTGCCGGACCCTTCCCGCGTGCCTCGAGCCCACTGGGCCCAGGATCTGCCCTCCCCTGCAACACTTCCCCCTGGCTCTCCTGCAGGCCAGACGTCTCCCCTCCATTGCCATCCCCTGGCGCGGATGAGGGTTCCCCCGATGTGCCGCCTTCCTCCTGGTCCTCGTCATCCTCCTCCTCCAAGGGCCTGGCACTCTAAGCTTCAGGGACCACCTCCTCCTCACCAGCTGAAAGCAGGAAGGCACAAGAGTAGCTTTAGAGTGAGGACAGGGCGTCAGCGAGGGAGGCCTGAGTGGTGGCATTATGCGCATTTGTCGGTCAGTGCGAAAGGATGTAGATCTGAAGCGCAAGGGCAACGACAGAGGTCCAACCGGTCATGTCCTTACCAGTGGGTCCCAGTACAGGGTCCGCATCTCCGATCGCAACAGGGCCAGTCACCCGGGCACGCATGAGTCGAGCCACGCTCTCCTCCAGCTCACTGAGCGCCTGGTACTGGGGACGGCCTCCCCCGGTGGCAGACTGGCTCCTCAAATTCCATGCCAGCTTGGCCTGCAAGAGAAAGGACGGCCTCTAAGTACAGTGTGGTGCCCTGTTGCTGTGTGCACTGCCTCCCATGGTCGAATAGCTTGGCCAGTGTGGTGCCCTGTTGCTGTGTGCACTGCCTCCCATGGTCGAATAGCTTGGCCAGTGTGTTAAGTGCAGAAAGTGCTATTGATGATCATGCCAGTGCCATAGCTGCGGGAGGAGGGCTGCCCATTAGTCCTTTGAGGTCCCTTTGCCCATAATGTGAGGTGCACATGCAAGGATGAGGAGGACACTGGAAAGGGTACTCACCTTCACCATCCGAGTGAGGTCGTTGTACTTCTTGCGGCATTGGTCCGCACTCCTGGGGACATCGCAGGTGGATGACACCCTGCGGGCGATTTTCCTCCAGGCTTTCCTGTACTGGCTCCTGGGAGCCTTCTTGCCACTGTCCGGGCACAAGATCTCTCTTTTGTTTTCGACACCATTAATCAGCACCCTCAGAGCATGCTCTGAGAAGCGCTGCGCTCGTTCACGGGCCCTCTCCATGGCTCCAGGCGCTATTTTGGCCCACCAGCAGTGTTGAGGCCTAGCTGCAGGGCTCCAGTATGCAGGGCGTGGCAGCAGTCAAAGTCGACCCTTCCCCCTTTAAGAGCTGGCCGGCGTCAGGGTGTCTGCTGTCAATCAAAACATGACCGCACCTGCGCTGCGCCCGGCCTCGGCGTTATCAGGCCGCATCGCCGGCTTAGCGCCTGAAGAGAGCATTGCAACGCCAGTTTCAGCGCTCGGCCAAACTCTTGGCCAACTCTACTGAATTTCGGCGATGTGGCCTACACTTTCCGGCGGGCGCTAACTTTAGCGAACGCCCGACTTTAGCGCCCCAAAAGTGTCCAGACTGAATTTCTAGGCAGTTATCTATTAAAGGCCACTTGGGTGATTCCAATAACTGCAGCAAACTTTGATGCTCAGAAGTGATCCTTCTTTTAAAATACGTTCCCTGAGGTCTGCACCCATGTCCTCAACAGGTAGTGGTGACCTGCTTGACTTATACATGAGGATAGGCCCCAGCCAAAAATCAGGACTCTGGAGTTCAAAGAACAGTCCTGACTGTTTCATCCAAAAGTATTTTTGCTTATCTGATTGTGTAAGAAATACATTCTAAAAAGAATGTTTGAAACCCTTGTGAACTGATTGCAATTTCATTGTATGGATTGCAGCACAAAGGATGCCATTTTGCCCATTGCAACAGTACTAACTCTCTGAGCGAGCTAATCACATAGGTCCATTCTCATGACTTTTCTACTTTAAAAAATAATTTAAACATTTTATTCATTTCTCTTTTAAAAGCTGGCATGTGATTCTGTTATCATCACTGTCTCTGGTAGGGCATTCTATATCCTAACAATCCTATATATGGGCAGGCAACAGGAAAAGCTGTGGGAGAGGGCGAGGTTGCAACAGAAGGTCGGATAAAGCTGAAACCTTTCATCACAGAGAGATTCAGCTTTATGTTCTTTCTCAAGGTATTGTAATGCCCTTACACTTGGCAACTGTTTCTTCAAGGGGGGAATGTCTCTGTATGTGCAGCTCTTCTGTATTTAACATTATAATATCTGCTGTTCAGGAAAAGACCAGTCAAGACAATGGCCATCCAAGCACTTCCACTGGGGAATTAACTGACAGAAGCACAGTCTCAACTGCTGTGACTTCATCAGCAACTGCATCATGCCACCTTTTTTACAATCGTACCAACATAGAGACTGATGTGCCTCAATAATCCCGAGACTCGATGTTAGCGGAACAAAACAAGGCTTTTATTAACTTAGAAGATAACACGCAGTGGAGAGAGGTATCTTCCATCTGGAGCTCTGCAGTACTGGATATGAGGCCAGACTGAGCTGGCTTACATAGAGGCCAGGTATGGGCGGAGCCCTACACACAACACATTCCATACATTCCAATATACAATACAATGGTGAGGAGAAACCTGAAACCAACCACAGTCACAGGCAATACAATGGTGAGGGGAAACCTGAAACCAACCACAGTCACAGGCAGTGATGAATGTAATATTTCATCACATTCACCCCTTCTATAGATTTAGTCTGTTCGGGGGTTTGGTAGTCCTCTGCGACCGACGTGGCTGTTGTGGTGTCGCGGGTGTCGGCTGGGTGTCCCCGGTGGCCTCCTGGGTCTCTGCCGGGGGTGCCGCCAGGGTTGTTGAAGGGGTAGTTGGTGGGGGTGCCGTTGGTCGATGTTCTTCCGGGGGTGATGAAAGAGTAGTGGGTGGGTAAGAGTTGCTGTGGTCGTTGTTGCTGCTATTGCCGTGGTTGTTGTCGTTACCGGCTGGGGCGACGTCTTTTATTGACACGGTGTCCTCCCTTCCGTCGGCGTGCCGGACATACGCGTATTGGGGGTTGGCGTGGAGTAGGTGCACTGGCTCCACGAGAGGGTCCGTCTTATGGCCCCTCACATGCCTTCGCACGAATACCGGACCTGGGGTGGAGAGCCATGACGGCATGGATACGCCTGAGGTGGATTTCCGGGGAAAGCTAAACATTCGTTCATGAGGCGTGGCATTAGTGGCAGTACACAATAGCGACCGTATCGAATGGAGCACATCTGAGAGGACTTCCTGCCAGCGGGAGATAGGGAGGCCCTTGGTCCTTAGAGCTAGAGTGACTGCTTTCCATACTGTCCCGTTCTCTCGCTCCACTTGACCGTTACCCCGGGGGTTGTAGCTGGTGGTACGGCTCGTGGCGATACCCCTGGACAGCATGTACTGGCGTAGCTCTTCACTCATGGAGGACGCCCCCCTATCCATGTGGATGTAGCTCGGCATACCGAACAGGCAGAACAGGCTGTTGAGGCATTTAATGACCGTGGCACTGGTCATGTCTGGGCAGGGGAAGGCGAATGGGAACCGGGAGTATTCGTCCACAATGTTCAGGAAGTAAACATTGCGGTCGACGGACGGGAGGGGGCCCTTGAAATCTAAGCTGAGCCGCTCAAAGGGCCGTGTAGCTTTGATTAAGTGGGCTCTATCAGGGTGGTAGAACTGAGGCTTGCACTCAGCGCAAGTGCGGCAGTTCCTGGTCAGAGACCGAACTTCCTCAATCGAGTAGGGTAAGTTGCGGGACTTTATGAAGTGGAACAGCCGCGTAACCCCTGGGTGGCAGAGGTCGTTGTGGAGGGTCTGTTGCCGATCCCCGGTGGCGCTGGCACACATCCCTCGTGAGAGGGCATCTGGGGATTCGTTAAGGGCCTCTGGCCGGTAAATGATGTCATACTCGAAGGTGGAGAGCTCGATCCGCCACCTAAGAATCTTATCATTTTTGATCTTCCCCCTCTGGTTATTATTGAACATAAACGCTACCGACCGCTGGTCGGTAAGTAGGGTGAAGCGTTTGCCGGCTAGGTAGTGGCGCCAGTGGCGCACTGCCTCCACGATGGCTTGGGCCTCCTTTTCCACGGAGGAGTGTCTGATCTCGGGCCCTTGGAGGGTCCTCGAGAAGAAAGCTACGGGCCGCCCCGCCTGGTTGAGGGTGGCCGCCAAGGCAAAGTCAGACGCATCACTTTCCACTTGAAATGGAGTGTTCTCGTCCACTGCCTGTAGCGTGGCCCGCTCAATATCCTGCTTAATGCTTTTGAAGGCGGCGTGGGCCTCAGCAGAGAGCGGAAAAGAGGATGCTTTCAAGAGGGGGTGGGCTTTGTCGGAGTAGTTGGGGCCTCATTGGGAATAATAAGAAAATAACCCCAGGCACCTTTTCAGGGCTTTGGGAGTGTTGGGCAGGGGCAGCTCCCGTAGGGGGCGCAATCGGTCGGGGTCTGGTCCGATTTCCCCATTCTCCACCACGCTGCCTAGTATGCAGAGGCGCGTGGTGTTGAAAACGCACTTGTCCTCGTTGTAGGTGAGGTTGAGTTTTTGTGCGGTTTTCAGGAACCTCTCGAGGTTCGAGTCGTGATCCTGCTGGTTGTGACCGCAGATGGTGACGTTGTCGAGGTAGGGGAAGGTTGCCTGCAAGTGGTGGTCATCGACCATGCGATCCATCTCCCTCTGGAAGACCGAGACCCCATTTGTCACCCCAAAGGGGACTCTGAGGAATTGGTAGAGGCGTCTGTTCGCCTCGAAGGCGGTGTACGGGCGGTCCTCTGGTCTGATAGGGAGCTGGTGGTACGCTGACTTGAGGTCGATGGTGGAGAACACCCGGTATTGGGCGATTTGGTTCACCATTTCTGATATGCGGGGTAGCGGGTAGGCGTCTAGTTGGGTGTACCTGTTGATCGTTTGGCTATAGTCGATCACCATCCGTTTCTTCTCGCTACCCCTTACCACCACCACTTGGGCGCGCCACGGGCTATTGCTGCATTCAATAATGCGCTCTTTCAGGAGCCTGTCTACCTCGGTCGCGATAAACCGCCTGTCCTCCCAGCTGTACCTCCTGCTTTTGGTCGCTATTGGCCGGCAGTTAGGGGTAAGGTTTGCGAATAGCGAAGGCGGCTTTACCTTCAGGGTAGCCAGGCCGCACACTGTGAGGGGCGGCTGGGACCCACCGTACTTGAGCGTGATGCTTTGGTGGTTGCACTGGAAATCCAGGCCCAAGATCACGCTCGCGCATAGATTCTTCATGATTAATACTTTAAAATTATCGTATACAGTCCCATTAACGGACAATTGTACCGTGCAGTAACCCAGAATGGTCGATGTCTGGGTTTTATCAGCCATAGAGATGGTACCCCGAGTAGGGACCACCTTTAGGGAGAGTTGTTGTGCCAGTTCAGGGTGGATAAAACTCTCCGTGCTTCCGCTGTCAATTAAACATTTAACCCGGCACCCGTTTACCTCGATGTCCACCATTGATTTGGATAGCGGGTGGGGCCTGGTCTGGTCCACTGTGACCGATGCCACTGTAGGGCCCTGATTGAGACAAGATGGCGTCCACGCTGTCTGCTCACAAGATGGCGGACCCCACGAGGTCGGGCAAGATGGCGTCCAAGATGGCCGCTCCCACGGCGCACACGCGGCGGTGGCGGGTTTTGGTTTTCCGGCGGGGTTCCCTCTGCACACCTTCCCGAAGTGCCCCTTCTTACCGCACTTAAAGCAGGTGGTGCCTTTCGCCGGGCACAGGTTTCTGGTGTGCTTTGGCTGCCCGCAGAAGTAGCAGTTGGGTCCCCAACGCGTCGCGGCTGTCGTAGGGCTTCTGGGGGGAGAGCGGGGCCCCGACGGTGTCGGGCTGCCGGGCGGGGAAGATGCCTTCCAAGATGGCGGCGCCCTTGGTGCACACGTGGCGGCATGGACGGCGCGGGCTGAAGAGTAGGCGTCCGAGTTTCTCTGGGCCACATCCAGGGATCGCGCGGTGTCCGCAGCCTGTTTCAGGTCCAATCCCGTTTTTTCCAGCAGTCTTTGCCGGATGTAAGTGGAGCTGAGGCCTGTGATAAAGGCATCGCGAACAAGCTCGTCGGTGTACACTGCGGCTTTTACATCTCGGCACTTGCAGTCTTTGCCAAGCATTTTCAGGGTGCCTAGGAACTCCTCCACCGATTCCCCAGGTCGCTGTGCGCGAGTGGCGAGCAGATGCCTAGCATACACCTCATTCGTAGGCTGCTGGTAATGCGCCTTTAAGATGTCGCAGGCGGCCAGGTACGTGTCGGCGTCTTGGATGAGGGGGTAAACCTGGTGGCTTACCCAATTCCGCAGAATTCCGAGTTTCATACTCGCAGCGTCCGTAGCGTCTTTGACGGCTGCGGAATTGTCCAGGAAGAATTCCATACACATAAACCAGTGTCCGAAGCGTGCTGATGCGTCCGGAGCATGCTGATCCAAATCCAAACGTTCGGGTTTCAGGAGTTGATCCATTGTGTTGAAAAATAAGTTAATAAAATTGATGTGCCTCAATAATCCCGAGACTCGATGTTAGCGGAACAAAACAAGGCTTTTATTAACTTAGAAGATAACACGCAGTGGAGAGAGGTATCTTCCATCTGGAGCTCTGCAGTACTGGATATGAGGCCAGACTGAGCTGGCTTACATAGAGGCCAGGTATGGGCGGAGCCCTACACACAACACATTCCATACATTCCAATATACAATACAATGGTGAGGAGAAACCTGAAACCAACCACAGTCACAGGCAATACAATGGTGAGGGGAAACCTGAAACCAACCACAGTCACAGGCAGTGATGAATGGAATATTTCATCACAGAGACCAGTAGTTGGCATATTTCCCCGATAACCTTCGGGGAAAAGCATAGCCTTCTAAGGCACTGACAGTCAGAATGCCTAAACCCTGGTTAGTGGGTATGAGCGGTAAGGGAACAGATGTCTTATGTGATCCCTGACTCTAAGAGCCTCCAATCTTGCCTCTCACATATCCTCATCTTCTTTATCTTCTAGAATAAGATTAGAGGCATTCCCATTGGGAAATCCAGGTTCCCAATGCAAAGTAATACGTTGTGTAGACTGAACCTCTAAAGATACTAAAAAGATTTAAATGCAGGAAAAGTACCACCAACCTTCTATAACAGCACGCAAAATGGGTTCCTCAATGGGGTACTCATATTAAGGATAGTGGTGGTAAATACTTGGGGCAAAAGTTTGGGGTAATGGTTTGGAGAGCTTAGCCACGGTCTCTTGACCTAATTTACTCACGGCTCTAACCAGGCCTAGAACAGGACTGTCATTTATTTTGGACAATAATTCAGGCACAGTTTTTTAGTGGCAGATTTGAGACGGCAGCCTCTAAGAACCCATTTTAGTCTGTGCATGCCTGAAAGCCACTCCTAAAGGGAGAGTAATTCAGGGGAAAATTGAAGCCTGCACGTCAAAGGCTGCTTTTGGCCCCTAACAGAGTTCAAAGGGCGAGTTTCCTCCTAGCTACTCCAGTTCCACTGCTGCAACCTTGGTGGAAGTTCATCAGAAACTCCCTATATACAAGTCTACGAGGTTTCTGCCAAAGTTATGGCGATGGAATGGGAGGAGCTTCGAGGAAATTCATCTCAAGTTTCCAGCACTGTCAGTGGTATGGTAGCACAAGAGATTCAAACATTTGTTTGTAGGGTAACCATTCTATTCCACCACAGATGGCTGTTCAAGCCTGGATATGATGGGTACAGCAAGACCAGGTCTTCAGTTCACTTCCACAGTAATGTTAGAGAGGAGATTGTCACCAACGTCGATGAACTATTCAACATATTCAATGGTGTTATTTACGATTTGCAGACAGATCACAGATAAAGGCTGTCGCTGGAAACACATTGCTTTTGTCTTAAGCCGATTTATTCTCATTCCAAGCTTGACAGTTTGTTTGGACAGTCAACTGAAGGACTCTGACAGACGCTGTTCATTTTCCGAAAGAAAAATTACCATATCATCAGCATTGCATAAATGGATGATAAAGGTATCGCTGATGGAAATTGCAGCCGTCATTGCCATCCCTCACTTTATTGAATTAATGTGGTGTCTAAAAGGCGGAAAGGCATATCTCTCCCATTGTTTCATGCATTCCTGAGCTGTGTACTTGAGTGTGACCAGATGCAGAAATAACATGAAAGCGTGACTGCCTTTAGCTGTTAGGTGCTCAGTGGCTCCTGCTGCATAGCAGAGATTGGGGAATCTAACAAGCCTTCCCTGTACAACCCAATCTCCTAGGCTTTAAGAAATAAGAAGTCATGATGATCAATCTATTTTTATTCAATCTACATTAAGAGATGCTGAAACATTAATGGCCTTAAAACTTTTGTGTGAATCTAACACAAAACAAGGTTCATTACAGCAAAAAAAGAAAGTTTCATCATTAAGATGCACATCTATTAAAAAATTCTAGTGCTCATGAAGTCTTCATTATTATGCCATTTGTGCTTCCTGTAATGTTTAATGGACGTCTATCCCAATTTTACATTACAGAGTAGGGTGTCAAATATTTATGACTAGAATTTGCCTGGAAAGGTAACTATTTTTAAAGTAATGGCACAACTAAGCAAGTTAAAATGTGCTGGTTGTGAAAATTGTAATAAATATAGCTAATTGTGTTATAACTAAATTGATTTCACATTCCTGGTAGCAGTTGTATCTAGTTATATAGAAAATATCTATGAAAACTTTATATTTCCAGCTTATTGCAAAAACTGGACAGTTTTACTCTTTATAATGCTATTAAATAGCACATTATTTATGCCTTACATATAAAATCACATTTTTATACATAAACACAGAATGTGCTAATTAATATATATATATATGCATTTTATTCTGTGTTCTCAAAATGGATGTATATTGTGATTAAAACTCCTTTAGCCAGAATGGTGGACATATCCAGACCACAGATTTCTCTGCAAATGCCTTCAATAGTAGTCTGTGTTCAGCTGAGAGATGTACACATCTATCAAGGTCATGTAATAATTAAGAATGTATGGTTAAGAATTCCTTTGGTCACAAGGAGGTAATTTTGACTTTGTGCGATTGTGTAAACGGGTAATAGCGAGTCAGCAGTCCATTTTACATCTCTCCCGATCTTTATTTCTACAGTGGAATTATGTCAATTCACTATCACCTGTTTTACATTATCGCACAACGTCAAAATCTACCTGACTGTGTGCTACCAACATTGTAAATACATTGGGATGAATTTCTCTATTTCTAGCAAAATTAAAGATTTCATATGATTTTGTTCGAAAAAGGGATCACAGGAAATTTTACTACTCTGTTTACATGGCAACCAGAGGAATCCTTCCCCCATCATGTAGTTGCCCCAAAATCAACTCTCCCGAAAAGTTAACATTTCTGAATATCTGCTGTCATAAGGGACTCCAGCTAATAGTCCAGTTGAGAGCTACTAAAGCTCACCTGAACTGAGATTTGCAGACCAGAGTGGCAAGCAGCCTGGACCTAGAACCTGTGACCCTCATCACTGTGAAATAAGCACTCCTACCGTGTGATGCTGAATGGTCCTTGGATAAGGGCCATTATCTTACGGAGTCTGGCAGGATTCAAGCCACAATTCAAATTTTGAACTTACTGGTTTGTTCTAGCCTTGTTATTAAATTAAAGAGTTTTGAGTCACTCGCCTCCTGCTTTCTTCAAAAGGAATAATTCCTGGGCCCAGTACAGGTAGACTATCCTTTATCCGAAAACCTCGGGACCAGCCGTGTTTCGGTTTTCGGAAAATTTAGGATTTCGGAAGGTATTTTATAAGACTGGGAAATTTGTCAGGGGTGGGTCGGCGGGGGTCAGGGTCGGCGGGGGTCGTCGGGGGGTCGGGGGTGGGGGTCGTCGGGATCGGCGGTGGGGGGGTCGGGGTCGGCGGGGGGGTCGGCGGGGGTCCACGGGGGGGTCGGCGGGGGGGTCGGCGGGAGTCGGGGTCAGCGGGGGGGTTGGCGGGGGTCGGCGGGGGGGTCGGCGGGGGGGTCAGCGGGAGTTGGGGTCGGCGGGGGGGTCGGCGGGGGTCCGCAGGGGGGTCGGCGGGGGGGTCGGCGGGAGTCGGGGTCGGCGGGGTGGTCGGCGGAGGTCCGCGGGGGGGTCGGCGGGGGGTCGGCGGGGGTCGGGGTCGGCGGGGGGGGTCGGCGGGGGTCCGCGGGGGGTCGTCGAAGGGGGTCGGGGTCGTGCGCACGACTTACACTGACCCTCTGCTCAGCGTAAGTCGTGCGCCACTCTGGTCATGTCGTGCGCACGACTTACGCTGAACGAAAAAACCTTCGGTTTTTAGAGGGTTTCGGTTTTCGGAAGTTCAGATAAAAGGTAGTCTACCTGTACTGTTTATTTTATTTTTTTTGCTTATGACAAAAATAAGCTGACTCTTCAGATCTAAGATCAAGGTTATTGGCTGCTGTAATCAAAGCCAAGCTCCAGCAGCTTTATTATCGTAACCTTGGTGCCTCCTAAGACAACATCAAGCAACAGCATCAACGCCCATTTTTAATAATTTTAAAGATTTACAAAATGTAGCTTATACTCCTTTTGTATGTTTGTGATTTAAAACATGTAAAACAGCAAGATATAGCCCTAGAATTTCAGCCACACATCGCCCGTTTCTCAGTTGCTAAATGGTCTCCTAAGCCTTCAATATGGCAGGCAGGAAAGGCATGCACATTTCCGGTGGAAGTGCGCCGCTCGCCATATTAGATAAGGTGTTTACGCTATCATCAGGTGCACATGTCAAC